>NC_064638.1:479464367-480098474 GCF_023864345.2 Schistocerca serialis cubense
GGTTGTCCATTCATGTTTTGACTTCTCGACACATCACCAATGTCAGCTTAAGGAGAGTTGAAATGTTCCTGATGGATTTATTACCCACGTGGCAACCAATGATTAGCCCACGTTCGAAGTCCTGAGATCTTCTGCCGGACTCTTTGCTGTGACTGCTTCTCTTCTAACAACACAGTATTCCCTCTCTCCTTTTATACTGGCGGGCCCGCCTCTCGTGACATCTGGTGGTCAATCCCGCATTACGTACGGGTGTCCGAATACTTTTGATCTCATGGTATATATTCTTAGCTTACAGTTTACCGGAAATAATTACCACTATTCTGACTGTAATCTTGGATTGCAACCTGTATCATAGAGTTTGACGTAGTCGAGATTTCTTCAGATTTCTTCTTTGGCTTTCCCTGATAAGCGGTTGTTTTCAAATATTCGCTTAACTTTCTGCCTCCCCCTCTGGGCAGGACCGGACGACTTAATACTCTCAGTTCTTAATACTCTCAGTTTTCGTCTGTCACACTTGGGAGATGATTTTCAGCTTTGGTATTTCACAGGATAGTATCTTCTGATACGGATTATGCACTTGATGAGTTGTAAGACAGAGCAAATGTAATAGCCGCATTTTGTTTTTCCTAAATAGTCGTGAACTATTAAACACAATGAAAACGTGAACATAAACTTCAGTGTTCTAAATTATGTGTATAGTATGAAGTAAGCTCCAAAGAAGAAATGGCGATGCCAGTAAGCTGCTGGTATATGAATGGTTTCACAGAATTTTTTTTTCTCAGTTTGCAGCTAAATGATTCAAGATCCAAACAAAATGATTATGAATTCTAATGCAAAAAAACGTGCTAAGACACCAGAGTTTCGTATCAGAAATGGGAATGGATCAGTCGTTCAGCAGCTACACCTAAAGAGGTTGAAAATTGGTTGTACGGACGTTATACAAATTATCGGCATGCCAAAATGATGGAATGTTTCAAAACTGCAATACGGTACTGTTTTACAAGGATCGTTTAGTTATGTCCATGAAAAATTTCATCGCTGCTGGTTTGTTGTTTATGTGTGACTGAATAGTCCGTTGACAACCATGCAAGTATGATCTCATTTTAATACTGGTACAGTGCTGACCCATAGATACGCCAATGGCATAGAACACCCCATTGTATTGTCAAATAAAACATTAAACGCTGATCAGCGAAATTACTCGCAGATACAGGGAGAGGCGTTGGCTGTCAGATACGGTGTCAGTATCGACAACTCACCTGCCAGAAGACTGAAACCACCCCCGGCGTTGGCTGTCAGATATGGAGTTAATATCGACAACTCACATGCCAGAAGACTGAAACCACCCCCACTCACTAAGTATGAACGAGTTAAATACACTTCGGCTGGTTCACTTGCTCTCACAGTTTGCTGCACCAGCCGCCGCTGTCACGTATACGGGGAAAGTAGCTGAATATCTCTGGGGCTTCCCAGAATACAAAGAAACCAGTTCTTTCCAGATACGCCAATGTCATTTCCTTGCCTCTTTCTCCCTGGCGAATCTTGTTTGCTGAGTGAAAAGAACACGGGTCTAGCTACAATCTGACACTTCTCAACAGCACTACAGCAGTAAACGTTGTAAGACGTATATATTTCTATTGTGTATTGTCAAACCACAATTTATGAAAGATGTTTATATTTTATTAATAGGATTAAATAGAAATAATTAATATTTGTCATTTTGGAAATAATTGTGGTAGCAAGGAATGTCTGCACCAAAGTATTGTTGGCGGAAGAGACAGCACATTGATATAATTTTAAAAAAGGGTGGGAGAGACCGCGTATGGATGCATTTTAAGAAAAAAGCGGTAAAGACCGTGCATTGATACATTTTGTAATGGTAACAGGGATTGTCTGCACCAGAAAGCATTGTTGGCGGGAGAGACCGCACTTCAGCTTTCGTAGGAAGCGAGATGTGAAGCGAGTCGATAGCAGGTCTGAAGCAAGAGGTTGAGAGGAGCAGTGTGCCTGCCAGCCACCAACTATGATTTACAAGAGATTATTGCTATTGCTACTAAAGAATAACGTCAGCTTTGGTAATAAATACAGCCACCTATTATGACAGCCCACCAGCAGCTAATAGAGTATAGTAAAACAGAGTAAGTATATTTATGCCGCAGTTCGATGTAGCAGTCAGATGGCGATCCAGTAACAGTAAAAAAGGTAAGAAACAGTTTTGGGTTATTACAGATAACGACTGAGGGCCACGACAACGACACATTCTATGTTTCGTCGAAATAATCAGTAAATCACCTTTAATAAGCATCATTTAAATTTGTATGTAAAGATTGCACTTATTATTATTGAGAAATAGAATTAATTTCAAAGGGAAGATTTCATTTGTTATTATTAAGCAAGAGATAGAACTCCTAAGGGAAGGTTTCATAGGTTATTGTAGAAGGGAAGGTTCGTAATAAAAGAGATACAGAGTAGACGCGAAGGTTTCAACGTTTCGATCAAAGATTTATTACAGAGCTTTGTACAGGGTGGCAAATGTTGAACTATATGAAATAAAATCGTTACAACTTCTGAACGCTTTGCGTTAGGACGTTCAAATTGCGTCGTTGGCTGTGGGGAATGATGACAAGTAGTACGCGCAAGCGCACGCGAAACCCACTTTCATTTGCATGGGTTCGTCAATAAGCAAAATTGGCGCATTGAGGGGACTGACAATCCGCATTTCCCGATCGAGAAGTCTCTTCACCCTCAACTGGTGGATTGTGTGGTGTGCAGTCTCCAGTCACGAATAATCGGTGCGATATTCCTTGATGGCACGGTGACTACCGAACGGTACGTGAAGGTTTTGGAAGATGATTTCGTCCCCACTATCCAAAGTGACCCTGATTTCGCCAAGATGTGGTTCATTCAAGACAGAGCTCGACCGCATCGAAACAGGAGAGTGTTTGATATGCTGAAGGAGCATTCTGTGAGGGCAGCATTCTGGCTCTGGCGTACCCGGAGGACACTGGCATGGGCCTCGATTGGCCGCCATATTCTCCTGATCTGAACACATTTGACTCCTTTTTGTAGGGATATAAGGATAAGGTGTATGGCAAAAACTCCAAAACAATTTCTGAGCTGAAAACAGCCATTCAGGAGGACATCGACATCATAGATGTTCCGACACTTCAGCGGCTCATGCAGAATTTCACTATTCGTCTGCGACACATCATCGCCAATGATGGCAGGCATAATGAAAATGTCATAACGTAAATCCGAATACCTGTAGTGACGTTAACATGGTGAATAATGTGTGTGCACGCCGTAGTTTGTAACTAATTTACGTTTTTTCCATGTGGTTCAATAAATGTCACCCCGTAGCATACCATAGTCGTAGACATCCTTACAAGAGGGAGAGTCTGTTGAATATCGAAATTCAGAGAACTTCTCAGGGGCGCGTTGCCTATCACTTTTCAGTTTCCTGAATGCCTCGTAATGAATATCAAGCTTTTGTAGAAAATGTTATATATTTCCTTTATTATGTTTCCAATGACCTGCCAGAAAATAGCAAAATTTTGCAAGAAGAATCTTTTTTCAAAGTGTTGCGTCACAGTACATGACAGTTAGAAATGAATATAGCAGTTGCGAATGGGCATAACTATTTAATGTGTGGGACACTTCGATATGAATTGTAGAGAGTATAAAGTAAAGTTCCAAATTTTTTTCGTTGCAGAAGCGCAGTGAATAAGAAACAGGGGCATGCGTGGTGACACATATGTGAAAAATTCCGTGTCGTAAGTGAAAATGTGAGATTCCATACAGAAGAATTAAAAATTGTCGTTCTGTCAACACAGCGCAAAGAAGTTTTTATTACCAGTACAGTGAAGCACCTCCAAATGCCAACAACATCGGCATTTCTAATAAACTGGAAGATCGTGCAAAGGAAAACATTCCGACCAGCCATGTGTACCGCCACAAAAGTTGAAAGAGTTCGCCTTTTGTTTGAAGGTAGTCGACGGAAATTGAGATAAGAAGCCATTAGGGAGCCACAAATGACACAAACAACTACTTGGCGTGTTCTCGGAACGAAACTGAAAATGAAGCTGTACGTAATTCTGATTTCACATCAACTGGAACAGGAAGAGCACGTCTAACGTACAAATTATGTTACAACAGTGCTGGAAACCGTGGAGGAAAAAACGTTTGCTGCATATATTTTTAGCCACAAGCTTAACCACTACGACATTCTAATATGTTGTGCAGAAAGATCTACGTGTGTAGTTAAACATCAACGTGACTTATTTAAAGTAAATGTGGTCTGTGTGTTGTCAGCATAAAAATTTATAGGTTCATTTTTTTCACTGAGCTAAGTGTTTCAACTAACATTTACCTGGACATATTTGAGCAATTGCTGATGCCACCACTTGATATGGATTCCACGGATTACATCTTTCAGTAAGATGGAGCACCCCACATAGCAGAATAGAGTTTCATACATTTTTAGATCAACATATCAAACCAATCACCGATGGATACGTCGTATTACACATGACACTCTGTTCTGCAGTTGTCCACCTAGATCTGCAGACTTGACATCCACGGATTACTTTTTATGGGGCTTTGTCAAAGAACTTGTGAATGTGCCTCACTTCTCGAAAAAAAATTCGAGAACTCGAAACGTGTATTTATAATGCGGTTACGTGATTGCACATAGGTACAAAATATGTGGCATGAAACAGTTCGCTTGGATGTTGTCTGTGTGATCAAGAGGAGTAGCGTAGAACACGTATCATGTATCTAAAAAAATATCTTTGTTTTTTTGTTCTCTGTAATTCTTTTCGATCTGTCACTAACCGTTAAGTAGTAACTATAATCGTTTGTAATCGCTATATTCATTTTGAATTGCCCTGATCATTCTAGAGGATGACAGTTCTGCACATATCATACGTAACTGTAATGGAGTGAGGAAATAGCTGTTATTCTGCAATCGATAACTGTGAAATCTATATTCTTTCTTTCTTTCTTTTGCTTGCGCTCTTTTTCCCGCGGATACGCAGGGTCGGGATGGTTAATCGGATGTGGCAATGTTAGTTGAAGGGGTGGCAGGATGCCCTTCCTGCCGTCACCCCATACCCGCCCGGGAAGGAATTAGTCTACCCCAACCGTCTGCGACTAGTGTAATCCATGGAATAGTGCGAAAGTGTTCAGATGTCTGCGAGCCGTGTATCTGAGGCGGGACGTAGGGACCAGCCCGGTATTCATCTAGGGGGATGTGGAAAACCGCCTAAAAACCACATCCAGGCTGGCTGGCACACCGGCCCTCGTCGTTAATCCGCCGGGCGGATTTGATCCGGGGCCGGCGCGCCTACCCGAGTCCAGGACGCAGCGCGCTCGGCTAACCTGGCGGGTTGTGAGATCTATGTCTGTGGAACTATTCACAAGGATGATTACATCAGCCACTTTTCCTTCATTGAATTTATTCAGTTCTGTCATTTTTACAGATCTTCCCACTATTATACTTAACAAATAGTAGTTGTCTTGTTTTCTTAAGATAGTCATCAGTCCTGTCCCCTGATGTCTGAACTCGCAAACTAGCCAAAACGTATGTTCTAGTTCACTTCCTCCCAAGTGCATGCTTATCAATTCAGTAAAGACAGCTAACAGATACAATTGCGACTGCCCAAGTACAGTGTTTATGTGATGGAAAGCTTTCCAAAAGGCATCTTAGAAATGTACACTTAACTCTGTCCCGCAGGTAGACCTGTATGGTTCTCGGATGCGCATGATCAGTATTGCTCAAAACAGGAGCACTCTTTTAAAAACAAGAAGTAATCTTTCGTTCGCGGTATAACATGAGGTATTTGTTCCACGAAAAGCCCATTCCGGGTGTTGCGAAAAATTTCTAAAAGAGTGAAAGTAAGTTGTCTTGAGTGGTGTACTAGAAAGTGGTTTCACGACCCGAAACCTAGGTCGTACAAACAATAATAAAGTTTTGTGAAACTGAGTTAAAGTAATAAACATTTACATACAGAAAGATAAGTTTTGTCTTGGATCCGATTGAATAAGTAAGGACGCAATTTTAGTTTTGCGGATGGTACTGGAGAGAAAAGTGCAAATGTACACAAAAGCTTTCATTGATTTTCAAAAGGTTTTCAAAGTGGTAAACTGAAAACCGTTCTTTCATCGATGTGAAGAATGGGAACCGAGAGATACAAGGTTTTCCAGAAACCATGAGAAGTAGTGAACATTAATGAATATTAATGGAAGTAAAATACAGATAAAACAAAAACAGAGTCTTCCATGATCGCCCCATTTCACCACATGCTTTCAAGTAAGTATTTATTGAGAACGGGATTCACACGAAACTTTTAAAACTAGACAACAGTTATCATCTAATATCGAAGAATGTGTGACTCGGAACATCCAAAATTGAACAGGTAAACATTTTCCTATTTGGGAAAAGTCATTTTCGAAGATAACAGAGCCTTTTTTAAAATAAAAAGCGCGCATTCCAGGCTAAGCGTGCATTCTACGATAAGGTAAAGTCCTTAGTAAGCAAATATATCGACATAAAAGTGAGAAAAGCATTCGATAAATTTTATGTCTAAAATTTGCTGAAAACTGTACCGGGGTACTAAACGAAAAGGTTGTTATGACAACTCTGTCTGAAGTTCCTTAAGTGGTGATGATGCATTTTCGACAATCTTTGTAAATACACTCCTGGAAATTGAAATAAGAACACCGTGAATTCATTGTCCCAGGAAGGGGAAACTTTATTGACACATTCCTGGGGTCAGATACATCACATGATCACACTGACAGAACCACAGGCACATAGACACAGGCAACAGAGCATGCACAATGTCCGCACTAGTACAGTGTATATCCACCTTTCGCAGCAATGCAGGCTGCTATTCTCCCATGGAGACGATCGTAGAGATGCTGGATGTAGTCCTGTGGAACGGCTTGCCATGCCATTTCCACCTGGCGCCTCAGTTGGACCAGCGTTCGTGCTGGACGTGCAGACCGCGTGAGACGACGCTTCATCCAGTCCCAAACATGCTCAATGGGGGACAGATCCGGAGATCTTGCTGGCCAGGGTAGTTGACTTACACCTTCTAGAGCACGTTGGGTGGCACGGGATACATGTGGACGTGCATTGTCCTGTTGGAACAGCAAGTTCCCTTGCCGGTCTAGGAATGGTAGAACGATGGGTTCGATGACGGTTTGGATGTACCGTGCACTATTCAGTGTCCCCTCGACGATCACCAGTGGTGTACGGCCAGTGTAGGAGATCGCTCCCCACACCATGATGCCGGGTGTTGGCCCTGTGTGCCTCGGTCGTATGCAGTCCTGATTGTGGCGCTCACCTGCACGGCGCCAAACACGCATACGACCATCATTGGCACCAAGGCAGAAGCGACTCTCATCGCTGAAGACGACTCGTCTCCATTCGTCCCTCCATTCACGCCTGTCGCGACACCACTGGAGGCGGGCTGCACGATGTTGCGGCGTGAGCGGAAGACGGCCTAGCGGTGTGCGGGACCGTAGCCCAGCTTCATGGAGACGGTTGCGAATGGTCCTCGCCGATACCCCAGGAGCAACAGTGTCCCTAATTTGCTGGGAAGTGGCGGTGCGGTCCCCTACGGCACTGCGTAGGATCCTACGGTCTTGGCGTGCATCCGTGCGTCGCTGCGGTCCGGTCCCTGGTCGACGGGTACGTGCACCTTCCGCCGACCACTGGCGACAACATCGATGTACTGTAGAGACCTCATGCCCCACGTGTTGAGCAATTCGGCGGTACGTCCACCCGGCCTCCCGCATGCCCACTATACGCCCTCGCTCAAAGTCCGTCAACTGCACATACGGTTCACGTCCACGCTGTCGCGGCATGCTACCAGTGTTAAATACTGAGATGGAGCTCCGTATGCCACGGCAAACTGGTTGACACTGACGGCGGCGGTGCACAAATGCTGCGCAGCTAGCGCCATTCGACGGCCAACACCGCGGTTCCTGGTGTGTCCGCTGTGCCGTGCGTGTGATCATTGCTTGTACAGCCCTCTCGCAGTGTCCGGAGCAAGTATGGTGGGTCTGACACACCGGTGTCAATGTGTTCTTTTTTCCATTTCCAGGAGTGTATATCTAGAATTTGATTAGCTTTTCTTATAGCGAAAATAGTTTCGACATTTTCTTCTATCAGTTATTGTGTTTTCTGCTGAGCGTACAGCCCAATGTCCTCAGTTTCTTCAGTACTTTCCTAAGCTTACTAGCCAATAGCGAAAGTTTAGTTGTCGTATTCAGCGTACTATTCATTGAGAATATGTTTCTTTTTTTTTTTAGAGCCGTTGCAGGTTTACACCAAGAAAAAGATCGTCAGTATGGTCTTTAAACTGTAGACCTATCCTTGATCTCTTTCCAACTAATATCATACAATAACATCTTATCTTGAAGACGTTACGTACAATGCGACAGATATAAACTTTGTACTAACAGCTCAAGGTTGCTGATTGTTTCATAGTGGAAGAGACAAACAAGGCGTCTTCATCAATTACTCAATCTACATTAACTAGATATTGAAGAGACTTGGTCACTGTGTTCCCGAACTAAGGTTTCAATAGACGTGCGATGAACTGCTAACTTATCCACAAAAGCTTTAGTATTGAAGAGTAACGTGGTGTGCTGCAAATAACGCTTTCGCACTAGGGAGTGCTCTGTCTGTTGTCGTGTTGCGTTCGCCACGTTAAAGGCATAATACACAGTTTTAATTTTCAGTGTTAAACTAGCTGGTGTTTGGAACATCGTTACCTAACACCTTGGCCACAGTGATACCTGAAACTAACAGCTATTAAGAAATTAACAGAAATATTTACAGGGTGCTGCGACATCTACATCTACATCTACATCTATACTCCGCGAGCCACCTTATGGTGTGTGGCGGAGGGTACTTATTGTACCACTATCTGATCCCCCCTTCCCTGTTCCATTCACGAATTGTGCGTGGGAAGAACGACTGCTTGTAAGTCTCCGTATTTGCTCTAATTTCTCGGATCTTTTCGTTGTGATCATTACGCGAGATATATGTGGGCGGTAGTAATATGTTGCCCATCTCTTCCCGGAATGTGCTCTCTCGTAATTTCGATAATAAACCTCTCCGTATTGCGTAACGCCTTTCTTGAAGTGTCCGCCACTGGAGCTTGTTCAGCATCTCCGTAACGCTCTCGCGCTGACTAAATGTCCCCATGACGAATCGCGCTGCTTTTCGCTGGATCATGTCTATCTCTTCTATTAATCCAACCTGGTAAGGGTCCCATACTGATGAGCAATACTCAAGAATCGGACGAACAAGCGTTTTGTAAGCTACTTCTTTCGTCGATGAGTCACATTTTCTTAGAATTCTTCCTATGAATCTCAACCTGGCGCCTGCTTTTCCCACTATTTGTTTTATGTGATCATTCCACTTCAGATCGCTCCGGATAGTAACTCCTAAGTATTTTACGGTCGTTACCGCTTCCAATGATTTACCACCTATGGCATAATCGTACTGGAATGGATTTCTGCCCCTATGTATGCGCATTATATTACATTTATCTACGTTTAGGGAAAGCTGCCAGCTGTCGCACCATGCATTAATCCTCTGCAGGTCCTCCTGGAGTACGTACGAGTCTTCTGATGTTGCTACTTTCTTGTAGACAACCGTGTCATCTGCAAATAGCCTCACGGAGCTACCGATGTTGTCAACTAAGTCATTTATGTATATTGTAAACAATAAAGGTCCTATCACGCTTCCCTGCGGTACTCCCGAAATTACCTCTACATCTGCAGATTTTGAACCGTTAAGAATGACATGTTGTGTTCTTTCTTCTAGGAAATCCTGAATCCAATCACAAACCTGGTCCGATATTCCGTAAGCTCGTATTTTTTTCACTAAACGTAAGTGCGGAACCGTATCAAATGCCTTCCTGAAGTCCAGGAATACGGCATCAATCTGCTCGCCAGTGTCTACGGCACTGTGAATTTCTTGGGCAAATAGGGCGAGCTGAGTTTCACATGATCTCTGTTTGCGGAATCCATGTTGGTTATGATGAAGGAGATTTGTATTATCTAAGAACGTCATAATACGAGAACACAAAACATGTTCCATTATTCTACAACAGATTGACGTAAGCGAAATAGGCCTATAATTTTTCGCATCTGATTTATGACCCTTCTTGAAAATGGGAACGACCTGCGCTTTCTTCCAGTCGCTAGGTACTTTACGTTCTTCCAGCGATCTACGATAAATTGTTGATAGAAAGGGGGCAAGTTCTTTAGCACAATCACTGTAGAATCTTAAGGGTATCTCGTCTGGTCCGGATGCTTTTCCGCTACTAAGTGATAGCAGTTGTTTTTCAATTCCGATATCGTTTATTTCAATATTTTCCATTTTGGCGTCCGTGCGACGGCTGAAGTCAGGGACCGTGTTACGATTTTCCGCAGTGAAACAGTTTCGGAACACTGAATTCAGTATTTCTGCCTTTCTTCGGTCGTCCTCTGTTTCGGTACCATCGTGGTCAACGAGTGACTGAATAGGGGATTTAGATCCGCTTACCGATTTTACATATGACCAAAACTTTTTAGGGTTCTTGTTTAGATTGTTTGCCAATGTTTTATGTTCGAATTCGTTGAATGCTTCTCTCATTGCTCTCTTTACGCTCTTTTTCGCTTCGTTCAGCTTTTCCTTATCAGCTATGATTCGACTACTCTTAAACCTATGATGAAGCTTTCTTTGTTTCCGTAGTACCTTTCGTACATGATTGTTATACCACGGTGAATCTTTCCCCTCCCTTTGGACCTTAGTCGGTACGAACTTATCTAAGGCGTACTGGAATATGTTTCTGAATTTTTTCCATTTTTGTTCCACATCCTCTTCCTCAGAAATGAACGTTTGATGGTGGTCACTCAGATATTCTGCGATTTGTGCCCTATCACTCTTGTTAAGCAAATATATTTTCCTTCCTTTCTTGGCATTTCTTATTACACTTGTAGTCATTGATGCAACCACTGACTTATGATCACTGATACCCTCTTCTACATTCACGGAGTCGAAAAGTTCCGGTCTATTTGTTGCTATGAGGTCTAAAACGTTAGCTTCACGAGTTGGTTCTCTAACTATCTGCTCGAAGTAATTCTCGGACAAGGCAGTCAGGATAATGTCACAAGAGTCTCTGTCCCTGGCTCCAGTTCTGATTGTGTGACTATCCCATTCTATACCTGGTAGATTGAAGTCTCCCCCTATTACAATAGTATGATCACGAAACATGTGTGTGACCGCCCCCTGGGCACCAACATAGTAAACGAACATTAAAATCGGTTACGCATTTAAAGCCTTTGACTTTCCAGAAGTTCACGGTAACAGCTGGAGTCAAGTAAGTCGCATACTACATGAGCTCGCAAATAATTTGCCAACATCTTCACCCCAGAAGGAACGCACCTCGCCGGCCGGAGTGGCCGAGCGGTTCTAGGCGCTTTAGTCTGGAACCGCGCGACCGCTACAGTCACAGGTTCGAATCCTGCCTCGGGCATGGATGTGTGTGATGTCCTTAGGTTACTTAGGTTTATGTAGTTCTAAGTTCTAGGTGACTGATGACCTCCGATGTTAAGTTCCATAGTGATCAGAGCCATTTGAACCATTTTTGAACGCACCTCTAAGCCCGACAGTAGGTGCACCGTTGTGGTTCAATGAACATTTTCGCAGCATTTGCTAAGACCGTCAGTCCATGTGGCAGACATTCTTAGCCAGTTCTGTTACGAAACTTCCCTGATAGTTCAATGACACCACTACACGCCGACATTTTGTAATTGAGGCGGAAGTGATGTTACAACAAATACTGTCCCACAGGTACAACTGTTAGTTTACTTTATTTATTTTAATCCATTTAAAAACATGTGTGGACCTGTAGGACCGCTGTACAACGTGTCTGGTATGTATCGTTCGACAGTTGATTGCATCTGCAGACGGACCAACACGTGACTGAATTATGTGTGGTCTGTCCATCTACTTTTCCTCGCAGGAAACATAGTTTATACTGGATAATGTAACCTGAAAGTACAGGATACCATTTGATGCCATATGGGATAAGTCGCTCTTCGTGCAGGCGGCGATGACTCACGAACAACAACTTAAGTGTCGAGATGATCAGCTTAATAATACAGCTTATAATGTGCAATAACGTGTCAGTTCTTCATTTGGTGTTATGGTTACGACAGCCATTACGTTTAAATCTTGGATCAGTCTGGTGTGTCTGGACTGTCTGCTGACTGCCAACCGGCACTGTTGGCGTGGCAAACGCGAACTGCGCGAAATAAAGTTCCAACACAAGTAATGTGTTCTGGACATTGGAAAACCAAGTTCTTGCCACAGACAGTGCATCTACAGCACAGTGGCTCAGCCAGAAAGCCAGCAAGCCAACCCAAAAACAGCAAGCCAGTCAATAACGATTTACATTGGTCCAGGGAGCAAGATACTGTAAACAGTAGTTTAAGCAAGGCTGGGTCTCTGGCTGCAGAGGTGTTGTTACGTAGATGCTCGGAGGACATGAAGGACGAACGTGTGACCGTTCAAGTATAGGCTACCCACGTCGGCCGTGCCCACAGGACCAGTTGGCCTCTGCGGGAGTAATGAAGGCTATGCTCGCTGATATATCATCAGCATCATCGCAGGGCTGCGGCCAGAATGAAACGGATGAGACTTCACGGACACGTCTTATGAAAAATCATAAATACGCTGCTGGCCAATAAAATTTTATTTGCGGGTTTAATATGAAGGGCGTTCAATAAGTAATGGAACACTTCTTCTTCGTCGGTCAACTTCGGCTGAATAAATGCGGAATTTATTGTGGGGCAGCGTGGAATATTCCAGTTTCAGTCCATATGGTTCAATGAAGTTTCGATAGGTGGCGGCGCTATACGTAGCCTTCAAAATGCCGTCTGTAACGGAGATGCATTCCAAGCAGAGAACTATCATTGAGCCGGCCACTGTGACCGAGCGGTTCTAGGCGCTTTAATCCGGAACCGCGCTACTGCTACGGTCGCAGGTTCGAATCCTGCCTCGGGCATGGATGTGTGTGATGTCCTTAGGCTACTTAGGTTTAAGTAGTTCTAAGTTCTAGAGGACTCATGACCTCAGATGTTAAGTCCCGTAGTGCTCAGAGCCATTTCAACCATTGGTGTGATGATAGACGAGACGTCTATCATCATAGCAACAAGGTCGCACAAACGCGTCCGACCTCCGGCGTGCTGGCTAGCCACATACAACTGTGACTCTTGCAACGTTGGAACCTCCGGACACTCTCATTCGAGGTGATCGACGGATCACAATCAAACTCCGTGCTACATCATTGGACGTCTCTGTTGGTAGTGCTGACACACTCGTCCGTCAGGTGGGCCCCTCAAAGTTGTGTGCCCACTGGGTTTCTCCCTGCCTAACAGTAGACAACTAAGGGCCATCTATAAGGAATTGCTTGCATGTCACGAGGGACATTATTGATGCTGCCAGACGTTGACTCTACGTTGGCCAGTAGACTAGTACCATGTGGGCATACAGCCTCCCCCTCCTCCTCCCCCCCCCCTCCCAGTAATTTGACTTAAGGCCGTCGTACTGAACGGAGATTATGTTGCAAAATAGTGTTTTGTAGCCACAAGAGTGCGGGGTAATATGCTGTATTGGAATGCTGAATAAAACCGACCTGCTTTCAGAAAAAAAAAATGTTACGTTACTTACCGAAACCCCCTCGCATAACAGGAAGAATATATGACTAAATTTTTAGGAAGTTTTTGGTCATAAAGGTTGGAAACGTAGTACACAGAGCTGTCACCTCTGGAAGCCGCAGTGGCTCCAACATGGCAGAGTCTCGAGTCGAACTGAGCTTGGATGACAAATACAGATACGTCATTCCACGATGTTCTCTCTCTCTAAGCTGTTCATCAGTAGTAGTGGCTGGCAACATGTGATGTGCCAGTGGCTCGATAAACAATGACGTTTTCCGAGGGTGAAAGATCTGGAGAACGTGCTGACCAGTGAAGAGCTGAAGATCCTCTGTTTCGTGGCTGAGTTATCCTGTAGAAATATGAGACCAGGATATAGACAGCGGCCTTAACACGTCAGAAATGTAACAGCTGTTGTTAAACAGCTGTGCGGTCCAGAGGTGATCGATCGACTTGTTTCCAGTGGCATCCTATACCGTCATGACAACTCTGGGCCCGTCACAAATGCAACCTGACCACATTCGTTCACGTCGAAGCCTCCACACACAGATGCGCCCAACTGACGTTGCACACTGAACCGGTGGAACTATGCCTTTAATTATTTTTATCATTTAAACACTGACCTACAGAATTTTCCCTGACAACGACATTCAAACTTATTTATTTACTACCTACAATATACAAGCACAACGCAATCTGATTGCTACACAATGGTAGCATGACTTCCAATAATTAGCATAAAATAATGCCCCTGAACTGCGAGGAGTCCCAACAATAACAAAATTCCAAAAATATGAAACTAAAGAAATATGAAACTACCTCCAACTCTGTTAATTGCCTAAACTCATTTCAATCAGGAACCCCATATATCCACAAGTAGCAACAGACGCCTGCTGCTACCTGTGGCTTTATGAGTATGAAAAGCCCATAGTGGCTCGCCTTCCATGTATTCTTTTTTTAAATTTTGTTGACTAAAGCCTTTCTCGCTTGATATTTATCTTATACGTGACATGCCAATTTGAATATTTAATTTCTGGTGATGGCACTCATAGAAGGGTCGAAACCTGGTCAAAAGGCTTAAATTTTGTGACCGAGGCCTGTAATCGCTTTAACTTTACTGGCGATGTCGTTGTATCAACACATGAAAATGTAAGGGTGGGCTGCTGCGGAGCTCCACGTTCAACAGTGTACAATGCACGGTGTGCTCCGAAACATTTGTGTGTGCAACAGCATTGTGCTCGTTCAGCAGAGATGCCACAGATCACCATCTATCCTACTTTACAGAGCAGAGAATCCTCCGAACACCACGTTCTGCGAAGAGTCGTAGATATCCAACCATTTAGCGCCTATTGGTAGTTTCACTGTCCTTCTATCTCTTTCCGAAGATGTTCACGACAGAAGGCCTTGAACGATCAACCGGCTTCGTTGTTTTCGAGATATCCGTTCATAGGCTCTGTCTAATAATAATCTGTCCTTTGCCAAAGCCGCTTATCTTAATCGATTTTCACATCTGCAGCCCTTATCAAGGTTAGGATGATTCGTCATCCGTGTCTTCTCCGTTTACATACTTTTGTTACCGCGTCACCTGCCCTCAGCGCCATCAGGCGGCATCCCTCGTCGCAGTGGGCAGTGGTCATAAAGTTTTGGCTTACCAGTGAACGTTCCACATTTACTACTGCGGTTATTTCACGCAGTGTTGCTTGTCTGTCAGCAAAGACAGCTCTACGCAAGCGCAGCTGCTCTCGGTCGTTAAGAGAAGGCCGTCGGGCACTGCGTTGTCCGTGGTGAGAGGTAATGCCTGAAATTTGGTATTTTCGACACACTTTGACACTATGGATCTCGGAATATTGAATTCTCTAACGATTTCCGAAATGGAATGTACCATGCGTCTAGCTTCGAATACCATTCCGCGTTCAAATATTAATTCCCGTCGTGCGGCCGTATCACGTCGGAAAACTTTTCACATGAATCACTTGAGTGCAAATAACAGATCTGCCAATGGACTGCACTTTTATACCTTGTGTGTGCGATACTTCCGCCATCTGTACATGTGCATGTTGCTATCCCATGGCTTTGTCACCTCAGTGTATCGCATAATGTTGCACGATGGAGTGCTCAGTGTATCTGCCCACTCGGGCGCTCAATCCATCGATTACTTATTAGCATGAGAAACGGGTGACTCCGAACAAGTCGAGCAGCAATATGGCGAAAAATATACAACACTCTCAATAGGTCACAATCATGCCGCTCCCGAATTCCAACACGTGCTGGCAGGCATTTCCCCTTCTTGCACGAATCATAACGCGATGTTCCAGGAACAACCAACATTAAAATGTGAGTTTTTAATGAGAATTCCGTTTACATAATCTTTTCTTTTGTGCAGAACGCAGATGGCGTTACTCCAACCTACGTTTTGCAGTTGTGCTGACACGTTACACCTTCGCATATCCAAGCATGTTGTACACTTCTCAACAGTTTGATGTTTGTTGCATGCTACCCTCATGGTGTTGCCAGTAACAATTTTAATGGCCAAAAATGTAGCATTTTCCAGTTGGATAACACTTTACCCAAAACTGCAGCCACGCTGCACAAGGTGTTGACAGCTTATAATGTCCTGTCCGTTTTGCACTGCTCCTGGTAACAGAACATTTGTGGGACCAACTACTACGACATACGCTTCAGAGACTCCATCCTACAAATAACATTGGTGCAGCAGAAGCAGTGAAGGAATTATGTTTAGAATGTAGTTTGATACCTGGAAAGACTGCTAGCTCTATGAAAGCTAAAACAAGTCACAGACTTTATTCATATATGTGATTTAAGCTTCATATGCCATATGCATTATCAGTTCGCTTATACCAATTTATCTTTTTATCACGAATTTTCTCTTTGGTTTGCACTTCTAGCTAAGCATTTAATAAAGAGTGCATGATTCTTAAGACTATCTTTTGATCCAGCGGTATTCAGAAATCCTTCTCAGTGGTTTCTACTTGTAACTAGACAACCAAGAAAGAATACATTACAATTACAGGCTGCATCTGCATTTTGGTCCAGCAGTATTTCTACAAGAGGCGTTCAATAAGTAGCGCAGCACATTTTTTCCTCAGCCAATTTCGGTTGAAGGGAAAGCGGAATTTGTCATGGCGCATAGTGGAATATCCCTGATTCAGCCCATATAGTTTCATGAACTTCCGATAGGTGGCAGCCCTAGACCCTAGCCTTCAAACTGGCGTCTGTAGCAGAAGTGAGTTCCAAGCAGAGATCTATCATTGAGTTTCATTTGGCGGAAAACCAGAGCATCGTAGATAGTCAAAGGCGCTTACAGATTTTTTTCCCGAGACCTGGCAGTGAATAAAAGCACGGTGAGTCGTTGGGCGAGGTGTCTGTCAACATCGCTACAAGATCATGCAAACCCGTCCAATTTCCCGCTTGCCGACCGGCCACACAGAACTGACTCCTGCAGTGTTGGAACGTGCAGACACTCTCATTCGAGGTGATCGACGAATCACAATTAAACACATCGCTGCTCAACTGCTGGCACACCCGTCCACCAGTTGGAGTACTCAAAGGTGTGTGCCGGCTAGCAGAAGACCATGTAGAGCTACTAACGGCCATCTGTGCGTTATTACTTGCGCGTTACGAGGCTGATTGTCAATTTTCTGTCGAACGTCGTCACAGGCGATGAAACAGTAGTTCACCACTTGGACCTGGAAACAAAACGGCAATCCATGGACTGGTGCCACACCACCACCGCTCCGAAGAAAAAGTTAAAAACCGCACCCTCAGCCGGCAAAGTCATGGCGATCGTTTTCCGTGACTCTAGAGGGGTTATCCTGTTTGATGTTACTCATGGTGCAGCGATCAACACTGAAGTGTATTGTGCTACCCTCAGGAAATGTAAGAAACGACATCAGTGTGTAGCGTGTTCGCCGCCTCAAAAATGCAAACGGACTTCTCCTTCCCCATGACAACGCGAGGCTTCACGTAAGTCTGCGCATCGAGAGGAGCTCACAAAACTTCACTGGACTGTTCTTTCTCGTGCAACCTACAGCCCAGATCTCGCACCTTCCGACTTCCATCTGTTTGGGTCAGTCGAAGATGCACCCTGCGGGAAGTAGTACGTGGATTATGGGGATATTATTGATGCAACAAGACGTTGGCTCCGACGTCTACCATTAGAGTGGTGCCATGCGGGCATAGAGGCGCTCCCAGAAAGGTGGTCGTAGTGAACGGAGGTTATTTTGAAGATTACGGTTTTGCAGCCAAAAGATTGGGGAATAACATAGTGTACTGTAATAGTGAATAAAACCAGCCTCCTTTCAGAAAGTAAATTATTGCATTAGTTATTGAACGCACATCATATTCTTTCAGTCACGATTAATTTCCTAAAAGAAAAATTCGGAATAGGTATTAAAATCCACGGAGAAGAAATAAAAACTTTGAGGTTCGCCCATGTCATTGTAATTCTGTCAGAGACAGCAAAGGACTTGGAAGAGCAGTTGAACGGAATGGACGGTGTCTTGAATGGAGGATATAAGATGAACATCAACAAAAGCAAAACGAAGATAATGGAATGTAGTCGAGTTAAGTCGGGTGATGCTGAGGGAATTAGATTAGGAAATGAGATGCTTAAAGTAGTAAAGGAGTTTTGTTATTTGGGGAGCAAAATAACTGATTATGGTCGAAGTAGAGAGGATATAAAATGTAGACTGGCAATGGCAAGGAAAGCGTTTCTGAAGAAGAGCAATTTGTTAAAGTCGAGTATAGATTTAAGTGTCAGGAAGTCGTTTCTGAAAGTATTTGTATGGAGTGTAGCCATGTATGGATGTGAAAAATGGTCGATAAATAGTTCGGACAAGAAGAGTATAGAAGCTTTGGAAATGTGGTGCTACAGAAGAATGCTGAAGATTAGATGGGTAGATCACATAACTAATGAGGGGGTATTGAATTGAATTGGGGAGAAGAGAAATTTGTGGCACAACTTGACTGGAAGAAGGGATCGGTTGATAGGACATGTTCTGAGGCATCAAGGGATCACCAATTTAGTATTGGAGAGCAGCGTGGAGGGTAAAAATCGTAGAGGGAGATCAAGAGATGAATACACTAAACAGATTCAGAAGGATGTAGGTTGCAGTATGTACGGGAAGATGAAGAAGCTGGCACAGGATAGAGTAGCATGGAGAGCTGCATCAAACCAGTCTCAGGACTGAAGACTACAACAACAACAGCTTTTTTTAACTGGCTGCTACATTTTGAAAATTTGTGTGACTTATTTCGTACATTCAGCGTCAAATATTCACCTTTGTACCTGTTTACAAATCTACTGCGCGTTTGCCCCGCCTACTATACTTTGCAGTTTGAGATCTTAGTTTTGTATGCTACCTGTACTCTTACCATCCTGAATTAATTTGTCTGAGCATGTCAACATATGTTTGGTTCAAATGGCTCTGAGCACTATCGGAATTAACTTCTGAGGTCATCATGCCCTAGAACTTAGAACTACTTAAACCTAACTAACCTAAGGACATCACACACATCCACACATCCATCAGGATTCGAACCTGCGAGCGTAGCGGTCTCGCGGTTCCAGACGGTAGCGCCTAGAACCGCTCGGCCACCACGGCCGGCCAACATATATTTCCTTTAGTTTTTATCTCTCTAAATTTCGGGCTTTTATATGTTCTTGAAGTTTGTTTGTGGCTATAGTCTTGTAAATATATGATCTCGGTCGCTCTCAAAACAGAGAATTAGAGTGGATTATTATTTTTTACGAATCCGCGGATTACATTTTAAGTGAATATTAAATGAACTGAGAAATTTATTAGTGCCTCGACTGCAGTGGTGAGAACTCATTTCTTCCAATTATTCTTTCATTGCGCCCTAAAATGAACTTTGGAGAATCATTTAATGGATCATAGGCTTTCTTTGATCGTAGCTGCACCAACCAAGAAGATGATAAAATGAAAGACGAAAACTTAATTCTCTCTAAGGGAATTGATACACTGAAGAGGATCACAAAATAGCTCGGACGCAAAATCTGAGTCTCAATTAGTGAAGAAGGAAATGAAATACAACTGAAATAGCTTTATAAATGATGGGATACATGTTAGATATCATGTATGAGGAATAAGCGATCCCTCTTGTAACAATGGTTTATCACACGTCACCGAAACAACAGCGTGTTTTACATGATTTGGCCGTAGATGCGCCCATTAGAAATATTTAAGAATGGTCGTAGCACTGACGAGGACTGACGTTCAGAACGCCAGACATATCTCATCACTTTGTCGTAGTAGTATTGTGACATTTTCTGCTTACGTACTCGTCTGATATTTTTTCTAGACGAACTCCTGTTTGGAAATCAACACGAATTACAAATCACAAACAGTACGACATTCAGCTTGCTCTGTTATCTAACAAAAATTCTATAAATAGTGGAGTCCTGGTGTCTCGCTCAGTGGAAGCACCATCCTTTTATTAATTTATTACGGACTCGAATCTTTATCTGGCGGCGACTAGGACACCGACCATTGCTACCCTCAGTGCGTACCGTGCCTGACGCGATCGGAGAGAGAAGTGGAGCCCCTGCACCCCCACACTAGCACGGTGACCAACACAGGAAGTAGGAAATTGTATTGTCAACTCTGCGAGAAAGATTACCATGCTAATCGAGGAGTCACAGAACACGAGATTATAATGTTGTCTCCTATGTATGGAAGCGCTCATCCACCAATACGGTCCCACCCCACCGAGGACATAGTGGACGGAAAACCAACTGAAACGTAGCGGCTTTAAAGGCGAAGGGGGAAAAGTGCCACGCCAAGTGTCATGGAAAAAAAATGCACTCCGACTGTCGGGATGAGGCGGACTTGCGCCAGCAGTGACAGTTCATGTGCGTAGGTGTTAGGAAATGTTAGTGGTGGTGGTGGGGGAGGGGGGGGGGGTTACCCTTGTAGCTTGACACCAACGACAACTCCCGGACCAGCTGCAGCGTCAGCGTACCTGTAATATGCTAAAGTCGTCATCAGAGATATCAATTTGATTATAAAATCGGTCGCTCGATGTGTACTCGTGGTTTGTTTGTGTTTCGTTTGTTCGGATTCCCTGTTTTTGCTGTAGGAGTACAGCTGGCGGTGCCAGTCAGATTTACAGTGTGTCAGCCGATCGGCGATACTGCTTTGTTTGCGTGCTTGGTTTAAGCCGCCATAAGTGGTTAATTGTGGGCAGTTATGCTTCCACCTGTGCCCACCTCGCACCGTTGATATTTCCAGCGAGCCCAACTACGTCAGATGCTGATGCGCCAGTTGATGACTCGATGACTTGCTTACTCGATCGGTAACGAGTTTGGCTGGACGGCTAGTATTTACACATGCCAGAGGGACTCTCTTGTAATATACTCATTGTGGGATATCCACAAGTGTTGCTAAAACTTTTCATAATCCAGTAATCAGCTCCAGTTGTAGTTGACAAATCCTTTATTTGGATAAAATCTACACACGACCCGGGTTTCAGGATGTAAATCGTATCTTCAGGCGCCTAATTGCGTACGAGAAAGTCGTATCAGTCAAGCTGTATTTTTTACGCGTCTCGTACGACTTTCTCGTGCGAAACAAAGCGCCTGAAGGTGGGATTTACATCCTGAGACAAGAGTCATGTGGCTCTGCTGTATTGTGGCAGCTAATATCATGCAGCCCGCACAATGAAGTGCCTCCTAGTTTCTGTAATCGTCACGGTACCGACGAGCAGGCGGACAGCGACACCTGTCATGGCGCAGCACTGGCTCAATGTACAGGGTGTCCGAAAAGACTTTCCCTGATTACATAAATTGATAACTCAGGCTAGAAGTAAGATACAAACATGAAACTTGTGTCGAATTGTTTACAACTATCAAAGTTTTTTCTGTTTTAGGTTCGCAGCGCGTAAGTAGTGGATGAGGTGCAGTGCCCAAGAAGCCGTGTTAACCAGTCAGGAGAAGGCACAGTGTGTCCTGTGGTACCATGAGACACGATCACCAACCACAGTGCAGAGACACTTCCATAAAACATTTGGAAGGAATCCACCTGATGTCAAGAGCATTAAAGCCTGGTATGAGAAGTTCAGGGACACAGGATCGGTTGCTGACCTTCCGAGGTCTGGTCGACCAAGAACCTCAGCAGACAGGGTGGAAGCTGTAAGGCAGTCTTTTCTGCTACGTCCGAAGAAATCGGTGCGCAGGGCCTCACGTAAATTACAGATGCCAAAAAGCTCTCTCCACGACATTTTACACAAACTTTTATTGTTTCGTGCATGTAAAGTGCAAATCGTTCAGGCCTCGTAGCCCAATGACAGTACACGTCTTTGCTGTCGAAATGCTATCACGTATTGAGGACGATGATGCTTATCTCAGACGAATTGCCTTTTCCGACGAAGCGACTTTTTTTGTCAGTGGAGTAGTAAATCGCCATAATGTGCGCATTTGTGGTTCACAACCCCCTGGCGAGGTCATGGAGTGCACCAGAGGCAGTCCAAAGGTGAATGCTTGGTGCGCACTATTGCACGATGGAATTATCGGGCCATTCTTCTTCGCTGAGGCTACCATCACATCTGCAGTGTATCTGGACATGTTGCAACTGCATGCTGTTCCTTAGCTGCTTCAGTATCACCCCGATGTCTTGTTTCAGCAAGACGGTACACCGCCTCATTGGGGTTTGGACGTCCGTGCCTATCTCGATTGACCTTTCCTGGGCGATGGATTGGTCGTGATGGGCCAACGGTTTGGCCTCCACGCTCTCCTGACATAACCCCATTAGACTTCTTTTTCTGGGGTTATGTCAGGGACGAGGTCTACCGAACACGTGTACCAGATCTTGAAACCCTGCGGCAACGGATAACCACAGTCGTTGAATTGATCCCTCCTGTGAAGTTGGCTAATTGTGTGGACGGAAATTGAATATCGCCCAGGTGTGCTACGTGCTACCAAGGGTGCTCATGTGGAAGTTTACTGATGTGTGAAGAAAAGCTTTGATAGTTTGTAAACAATTAGACACCAGTTTCATATTTGTATCTTACTTCTAGCCTGAATTATCATTTTGTGTAATCAGGGAAAGACTTTTCGGACACTCTGTAGTATTACCACAAGTGGCATCGAGCCCATCTGCCTAGATTCGTGTCTTTACAGGACCATTCCTGTTAAGGTATACAGACATCTTTTAACTGTCCTACGTTGTTCAGGCTCGACTTATTTCTATACAAGTACCTCACATACAAAAATTATTTAAAAATGTGGAGACTTGCTTGTGGTTCTCAATACACATAATTGTAACGTAACGTGCGCGAACAAACCAAAAGGCCTGACATCATCTTACTGCATGATCGGTTATTTGTCACTGCATAAAATGTCAGGAAGTACTTGTCAAAAAACATTTGTTTGATCAGTATTTCGGTATCGTATGTCCGTCAGATTTAGAAGCTGGATTAAAAGAAGAGAAACATAATTTCAATGATGAACTGATCGATTCTGCAAACGGAGAGCCTCGCAGAAGTGCTCAACAGTGAAAGACGCTACAAGGAAGGCGACATTCCTTGCGAATTCCACACTGTGGAAATTCCATTAATCCACGTGACAATACGAGTCAAATAACATATTACTTCTTCCAATGTACAATTTGTGTAACAATCATTTTGTGTTATGACCACGACGATAAAACTAGAAAACTCGGAATTAAACAGAGGGATACCGACAGTCGACGCCTCCTTCCCCCACCTCCCATTTATGAAGGGAAAGGGAGGAAATGATCGTGAAGGTCTGCACAAGGGAAATGAACTTGAAGACAGCATTATAGAAAGGGAAGAGGAAGTAAATGAAGATGAGAGGTGAGATATCACCTTGCGGGAAGAAGTCGAAACAAGGCCCCTTGAGGAAACGACGTTCCCTCACAACTACTGATAACCTTGGTAGAGCCAGCCATGACAAAACTATTCCACATGGTCTGCAAGGTAAATCAGACAGGCGCAATACCTTCCAACTTCAAGAGGAATACAATAATTCTAATTAAAAAGCTGGCGCACACTGGTGACTGATTTGATTTGATTTATGAATTCATCTTTAAGCGTTTTTCATGCAATCGATGTCGTCATTTTATATACGTTGTGTAGCTACATAATAAGCTATACATTTTTAACATGTTGAAGGGATATATATGGTTTGTACTGGACGCATTTAGTAATTATTAACTATAAATGCGTCATGCAGAATGACGAAAGCAGAAACTGTATGCGTAACGCAATATGCACGCTGAGAAAAACGTTTTAAGAAATATAAATGAAGTATGCTTCTTACATTTTAATCATTAAGTATAAATACATTGTGAAAATAAAGCACTACAATATGATACAATAAAGATTTTCGGAAATCTCAAATAATATAGTGATCATATTACACAGCAGCTTTAGTAGATTACATCATTTTCATTAAATATTTTTAAATTCTTCTATCGAACAGAAGGCTTTTTGTTCAAACCACCTTTTGTAATACACTGAGTGTTGTAGGCAATAACGTATTATATTATTGTAGCCCTATGTTCGTGTAACTATTTTGAGTTTTTGTAAGATTGGAAACTGCGATGTACATCATCTGCCATTAACGTGTGTGATGGTCATGTATATATTCTTCTAGTTTACCGCTGTCTTGGGTTTCCTTGATATGCACCAAACGACTGAGAATAAACAGTGATGCAACTGTCAGTATTTTGAGCTCCTTGAAGTATTCTCTACATGATTCATTGTTTCTTACTCCAGATATGCATCTAATGGTCTTTTTCCGCCAAATAAAATTTCTTTTTGCTCCAGGGGAATTGCCCCATAACAGCACTGTACATGTGAGACGGCTGCGGAAAAAGGCATAACAGGAGTTCAGCAGTAGCTTGTCTATCACACAAGTCCTAAGTTTAGTTAGCAGATAGGTGATTCAAGCTAACTTTTTGTGCACACAATTAGGGTGAGTTTCTCAAATTAATTTTGGGTCAATATGAAAGCCAAGAAGTTGAACTGAGGCACTACAGTTGTCGTTGTTACATAAGCTGAAAATAATATTTACAATTTTAGAGTGATTAGTTTGTAAACCATTTGTTCTCAACCATATCTCATTATTCTGAGTTGTTCTGCACTTTTGTGGTTGAGTGTGTCTCAGGCCCTATCAACTGCAACAAAGGTGGTATATCTGCATATAGTACGAACTTACGTGACTTCGTATTGGGCAAATCATTTACAGAAATTATGAAAAGCAAGTGTCCAAGCACAGAACCTTGTGGGATACCTCGTGACAGATCCAGAGTGCTTGATTTGTTTTTGTTAAAATGTACACTTCCTTTCCCTCACTCAGATAAGATGCAATCAGAGAAAGAACTTTGGCTCTAAAACCATAAGAGTAGAGTTTTTTTAGTAGAATTCTGTGGCTGGCTGAGTCGAAAGCTTTAATCAGGCCAACAACTGAAGCATCTACAGAAAGTTTGGATTAGAATGCAGATGAAGTGAAAGAACTATTTTCCACTGCTTTCACATTCATAAGCCAGGTTCGAATCCATATTGAGAATCACTAAAAATACTGTTGCCAAATAGACGCTTATGGATTTGAAGTTGCGTGCAGTGCTCTACTACTTTCGTTAGAATGGGTATTAGAGAAATTGGTCGATAATTACTTGTACATGTGTGTATTGTGTATTGAACCAGGGGCCTATAAACGATGGAGAGGCTTCATCCCACTGTAGCCCTCAGTGGTTGACAACCCCACAACAGGCCACAGCAGTCTACCCACCCCACCGCCACCCCACAACGAACCCAGGGTTATTGTGCAGTTTGGACCCCAGTGGAACCCCCCACCCCCTCCCCCCAGGAACGTCTCATACCGGATAAGTGTAATCCCAAATGTCTGCTTGGCAGAGTAATTATGGTGTACGCATACATGGAGACAGTGTCTGGGCAGCATTCGCCGACATAGTGTAACTGAGGCGGAATAAGGGGAATCAGCCCGCATTCGCCGAGGCAGATGGAAAACCGCCTTAAAAATCATCCATACGCTGACCGGCACACCGGACCTCGACACTAATCCTCCCGTCGGATTCGTGCCGGGGACCGGCACGCCTTCCCGCTCGGGAAGCAGCGCGTTAGACCGCACGGCTAGCCGGGCGGGCTGCTTGTACATGACTTTATCTCCTTTCTCGTGTAGTAGTGTGACTACTGTTATTTTTAAACATGCTGAGGAACAGCTACTAGTATGAATTTTACAAACCTATCAGTTTAATGATTCCAAGGTACTGATACGGTTATTTACAGACGAAAGGAAAAATTAGTTACGGCCGACATCGGAGAATATCAGTTTGGGTTCCGGAGAAATGAACGAACACGGGAGATAATACTGACCCAACACTTTACCTTAGAAAACAGATTGAAGAAAGGCATATCATTTGCAGATTTAAAGTAAGCTTTTGACAGTGTCAGCTGAAACACAATCTATGACATTCTTAAGGTACCAGGTCTAAAATCCAGGGAACGAAAGATTATTCACAACTCGTACAGAAACGAATTATTAGCTTACTGGTCAGCATGGCTGACTACCGTGCAGAGGACACAGGTTTGATTTACAGTACCGCCAGGGATTTTTCCTTGGTGGGAGGACTAGAAAGGGGTGAACTCAGCCTCGTGATGTCAATTGAGGAGCTACTTGATCGAACAGTAGCAGCTATAGGTCACGAAAACTGACAACGGCTGGAAAAGCGGTTTTTATATCCCACGCCCCTCCGCACCACATTCAATGACACAATTGGCAAACGATGAGACGGCAATTAGTCGGTACAGATGGGCCCGCCAGGGCCTGTGGACGGAGTGAGTGAGTGAGAGACAGAATGTACGCAAATCAGACTGGCTTCGTAAGAGTTGAAAAACTTGAAAGGGAAGCAGTAGTTGAGAAGGGAGTGAGATGAGGTTGTAGCCTGCCCTGATGTCGTTTAGTGTTTGCATTGAGCAAGCTTTGAAGCAAACGAAGGAGAAATTTGGAAAGGGGATTAAGGAATTAATATTGAGGGAGAATAAAAAAAATCGTTTATCGACGACATTGTAATTTTATCAGAAATGGCAAAGGACTTGGAAGAACAGATGACTGAAATGAACAGTGCCTTAATGATAGGTTACAAGATGAATACCAACAAAAATAAAACAAGGGTGATGGAACGTAGTCGAAATAAATCAGGTGATGCAGGGACAATTATAAAATGACACTACAGTAGTAAATGAGTTCTGTCGTTTAGGCAACAAATCAACTGAAGATGACACAAACAGAGAGGATATTAAATGTAGCCTGGCAACTGAACAAGGAAAATTTGTTAGCACCTAATATAAATTTAAGTGTTAGAAAGTCTTTTTGAAGCTATTCGTCAGGAATTTAGCCTCATGTGAAATTGAAAAGTGGACTATTAACAGCTCAGGCAAGAAGAAAATTAGAAGTATTTGAAATGTAGTGCTACAAAACAATGCTGAATTTAAGAAGATAGATAGATTAACTACAGAGAAGGTATTGAATCGAATTGAGGGAAAAGATATTTATGGCATAACCTGACCAAAACATGAGATCGGCCGATAGTATACAGTCTGAGCCACCAAGAAATCGTCAGTTTGGCGATGGAGCAGTGTCCGGGGAGTAAAAATTAGAGAGGGAGATCGAACCTTGGCTACACTGGGCAGGTTGAAAAAGATGTACGTCGCAGAAATCATATGGAGATAAAGATACCTGCAAAGAAGAGCAGCATCAAACCAGTCCTCGAAATGAAGACTAATACAAGAACAAAATCCAACCTCGACCACACACCTTTCGATGGACTGCGGGGTGTAGACTGAGATGCAAATATAAATGGAGACCCCTGGAAACGGGAACGACCTGAGATTGCATGTTCGGCGCTGCATAATGCCGTGTTCGAAGCTGGAGCACAAAGGACGCTCGGCCTTGGGACCGTGAGCGGCCTTCTCTCGCTGACCAGCCGATGAGAGAGGTCAACACCCACACTGCCTCGGAGAAACCGGTAATTCATTCCCGATCACGCGTCGCCTTCGCGGAAAACGAACCAGATTCAGTTTTCCTCTTCCAGATAACCGATAACTGCTGTAATAAAGCCTCTAAATATTGATTTATGAGATTTAAGTCAGCTAGTGAATAATATGAAGTACGCTAGCTGTAAAGAGAGATTCTGTGTTTCCGGGTGTTTATCCTCCAGAACATCAGCCAGCAAAAATATATGCACTGATATCTTTTAAAAATTTCATTAACTGAAACGATTTCTTACCATTAAATGCATATTTTTTCTTATTGGATTCGGCAAAACTGTTGCCATGGTCACGAATTAATTTGATTCGTAGAAATAAATCCTTCTCTTTTTACGCTTAAGTTTACAATTTCCATTTATAGAGTACCAGTCAGCCAAGGACCACGTTGTGGTCGACTAACATTTGATGATTACTACATATTAAAATGCACTTGAGTACGTCATTTGCATATTAAATAAAATGACTGGGAATTCCAGCCACAATAATGTAAGCTCAGTCTCAAACATTTATTTTTTTAGAAACAAAAGAACCTTTCGAGCAAGGTTTTACATAAACAGTTTACAAACTGCAACTAATCGTGAAAAAAAATAATTTGTTCATTAACAGTAACAACATTCTCATGGTCATTACCCAAGTTTTAAATGGTGTTCGCTATGACACAAACGGAACTGCCAGGTCGACCTTGAGGAGAGAGCTGTAATGAGGCTGGTCAGGCGGCTGTTGGCGAAGCGGAAGAGGCGCTGTAGATTCTGGAAACATGTCCGGGCGGCTGCATCGAGCAGCAAGAAGATGCTGCGTAGAGTCGGATGGCGAGGTGTGTCTCTGGCCGTGTCCTATCTCGATTCTCGCTAGGCAGAGTCCCCTTTTCCGTCCCGGCGACAAGACAGAGTCACTGCAAAGCGAACTCTTCACGTTCTTTCCCTGGGCGTGGCCACACATCCAATTGGCTATCTCGTATTCTCCTTCTAGACAATCACATTATTTGTTCATCGTCCTTTCTGAATATTTTGTGGCACTCACAATTCTCATGGAGGAAGACCATACGCATGTTATTGTCGCACGGATTTCCCTCACCTATCAAACTGTATGTTGTCAGTTAACAATTGATGTTCCGTGCCCTGCAGGCTGGCCTCTTTGCCATTTCCCCCTCTGCACCTGCAAGATTTTTCTTTCGCTTGACCTTGACAGTATGGTGAGTCCGCTATAGTTCTCACAATTATCTCGGCAGGACACGAGAAAGTGTATTTGTAATAAGCATTCCCTCACCTGGCAAACTGTGTCTCGCCTATTTGAAAGTGGTCTGCACCCCTTCACCTGAAAACTTATCTTCACTTTTGACAATGTTCGTTTGAATAGGCAACCCTACTCACACTCCTCACAGCAAAAAGCCTGCTCACAGGGGGTCAAAAAAAGTTACTCTCGTGGCATTGGACAGATGTGTTCCTAACCTTAGGTTTCCGTTACTATTTCTACCATTATAAAATAATAATGCCTTTATCTACACTGGGAAGGAAACGTTTAATTTTCCGAGAGCTCAAAAAAAAAAAAAAATACTTGCATGAACGAATTCTTTCACTTACCGTGAACTTGTAGTAGGTCAACCTGTCATGTGTCTGCCGCAAACACCTTCAGAAATACATGAAAATCGTTAAAAGTGTGAAAACAAGAATACTTCAAATTTCCTTGGCTCAGTCTACATACGGTTTCTATCTGAAACAAAATATTTTCCATGTGTTCTGGTGGCATTTTCGCCTCAAATGTTTACGAACACACAAAAACGAAAACCATATCGTTATAGAAAGGAAATGAAAGATCTACGTAAATGAAAACAAATACAATAATGTATGGAAATTAAATTAAGTAGTAAGTAACATGGATGCTACAGCTCTTCCGCTTTTTTCGCCATATACACACGTCAAAAAAAGTTTTACATCACCTCGGTTCCGAGAGTTCCGGAAGCTGTACAGAAAATTGGAATAGAGATCAACATAAACATCATTTCCACCCTTTTTATTGCTCATGAAAACCATACATTGCATGTTGTACCACCATAAAGCGAGACCTTCAGAGGTGGTGCTCCAGATTGCTGTACACACTGCTACCTCTAATACCCAGTAACACGTCCTCTTGCATTGATGCATGCCTGTATTCGTCGTGGCATACTATCCACAAGTTCATCAAGGCACTGTTGGTCCAGATCGTTCAGCTCCTCAACGGCGATTCGGCGTAGATCCCTCAGAGTGGTTGGTGGATTACTTCGTTCATAAATCGGCCCTTTTCAATCTGTCCCAGGCATGTTCGGTAAGGTTCATGTCCAGAGAACATGCTGGCCACTCTAATCGAGTGAGGTCGTTATCGTGAAGGAAGTCATTCACAAGATACGCACGATGGGGGCGCGAATTTTCGTGGATGAAGACGAATGCCTCGTCATTATGCTGCCGATATGGTTGCACTATCGGTCGGAGGATGGCATTCATGTATCGTACAGCCGTTACGACGCCTTCTATGACCGCCAGTGGCGTACGTTGGCCCCACATATTGCCACCACAAAACATCAGGGAACCTCGACCTTGTTGCACTCGTTGAACAGTGTGTCTAAGGCGTTCAGCCTGAACAAGTTGCCTCCAAACGTGTCTCCGACGATTGTCTGGTTTTAAGGCAAATGCGACACTCATCGGTGAAGAGAAGGTGATGCCAATCCTGAGCGGTCCATTCGGCATGTTGTTGGGCCCATCTGTACCGTGCTGCATGGTGTCGTGGTAGCAAAGATGGACCTCGCCATGGACGTTGGAAGTGAAGTTGCGCATCATGCAGCCTATTGTGCACAATTTGAGTCGTAACACGACGTCCTGTGGCTGCACGAAAAGCGTTATTCAACATGGTGGCGTTGCTATCAGGGCTCCTCCGAGCCATAATCCGTAGGTAGCGGTCATCCACTGCAGTAGTAGGCCTTGGGCGGCCTGAGCGAGACATGTCATCGACAGTTCCTGTCTCTCTGTATCTCCCCCACGTCCGAACATCGCTTTGGTTCACCCCAAGACGCCTGGACACTGCCCTTATTGAGAGCCCTTCGTGGCACAAAGTAACAATGCGGACGCGATCGAACCGCGGTATTGACCGTCTAGGAATGGTTGAACTACATACAATACGAGTCGTGTACCTCCTTCCTGGTGAATGACTGGAACTGGTCAGTTGTCGGACCCCCTCCGTCTAATAGGCGTTGCTCAAATGATTCAAATGTCTCGAAGCACTATGGGACTTAACATCTGAGATCATCAGTCCCCGAGAGTTAGAACTACTTAAACCTAACTAACCTAAGGACACAACACGTATCCATGCCCGAGGCAGGATTCGAACCTGCGACCGTAGCAGCCGCGCCACGCCGGACTGAAGCGCCTAGAATCGCTCAACCACAGCGGCCGGCTCATGAATGGTTGTTTACATCTTTGGGTGGGCTTAGTGATATCTCTGAACAAAGGGACTGAGTCTGTGATATAATATCGTGCGTTCTACTAACAGGTAAGCATTCGGCGCCACAACCTTTCGACTGTATAACGCCCAATCTATTTTCAATGGATTTCTTTTAGTTTGTGATTCTTTGACGAGGACGTGTTCTTTGAAGGTCTTTCCGTGCCCATTCCTCTCTGGTATCAGCCTCCTATAGCTAAGTACCCTCGCGCCTTTTCGATTCTCTCTAAGAAATCTTCACTTTCATCATTCATTTGTCCTTTTACAACCCTTTTAGCGACAATTCATTTTCTTCTTTCAATGTCCTATATCCATGCTGCAATGCACTGTTTCACTAAAATATCTCTCGATTTCTGGAAGAAATCGGACCGATGCTGAGTGCTTATACGACGCTAACATCCTGAAGTCTACTCCGAACTGACGCATATTTCTTTTGGCCACATTCGATTGAGGATTGTGAATCGACGAAGGGTGACTTTTATCCCATCCTTTGCTAATTTGTTCTTCTACTTGGGCAATATGAATAGTGTGGCGTGAACTGAGACAGTGCTCATGCTGGTAAGTACAATTGTTTCAGAATCCGGATGCACTGTTTCGTTCTGGTGCGACTGATTGTGTACTGCAAAAAAATTGGAAATTTGTGGTAAGATCCTATGGGACCAAACTGCTGAGGTCATCGCTCCCTAGGCTTACACACTACTTAATCTAACTTAAATTAACTTACGCTAAGCGCAGCACACACACCCATGCCCGAGGCAAGACTCGAACCTCCAACGGGGGGAGACGCGCGGACCACCACAAGGCCCCTCTAACCGCTCGGTTAGCCCTCGCGCCGAAGGCGTACTGAAGGACATGTTAGTGACAACAACCACCAATAAAATGACGTATTGTCTCCCAAATCACTCTTGGATAGTGGTCCATAGAAATCCTCTAAGAACATCTGTTTCGGTATATCTGGTTTTATAGCCTGAAACTCGCCACTTGTATTCAGAGGTTTTATGAGCTGATGCACGTCACTGTTCTTTGCGATCGTTGCAGTCCTTTTCCGCAGTGCCTTGTATCCCATTCCTTGTTAACAGTTCTGTACAATTTTACGGTTTGGTGCCATTGCGGCCATGATAACAATGGTACATTCTTATCACACTCCTCTGATAGCCAAAGCTCCCACCTCCGATTCATCACATTCCACTTGACACAGATACCTCTCTTAATTGTGCACGATAAGGTGTGGATCCTCACCATAGACGTCGTTCTAAATGAAATCTTTTCATTTCCTCGTGTTTGGCTGAAGCTCTTGTGCCGTCGCCGCGCGGGGCAGCCGCGGTCTGGGATGTCTTGCCATGGTTCGCACGGCACCCCCCGTCGGATATTTGAGTCCTCCCTCGGGCAAGGGTGGGTGTGTTGTCCTTACCGTAAGTTAGTTTAAGTTAGATTATATAGTGTGTAAGCCTAGGGACCGTTGACCTAGGCAGGTTCGTCCCATAGGAACTTACCACAAATTTTCGAAAAAAAAATGTCTTGTGCTGTTACAAACTTCCTTCCACAATTTATGGTCCCATTGTGTCATCATTTCCATTAATATCTGATCAATTCGGCGAACACTGATCGTCACGGATGCCGTACAGGAGATGACAGCTGAGCCGATCAGGTAGTTTGTTTTGTTTTCCTTTACAGAATCGTATTTTGAGATCGTATTCTTGGACCAGCATTGTCCAACACACGACACGGATGCTTGTGAATCGGGGTGAGTTTAGATACACCATCGCTTAGTGGTTGGCACGCAGACATGTCTTTCTTCTCACCATATAATCTCTAAACCGCTTTACAGCAAACACTATCGCCAGCATCTCTAATACCGTCATGAAATACCGCGTTTCCACATTTGTAGTTTTCGGTTTTGTGTCGTTACTACTCACAAATTCCCTCCTCATCAACCTGTTGTAAAGATCTACATCTTCATGGATACTCTGCAAATCACATTTTAGTGCCTGGCAGAGGGTTCATCGAACCACCTTCACAACCAATATCGTATAGTGCGCGGAAAGAACGAACACCTATATCTTTCCGTACGAGCTCTGATTTCCCTTATTTCATCATGTTGATTGTTTCTCCTTATGTAGGTCGGCACCAACAAAATATTTTCGCATTCGCAGGAGAAAGTTGGTGATTGGAATTCCGTGAGAAGATTCCGTCACAACGATAAACGCCTTTCTATTAACGATGTTCAGCCCAAATCCTGTAACACTTCAGTGTCACTCTCTCCCATATTTCGCGATAATACAAAACGTGCTACCCTTCTTTGGACTTTTTCCATGTACTCCGTCAGTCCTATCTGGTAAGGATCCCACACAGTGCAGCAGTATTCTTAAAGAGGACGGACTAGCGTAGTGTAGGCAGTCTCCTTAGTAGATCTGCTACATTTTCTAACTGTCCTGCCAATAAAACACAGTCTTTGGTCAGCCTTCCCCACAACATTTTCTATGTGTTCCTTCCAATTTAAGTTGTTTGTAATTGTAATTCCTAGGTATTTAGTTGAATTTCCCGCCTTTAAATTTGACTGATTTATCGTGTAACCGAAGTTTAACGAATTCTTTTTAGCACTCATGTAGATGACATTACACTTTTCGTTATTTAGGGTCAACTGCCAATTCTCACGCCATTCAGATATCTTTTCTAAACCGTTTTGAAACTTGTTCGAATGATCTGATGACTTTATTAGTCGATAAACGATACCATCATCCGCAAACAACCTAAGACGGCTGCTCAGATTAACTCTCAAATCGTTTATATAGGTAAGGAACAGCAAAGGGCCTAGTAACACTTCTTCGGGGAACGCCAGAAATCACTTCTGTTTTACTCGATGACTTTCCGTGAATTACTACGAACTGCGACCTCTCTGACAGGAAACCACAAATCCAGCCACATAACTGAGGCGATATTCCATAAGCACACGTTTTTGCTGTGGTACAGTGTCAAAAGCCGTCCGGAAATCCAGAAATACGGATACGGAATTGTTATGAAATTCCTTGCCAATAGCATTCCATAACTCTTGCGAACGAATAGCTGTGTTTCAGAAGACCGATATTTTCTAAACCCATGTTGACTGTGTGTCAATAGACCGTTTTCTTCCAGGTAATTTATAATGTTCGAACACAATATGTGTTCCAAAATACTGCTGCACATCGAACTTGATATGGACGTGCAATTAAGTGGATTACTCCTACTACCTTTCTTGAATATTGGTGTGACCTGTGCAGCTTTCCAGTTTTGGGTATGGATCTTTCATCGAGCGAACTGTTGCATATGGTTGTTAAGTAAGGAGCTAAGGCATCGGTATACTCCGAAGGGAACCTAATTGGTATACAATCTGTACCAGAAGACTTGGTTTTATTAAGTGATATAAGTTGCTTCCCTACTTCGAGTATATTTACTTCTACGTACTCATGTTGGCAGCTGTTCTTGATTCGAATTCTGGAATATTTACTTCGTCTTCTTTTGTGAAGGCATTTCGGAAGGCTGTGTTTAGTAACTCTGCCTTGGCAATACTGTCTTCGATAGTATCTCCATTGCTATCGCACAGAGAGGGCATTGATTGTTTCTTGCCGTTAACATACTTCACATATGACCAGAATCTCTTTGGATTTTCTGCCACGTTTCGAGACAAAATTTCGTTGTGGAAACTGTTATAAGTATCTCGCTAAATTTCTGGCTTCTGTAAAAGATCGCCAATCTTGGGGATTTTGCATCTGTTTAAATTTGGCATGTTTGTTTCGTTGTTTCTGCAACAGTGATCTGGCCCGTTTTGTGTGCCAAGGAGGATCAGCTCCGTCGTTTGTTAATTTATTTCGTATAAATCTCTCAATTGCTGCCGATGCTATTTCTTTGAATTCAAGCCACATCTGGTCTAAACTTATATTATTAATTTGGAAGGATTGAAGATTGTCTCTCAGGAAGGCGTCAAGTGAATTTTTACCTGCTTTTTGAACAGGTATGTTTTTCGTTTATTTTTGGAGGATTTGGGGGTTACAATATTCAATCTCGCTATGACAACCCTGTGTTCACTAATCCTTGTATCCGTTTTGATGCTCGTTATTAACTCAGGATTATTTGTTCCTAAGGGGTCAAGTGTGTTTTCACAATCGTTTACTATTCACGTGGGCTCATGAATTAACTGCTCGAAATAGTTTTCAGAGAATGCGCTTAGCACAATTTCGGATGATGTTTTATGTGTACCTCCGGAATTAAACATGTATTTTCGCCAACATAGAGAGGGTAAATTAAAGTTACCACCAACTATAATCGTATGAGTTGGGTACGTGTTTGAAATCGAACTCAAGTTTTCTTTGAATCCTTGAGCAACTGTATCATGTGAATTAGGAGGTCGGTGAAAGGATCCAATTATCATTTTATTCCGGTTGCCGGCAATGACCTCTGCCCATACTAACAGGAACTATCTACTTCGACTAGTTCTAATAAAAACAAACACGCCACCGTCAGCCGAGTTTAGCCTATCCTTTCGGAACACCGTTAGGTTCTTCGCAGAAATTTCGGCTGAGCTTATCTCCGGCTTCAGCCAGCTTTCAGTGCCTATAACGATTTGAGCATCAGTGCTTTCTATTAGAGCTTGGAGCTCTGGTACTTTCCCAACACAGCTACGACGATTTACAACTGTTATATCGATGGTTCCTGTATCTACGTTCTTATTGTGTTCGGCTTGCACCCTCTGAGAGTGAAGCCCTTCTTGTGTTTTCCCGAGACCCTCTAACCTAAAAACCCGCCCAGTCCATGCCACACGGTCCCTCCTACCCGTGTAGCCGCCTCCTGCGTATAGTGGACGCCTGACCTATTAAGCGGAACCCGAAATCCAACCACCCATTGGCGCAAGTCGAGGAATCTGCAGCCTACACTGTCGCAGAACCGTCTGAGCCTCTGATTCAGACCCTCCACTCTGTTCTGTACCAGAGGTCCGGAATCGGTCCTGTCGACTATGCTGCAAATGGTCAGCTCTGCTTTCATCTTGCAAGCAAGACTGGCACCCTTTACCACTTCTGTTACCCGCTCGAAACCAAAGAGAATCTCTTCTGATCCAAAGTGACACACATCAATGGTAGTGACGTGAGCAACCACCCGCAGTTGGCTGCACCCTCTGTTCTTCATGGCATCTGGGATGACCCGTTCCACATCTGGAATGACTCCACCCGGTATACACACGGAGTGCACTTTGGATTTCTTTCCCTTCTTGGCAGCCGTGTCCCTAAGGGGCCCCGTAACGCTCCTAACGTTGGAGCTCCCAACTATCAATAACATGGCCCAATACATCGCAATAGAGGCGAAAGGGCGCTGTGTAGTCTGGACGTGCGAACACACACAGTCCTAAAACGCTTGCTAAGCTTTGTTAAAATTCTCTCTTGCTCCTGACTCCAAGCCCACTCCCTCCCCTGTGTGATCAGCTCGTACAATGAAGCCAATAATCATGCGAAATTCTGCACTTGTCCCTGACAAAGAGAACATAATACTATAACTGACGAACTGCTAGTATTGTCGACGGTCTTTTCATGTTAACTATCTCGGTGATCTTTCCATTAATTGGCCAAATTCCTTTTCACAAAACTTGAAATCCGAAGAATTTGACATGGTTTACGGATAGCGCGGGCTCATCCAGTCTCAATAAGACTCCACATGGTCCGATAACTTCCAAAATCTTATACATAGGTTGCTAGTGATCGACAAAAATAGGCGACGCAATTATAATGTCGTCATCAATATACGTCGTGCAGAACATATTTAGTTCTGGCGTCTAGACTTCGTTTGTTGCCCACACAAAAACTGAATTCTCGTCCTTGAAGCCACATGGAAGTCTGTTACACGTACTGATTCCCGTCGAACATAAGCGGAGTATACTTTCGGCATGACTCAACTATATCCACTTCATTGAGCAATGTTTTTCCCGAGAACTGTCGGAAGATATCCTGTAGAAGCTGGGGTCGTGCTCGATATGCTTCTAGCCAATTACTCAGTTTTCTTGAATCCGGAAACTACCTACTTTTTTTGTTTTTTGCACAGTTCTGGTCTGGTTTATGTGTTTTTTTTTAATCCAGCACATGATATGTTTGTCAACTTCATTACTCGTTTTTCTGTCAGGTTGCTTCTGTGTATTTGATGGGAATGGGGTATTGTTTCACACTTGGAGTTTTGCTTTCAGTCGCACGGAATTTTTGCGACACTCCCCCAGTTTCCCCTGATAGATATGAAAAAAGTGCGCAGATGTCTTCTAATAACCTCCTTTAAGCAAATGCGCCGTTCCTCTTGTAAAACTTGATTCTCTCGGCTCCATCTTCTAAGACGTTAAATATTTCGTTATTCTCTGAGCCGCTTTTCTCACAGAACACTCGTCGCTCCCATGGCCCGGACGGGTATGCCATTATGAAGTTGCCAACGGTGCCCTTGTTTTCCATCCCTGTTCTTCAAAAATGGTTCAAATGGCTCTGAGCACTATGGGACTTAACTTCTGAGGTCATCAGTCCCCTAGAGCTTATAACTACTTAAACTTAACTAACCTAAGGACATCACACACATCCATGCCCGAGGCAGGATTCGAACCTGCGACCGTTCCCTGTTCTTCATTGCCCGTATGCTGGTGCTATCACTTCCACCTTTCCATACAACGGTTACAGGAAATACATTGCACATGGTGTTATTTTCCCAATTTTTATAACTTTTTCTGGTAATACTGGGTGCTTATAATTAAATTGCAGCCATTAACGGAGATCCGGTGTGGGCTGTAATTATTGTGCGGCAGCGAGACTTGATAAATATGCTAACGCGTTACGCGGAATCGATTTACGCTGGAAAACAAGTTAGTCCCTAATGTGGCCACCAGGCGCTGTACACTGTTCGTATGACTGTCGACACGGACACCGTCATTTGACAAATCATAACGTGAGTGAACAGTATGGCTATCGAGAAGAGAGACGGTGCGCTGTTGGTGAAACTGTTTTATGTGAACGGCAGCAGCTATAGTGCTGCATTGAGACACTATCGGCGACGGAAAGGTCTGGGTGTAGGACTGATGTCATTAAATGGTTTAAAGAATAACGTAATGAAATTCGAAAACACTGGTGAGTTTGATGTGGCGCTTGCAAGAGGAAATCGTTCTATCGTAGTGAATATTGAGGATGTTGCAGTTGCTGGAACTGACCATGGAGCACGGGCTCCGGCTAGCGCTAGCGCTCTTGTGGTGTCACGAGAACTGTCATCGCTTGGTCCATGGTACGGAAAGTCTTGCGACCTCTTTTTCACGGATATCTACACAAGACGCAGATGGTGCAGCAACTGAAACCTCATTATCTGCAGCAATGTTCTGAATCTCTTCATCTGTTTCTGGCACAGATGGAAGTTGAGGTCTTGTGGCCGGAAAATATTATGGAATGGGGAGGCACATTTTACACTACATGTTGCAATGAATAAACTGCCGAATTCGAGGTACTGTTAAACCGCGCAGTGTTCATAAATAGCCATTGCACTCGCCGTATATGACTTTGTGGTGTGGACCCATAAGCACTTTTGTTCTCAGTCCGTTCTTCTTTGAAGAAAGTACATCCAGATGTTCCGTGACGTCTGCACGTTATCGAGACCTCGCTGTACACCATGCGATTTCTGCTTTGGAAGAGTGTAAATGTGTGGAACCACTGTTTTCACGCAAGATGGGACAATAGCTCATGTCGCTTGCCCAGTGAAAAATGTGGTTAATGCAATCTTCCACGAACGTATTATCTCCAGAGTTTTTCTAGACACATGGCCTGCAAGGTCACGTGATTTGACTCCATCGAGTTTTGGCTCTGGAATAACTAAAAGAACGCGTTTATCAGAAACTTGTTCGGTTTCAGCCTGATCTGAAGTCCACGAAGATATTGCTCAGATTCCAGGAACTGCTGCGAACAACTGTCTCTTATTCACGTCGTCTTATAGATGCAGCATCTCGTCGACGTCTTCGGTACTCATACTTAACAAATTGTGTAAGTGGCAGTTGAAAGGGGACTGTCTTATTTGCCATGACGATTTTCAAGACGTTTTGGCCGTAATTGTGAACGAAGTTGTGAATATGATAATTGCACTCAGTCTCCGTAGTATCGATGTAATCATATTCTTTCTAAGTCTGTTCCTGAGACCAAGATATTGATCACAGAGGTTACTTCTTTTGAAGATAATAGCAATCAGTGTGTGTTCGACTGTCGAGCTATATATTTTTGAGAAGAATGGAAGCTGACATACTGTGCAGTGCAGGCAGCATTATTTAAAAATGATTTTGTAATAAAACGTTCTGATGAAAATTTCGTGAAAATGAGATTATATGAATGCAAGAATATCAAAAGAGGAATTTAGAGGAATTTTTAAGTTAATTTATATATATTTGTGACTGTGTAATTTCTAATTATTGCAACATCGTCTATGGCTGAAGTTTACTGTAGGACTATTATAATGCAACATATGGTTTTCTTTTATAACAGAAACAAGTGTAAAGGAAAGTAATAGTGCACAGGAAAAGTATTAAGAAATATTTTGCTAACTTGTCTAGTTGTGATAAATGTATGAAAATGTGTATTGTAGTTCTGGCTCAATGAAGCGTAGTCACTTGCAGCCTTGTTCTCATTTGTCATTCGTTAAGTTTAGCTCCTCATTTCTCATTCTTTACCTTTATGAATGTGTTTTGTATACTCGCATTACAATTCGCAAGTTGTGTGTTGCAAAAGATATTTATGAAAAGTGATAAGATACCGTCGTGTATTGAACATCGCAAGTACGGTAAATGAAATCTGATTTTTTGCACTATCATCATTATCTTAATAGTAACAGGTTCCAGAACAGACGAGCGTTCCGTTCGCACAAGTAGGCCAATAAATTTAATTATCATCAAAATTCATGCCCATTGTAAGGCGCAGCGATTGTCATAGTGTTATTTGTGAAAATAATATTTTAGGTCAGAGGAAGATCTCAGTAAAATTCTGTCTAGTGAGTTTTCAAGCAGCTTTATCAGAAAGTCGAATGCGTTAAATTTTATTTCCATTTGCTGTGTACAGACACTGTCTGGAAGACTAACCATAAAGATTGGCAATATTCAGGGGCAACATTTTAATCCAAGTCATGTTTTGCAGTCAAAATAGCGTGTGTAAATGTCATTAAAACGGATTACTCTCCCGCAGGCGACTTGTGTGATGTACCGGCAAGCCTGGATTTCACATCGCGTAACGTGAGCTGCGCATATTTCCGTTCAAAATTTAATTGTGATAAAGTTCTGTTGTCCTGCGCTGAGAATTATTTATTTCGTGATCAAAATAAGTTCTACCAATTTCGCAGATATTCTATGTGATCAAAAGGATCCGGAAACCTGGCTGAAAATGATTTACAAGTTCGTCGCGCCCTCCGTCCGTAATGCTGGAATTCAATTTGGTGTTGGCCCAGTCTTAGCCTTGATGACAGCTTCCACTCTCGCAGGCATACGTTCAATCAGGTGCTGGAAGGTCTCTTGGGGGGATGGCAGCCCGTTCTTCACGAAGTGCTGCACTGAGGAGAAGGTATCGATGTCGGTCGGTGAGGCCTGACAGGAAGTTGGCGTTCCAAAACATCCCAAAGGTCTTCTCTAGGAATCAGGTCAGGACTCTGTGCAGGCCAGTCCACAGGTCGTTTCATAATGAACAGATGGTAGAGCGTGTTGAAAAATGCAGTCACCATCTCCGAATTGCTCTTCAACAGTGGGAAACAAGAAGGTGCTTAAAACATCAATGTAGGCCTGCGCTGTGATAGAGGCACGCAAAACCACAAGGGGTGTAAGCCCCCTCCATGTAAAACACGACCACACCATAACACCACCGCCTCCGAATTTTAATGTTGGCACTACGCACGCTGGCAGATGACGTTCACCAGGCATTCCCCATACCCACACCCTGCCATCGGATCGCCGCATTGTGTACCGTGACTCGTCACTCCACACAACGTTTTTCCACTGTTGAATCGTCCAATCGTCCAATGTTTAAGCTCCTTACACAATGCGAGGCGTCGTTTGGCATTTACCGGTGTGAAGTGTGGCTTAAGAGCAGCCGTTCGACCATGAAATCCGTTCAGACGAAGTCGGCCTGTACGCTTTTGTGCTGTAGGTGTCTCTACACATTTCCACTTCACTATCACATCGGAAATAGTGGACCTAGGGACGTTTAGGAGTGTCGAAATCTCGCTTGCAGACGTATGACACCAGTGACACTCAATCACCCGACCACGTTCCAAGTCCGTGAGTTCCGCGGAGCTCCCCATTCTGCTTTCTCACGATGTCTAATGACTACTGAGCTTGCTGATATGGAGTACCTAGCACTAGGTGGCACCACAATACACCTAATATGAAAAACGTATGTTTCTGGGGGTGTCTGGATACTTCTGATTACATAATGTACCAGTCAGACACATACAAACACCAGTTTAATAAACACGATCACGTTTCACAGTTAATAATAGGCTTTGCCCACCTGTTTGGCCTTTTCTGCCCATGTCCCACTCCTAATCCATTACATATGGAAACATTACTATACGTCTTTCTTACATTCAGAGCGCCACATTTGCACCTTCTGATCAAAACTGGAACTATTTTTTTCCAGGGTAAATCACTTTCGCATTAACGCATTAGAATATTTACCATGTTTTGCAGTCATACGATAATTACAGCCCACACTGGACCTCTACGAGCAGCTGTACTTAATTATACCAACCCGGTATATCACTGCCAATCAGAACATCTGACGTTGAACCATGCACCACAAATGCTACGACATCTATATAGCGATTGCCGACTTCTAATCAGTACTTGCAGATTTGTCCTCTTGTTTTTGGCTCAAAATGCTGGTAACAATGTTACGTATCTTGCAGGTATTTGTTAGACTTTCTCATCTGTACTCGTTATTGTCTCAAAAAAGCTATAGGATATGACTGTAACATCCTAGGCACTTGTTATGCGTCTTACGAACGGTGCTCCCTGGGTGCCCCTTTCCACATTGAACTTTGACTGGACGTAGATCATCCTTCTCCTGTCTGAGCAGAGTATTTATCGATTGATAATTGTTATTAATATGCATTAACGAAAAGTTGAATACAGAGCTCCCTCGACACTGTCGATACTATCGATGTAAATGTACTGTACCACATTCCGATACGCCTCCTTACATTTATATTGCATTCGAAGTAGATTCAACATTTCTCGAAATTTTACAGAGAGATGGTAACAATGTCTGCTACATTGTTTCGTGACTCTATAATTCCATTGATACAACAATAATTCACGGAATAGTAGTGTACTTCAACATACTTTGAATATATAGTAAAATTACCATATCTGGCAACGCTGACTACCCCTGAGATGTTGTTATATATTTTGACAGATTCATCAGTCTTTCCATCAGAAATGTTCAAATATCTATAATTAAATTAATATGAGTGACAGCTTCTGGCAATGCTACATACTCAATTAAGGGTTTTGTACCACTTCCTTGCTTCGTAGATATCCAAAAATACTACATTTTCAAATAATCTGGTTACATAATCTGATGTAGACTTACAATCTACACAACCATCTACCCAATCCGCTTCTACAAAACAATCTAAGACATCAGTATTTTCGCTCCTTCCACACTTAATGCCAAATATTTTGTTTGATACCAGTATTTCAGTGCTCACAAGCATACTTAAAGTGAATGTCATTATAACAATTTTGCACTCTATTCAAATAGTTTCACGGTACCTTGTATCTGGTTACGTTCCAGGGCTAATGTACAGGAGAGCACCTGTCAAATTTCTGTCTTAAAACCATGACCTACATCTTCTGCTGGCTCTAATCTCAAACCAACTTTCATTGGGGTGCTGCACAACTTTGAATGTTCAATCTGATATTTCTTAGCTATAGAGTCAATATAGCTTCACTGACTAAGAGTCATTATACAGGGTGATTCAAAAAGAATACCACAACTTTAAAAATGTGTATTTAATGAAAGAAACATAATATAACCTTCTGTTATACATCATTACAAAGAGTATTTAAAAAGGTTTTTTTTTTCACTCAAAAACAAGTTCAGAGATGTTCAATATGGCCCCCTCCAGACACACGAGCAATATCAACCCGATACTCCAACTCGTTCCACACTCTCTGTAGCATATCAGGCGTAACAGTTTGGATAGCTGCTGTTATTTCTCGTTTCAAATCATCAATGGTGGCTGGGAGAGGTGGCCGAAACACCATATCCTTAACATACCCCCACAAGAAAAAATCGCAGGGGGTAAGATCAGGGCTTCTTGGAGGCCAGTGATAAAGTGCTCTGTCACGGGCTGCCTGGCGGCCGATCCATCGCCTCGGGTAGTGGACGTTCAGGTTTCATAACTAACCTTTTTCGTAGGACTCTCCATACAGTTGATTGTGGAATTTGCAGCTCTCTGCTAGCTCTGCGAGTCGATTTTCCTGGACTGCGAACAAATGCTTGCTGGATGCGTGCTACATTTTCATCACTCGTTCTCGGCCGTCCAGAACTTTTCCCTTTGCACAAACACCCTTTCTCTGTAAACTGTTTATACCAACGTTTAATACACCACCTATCAGGAGGTTTAACATCATACTTCGTTCGAAATGCACGCTGAACAACTGTCGTCGGTTCACTTCTGCCGTACTCAGTAACACAAAAAGCTTTCTGTTGAGCGGTCGCCATCTTAGCATCAACTGACGCTGACGCCTAGTCAACAGCGCCTCAAGCGGACAAATGTACAACTAAATGAAACTTTATAGCTCCCTTAATTCGCCGACAGATAGTGCTTAGCTCTGCCTTTTGTCGTTGCAGAGTTTTAAATTCCTAAAGTTGTGGTATTCTTTTTGAATCACCCTGTATTTTCTACATAATTATACTCCATATTTATCCCAACATAATTCTTTACTCGCCTCAGTCTTTTATTTGAAATCACTTGGGTAACAGACCCTTGATTTCTTATATTTTATTTTTACCACAAATCAGCAAATAATCAAGAAATATAATTCTATAGATACTATAATTTGCAGCCATCAGTACACAAAGTCAATAATCATATTTACTGCTTTTAAACACTATAGTTTTCAAAAGGTCATCCAAATAATCATACCATGCGTTAGACTTACTCTCAAACCATATAATGCCTTAAACAAGTAAAAACTCTGCCTGTTTCGTCCTAATATGCTGGAGGTCGCTTTACATTAATTTCTGAGAAAACTTTACCACTTAGAAATGCAGTCTCTGTATGCGTTTGTTCTACACCAGACTCTTTTGACAACAGTATGACAGCATAAGTTTCAATGTTTGCATCACAACAAATGGTGAGTAAATATCATCCACAATTGCTTTTTGTTGCAAATCCCTTACAAATAATTTCGCTTTACAACTGTTATCTGATTTTATTTATTTTTTTGTAAAGAAAATCCTTTACATCTAGAACATTTACATTCAGTCGTATGATTATTAGTTCCCCCTTTTTATTTTTTACTTAAGCATTCGATTTCCCTATCCATTGCTTCCTTCCAAGCTTCTACTCATTACTATTTATCACCTCCTCCAAATTTTCTGGACTATCAGCACTACACAAGTGAATTTACTCATAACATAATCATAACTTTATCAGGCACTCTACGTTCTCTATTTGATCTTCTCAACTTATATTTTTATTCTGATTTATGACTGTCTGACACCCCTTGATATCCTTTTCTTCCATTTGCTCAAGTAATGATTCATTGTCTATGCTTTTGCATTCAGAAACACTAAAATGTTCACTTCCTGAATCTTAGTCCTTTAGATCAATACACTGAATGTTTCCTTCCACAATATCAACGTGTCTGGCAAAGATAACTTCATTGTTAATTATTACTCTGTATCCCACTACCTATTAAAATTCCAATGTCTGCTTTGCAATCTCACTTTAACTTTCTCAACTGTTCTGGTACACAAACAAAAATTCTACTTCCATGCAACTTAAACATTTAACTTTAGGTTTCCTTCCAAAGGATATATCATAAGGAGTTTATCTTTCAATAGTATTACCAAAAGTTCTGTTTTTAAGGTACACAGCTGCACAAACTACTTCAGGCCAAAATCTTCTATCTACTCTTGGTTCAGATAACAAACATCTTGACATATCCATAATGGACTTATCATATCTTCCAGTTATACCACTGAAATTCATGCACATAGAGAGGACATGCTTTTAAGACAGTTCAGCATTTAAAATGATTCCTTTCTGTCTTGCCTAAATTCACTAACATCTGAACGTAAATATTCTTTCGCATCTCAACTTCTTAGCAGCTTTACCAGTTAAATTTTCAGTTTCATTAACGTATCCCACAAAACAATCATAAATTTTGTTTTTAGATTTGATAGTGTAGATTCTAGCTGCTTTACTACAATCATCGATATCTTTCCTTACGCAAATCATGAGTTGTGTGAGGCCCATTCAAATTTTGTAATCTCTAGCGCTTCTTTTGATTGACTTCTATTGTTTTCAAAAGATAAATTATGCACTTCATTTTTAATACAAGCTTTACACTTCATACACTTTGACTCAGAATCTGCTGGCAACTCATCTGCTAACTAATGTTTACACAGCGTACTCAAATCGTTAAAATTTAACAGTCCAAGTGTAGTTTGCCATTTCTCTTTCTTATAAATGCTATTTATCATTTTGTACAGCTTATCTTCTTTCAAAGCAATTGAAAGTAAGTTATTGTCTTTATCAAAAACGTTTGCAATATTCTCTATAGATACAGTTTTTGTTTCGCGCTTTAACGTAGCTAATCAAATTCCTACCGATTACGCTAATCAAATTTCTACCTATGTCTTTGACGTAACGCCTAAAATACATTTTTCATTTCAGTTTGAATCATTTCATCATAAACTGGAAAATAACTAATTATATTTCCTATTTTTGTTGCTTGCAAAACTTAATCGTCTATAATTTTCACATTCACGTGGTCTTTTAAAGTCACGCACTCAGAAAAATAATTTTCGTTATTAACAACGTCATCTGTACAGTCATTACCTAATAACCAATCAGTCTGTACGGTGCCATCGTGGGTTGTACCTCCATCATAAAGCTGGTCATGTCGTTTCCATTTTTCTAATACCCTCGACTTAATGGCTGACAACCGCCTCTTGAACGTACTGTTTAATTCAACCTCATAACCAGTTACTGTTATCTCCACTACGGTGCTCGCTTCGCCTATGTTGCCAACTGCTGCGACTGCCTACTCGAACTTGACCGCCGCTTGTACACAAATCTCTGCTTCTTTCTGCCTGGCTACTGCCCTTCTTTAAATGTTCTTGTTTGCCACATCCGTCACATAACTGTTCCTGGTAACTCGTACTTGTCTTCTTTTCAGTGAGAAATCTATTGGATTTTGATTCTTCCCTTTTAAACCCACCGTTTGAATTTTACTTTGATTTGTTCGACTGCCTGATCTTCTTTCAAAATGTCGATTAAGTCCCTAGTATAGCTCAAATATTCCGGCAAGTATCTCAACATGTAATCTAACTTTTCCTTTTCCGTCACTTTCGCTCCTGCTAATTTTAATTCGTACGCCAACCGGTCCCCATCTTCAGGAAAATGCTGCTTCTGCTGATGACTCCCGCTGAGAACTCCATGCAAGTCACCATGTAGTTAAACTGGCTCTGTTAGATTGATTCCACAGCAGCAGTCGATTCCTTTCGTCAGTGCACTGGTCCGACATCAGTGAAAATACTCTTTCCACAGTGGCGTTGCGTCCGGAAAGCGGGACTCATCAGCAGAAGCAACATTTTCCTGAAGATGGCAACCAGTTGGATCGCCGAAATATCGAGTCAAGTCGATTTTAGGATACGGCAGCAAACCCGAAGAGACTTTCAACACTTATTACAACGGGAAAGCCTACGTAATCAAATAGCCCATTTCTCTAAGTAACCAAATGCTGTGGTAGAGCAAGCCATTGTCTCTTCCTCAGGTTTCGAAATCAGATTAATCACTTCTTGGATAACATCCTCATTCTTTAATTTGTTCAAATTCATTTTGGTTTGCATGCCATTAAAACTTCCTTGCAATCAGACATCTCTGAGTGTCGATTAATATACTTCTTACTTCAATTATCGAGACTGAGGCTGCATATACATGTTGCGCTAACAGGATTGCGTTTCTTCAGTACTTGAGCCAAGCTCGTAACAGTACTTTGCAAAATGTGGACAAAATTGTGTCTTGTCGGGATGTTGGGACAGGAAGGTCCGTAACGGTGACGGTCCCGACATATTGGGACGGATGGCAACACTATCCATATAAGTAGTTCACTGTGGCTAGCTTTTATTCGTCCCAAGTGTTAGCATTGTGCTTGCTTCTTTCTGCTCTTGAAGCGACTGTATAGCATTAGTTCATTTTGGGATACATTTCCATTCCCCGTTTCCATTCCCATATTCTTAAGCACAATTTTTCGAATAAGTTTTCCTTTTAACTTCACAAACGATCATAACTTTTCCGAATAACAATTTCTCATTTACATAACAATGGCGAACTGCTACCGTTTCAGAATATTTCTTAACGAAATGCCAAAAACAAATTACATCCCTCGTAGTGAAGCGAAGACAGGGCACAGAAATGACTATCTGTTTTACATACACATATTCTCATTGTTAAGAGCCCTCTCGACATTGTCGCTACGATCGATATAAAAGTACCACATCCTAACAATTTCTACCTGACACCTTTCGACCACCGTAAACTCCACCGAAACCTCGCTGGGCATCACCATTCGCTGCCCTACTTATGTTCCGTGAGATGTCAGAGTACCTGTTATTACTGTCGATGAATCTTCCTGGTCCGTTACGTTCTGTTTGGGGTACGGAGTTTCATGAATGCTGACCGTTCGTTTGTTCGACATCGTCCAATGATCTACGCTTTTCAATAAACTTACTGATTTGACGTCGGCAGGCACACATGGTACGCGCGCCGAAAAATGTGACCTTATACTGTAACATCACTCATGTTCACACTGTCTAAATGACCTGCAACAGGCATATATTGACATTGCCTTCAATCTTCATCGCAGTGCCCACGGAAAACGATGAGCTTTACGGCCGTCTGCACAGAAATGTTCCAATACGTTGCGTAAGTTCTTGGTACATCTTTAAAAACAGGAGACTGCAATCAAGCACCATTTTCCCATGGAGATCTCTGAGAAATGCTGTCGGGTTCACATTTCTATGTAAAGTTATTTTAGTTGATGGCACAATTAGAAGACTGCCTCTGTTCTTATGGCTACAATTACTTTCGTTCTAAATTATAGCTTTCAGCACAGAGACTGAAAGGCCTCGTCCAGTATTCGGCTGATACATGTCATGTTTTATTTTTTGTTGCAGCGGTTTACAGAAATCTGTATGATGACAATCGATTTATAGAAATCTGTTTGTCAGTATCGAGGGTAAGGATAATGATTGCAAGGATCGAGACACTGACCTCCATCTCATTTTTTCATCTTATTTTCTAACTATTTAGATGCATGATTCTTTATTTAATGAACTCCACACCTCTGCAGAAGAAATGGATGAGCCACAGGAAAGGTGGTCTGGAAAGCCGACTGCGGACGGCTACCGTGTCAGTAGGGATGGGCGAATCCTAAGGGAAGGCACAAAAATGGTTCAAATTGCTCTAAGCACTATGGGACTTAACATCTGAGGTCATCAGTCCCCTAGACTTAGAACTACTTAAACCTAACTAACCTAAGGACATCACACTCATCCATGCCCGAGGCAGGATTCGAACCTGCGACTGTAGCAGCAGCGCGCTTCCGGACTTAAGCGCCTAGAACCGCTCGACTCCCCTGGTGTTATTGTAGAGGAATGCACTGTGTGCCAGCCCACTTCCTTCTCTCATCATTATTGTAAACACGACGCCGCACTATATACGCAATCCAAAGTTGTAATACTATATCTACAGACTAATTTATTTTCTTTAAACTTTGTAATTTCTTATATGTGACCAGCGTAAAATAATGCTCATACTTTCTATGAGGGTCAGTCAAATGAAAACTGAACACCTGCCACAGCCACAACCATCCAAAAGTATTCACCACACTCATTAAAATGTTCATCCCACTGGGAGACAAGACGATCAATTCCTGTTCCGCGGAGCGCGGTCGGCCGCTAACGGATCCATAACCGCACCCACTCATGCACTTCCTCATCCGACTGAAATCAATGTCCAAGCATGTCTTTCTCCAGGTCGCCAAAGATGTGAAAAACACGAAGTGAAAGATCCGGGCTGTACCAAGGATGCTGCAGTGTTTCCCAGTCATATCGCTGAAGCGTCATGGCCCTGAAAGATCATACTGAATAAATTGAAAGTTCATACCTCAATGAAGCCGCCGGATAACGCGTATATATCTGCTCCTATATGAAATTTTTCTGGCACAGCCCAGTGCAATGCTGGCCCATAGATTTGTCACGTATAAAAAGAAACAACTGATTTTTCTTTACAATAATCGGGACGACCATGGGTTGGAGAAATTAGTAAATTCTTTAAATTGAGATGAATGATTGTCAAAACTTAATTTTTATAAGAAAGATTATTATTAAGAGATTTTTTTAAAAACATTTGCATGGGACTTGATATAACAATAGTACATATGCGCGAGACTGCTTTTACCTTGTACTATATACATCGCTCAGGCACCGCCATCGCTCCCCACGACCAGTCCAGCCAACTCGACACACCAGACTGCTAGCTACTACTTACTCCTACCGCTACACAGTTCGTACTGCAGCCAACACTGCTCTCTGGTCTGAGATTCTCTTATAACTTACATATCGCATGCAGCGCGTGAGCAATCCATCGAAATTACATCTGCTCGAGTGCGCTAGCAATAAATTCCTTAGTCATGACCTCTTACAAAGATCATTTAGGTAGTACGCTTCAATAATACCTCTCTTTTGTTAAACATGCTTCCAAAAGTCATTCCCCGTGGACCATGGAGTTGGTGGAGTGGCTTGCGTGCCTCTACAATACAGGTAGCCGTACCATAGGTGCAACCACAACGGAACGGTATCTGTTGAGAGGCCAGACAAATGTGTGCTTCCTGAAGAGGGACAGCAGCCTTTTCAGTAGTCTGGATGACTGACTGATATGGCCTTGTGACATCAACCAAAGCGGCCTTGCTATGCTGGTACTGGAAGGCTGAAAGCAAGGGGGAACTACAGCCGAGGGCGTGAAACTTTACTGTATAGTTAAATGAAGGCATCCTCTTGGATAAAATATTCCGGAGATAAAATAGTCGCCCATTCGGAATTCCTGGCGGGGATTACTCAGGAGGATGGCGTCACCATGACAGACAAAACTGGAGGTCTGTGCATCGGAGCATGGAATGTCAGATCCCTTAATCGCGCAGACAGATTAGAAACTTAAAAAGGGATACGGACAGATTGAAGTTAGGTGAGTGGAGGAGATTAGTGAAGTTCATTGGTAAGAGGAACATAACATCTGGGCAGGTGAGTACATGGTTATAGCCGGCCGATGTGGCCGAACGGTTCTAGGCGCTACAGTCTGGAACCGCGCGACCGCTACGGTCGCAGGTTCGAATACTGCCTTGGGCATGGATGTGTGTGATGTTCTTAGGTTAGTTAGATTTAAAAAATGGCTCAAATGGCTCTGAACACTACGAGGTGCATTCAAGTTCTAAGGCCTCCGATTTTTTTTCTAATTAACTACTCACCCGAAATCGATGAAACTGGCGTTACTTTTCGACGTAATCGCCCTGCAGACGTACCCATTTTTTACAACGCTGACGCCATGATTCCATGGCAGCGGCGAAGGCTTCTTTAGGAGTCTGTTTTGACCACTGGAAAATCGCTGAGGCAATAGCAGCATGGCTGGTGAATGTGCGGCCATGGAGAGTGTCTTTCATTGTTGGAAAAAGCCAAAAGTCACTAGGAGCCAGGTCAGATGAGTAGGGAGCATGAGGAATCACTTCAAAGTTGTTATCACGAAGAAACTGTTGCGTAACGTTAGCTCGATGTGCGGGTGTGTTGTCTTGGTGAAACAGCACACGCGCAGCCCTTCCCGGACGTTTTTGTTGCAGTGCAGGAAGGAATTTGTTCTTCAAAACATTTTCGTAGGATGCACCTGTTACTGTAGTGCCCTTTGGAACGCAATGGGTAAGGATTACGCCCTCGCTGTCCCAGAACATGGACAGCATCATTTTTTCAGCACTGGCGGTTACCCGAAATTTTTTTGGTGGCGGTGAATCTGTGTGCTTCCATTGAGCTGACTGGCGCTTTGTTTCTGGATTGAAAAATGGCATCCACGTCTCATCCATTGTCACAACCGACGAATAGAAAGTCCCATTCATGCTGTCGTTGTGCATCAACATTGCTTGGCAACATGCCACACGGGCAGCCATTTGGTCATCTGTCAGCATTCGTGGCACCCACCTGGATGATACTTTTCGCATTTTCAGGTTGTCGTGCATGATTGTGTGCACAGAACCCACGGAAATGCCAACTCTGGAGGCGATCTGTTCAATAGTTACTCGGCGATCCCCCAAAACAATTCTCTCCACTTTCTCGATCATGTCGTCAGACAGGCTTGTGCGAGCCCGAGGTTGTTTGGGTTTGTTGTCACACGATGTTCTGCCTTCATTAAACTGTCGCACCCACGAACGCACTTTCGACACATCCATAACTCCATCACCACATGTCTCCTTCAACTGTCGATGAATTTCAATTGGTTTCACACCACGCAAATTCAGAAAACGAATAATTGCATGCTGTTCAAGTAAGGAAAACGTCGCCATTTTAAGTATTTAAAACAGTTCTCATTCTCGCCGCTGGCGGTAAAATTCCATCTGCCGTACGGTGCTGCCATCTCTGGGATGTATTGACAATGAACGCGGCCTCATTTTAAAACAATGCGCATGTTTCTATCTCTTTCCAGTCTGGAGAAAAAAAAATCAGAGGCCTTAGAACTTGAATGCGCCTCGTATGGGACTTAACTTCTGCGGTCATCAGTCCCCTAGAACTTAGGACTACTTAAACCTAACTAACCTAAGGACATCACATACATCCATGCCTGAGGCAGGATTCGAACCTGCGACCGTAGCAGTCGCGCAATTCCAGACTGAAGCGCCTAGAACCGCTCGGCCACAACGGCCGGCAGTTAGGTTTAAGTAGGTCAAGTTCTAGGGGACTGATGACCTCAGAAGTTAAGTCCCATAGTGCTCAGAGCCATTTGAACCATTTGAGTACATGGTTATAAGGACAAAGTTAAATAGCGGTAATGCAGCAGTAGGCCTAATAGTGAATAACAGAATAGGAAAGTGGTTAAACTACTTTGACACCATAGTGAACGCATTAATATGTGCGATTTTCATGCAATGCATGAGCTGTGTCACGACAGCTGAACATTCCATGGTCCACTGTTCACCAAGTGCTACAAACAACTGTGAAATGGCGCTCGTACAAACTTCATGTTGTTCACCAACTTCTGCCACGTTACGCAAATATTCGAGTAGACTGTGCACTAAGGTTTCTTGCAATGTTATCCTCTCTCGTGGAAATTAAAGTATATATACAGAATAGGAAAGTGGTTAAACTACTTTGACACCATAGTGAACGCATTAATATGTGCGATTTTCATGCAATGCATGAGCTGTCACGACAGCTGAACATTCCATGGTCCACTGTTCACCAAGTGCTACAAACAACTGTGAAATGGCGCTCGTACAAACTTCATGTTGTTCACCAACTTCTGCCACGTTACGCAAATATTCGAGTAGACTGTGCACTAAGGTTTCTTGCAATGTTATCCTCTCTCCTGGAAATTAAAGTATATATATTCCAAAGGTTTACTCGTAATCTCTCTTCCCCATGTCCTTATAAATGTTTCCACATAGTTTTATTGTCCTAAGGTTACTCGCTTCTCATGGAGGCTCTTCACATATACACTCCTGGAAATGGAAAAAAGAACACATTGACACCGGTGTGTCAGACCCACCATACTTGCACGTCCGCATGTATCCCGTGCCACCCAACGTGCTCTAGAAGGTGTAAGTCAACTACCCTGGCCAGCAAGATCTCCGGATCTGTCCCCCATTGAGCATGTTTGGGACTGGATGAAGCGTCGTCTCACGCGGTCTGCACGTCCAGCACGAACGCTGGTCCAACTGAGGCGCCAGGTGGAAATGGCATGGCAAGCCGTTCCACAGGACTACATCCAGCATCTCTACGATCGTCTCCATGGGAGAATAGCAGCCTGCATTGCTGCGAAAGGTGGATATACACTGTACTAGTGCCGACATTGTGCATGCTCTGTTGCCTGTGTCTATGTGCCTGTGGTTCTGTCAGTGTGATCATGTGATGTATCTGACCCCAGGAATGTGTCAATAAAGTTTCCCCTTCCTGGGACAATGAATTCACGGTGTTCTTATTTCAATTTCCAGGAGTGTATACCAGAATATGTATCAGTTATACCAAGATACCCGAAACATGTATAAATGTTTTCAACGTAACAGCACATATCTCTTTTTTTGCAGGACAATATCTGAATCAAATGAGCTATGAGGATTGTAACGACCCTCGACTGTGACGCCACTGCGCATTTTCCGACCCAGGAAGCTCGAGGCCTACATCACACTTTCTCCTGGCGCCCTAGATTAAAAAGTCAATGAGTCTAATTAGTTTGTAGTGCAGCAACTTTAACCATTCACCTTGGCATCAATCACAAGTGTGTTTTTGTAAGTTCACCTTGCTTTATGCTGCCTGACAAGAAAATAACAGGAAGCATGATTGGTTGTCTCTGTACGCATTGGAAATTCCATCATTAAAAATAATAAGATTTTGGCAATCATTAAGAGTGCTGGTTGTTGACAGTGTTAACGAAAACTTTCAACAAAGGAATTCATAAGATTTCGACGGCGAGAATTTAATGTAAAATCTGTCTGCGATAAAATAACTTGAAAGTGCCTGTCTGGTTTCCTGTCTGTCATTCATGATGGCAAGAATTCAACGCTGTGAAACATTATACTTTTAAACTGATAAATTGCCCTTTTTTATTTTTTATTATTTAATTTTGGCTTACCTGTTGCACAATGGAAAAACCAATATACTGCTCTTTTCTTGAAAGGGCATCGCATTTGCTGAGTTCCAACTAAATACTAAGACGCTCCCTTTAAACAAAAGAAGGCAAAGCAAACTTCGTTCATAACAAATCTGAAAAAGTAAAATTATAAATCATATTTTGCCATGGAATTTGGATATGGACAGTTTTGCTTGGTGGCAGTGTAAGCCTAGTCAAATTTTCAACAAAGGAATTTACAAACTTTGAGCATAAGAATTCGACTGTGACAATGTGTTGCGAAACCTAGCTGCGAGAAAATAACAAGAAAGTGCCTACCAACTTGCCTGTCTGTTTAAACGGTCGTAATGGCAAGAATACAGTCTGTATTGGAAACACCGAGACATTCCTCTTGTCTTGAAAGCGCTCTCTTTGACAAAAAAAGAAAAAAAAGCGAAATATATTTGTTTCTTAATAAATCTGACTAAGTAAAAATGATAACTCATATTTTGGCATGCACTTTGGATACGGGAATGACTTGGGATAAATTACATCCAATGTAATTAATTTTCTAATTAGAAAAGTTCTATATTGTGAAATTATCTCTTTCTTTGCTTCACAAATACTACTACACAAAAAATTACAGTTCTTGAGTGGACAAATGTAAGTAGCCTTTAACATCAAATGAGATCTTTTCAAAAACGCAACTCGTAAGAATTAGACTAAGTATTCAGGAGCAGTTCCTACCCCAAATTCGAATTGAAAATTATGCAGGGCTGTTTATCTTTCCCTATACTCAAGTCTCTGGATGTCTGAACCAAGAATGCGTAACTACAAGCTGCCACAATAAAGCAAAGAAATCCGAAATCAGTTATCCTAAAGTAAATCTTCTTCTATCACTCATCAAAATAATCAGAATAAAATATTCTTCTCAAAATGCTTCAGCCTCTTTCCTTATCTCAAATAATTAATCAGGAAATCAACCTGTTCCTCACAATATAACTGCAACCGTACCACTCGGCCTATGATGTACGGCTATTCATGAGACACCACTGCCGACTACTGTGTCTCATCTCATGATTAACAGTGCGCATCATGTCCCGCGCATCTTGCAAAGCAGAGATGATTCAAGCAAGCCTTCAGGGGACACAACATCTCTGATGACACTGCACGCTTATAATTTCAAACAATACAAAGGCGCTTACACGTCTATGACATCCAAATACTGGAGAAATGCCCTTGAAATTATCTGCAGCCCACTGTCAACAACGTCGGCGAGTAAGTAAATGATTAGAGCTGCAGGTAGAACGGCAACCAGAGTGCCTTAATTTTGCTCGCGATTAGCGTTGTTAAAAGTCCTCCATCTACATCCAAACTCTGCGAACCACCGTGAGGTGCATAGCGGGGGATACGTTCCATTATACCAGTTATTAGAGTTTCATCTCGTTCCATTCACGTATGGAGCGCGGAAAGAATGATTGTCTGAATGCCTCTGTGCGTGCAGTAATTGTTCTGATCTTATTCTCACAATCCCTATGTGACCGATACGCATGGGGTTGTAGTATATTGCCAGAGTGATCATTTAAAGCCGGTTCTGGAAACTTTGTTAATAGACTTTCCCGGGATAGTTCACGTCCATCTTCAAGAGTCTGCCACCAGTTTCTTGACCAGCTCTGCGACTCTCTCCCATGGAATAAACAAACCTGCGATCATTCGTGCTTCCCTAATGTATACATTCGCTATCCCCTTTTGGTCCTATCTGGTACGGTTTCCACACACTTGAACAACATTCTACAACCAGTCGCACGAGTGATTTGTAAGCAATCTGCTTTGTAGATTGAGTGGATTTCCGCAGCATTCTACCAAAAAACGAAGTCCACCACTTGCTTTACCGACGACTGAACCTTTGTGATCATTCCATTTCATATCCCTACAAAGTGTTATACCTAGGTATTTGTATGAGTTGGCTGATTCCAACATTGACTCATTGATATTACAATCGTACTGAGCGCGAACAATGTCAGAAGTTCAGGAATCACTGTGAAAGACTGCAGCTATCAGCACCTGACACAGTTTCAGGGGGCTTCATTGTGGATCTAGTTTTGGTAAGCAGGTCTTTTTTTTTGTGTGTCATCAGTCTTCTAACTCGTTTGATGCGGCCCGCCAGGAATTCCTCTCCTGTGCTAACCTCTTCATCTCAAAATAGCACTTGCAGCCTACGTCCTCTGTTATTTGTTGGATGTACTCCAATCTATGTCTTCCTCTACAGTTTTTGGTTTATACAGCTCCCTCTAGTACCATGGAAGTTATTCCCTCACGTCTTAACACATTTCCTATCATCCTGTCCCTTCTGCTTATCAGTGTTTTCCATATATTCATTTCCTCTCCAATTCTGCGGAGAACCTCCTCATTCCTTAACTTATCAGTCCACCTAATTTTCAACATTCGTCTCTGCACCACATTTCAAATGCTTCGATTCTCTTCTGTTCCGGTTTTCCCACAGCCCATGTTTCACTATCATACAATGTTGTGCTCCAAACGTACATTCTCAGAAGTTTCTTCCTCAAATTAAGGCCTATGTTTGATACTATTACAGTAGACTTATCTTGGCCGGGAATGCCCTTTTCGCCATTGCTAGTCTACTTCTGATGTCCTCCTTGCTCCGTCCCTCACTTGTTATTTTACTGCCTAGGTAGCAGAATTCCTTAACTTTATCTACTTCGTGACCATCGATCCTGATATTAAGTTTCTCGCTATTCTCATTTCTACTACTTCTAGTTACCTTCGTCTTTCTTAGATTTACTCTCAGTCCATACCCTGTACTCATTAAACTGTTCATTCCATTCAGCAGATCATGTAGTTCTTCTTCGCTTTCACTCAGGATAGCAATGTTATCAGCGAATCGTATCATTGATATCCTTTCACCTTGAATTTTAATTGCACTCCTGAACTTTTATTTTATTTCTTTTATTGCTTCCTCGATGTACAGATTGAACAGTAGGGGCGAAAGGCAACATCCTTGTTTTACACCCTTTTTTATCCGAGAACTTCGTTCTTGGTCGTCCACTCATATTTTTCTCCTTTGCCTGTTGTACATATTCTATACGACCCGTCTCTCGCTATAGCTTACCCCTATTTTTCTCAGAATTTCGAACATCTTGCACCACTTTACATTGCCGAACACTTTTTCCAGGTCGGCAAATACTATGAACATGTCTTGATTTTTCTTTAGTATAGCTTCCATTATTAACCGCAACGTCAGAATTCCCTCTCTCGTACCTTTACCTTTCCTTAAGCCAAATTGATCGTAATCTAACGCATACTTAGTTTTCTTTTCCATTCTTCTGTATATTATTCTTGTAAGCAACTTGGATGCATGAGGTGTTAAGCTGTGGATGAAGTTTTTCAGAAAGTCAGGTGTTATGTCCCCAGACTCATACATTCTACACACCAACGTGAATAGTCGTTTTGTTGCCATTTCCCCCAACGATTTTAGAAATTCTGATGGAATGATACCTATCCCTTCTGCCTTATTTGATCTTAAGTCCTCAAAAGCTGTTTTAAATTCTGATTCTAATACCGGGCCCCCTATCTCTTCCAAATCAGCTCCTGTTTCTTCTTCTCTCACATCAGACAAATCTTCCCCCTCGTAAAGGCTTTCAGTGTATTCTTTCCATCTATCCGCTCTCTCGTCTGCAATTAACAGTGGAATTTCCGGTGCACTCTTAATGTTATAACCCTTGCTTTTAATGTCACCGAATGTTGTTTTGACTTTCCTGTCGAAAGCTGGTCCAATCGGGCAATATCCAGATTTGTGGTGCATTCGGATGTGACAGTGGCACGACGTTGAACAGAATGGGAACGATATACTTGTCGTCAAGGTTCCGGTCAACCAAGACTAATCACCAAATTGGGAGACTCGACATATTGTGCACCGAGCACATGGTAGCTCCTTCACAACTACGTCTACAATCCGAGAAATAGTACTGAGTGCAACATTCTGTGTAGTCCCACACTATCGGTCGAACACGAGCAGTGGACTGACAAGGGAAATCCTCACACGTGTAGGCTTATGTTAACATCTTGACACAAACAGATGGGTCTGGAGTGGTGCCGGGACCAGGAATCCTGGACTGCTGATGAAAGGTATAGTATTACTTCCAGTAATGAATCGTAGTTCCGGCTTGCCCAGCGAATACAGGGGCGACCGGAGTAGAAGTCCCGTTTATATATTTGGAAATGGACCTACTCCCTCCCCAAGAGGATCATTTTTCATAATACTTTATTGAGCCAGAATCTCTAAAGAATCTCTAATCCTGTAATCACATGAGAAGCATAGTTAATAATTGATTGAACTCAAACATCGAAGTCAACACGATAGTCGTTAGGCAGTCGATATTGACAAGAAAAAAAAATTATTTGTAAATCCACAAAATTTATAAACTATAACAAAAACTTTTACATGAATAACGTGGATGACTTAACAACTTTGCCTAGGTTTGAAAATCGTGTCAATAAAAACAATATTCATGGCGTGGATCATTGTTTACGAAGGCGGGAATACAGTGCAATGTCCTAAGGAAAAGTAGAATGCAAGTTGAAAAACTGAGCAACATCTGTGCGAAGAAGTCCAAGAGCAAGGTCGTTTTATGCTGTTCAAACTTTCACTTCCTCACAATAAGGTTCCCGCAGTTAACCTTGCAATCCGCCACCAGACGACAGCTTTGGTTAAGAAAACCTACTGCACAACCACTGGAGAAATGTACGTATACATCTGCCGAGGATAGTTCACAAGATAAGTAATTCCAAACGGTTGCTTCTGGACAGTTACTCAACCGTCCCCTTCGGCCGCTTGCCACTGTTCTTGTTGCTGATATGCGTTCGCTACACCGCCATCTTACAGACTCCCCAGTCTCGTGTTGTCCTGATGACTGAATTGTCTCTGCGACGTCAGCTACGTCATGAAACTCCGATGGCAGTGCAATACTTGAGCGTCAAGCGGGAATTTAAAATGTGCCTTAAGATCCGGCACATCTCCACCCTGTCATCTTGACAAAATAAATGTTCTTCGCTGAACCGGAGTCTAAGCATAATGTGCAAAATCTGAAGCGAGGCATTAAATAACGTTGTTGAAGAAAGTTCCCCATGACACAAACAGTAACACATGAACCCAGGCACGGAATTCATCCTCAGATAGTTACAAGAACTAGGGGTGTAGAACTTTCTAAATTAGAACTGAAGAAATCTGTTCAGTCAACAATCTCTCCAACTCATGTGGGACGTATAATAAAAAGAATGTAACACATGGGCAAAATGATTATCGACACTAAAAACGTGGCTGGAGGAATGGCAGCAAATTGTTCCTCAAGAGATAAAACCAGAAGAGAAGTGATGTCGGATGGTGAGGTCTGGAGCAAAGTCGACACTCTGGTAGAAACTGAGATGGGATGGTTATAACACCTCCTAGAAAATGAAGTGTGAGTTGGTCGCATTGGTTTCGAATGTGGGGGTCTAGCACCAAACCATAAATAAACTTTACGAAAAAAAAGAACGACGCAACACGAAGGAGTTAAGCAAATTAGTCGCAAACTGGTATTCATACAGCCATATAGAGAAAATGAAAAGTTGTAAGCTTTGGGTGTGGATGGATGCATGTGTGACACTGCAGAGCAATCTCACAGAACAACATAGCAGACATGTCGATACCAGGGCGTAAGGTCATTATTATCGATCCGACGTGCAACTGGTGCTTGAGTGACGACAAGAACCATTAGCAGGTGGTTAACAGAAAGGGGGCAGAGGTTACGGCGCCCTTTGTGCCAACTACCATTGACCTCTATACACCAACAAGCCCGATTGCAGTAGTGGGAAGGAGATATAAACGGATTGAGTGCCAAATAGGAGGAACAAAGTTAGAACAAGTGGACGGTTTCAAGTACTTAGGATGCATATTCTCACAGGATGGCAACATAGGGAAAGAACTGGAAGCGAGGTGTAGCAAAGCTAATGCAGTGAGCGCTCAGCTACGATCTACTCTCTTCTGCAAGAAGGAAGTCAATACCAAGACTAAGTTATCTGTGCACCGTTCAATCTTTCGACCAACTTTGTTGTATGGGAACGAAAGCTGGGTGGATTCAGGTTACCTTATCAATAAGGTTGAGGTTACGGATATGAAAGTAGCTAGGATGATTGCAGGTACTAGTAGATGGGAACAATGGCAGGAGGGTGTCCACAATGAGGAAATCAAAGAAAAACTGGGAATGAACTCTATAGATGTAGCAGTCAGGGCGAACAGGCTTAGATGGTGGGGTCATGTTACACGCATGGGAGAAGCAAGGTTACCCAAGAGACTCATGGGTTCAGCAGTAGAGGGTAGGAGGAGTCGGGGTAGACCAAGGAGAAGGTACCTGGATTCGGTTAAGAATGATTTTGAAGTAATAGGCTTAACATCAGAAGAGGCACCTATGTTAGCACTGAATAGGGGATCATGGACGAATTTTATAAGGGGGACTATGCTCCAGACTGAACGCTGAAAGGCATAATCAGTCTTAAATGATGATGATGATGATGATGATGATGATGATGATGATGATGATGATGATGATGATGCAGTCATTTTTTTATCTGTTCATTTACGTCACATCTACTGATTATCGTCCCATTCGGATAATTCCTTTTTGGTGCGTCCTTCTCACTTACATTGTATTCTTTTTAACTTGCAAAATTTCGAGACTGGCTTTTAGCAGGAAAAGGGCGAGATTGGTTACGCAGCATCCCACTAGTAGCTCGTTTTACAAACTTCTCCACGTTGGGCTCTCAGGAGCGGGCCTTTCTTCGTATACTTAAGGCAAATAAACAAAAAAGAGTTATTTTAATGTCATTGAATTCAGAAGTAAAATAGAAGCTGCGCATTCCACTGTTCCACACTGTTGCCATATTGCAAGCAATACGAGCACAATATGCTTCTGATCTAACAGATGAAATAGTCTTGATACTAGAAGATGCAAGAACTGTGTTCCAGTCTAGTACACTAAATAAATTACGTCCGCCTCTGCAGCTAAGTGATCAGCGTTTCTTATTGCTATGAAGAGGTCCTTGGTTGGATTCCCGGTATTATCAGGGCGTGCACTCAATATTACGCTTCAATCCACGTTCCGCTACACCCCTGACATTACAACTCAACAGCTCGATAAACCATCACATCAATCATTCGTATGAAATATGTGTCCCACAACAACTCCCTTGTATGAACATATCACTCTCTATGTTTAGAGAGGCTCCTAGAACTGAATCTCGAAAACCGATTTCCCAGTATCTTTCCTGGTTGATCATGTAAACACTCTAAAATCTAACTGAAACTTCCTGGCAGATTAAAACTGTGTGCCCGACCGAGACTCGAACTCGGGACCTTTGCCTTTCGCGGGCAAGTGCTCTACCAACTTTTTTTTTTTTTTTTTTTTAATCTCATTTTGTTCATTTTAGTTCGTTGTATCTGCTCGGCGCGGACATCGAAAGACACCCGTTTCAGTTCGTTGTTGATCCATTAACTCAGTTTTTTTGTTACAGAGTGCAGCTAACCCTCTGACCGAACACGCTGAGCTACCGTGCCGGCAAAATGTTCAAATGTGTGTGAATTCTTATGGGACTTAACTGCTAAGGTCATCAGTCCCTAAGCTTACACACTATTTATCCTAAATTATCCTAGGGACAAACACATACACCCATGCCCGAGGGAGGACTCGAACCTCCGCCGGGACCAGCCGCACAGTCCACGACTGCAGCGCCTTAGACCACTCGGCTAATCCTGCGCGGCATCCAACTGAGCTACCGAAGCACGACTCACGCCCGGTACTCACAGCTTTACTTCTGCCAGTACCTCTTCTCCTACCTTCCAAACTTTACAGAAGCTCTCCTGCGAACCTTGCAGAACTAGCACTCCTGAAAGAAAGGATATTGTAATTCATACTCTAAAATCTATTCTGGAAATTCGGTTCTAGTTACTGGTTTCCCACCTCCACAATCAATCTCCGCTCCATGTAAACGCATAACCGTTTTTGAAACATACTTGGATTGTCACGTTATGTCATGTTTTCAAAACGTTTGACTACTATTTAAGTGAAGATAAATAGCTGTGCTGACTAGATCAGAAACAGAAACAGCTATGGGACGCCATATTTACTGGGATATCAAATCCGCATCAGACATTAACACAAATATACGACAGCGAAAAACGGTTTCCCAAATTCCCATTTTCGTCTTTCGGAAGATGGGTCGCATGCAAACGTAGTCTGACATCTGCGACTGTGCGACCAGGACTGAAAGAACTACGTGAGAGGAAGGGACGTTCTGAAGACGAACTGTAAATACCCTTTCAGAGTCTTCTGTCATCAAACTTTCAAAATGTTTACTGATATTTGAACATTAAAATTCAGAATTCATAGTGTTGAATCCTGATAAAACTTTTCTTTTTATTTTCGCTGAGGATTAAACGAAACATTTTATTAAATTTTGTAATCTGGTTATTATCTTTATGTTATGTTACTCCCTCATATGTCTTAAATTATTAGTAAATCTTGTAAATTAATGGGTAATTTCCAAGAATTGTTGCCTACCGAAGTCGCGGGGTCCAAACGATACATATCGAACGCACGATCGTAAATCGATCATGCGACTCTGGTGGCGGACGTTACGATCAATTATTTGTGATCGTCATTTTTATCTGTTTTCCGTCGTTCCCTTAGTTGCTCTAAATTACATACCTCCGCGAATTGTTTGTGAGTTGCTAGGGAAACCCAGACGATTTATGTCGGTAGTGAGTGGGATGTCTGGTGTTCTTGACGTTTCTTTGGTGAATTCTCTCACGTGGAAAAATATAATCCTACGCTTATCCATTGTAGAAAACTGCTGGACTTTTCTGTCGCAAATATGGAGTACTACCGGACGAGCTAAGGAGGGACTGTGTAGACTGTGGTGGTGCGAAGTGTGTAAAACGTCGTAAGAACAGTTTCAATGCTGATATACCACTACAGTTTCATTGTAGACAGTGTGAAAAACAAACGAGTATCAGGAATAATACATGATTTGGCTCTTCCAAATTATCCATTCACACCAGCGAAATGGACTTTCACATGGCGACAACATTGGCGACGAGTAAGGTAAGTCGTCTCCTTTGTAATTACAAGAATTTTTTTAACGCTCTTCTTTTGTCGTTGCTTTAGTGACCACCGTAAACATACTCATAACACCCGCCACCAAAGTCGCATGATCGATTTACGATTGTGCGTTCGATAAGTATCGTTTGGACCCCGCGACTTCGATAGGCAATCATTCTTGGAAATTACCAATTAATGTGGAAGTCACGTGTATATGCTTCTCCATATTGTTATTAATATCTTCTGTAATTTGAATTTTTGTTGTATAGTGTATGGTGAGGCATCATGAAGTTTAAATTGCGTCAAAACTTGTAAAATCCTGCGTCAAAACGTCTAAAATCTCTGAGGCACAAGGTGTAAACACTGTGTTGGCTGTCCGACATGCTTCATTTTCGCAACACCTCACACAGAAGACGGAAAAACAGTTCTCTGAAAATATTCGTGCAGACTCTGTGTTGTGTGTGTATGTGCAGCAGTTCAAGAGGACATTCGTGAATGGTAAGTCCACCAAATTTCAGGTACTTTTCGCAGGAGGCAATCTCCAGCTGCCATTAAATAGTCCACGCCTTTGTGACTTATCAGATATTTTTGACAAATTTGGAGCGCCACTCGAAACATAGCACTAAACTGCCATGGGCTTCCTACCAAGATCGTCTCTAGTAGCAGATGTTGTACCAGGGCATGCTGATAACGCACATAAGTTGTAGAACCAAAATATGTCGTTTTCACAAAAAGATCTCAGCCATGTGACCGTTAAAATTTGTAATTAAAAAAAATGATTAAATTTTACTTATAGCAGCGGTGGCGTACTATGCTGATGTCGGAAACGACCGTTGAATGCTCGGAATTATGTGACGTTCATATTAAGGCAGACGTTTTGTTATGAAATGTTCGCTTTACAAGAACAATTAGTTTACTAAGCGGACAAGGATGCACACAAGAAACTGTCAACCATAAACAGGAACAGTATTAATTATTTACTTCATGGCCGTTCTTTGCACACTACGCCACCGCCGCCGTAAATAAAATTTTACCAAACAATTCGTCCTTCTAGTGAACTGCCGCTACTAACCGTCAGCTTTGGTCAGTGACGTAATGGTAATGCCTGCTGCATCACTTCTTGGTGGGCATTTTAAATTGCTTTTCTGTATAGCGCTACAATACATGGAGGTAGAAATAAGGGGAAGTGGCGCTACACGCTGTGCGGTACCCCAAAAATATAAGCAACTACTGTTTACAATTGTTTCACGCTCTTAATTTCTGTGGTTTGCATGTAACAGTTGTATTAAATATTAAATATTGCGGGGTTACGTGAATAATATTGTGTTAGGAAGCCAATTTCAAAGTTTTTCTGGTCATGAATACGTATTTGATCCAGTAGTAAGACACATTTGGTCTCGTTAATGTAATTTTTTTGGTTATGCTTTTCGAATACCCAAGAAATGAAGTACTTGATGTGAAAAGGATGCTTTTGTAATCCATTTAAATGCTCTTTTACTGTATTTGTGTCGATAGCAGACATGCTGGAGCATCAAAAGCAATAGTTGTTTGCTGACCGGTACTGATTCTTATTCGTTACATTTTCAACTTGCAGCTATTACGTAGAATATTTTTAGTATTCACGTCTGCAAACATACTTTTTCTCTGTTTCCCTATAAATGTTTGCAATGACGAAAAAAAAGCATGGCATGCTGTAATTTCTTGTGGATATCAACAAAGTGAAGAAAGACTCACTACGGCAAAAAAAAAGAAGCGAATAGTCTTTACGTCACCAACTTGAAGCAGACATCCCTCATCTTACATAGCCCAAATCATTAGGTACACCACATTTATACCTCCATGATTCACCATAGTGATACTTCCCTGTGACGTCACTCTGACATGCCCGCGCCCAGTTTCGATCGTGTTAGCTGTTTTCCTTGTGTGGAGACGTAGTTCTTTCTTCCAGAATAGCAGCTTGCCTCTTTTTTTTTATTATTTGAGTCATCAGTCTATTGAATAGTCTAATGCAGCCCGCAACGAATTCCTCTCCTGTGTCAACCTCTTTATCGCAGAATAGCAAAAAATGGCTGGTTCAAATGGCTCTGAGCACTATGGGACTTAACATGTGTGGTCATCAGTCCCCTAGAACTTAGAACTACTTAAACCTAAGGACAACACACACATCCATGCCCGAGGCAGGATTCGAACCTGCAACCGTAGCGGTCCCGCGGTTCCGGACTGAGCGCCTGAACCGCTAGACCACCGCGGCCGGCTGCAGAATAGCACTCGCAACCTATGTCGTCAATTATTTGCTGGATGTATTCCAATCTAAGTCTTTCTCTACAGTTTTACCGTCTACAGCTCCCTCTAGTACATTGGAAGCCATTCCCTGATGACTTAATAGATGTCTTATCGTCCTGTCCCTCCTCCTTGTCAGTTTTCCATTTATTCATTTCCTCTCCCATTCTGCGCAGAACTTCCTCATTCCTTACCTTTTCAATCTATCAAATTTTCAACATTCGTCTCTGCACCACATTTCAAATGCTTCAATTCTCTTCTGTTCCGGTTTTCCCACAGTCTGTGTTTCACGACCATACAATGCTGTACTCCAAACATACATTCTCAGAAATTTCTTCCTCAAATTAAGGCCTATGTTTCATACTATTATAGTATACTTCTCTTGGCCAGGAACGCCCTTTTTGCCAGTGCTAGTCTTCTTTTGATGTCCTCCTTGCTCCGTCCGTCACTCGTTATTTTACTACCTAGGTATCAGAATTCCTTTACTTTATCTACTTCGTGACCAAAAATCCTGTTGTTGTCATTTCTGCTACTTCTCATTACTTTCGTCTTCTGTTTATTTACTCTCAGTCCACATTTTGTACTCATTAGACAGTCATTCCACTCAGCAGATCATGTAATTCTTCTTCACTTTCACTCAGGACAGCAATGTCGTCAGCAAATCGTATCACTGATATCCTTTTAGTTTGAGCTGTGATTCCATTCCTGAACCTTTCATTTATTTTCATTATTGCTTCTTCGATGTACAAATTGAACATTAGGGGCGAGAGACTACATCCCTATGTTACTTTCACTCCGAGTACTTCGTTCTTGGTAACCCACTCTTATTATTCCCTCTTCGCTCTTGTACATATTGTATATTACCCGTCTCTCCGTATAGCTTAGCTATGTTTTTATCTGGGCTTTGGGAAAGGTAAAGGCACCAGAGAGGAAATTATGACATTGTGGTTGATAATGGAAGCAAGACTAAACAAAAAGAAGACACATTCGGAGGATTTGTCGGCCTGGAAAAAAGCGTTCGATAATGTAAAATGACGCAAGATGTTCGAAACAGCAGGTGACAGTGGTCATGTGTACGTGAGTTTTGTGTGTATTATTGCATGAACGTGTGTTTATGGGGTGGGGACGGGGGGGGGGGGCATTTTTTTGTCATGCCTGCCTGCCGCTCGGCCAATGAGTAGCAATCTATCCGCAGCACAGTATACATACACTGATCACCCAGAACATTATGACCAACTACCTAACAGCCGGTATGTCCATCTTTGACACTGATAACAGTGGCGACACGTCTTGGAATGGAAGCAATGAGGCCTTGGTAGGTCGCTGGAGGGAGTTGGCACCACATCTGCACACACAAATCACCTAATTCCCGCAAATTCTGGGAAGGGAGGAGATGAGCTCTGATGCCACATTCAATCGCATCCCCAAGCTGTGGGCGGGGAGGGGAGTCAAGCGCATCAATTGGAACTCGTCACTGTGTTCCTCGAGCCACTCCATCGCACTCCTAGCCTTGTAACACGGCGGATTATCTTGTTGAAAGACGCCACTGCCAGCGGGAAACATGATCGTTGTGAAGAGGTGAGTGTACTATACTCCTTGGATGTCATGATGCTTTGTACGAGCTACACTGGACTCATAGATGCCCACGTCAATGTTCAAAATGGTTCAAATGGCTCTGAGCACTATGGTACTTAACATCTGAGGTCATCAGTCTCTTAGAACTTAGAACTACTTAAACCTAACTAACCTAAGGACATCACACACATCCATGCCCGAGGCAGGATTCGAACTGCGACCGTAGCGGTCGCGCGGTCCAAACTGAAGCGCCTAGAACCGCTCGGCCACACCGGCCGGCCACGTTAATGTTCCCTAGAGCGTAATGGAGCCGCCGTCAGCTTGTCTCCGTCCTGCAGTGTAGAGGTCAAGGAGCTGTTCCCCTGGACGACGACGGATTCGCGCCCTCCCATGGGCTTGATGAAGAAGGTATCAGAACTTGCAACACTCTGCCACTGCGCCAACGTCCAGTGCCGATGGTCACGCGCCCATTTCATTCGTAGTTGCCGATGTTGCGGTTTTAACATTGGCACATGCATCTGTCCTCGGCTGTGGAGGTCCACCGTTACGAGTCTTTGGCACACTTTGTGTTCAGACGCACTTGTACTTTGCCCAACATTAAAGTCTGATAGTTCCGCCATCTGTCCTTTTCTACCAGCCTGCCCAGGCTACGACGTCCAACATCTGTAATGAAGGGTGGCCGCCCACCTCCACGACGTCTGTATGTGGTATCACCTGACGGTTACAACCGGTATTAATGTACTAGCATTTCATATTTGCAATGGCTTATGTCATTCTTGCATTAACTGTTATCTTGCAACGTCAATCATTTACGTATGTTACCTAGACAAATGTATTTCAGAAATTTCATTAGTCTATGTGATTTAAGTATTGCGATTTTTTTCCGTCAGTATATGTTTTCCTGTTATAAATTCTCATAATCAAAACTGTCCGACTTGCTTATGTTTCAAAATATTGCCAATGACATGGCATTATAATCGCCATTTTGTATGTATCATTTATTACTGGCCAAAACCGACTGCTAGTTACGCAGTTTCCTGCTTTTCCGGTTATAAATACGAAACATGTCGTTTTCACACAAGCCAACAACCTTGCGACCGAAAATTTTTATGATTAAAAAATTACTCCATCAATTTCGCATACAATTTCTCAGCCATCTATTATACCGGAAGTAATTATATTTCGTTTAGGTTCACGCTTTTCCACCAAATTCTTACTACTGACGAGCTTTCCTCTTGGCTCAATACTCTCTCATCGTGTTGGTACGCCTGTTTCTCCGTCCGAGAGTCCGTTTCACTCCAGTTCCTGAAAACATTTTTACTACCGTTAGTGACTGGAGAGAATCTAATGATCCGATGAGAAGTCATCATTGTTAATTTCTGATTTTTCATGATGTTTGCTAACCGGTTTTGTCCATTTGGCCAAGTCGCTTTCCCTCTAAGGACAGTGGTGAGGCTCTTGGCATTGTCCTTCCTGAGTATTTGACTATAGAAGATTACCCTCCTCTTTCTAATTGCTCTTGTAACGCATTATGGGCGTTGGTAGAGTCCCTTATCATGTCTGATTTTGCATACACCATCTTCTTTATTCAGCTCCATGATTTTTCTCAGAATTACAGAACCTGGAAATTATTATTATTATTGTTATAACACAAAAACACAGTGAATGAGCTCAACAAGCTGGATATTTTGTTTTGTCGCTAGTGGGATACTTCCTATGCTTCTATGACAGCGTGATGACTCGGCGGATAATACATGCAGATCCTAGTATTTTTGCATTTTTTCGTAGTTATTAGATGGATATTTTTTCAATTCCAACGGTTTTCAAGTGCCCATTAAGATCTTTTGCATACTCTCAGTGTAGCAAGAACCACTGAGACCTGTGTCAGTGGTTTACGCCAGAGTCACTGTAACTCGATTTTCAAGTCCTCATATCTGGCAAGTTTTTTCAGGTTGTTTCTCATCGAGCCTGCTACCGATGATTCAGCGATTCACACTTTCTTTTTCTCCGAAATTGTGATGACTGCTGTATTGGGTTCCAACATTCTACCTGAGTGAAGTGGGATGTCCCCCAGGAATTTGGCAAGTTCGTTTTCGAAATTTATGGCCTGTGGGTCCACCGGTCCCTCGCCATCTGCAGATGGCGATTTTGGCATATGTTCAAGTGGATCATTCGTGCCACATCATTGTGCCGCTGCTTGCAGCCAGCCTGAGCGATCTTTTTAGCAGAAACTCAAGCTATGGTCAATTGTTTCGCGACATTCTTTGCAGAGTATACACTTTGGGTCTTTTGCTGATTTCTCTGTTCTGGCTTTGCTGACATTAGTGCTGATGGCTTGTTCCTGTGCAGCAAAAGTTACTATTATTGCTAGTACTATTGGTTTTCGGTCAAGTCTGGTCTGAATGAATTATCTTCACTTTTACGTATGTGTGTCACAACTCAATACTATCAGTCAGTCCCGGCACTTAACATGACAGACAAAGTAAGTAATTTATTTGGCGCCCCCGCCCTCCTCAGCCTTTTTCACAGTCATCCAGTACTACCTCTTCCCCCAAACCGCCGCACAACACTACCAAATTAACAGAAACGTTATAATAATTTTGATTGTGCCATGACTATCGTATTGAAGGCGCATGGTCGAATTACCTGCAATTTTATATCCTTGTCTTTGTCGATGGTCACAATACAGATGCGAAATCTGAGAATTGCATTCAGCTGGTGGATTAACACTAGAGGTACTGTGCTGAGATTTTCTGGTACTGAATAAAAAATTACCAAGAACATGATTTAAATTCAGTATTTGCCCGGACAGAAGGAAAACGCAACTAAAAACAAAGGATAGTTAGCGGCTCTTCTGGATTTATGAATCTACTCAGATATAGTGCTGCTTGCGGAATGTAAATGGAATATATAGAATTTATTGGGATATTATTTCGTAAAAGATGCAACAAATTTTATTTGCAGTGAGATATTATACAGGCAGTTCTTTCTTCCGGAATCGACAGCGATTTCCGAAGCGGTACTTAGGTCGAGATCTAAGAGCACAGTCAAAATTTCTGCGATGAAGGAAACAGACACACTGATATTTACAATCTGAGTGTTACACACTTTCGGCGGTTGTCTCGGCCGCGTGGAGTGGCCGCGCGGTTTGAGGCGCCGTGTCACGGATTGCGCGGCCCCTACCGCCGGAGGTTCAAGTCCTCCCTCGGGCATAGGTGTGTGTGTTGTTCTTAGCATAAGTTAGTTTAAGTAGTGTGTAAGTCTAGGGACCGATGACCTCAGCAGTTTGGTCCTTTAGGAATTCATTCACATTTGAACATTTTGCGGTTGTCTGGAACATGTTGCATATCCGAGTTGACGGTTAGGTTGTGACCTAAGAGCACAGCTTAAAGTTGTTTCTGTATTCCTCTCCGTATCACGTCGTACTACGGTATATTTATATTTCACTGTGTGGCCGTGTGCTGTTCGCGCGCTCCAAGCTGACTTCCGGCGGCGTTGCTGATGGGAGCGGCCGTAAGTGAGAAATGCCTTTACGATCGCTTCTGTCAGTCACTGCGCTGAGCGTCAGCTAGGAGCGCGGGAATATCTTAACAGAAGCAACGCCATGATGATGCTTTTCGAATGCGGTTCTGTCATTGTTCCCACCGTATAATGTAACTAAGATCTCTCCTTGGCAACTACTAGCCCGTATTTCGCACATTTTTCTATTAAACGTTATTTTTCAGTTTACGGTATGGGAAGCTTCATGATTTGTAGTAGTACTTGTCTACACTTTACAATCATATGCATGGTGCCTGTCCTAAGACTTTTTAGGCGCATTTTTTTGGTGGATATTTGTAATTTCGTTTTCGCACTGTGTAGCTGGAGTCACCGCAAATGAATACTACTCAACACGTCTTTCATGCGACGGGTCTCGACGGAGTTACGTCGTTTTTATTTTTAAAGTGGAATTTTTGCTGCCCATTCGATAGAGTGATCCCAAATTAGTCTAGTGCGACATTCGTTTTATCGTCATGTATTAACATGGACATTAAAAGACGAAGAGTCACCAGTATTCCTGCAGCAACTGAACAGCGATGCTGCATGGCGGTAGAAATCAGTGTGGACCAGGGTGGTTCTCAGTCGCTGCTGGAATCTGCTGGTTAGTCTTCGTATCTTACTGCCACTGTTAATCAGTGATGGGTACGGATAAACCTCAAGGAGGTGGCGCTAAAGATATCATGAGCTGCCTTTACTTTCACCATAATAAAAAATAATCAAGTCACATGCAAAGTTTAAGAAAGTTTTAATTACGGTTACGTTCCTCCAACCACTTCTCGCCTGTGCAACATTTTGGCAGTAGCTCCAACAGATGGCGCAGATTATTTGCTACAGTATGCTTTCATTCATTAGGCTTCTTTAGCTATTTATTTTTGTCATTTTTATATTATTCTGTATACTACAAAGGCTGCTTTTTTCCCTTTATTGTTACTTCATACCCCTACCTCATGTGGGCCTTTTTGATTTCCCCACCCTTTTTTTCCCTCATCTGTCCGGGTTATTTCCCCCCCCCCCCCCCCCCCCCCCCGCCAATCTGCTTTAGGTTGTGGTGTGTTATCTTCGTCTCTAATCTCTGGTGCAGTGTTTGAGTGTTCAGTGTTGTGTGCCCCCCTTTTTAAAGTGTTGCGAACAGAAACCATACTGTTGCCGCGTTTTTTCTTTTTTTTTTATGCCTGTGTACTTAATGTGTGTCTTCATTAGCACCATCAACCCCGTGTTTTTTCTATTTTAACTTCCACAACTTTCCGCCATTTTACTGTTTTTAACAAAGTCACCGTTTTATCGCCTTTACATATTGTTTGTCATCTTCCCATTATGTTTTTTAACTCTTCTATCGGCTGTAGAGCGTCGTATTAACCTGCTGTCAGTCCCCCCCCCCCCCCTCTGGGGCGAAACTGGAAACTGTGGGAGTTGCAATATACAAGAAAGAAGGAGTTTGATGAGGCTCATTTACATAAAATCCACATATACATAAAATGACTTTCGATAAGGACATAGCACATAAAAACTGGCGGCACCGACAGCATAATTAAAACGATGTTCGCAGTATGAAAGCCACACAGGGCCAAGAAACTTAAAACACAATGCACTTATGTAATACACATGGAGAGCACCAAAACACAATGGACAGTAACTGGATTAAAACTGAAAGGAACTGCCAAGGGAGTGGAGGCCAGAGAGAAGGAAAAGTTGAAAGAGAGGAGGATATCGGTGGAGGAGAGGGCGCTGGAAGAGGCAGAAGGGAGGGGGAGTTAGTAGCACACCAAGGGACAGGAGATGTGGAATGTGGGGAAGAGGGCAACCCAGGAAGGAGGTGTAAGGACTGGGAAAGGAGAAGCGAGAAGGACAGGGGGAACAGCAGATTGGGAGAGAAAGGGGAGAATGCCCTAGGGAGGATGGGAGAGGAAGAGGAGGGTAAGAGTTGGAAGGAATGGTAAATATCAGGGCAAAGTATATCGTTCAGGGTGGGAGACGCAAAAAATTTCTTTGGTAAATTAGACACCAGGGGGTGAGGCGGATCGAGGCAGCAGCTGGTGTGGAGGATACAGATGTGTTCAAGGAAAAGAAGGAGATGGGGGAAAGGGATGAGGTCACAGACAATCCTTGTGGGGACTAGGGGATGGATACAGAAAGAGAGGCAGAGTGCATGGTGTTCAAGGATTTGGAGGGCTTTATAGAATTTAGGAGGGGCAGAGACCCACACGACACTGGCTTAACAGAGGATGGGATGGACCAAGGATTTGTAGATATGAAGGATGGTGGAAGGATGCAATCCCCATGTCCGGCCAGTCAGGAGTTTCAGGAGCTGGGGTCTATTGTGGGCTTTGCATTGGATGGTAAGGAGATAGGGAGTCCAGGTGAGGTGATGGTCAGAAGTGGAGGTCAAGGGTCAAGGTATTCCAAGGTGGGAGTAATTTGGATAGGACAGTCATAGATGGTGAGGTAGAAATCGTGGAACCAGAAGGAGGAGTGGTACATCCTATTATGTTTGCCTCAGTTTTTGAAGGATTGATCCAAAGGAGCACCAAGCGGTAAACTAGTCTGTGTGGGTTTGGAGGGAGCGCTGGGATCATTGAAGGCTATGGTAGCGGTCAAGGAAGGTGGTGTCATCAGCATACTGAAGGAGATGGACAGGTGGGGGTGGTTTGAGCATATCAGTGGTGTACAGAATATAAAGGAGAGGAGAAAGGGTGGAGCCCTGGGCACACCTGCAATAGGATAGAAGGTACAGAGACTGGTGCTATGGATGGTGACAGGAAGGACGGTGGGAAAGGAAAGAGGCAGTGAGACAGACGAAGTTGATAGTAATGCCTTAGGTCTGGAGCTTGAAAAGGAGCCCAGAATGCCATACATGGTCATAGTGTTCTGGAGGTCGAGGGAAACAAAAATAGCAGAGTGACAGGAGATAATTTGGAGGGAGAGGAGATCGGTAAGGTTGAGGAGCTGGTCGTTGGCGGAGAAGAAAGGCCGGAAACCACACTGGGTAAGAGGAGGAAGTATTGTTGAATTAGGTGATGGGTACAGCAGGAGACAAGGGACTCGACGACCTCATAAGCTGACTATTACTTATGTCTTTATATTATCATCTAACGTTCGCCACTACAGCGTGTCAGAATTATTGTCACCAAACTGTTTCCTTTTCAACAATCTAGCTTTTGTCGTGCCTTAATTTATTGCGTTTTATTACTGCAATGACTTTTGTACCCGGTAAGCCCATTACAGTCCTTACTGACTGTATTCTTCTTTTATTTTATAACGTATAATTATATATTATTCAAGAATATATGTACGCCTACAGGAGCGACGTCTGGCGAGCTTGTGATACAGACATCTTGTGGTTACTGTACAGCAATTTGTTCTGAACAGTAGCACTGTTAAAAAGATGACTGTAGTGTATAGCATAATTTATTTATGTGTGACGATGCTGGCGGTGATTTTGTGTTTAGCGTTTGACAATGTCACTGTAGCTCCAGGATATTAGGACATGTTTTTATCATATGGTTCATATGGCTCTGAGCACTATGGGACTTATCTTCTGAAGTCATTAGTCCCCTAGAACTTAGTACTACTTAAACCTGTAAGTAGGCTGTTTAGGTTTTCTTAGCGCTCTGTATGAAAATCACTGGCTGTGCTGTGTGCAGTCTGTGGGTAGTTTGCATTGTTGTCTGCCATTGTAGTGTTGGGCAGCGGCAGCTGGATGTGAACAGCGCGTAGCGTTGCGCAGTTGGAGGTGAGCCGCCAGCAGTGGTGGATGTGGGGAGAGAGATGGCGGAGTTTTGAAATTTGTCATGAACTGATATATATATTATGACTATTAAGGTAAATATATTGTTTGTTCTCTATTAATATCTTTCATTTGCTAACTATCCCTATCAGTAGTTAGTGCCTTCTGTAGTTTGAATCTTTTATTTAGCTGGCAGTAGTGGCGCTCTTTATTGCAGTAGCTCGAGTAACCAAGATTTTTGTGAGGTAAGTGATTTGTGAAACGTATAGGTTAATGTTAGTCAGGGCCATTCTTTTGTAGGGATTTTTGAAAGTCAGATTGCGTTGCGCTAAAAATATTGTGTGTCAGTTTAAGCACAGTCTTGTACAAATGTTCAAAAGGGGACGTTTCAAACCTAATTAACCTAAAAACATCACACACATCCATGCCGGGGCAGGATTCGAACCTGCGACCGTAGCGGTCTTGCGGTTCCAGACTGTAGCGCCTAGAACCGCACGGCCACCCCGACCGGCCATGTTTTTATCAAATAGGTATGCTTCGTCATATCTAAAGCGCATAATTTTCACATGAATATCAGCAATTCTTTTCTTCATGGTCTGTTTTATTGTTTTAAGCTGTAGGGATCCACTAGTTGTATTTGTGTTTTGCTGCAGATCTGAAGAAGGTCATTACTGACCGATACATGGTAGTCTGAGAACCTACAATATTTGTGATCATAAACGTGAAATAATGAAATTTATTCTACATTTTCGGGTCACTGTTCCATTCGCGACAATGTAGCAGTGTGAATATAGCTTATAGGCAAATAATACCTCATATGTTTCTCTTATGTTTCTTATTCTGTGGGCCTTACATTCGTTAACCTTCAAATATTGATTGTACACAAGTGCAGGATTTTATAGATAACGGTTTTACCTTTTCGAGCTAGAGTACTCCCCAGACAAGAGATGGAGATGAACATTGCGTCGGAATTATTCTTGTTTTCCCAGCGACAACCCGGTACAGAAGAAAACAAGGCAGAGCCTATGTTGTACATGGAGAAAGTAATAAAACTTGGGGGGAGATGATGAAGTCATTTTGCTGTCAACTTGGCCCCACACTGAATTTTTCAACTACTTCTGTTGAAATATTCTGAACCATCCTGTCCACAGCAACTGTATCACGGATGGAGAGTCATCGACAGATGTAACTTCAGGCGAGCATCAGGGAATTGTGTTGGGTCCTTGGATCATGTTGTTGAATGCCGCGCGTTTAAGGTACGTTTGGATGAGCCATGTCTTCGGAAATATTTGGCTGAATTAGCAATGCCGTCAACGTTGCTGCAGTGTGCAACAGGCAGCAATTTTGCGGTGTGAATGGGTAATACTGCAGATCTTGCAAGTAGATGTCGGGGGGCTATTGTGTTGTCCACCAAGGGTGAAGAATATTTCGTACTGCAGAGCAATATCTCTCTCTGTCTTTGTAAATGCTTTCCCCTCGCTACGTGTAATCGTAGGTCGTGCTGGAACTGGTATACAGTTTCTCATGTTTGTGATGGTCTTAGCAGTTCTTGGACGAATTGCTTGCACGAGATATTCGAAATCATTTTTGGACATTCTAGTGGAATTCTGGAACAGGTACGAATCAAGCACTCATGCACGTGTTCGATTTTCCGAATCTGAGTTGTTTCGCCTGCTTAAAAAAGGACGCATCCACAACGCCCGATTTCTCTTGTTCCTCTTTCCAGTAACTTTACTACGTGTGTAATTTGAAAGCAGGAGAGCCGCAGTAACTTCTACCAGTTCACATTCGTCCATTTCGTATTAATAATGTGACCCCGTGCAAGCACGTCTCGTCGGGATATGTGTTCCCGCAAACAATGTCGGGCTACAGAGGTCGCTATGTTGTCGTCCAGTTGGCAATTTTTATTAACTGGGAGACAACATTAGCAGTAACTTCAGGCTTTTTGCAGATGATGCAGTTATCTGAAAAAAAAGATGCTTTAATATTCAATCAGATCTTGTTAAATGTGAGTGTATGCTTTCCCGGCGTATACAGCTGGCGAAGAGTTCTCGGGCTTCCAGCCGGGTGGCGGTGTCTTCGCCAGATGATGATGAGTATGTCACTCGTCGAAACGTCGCTGTTTGAAGACACCGCCACCCGGCTGGAAGCCCGAGAACTCTTCGCCAGATCTTGTTAAGATTTCAGAATGGTGCAAAGTTCGGCAACTTGTTTAAATGTTATGAAGTGTACAACAAAGCACTTCACAAAACAAAAAGAATGTAGTATCCTATGATTGTAAATCAGCCATGGACAATTAGAATCAATCAGCACTCAGAAACACATGAGTGTAAGATTGTGTACGGATATGGAAATGAAATGAGCCTTTGGCGTCATTGGCCAGGAGGCCCCTTGCGGGGCAGGTCCGGCCGCCTTGGTGCAGGACATTACATTCGACGCCACATTGGACGACCTGCGCGCCGCATGGGGATGAAATGATGATGAAGACAGCACAACACCCAGTCCCTGAGCGGAGAAAATCCCCGACCCAGCCGGGAATCAAACCCAGGTCCGTAGGACGGCAATCCGTCACGCTGACCAATCACCTATCAGGGCGGACTGTACGGATTTGAAACCGAATGATTGCATATGCTCCGTCGCAAGTCAGGGAAGCGGTAGATTTCGTTTCATTAGCAGGATACCTGGAAAATGGAGACAGTCTATAAAATAAACTGCTTACAAATCACTGGTGCGCTCTATCTGGGAATGTTGTTCATGTATTTGGAACTCGCAGCAAGTATGACTACCAGTGGTTACTGAAAGTACACTATGTGATCAAAATATCAGGACACCTGACTGAAAATGCCTTACAAGCTCGTGGTTCCTTCCATCGGTAATGCTGGAATTCAGTACGGTGTTGGCCCACCCTTAGCCTTGATGACATTGATGACAGCTTCCACTCTCGCAGGCATACGTTCAGTCAGATGCTGGAAGGTTTCTTGGGGAATGGCAGCCCATTCTTCACGGAGTGCTGTACTGAGTTGAGGTATCAGTGTCGGTCAGTGAGGCCTGACACGAAATGGACGTTCCAAAACATCCGAAAGGTGTTATGTAGAATTGAGGTCAGGACTCTGTTCAGGCCAGTTCATTACAAGGATGTTATTGTCGTGTAACCACTCCGCCACAGGCTGTGCATTATGAACGGGTGCTCGATCGTGTTAAAAGATGCAGTCGCCATTCCCGTATTGCTCTTCAACAGTGGGAAGCAAGAAGGTGCTTAAAACATCAATGTAGGCCTGTGCTGTGATAGCAAGGGGTGCAAGCCCCCTCCTTGAAAAATACGACCACACCATAACACCACCGCCTCCGAATTTTACTGTTGGCACTATACACGCTGGCAGATGACGTTCACCGGGCATTCGCCATACCCACACCCCGCCATCGGATCGCCACATTGTGTACCTTGATTCGTCAGTCCACACAACGTTTTTCAACTGTTCAATGGTCCAATGTTTACGCTCCTTACATCAAGCGAGTCGTCGTTTGGCATTTACCGGCGTGATGTGTGGCTTATAAGCAGCCGCTCGACCATGAAATCCAAGTTTACTCACTTCCCACCTAACTGTCATAGTACTTGCAGTGGATCCTGATGAAGTTTGGAATTCCTGTGTGATGGTCTGGATAGATGTCTGCCTTTGCGAAAACAGACATAATGTCTGATGGGATAACAGCAATCAGTGATTTTATAATGTTACTTTTAATCCGTCTTCATTGCAATTTTTTTTATTCATATGAATAAAAAATGATTGCAATCAAGACGGATTATAAGTAACATTATAGATGTCTGCCTATTACACATTACGACCCTCTTTAACTGTCGGCGGTCTCTGTCAGTCAACAGACTAGGTCGGCCTGTACGCTTTTGTGCTGTTCGTGTCCCTTCACGTTTCCATTTCACTATCACATCGGAAACAGTGGACCTAGGGATGTTTAGGAGTGTGGAAATCTCGCGTACAGTAGTATGACACAAGTGACACCCAATCACCTAACCACGTTCGAAGTCCGTAAGTTCCGCGGAGCGCCCCATTCTGCTCTCTCACGATGTCTAATGACTGCTGAGGTCGCTGATAGGGAGCCACCTGGTCGTAGGTGGCAGCACATTGCATCCAATGTGAAAAACGTACGTTTTTGTGCTGTCCTTATACTTTTGATCACATAGTGTACGAGGGCGTGCTGAAAAGTAACGCCTCTGAATTTTTTACCTGAAAACTCTTAGCCTTTTGAAGTGAACCAAACGTTATTAACATTCTGTATCTTTATTCCTTATGTCAACACATGTGTTTGTCAGCGTGGCCACACTGTAGACGAACACATTTCTTCCAGCGATAGATCAGTTTGTTGCTACCGTCACTGTAGGATGTTTAACTTTGTTGACGGAGCCACAACTTCGTCTACGCTCGCACCGCTTCATCGCTATCAGAGTGGAGTCCTCCCTTTTCGAAATGTGACTAGAATAGAGACCTGTACAATATTACTGAAATCGTTCCACATGTGAATATTAAGAGTCACGGAAATAAATAACAGTATTATGCTGCTAGATTTTAAAATAAATTTCACAAGGTACCGCTTTCATCGTCACCTAGGTTCTCCTTTACGACTGGTGCACGCAGCTCTTTATGTGGATACCCGGTTTCTGAAAGGAAAGGTAAAGTGGATGGTAGACTTCGGTTTATTGGTAAAATACTGAGGAAGAGCAGTCAGTCTACATAAGAGATTGCTTGCAAATCACTTGTGCGAGCCACCCTAGAATATTGCTCAAGTCTGTGGGACCCTTAGCAGATAGGACTACCAGAGAATATTGAATGTACACAAAGATGGGCCGCACGAAGGGTCACAGGTTTGTTTAACCAGTGGGAGAGTGTCACAGAGATGCTGAAGGAACTGAATTTGTAGACTCTTGAAGACAGACGTAAACTGTCCCAAGAATGCCTATTAACAAAGTTTCAAGAACCGACTTTACATGATTACTCTGGGGATATACTACGACCCCCTACGTATCATTCACACAGGGATAGTGAGGATAATATTAGAATACATACTGCACGCACAGAGGCAGTCAACCATTCTTTCTGCGCTTCGTACGTGAATGGAACAGGAAGAAATCCTAAAAAGTGGGACAATGGAACGTACCCTCTGCCATCCGGAGTACACATGTAGACGCAGAAGACACCTACCTGCAGACAGCAGAAGTAAGGAGCGGAAGCAGGAGAAATGTGACAGTCATATCCTGACGCCTATTTGGAACCTGCTTTGAATAACCCAGATCATCTGCAAGTACGTCTTTTAACATTAATTCTAGGTATTATATATAAATCTGAATTACTTGCTTACTTTAAGGTAAGTGTTAAAAAGTGTGTTATAATTCCTTAAAAAATAATTTGTAAACGTTAGACACTGCCAACAGGTAACTCAGAGAACCATTTGACTTCTTTCCAAAAAGGAACTCCGTTCACACGTTTTTATGACTCGCGTAGATTTGAATGACACACACTTGAAGATAGAGGCAAATTATCCAGTGAAAACCATGTTGCACAATCTCGAGAGCCGCACAATTTCGAGAGCCAGTATTGAGTGAAGAACCTATATATATTCTTCAGCTCTTTACCTTTGGCTTCCGAAGGGAGCGCAAAGACAGGATTCGATTAATGACAGCACGTACAGCGTTCTCATTCTTCCCGCAATCCATATGCGACTGGAACAGGAAGCTACCCCTGAACGTGGTACCATGTTCAGTACCCGCACTTCACAGCGATTTGTTTCTAGATGCACTTCCGATATAGCTACTATCGATTTTCTTCTTTTCGGCATTTTGAATGCGCATTTGGCCTAAACACAATTTTCAAGAGAACAGGAGGTCAATGATGCCTTGTACGAATCTTTAATTGATTTGGCAACAGGGACCTGAGTCTCAAGCGTAGGCAAACTGATCCCAGACCTCATCAACTGCTCGAAATGTAACGGCGGTTTCGTGAGAAAAATTTTAAATGTTTTTGTAATATGACATGAATTTTGCGAACAACTGAGCATTTGTCTATATGCGAAGTGAGTTTCACAATATTATCTAAGCGCGCTTCTGAAAGGTCGACCCGTATCTAGATGTTTGTAAGTGATATGACAGGAGCTTTTACTTCCTAGCATATCACTGGTAACTGGACAAACATAGGATGGAAACCCTCTATTATTCTCCACACCTACAAAGCTTTGATTCAATCCGTCCTCCCGTATGGGAATATTGCCTGCGTTTTTAATCCTCCTTCTAGGCACTACAGTCTGGAATCGCGCGACTGCTACGGTCGCAGGTTCGAATCCTGCCTCGGGCATGGATGTGTGTGATGTCCTTAGGTTAGTTAGGTTTAAGTAGTCCTAAGTTCTAGGGGACTGATGACCATAGCAGTTAAGTCCCATAGTGCTCAGAGCCATTTGAACCATTTTTAATCCTCTAAAATTTTACTACTTATTCCAAATTCCTTAACAGCATGCTTTCCATTTGCTTCTTTTTGTGTCTGCGTTAGACATTGATCTACTCCATGACAGTTTAGGGAAAAATAAGTCTCAAGCGTATAGAACAATATACGTACCGTACCTTTGTTTTCGAAAAATGGTTCATATGGCTCTAAGCACTACGGAACTTAACATCTGAGGTCATCCGTCCCCTAGACTTAGAACTACTTAAACCTAACTAACCTAAGGACATCACACACATCCATGCCCGAGGCAGGATTCCAACCTGCGACCGTAGCAGCAGCGCGGTTCAGGACAGAAGCGCCCACAACCGCTCGGCCACAGCGGCCGGCCTTGTTTTCGAAACATGCGTTCTCTTTTAAGATGAAACCTTACCTATAAATATTTTCCAAATGTTTTCATTGTAAATACTCTGAAAAAGGCAGCGAGTACACTACTGTATTCAATTTCTGAGAATTCATTTACGTTAGTGAAAGGCATTATGGCCTAGACCCTGGACAGCCAGTTCTTAGGCCATGTAACCGATGATAAATACAAAATAAGGGTGACAAAATACGCAAGTCTTCAAAAATAAATACGGACAACTTGTATTGTGCAGTAACGCTAGCGTTGTCTTCAGTACGAACTAATCTGGTTTTAACCGGAGTCTCATATTATTTTGACTTGATGTCAAGCAAAGCAACGCCTGATTAAACTCACATCTGTGACTCTAACCCGCGACGTTCGCTTCACGAGAAAATTAGACTGTTTATAACACGAACAGATCAGTCATCACCGGATATGAACGTTTGTACAAAGTTGTTTGTACTATTGATTCCAGCCCTTGTAGTTTTAATGGTTTTGATGTTCAGGCTGCACGAATTGCGTCAAATTGAATCAACGGTATTTCACCTGCCATCAGGAAACAAGTAAACAGAACAAATTCCAAGTGGGCAGGGAAGCCCCGCGCTTCCCTGAAATCTAACGGCAGAGAAAATCTTTCCGAGAACTTGAGCAGGGCTGATTCAACTGCTGCAGTAAACAAGAAGGCGCGGCAGGCTTCAGCCAATCACAGCTAAGGCCACAGCAGCGAGTGCGACCTTCGCCATCTCGCGTGTTTTACGTAAGGCGTACTCCGATACCAACGTAAAGATTTTCACTGACATTCGGTTGATATCATTTCCCGTAGCTGATCGCAATTCTGCATCTGAAAACACATACTATAGTTCTAAATTAAATGTATAAAATAGCAAACGGTTATGGTATTAAAAATAAATACAGTAAAACTTGATCAAATTGGCACGTGTATAAATGGAAATCTGCCCAAACCGTACAAGTATTTCAGTCCCGACGCATTCAGAGCACTTTTATATGCCAATTTCTTGTATAAAGCGGAACGTGCCTAACGCGGGAACGGAAATCAAATCTTAGAACATAGTTAATAATTCATTGTATCGTGCGGAAAAGTGCCTATACGGTACTACAGTATTACAGTTCATTAGTTATTCACGACTCTACAAGGACATTACTTTTAACACCTCTGTTAAGCGGCGCAAAACCAAGAAAAGAGGTCCAGCGCGGCGTAGCGCTGCTGCTGTGGACCTAAAGCCGCGCCGCTCTGTGTAAAATTTGTAAATTTGTGGTAAGTTCCTGTGGGACCAAACTGCTAAGGTAATCATCTCCCTTGGCTTACACACTACTTAATTTAACTTAAACTAACTTACACTGACGACAACACACACACCCTTGCCCCAGGGAGGACTCGAACCTCCGACGGGCTTGGTGGGGTGAGGGGGGGGGGAGCCGCGCGAACCGGGGCAAGGCGCCCCAGACCGCACGGCTAAACAACGAAAAAGTTATGCACAGTGTCATAGGCATACCCAGCGAGGGGCACGGGGAACAACTGCCCCCCCCCCCCCCCCCCCCCCCCCCCAGAAGATATTCGCAGTTTTTCACTAGTTTACTGTTTCATTTAATAAGAAATGCTGCATGTTTTCTCGGATTGTACAAGTGCATTCTTGTATTTAAAATGTTTTATTAAAAGCAGTTTTTCACTGATTTACTGTTTTATTTAATAAGAAGTGCTGTATGTTGTCTCGAGTCCTTGTTTCCTGAGACTAGTATGACCTGCCCCCCTCCCCCCAGTTCAGATCCTGGGTACAGTGTCAGTTCAGTACATCAAAGGAGAGGGTTCGTTCGTCAGCGCTTTGTTTGTCGGCTTCCTCTTTTTCCTCATTTTTGACGCACGCCGGTGCATACAGGAACATTGTTGCGTATCTACCAACACACTGCTGCAATTTGCGCAGAGAAAGAGGTGAGTATTGTTCCATTGAACAATAATTTTACCGGCAAAGTCATTATATTCTGCCAGTTTCAGTTGACTAGTAGCACTGTAAGAGATACATTAACATGATGTCGAACAAACGATATGTGTTGTTAACACTTAACGAAAAGATTAATGAATCGAGGCGAGTGAGAAAGACAAACTCTCTCTGCGCGAAATTATGTGGCGTTTCAAATGCGCTAAAAGACAAATTTATGAGACTTTAATAAACAAAGATAAGATTCGGGATGAATGGGTGAAACGAAATGGGTAGATGAAAAGAAAGGCTAAGAAGATCGGAAATTAAGAAATTAAGGAAATAATGTGGGAATGTTTCGCAAGTGCGCGGGCAAAATATTTAACCTTTATCTGGACCCACGTTTCAGAGTAAGGCTCTGAAAGTCGCTACAGACATTGGAATAACGGAGTTTAAGGCATTCACAGAATGGGTGGACAGTTTCTAAGCTAGGCACAACATCGTGTGGAATGAGTTGTGTGGGGAACCTAAGGATGTGCAGGAAAGTGTAACAACAGAATGGAAGACAATACTGTCCAACTTAATTGTGAATTATGACCCGAAAGACGTGTTCAATGCCGGTGAAACGGGACTGTTTTATCGCGCGCTGCCTTCAAAATCGCTAGCAACTCCAGGTGAAAAGTGCACCGACGGAAAAATATGCTGCTGTGTGGAAACATGTTAGGTGAAATGGAGAAGCCACTGGTTATTGGAAAGGCGGCAAAACGGCGTTATTTCAAAAACATAGACGCCAGAAAGTTTCCAGTTACATGGCGAAGCAATAAAAAGGCGTGGATGGTGAGTGGTCTTATGGAAGAATGGCTGGGCTCTTTCATTGCCAAAATGAAAAAAGGAAATCGCCGAGTTCTCCTTTTCCTAGATAATGCAACCTGCCACTCGAAAGTAATGTTATCAAACATGAAATTGACTTGGTTCCCTCCTGATTCAACCAGTCTCACGCAACCCATGGACCAGGGGGTTATTTACACATTCAAGTGTCATTATAGGCGAGTACTGATGCACTCTCTTATTCTAAATGATGAAGAATCCGAAAGTGCGTTTGCTCTTGCACGGTCAGTTTCCGTCCTGGGTGCAGTAAATTGGATTGGCTTGGCAGTAAAGAAAATATATCCCGAAACTGTCACCAAATACTTCAACAAAGCGTGGTTTGGGGGATAAGAACAAGTCGCTTTTGTACCCATCGAAGTTGAAGAAATTGCAACAGCCAATGTTGATGATGACGATGACGATGATGAAGAAACAAAGGAAGAAGAAGAGGAGCAAAATGATGTCCCTAGAAAAATTGATATGCCTGAAGGCCATTGCATGCATAAACGATATTATACAATTTGCAGCACACACAAATTCTCCCAACTTGTTGGAGCTATTGTATGGTGCAAAAAATTGTCAAGAAAAAACAATTTTGAATAGGAAATTAAATCAACCCTTGATAGGTGGTGAAAAAAGTGAAATGTAAAGCAAATAAAAATGGAAATAATATGTATGTACATACAATAATAAAGGAATTTAAAGTTCGAGGAAAAATATAGAAATGCCGTGTTATTTATCAATTAGTGTAATAGTCCAGTATTCTATTGTCCAGTATACAGTAAATGAAAATCTAATGCGTTGGGGTGAGGTACATAAAAACAGTACATGCGTAATTAAAAAATTTTACTGTACTTTCGTGCATGATACCTAACAAATTTTACATAACCCAGTGAGTTTTGTGTAATCCGTAAACTTGTCCAACTTGGAAAATTATTTTAGTCCCAGACGATTCCGTTTTGAGCAAGTTTTACTGATCTACTTCTACATACATTGTCGTTGGCAAAGGGTGAGGAGGGAAGGGGGGCACTTCACCCTCCTGGAATCTTTGTATAGTCTTTTTATTCTTTACGTAATTCTCTCGAATTTTTAGCAGTCATTATCTGCAAGTCCACTAAACTGCCGATTTAACGTTGCCTAACGCGACGAGAAGTGCTATAGATTTCGCAGTCGCTATATGCGATTCCGGTTTCGGCGCTGATTTGTAGTAGGGCGATTCCATCTCAAATCATACAGATCAAGAGTGAATGTGTCACATCACTATTTCAAAGTTTTCTAAAAAAAAAAAAACCACTGAATTTCCACATGATACCTGCCAAAACTACAGTATTTTGGTTTTCTGATGATTTGTTAAAACGGCTACAGACCTCTCTAAATGAGGGTATTTGTGAAAATGTCGCAACGCAACGGAAAATTTAAAAATTGTAATAAAGAAACCAAGTGATAGAGATCTGAATTTATTTTCAGTAAATACTTTGTTCCCAATACTATGAGACATGATTACTACATATACACTTCTGAGCTTTTTTACTTTTTCCTTTCTTTTCTTTTTGGAAAAATAAACTACGAAAATTTGTAACTTTTTGCGAATTTTAAAATTATGTTTTGAAACTATGAATAGTCACAGAATGTTGACTGTCTTGAGAAATGATAATGTGGAAGGACTGCTAACTGTCAGCTATAACTACTGTATGAAATTCTTAAACTGTCAAAATATTTGTGCGCAAAGATGAAAGAATCTGAAAGTTTTTGGTTATTTATAATTTATTTTCTCCCAAACCCCATCCTAAATCTTCTAAATATTTCATGGTAGTTCGTTGGTCATTGTACATAAGGAATGTACAACAAAGTGGGCAATACTTGTCTGTACAAAATATGAGAAATTTTTTAGGTAGACCTAGCTGTACTCTCAAGGTCAAAAAAATCACGGACACTTTTGAAATTGATAACTGATTTTAAGTAAATGTCATGCAAAACTGGAATTTCTGAATCAAAATAGCTACTTTACAACATTATAAGTGAGCGGGGAAAAAAATCATAATTTTGTTTGAAAGCATATTATAGCAAAAATGAGGTATAGAATATTTATATCCATTTTTCTTTTTATCATATTATTCACAAATTATTATTGTCTTCTGTCATTATTTAACTTCTCGGTGGCTTTCCATGAATTAAAATTGCCCTACAATGTAATAATCAAAACTGCATTGTTGAAAAGAGTTAATTTGTTGTTTTTTTTCCCATCTGCTTCTCATTGAACTAATTTAGCCAAGCTGAATTTGAACACAGTCAAGGATGGTCCAACAAGAGCAGTACTTGGGAAATGGGAACTGCACACTGATCTTGCAGCAGGTTTCATAGCAGAACATTCTTCTCTCTTTTTTAAATGGAATTCCCTTCGTGTAATGTCATTTAGAATTAAGAGTGTCATGTTTAATGTTGATATGGTGTGCAAAAATCCAGTATCATCTCGTATAGCATCAGCAGCTTCATGCTGGAAATTAAAACTTGTTGCAAGATGTTTAGAGAGACGACCTACCCCATAACATGCACTTTTTCCCTGACCTGTTGCTGAAATTATCCATTTTTTTGTCTTAATTCCTGTACTATAGTGTTGACCAAGCTCATAAAGCTGAAAGCAGTTTTTAAAATGAGATGCTGTACCATCAGTCCCATACACATGTTTAGGAAATGCATGGTATCTAGATGCTATGTCATCAACTATCATGCTGACAGAGTAGCATGCATGTGCAGTGTCATGAATGAGATGATCACTGACAATAGTAAAACAGTGTGATGTTCCAAGAAAGTGAGCAACACATGTGAATATTGATAACTGTGATGTGTGCCAGTGGTAACTTTGAATTTCATTCCACAAAGCAATAGACCAGTTCTCAGCCAAGTCGAAATGAAGTACTAATGTTTCAGTATTCTGGGATGTGGCTGATTTGACTTCTGCTGTGGCCTGTCTCTGAATTGCCGAGATATGATGGTGAGCAATCCCTTTCATGATTCAATGCTTAACCTCCATAACAAACTTATCTGGCTCTGTTGTCTTCTACACCAACTCTCCTCCCTACCACAGTGCGTAGGTTATTCCATTGTCAGTATCCTGAAGGTGCAATGCTTCAACAGTCATCACTTCAGCAGCAGGTCACATGCACACTCCTGCAACCAACATTATCTTGCGGCTCTTGACGTACACACAAAAGCATCAGGCCCATCTCCGCCTACTTATTTCCTGTGTCACTGCTTATGGTGAAACAAACAAGTTCCAAATTAATGCACTAAATATATGTGCATACTTCCTTCATTGGCTGGCATTTTACCCATTTTGATCATAAGGAGTAGAAATTTGTGAGACCTTTTTTTTTTTTTTTTTTTTTTTTTTAGTTGGGTTCTCCTTTTCAATTAGGAGATGTTCTTCTCTTATTGGTCTTGTCATATATCTGTTTATCTTTTTAAATCTTTCACCATTGTCACTAACAGAGATAACATCAACATTGTTGGGACTTTGCCTGCTGCAATCTTTGACATCACTTAGGTAATATTCCAGAGCAATAGGAAGTGATGGATTACCCACAGTAAGAATCTGGGCATGCCCAAATATCTTCCTCATCCGTTATTTAACGAGCTTTTGAAATCAAATAATTTGAGGAAGTGGGTATGTTTTTCTGTATCTGCTGCTTAGAGTAGCTACATGGTGTCAGTGTCAGTAACTGTACTTTCTCAGTATGGGTGGCTGATAAGCTAGCAGTATTTGGGGTTTGAAACCACTCATCACATTTCATGTACATATCACTATCTTCAGGTTCTACACCAAGTGCACCTACATTGTACACATCACAAAATTTTGAAGCTGTTACTTGTGTAAAACTTGGTTCAATTTCTACCACTTTTCTTTTTACATACTTTTTGTTTTCTTCTGCTTCTGAACTTTCCTGGATGTTTAAGGGCGGATTTAATAGGGGCTACAGCAGAAATGCTAACATTTAATGCATCAACAACTTCACACCCAGGAATACAAACATCTGCACTATCTTCTTCAGTTTCACATTCAGGCGATGGTGATCGTTCAGGTGGGATGTCACTATATTTCTTCTTGTAGTTAGGGCAGCAGTTCTTGCACAATGGATGTGATGCTAATACTGTTACTTGAGGACCAAGATATTTCTGCAATAAACTCTGACAGATTTCCAACAACTGTGAAGTTTTTCACTTTTCTTTTTTTCATACTTCACACACCTCACTCTTTCATTACTATGTTTCCTCACAGACATTGTATCTAACAAAAACTTCAAACCAAACACAAAACTCAATGCAGAATGGTTTGTGTGCAAGCTCTCACTCATTTGTTTAAAACAGAAGAGCACTGGAACCAGTGTTGCCACCATGCATATTTTACACAAGAAATTATGATGCAAAATGTTGAAAAATTTTTAACACTTTACAAAGAAAAATATAGCCAACTGTGTTTGCACTGACTATTGATATGTTAACCAAACAATATTCTGTGTAATTCTCAAAAGTTTTTGGATGGGGTTTTTTGAGTAAATTATTCATAAAAACTCATAAAAATGCAATTTTTACATTTTTAGTAATAAATATTTACATAATACAGGTAGCTGGAGCACAGGAGATACTATATTAGTAGTATCTGGTAATATGAAAGCAAAGATAACATTTTGTGCCTTACCATATTGAAGAAAAAATAAATAAATAAAATTTAGATGGGAAAATTAACTTAAATTTTGTATTTTCATCTTAAATATGTAAGTTAAAGGAAGCCCATAAATGTGCAGGTGTCAACAAAATTTCAACAAGCTAAGAGAGAGCTTTAACATGAAACACCTGCCAGGTCTCCAGTACTTATGATTTATTACTTATAATTTTTTTTTTTGTTCTCTACTGTTTCAAGGGTTATTTCCAAAACATACTTTTTTCAAATGGTTATACCATTTACAAAAATTAAGATAAAACAAAAATACTTTATTTCTTAACACTTATGATGATAGAGGTCTAATATATATTTTTTCCAGAGAAATTCATGACCACAAGTTGACATGACCAATATGTATTGTTATGAAATCACCCTGTACAGAACTGTGACAGAGTTCTCTCTCCAATAATTTGCTGCCATTTTCTCATTCAGTCCTTGCCGAACTACAGAAAAAAATCAGTGTAATACAATGGCATGAGGATTCCATTGCAAATTCTCGACACTTAACCCTCGACTGACGGGGCAATCGTAACCACGTAAATATTGCAACAGACTCACATGTTGGACGTCACCCGACACAAACTTCAGTTAGCTGTAAGACTTTGCAAAAACCAATTTCACTGTTGTAAATGGATTCAAAGCCCCTTTCAGTGTCCTAATGAGGTACTTGATTTTTTTGTTATTTTTTATCCTGAAACTAATAAAAGAGATAGCAAAAAATACAAATGAGTATGCTAAGGGCAAATAAAAAAAGAATCACTGAAGGAGAAATCAGCCAGGAAAGATTGGAAAGAAGTTACTTTTGATTAAATGAAACCATTATAATCCTGAATATGAGACTGAATGCCAGGCCCAATATTCAGAATTACTTTACTGATGAATGAACACAAAGTGTTCATTTTATAAAGACGTATTCAGCCGAGAAAGATTTTTTTCAAGCTTTTTTGGATGTTCCATGTGCACCAATTGCAAGACAAACTCCAGCTGGAACTGTAACAAGGGAGGTCTACAATCAAAAGCATAGTGCGGTACCTTGACAATAAGATCAGAGACTTTTACATTCCAGGACGGCAGATAAACACTGATGAGAGCACTATTAGCTTCAAGGGGTGTGTCATTTTCAAGTGTTATAATCCAAACAAATCAACGAAGTGGGGCATGAGGATTTATGTTTTGGCTGAAAAAGAGCATATGTCACAGAATTTGAACCATACTTTGGAGTGACTACTACACAGGCATTACGAAGTCCAGGAACCCCATATACAAGTATGAGTGATTCAGCAGAACAGGAAAGGACTACCAGATTAATTGACCAAGAAGAAATTAAAACAGAATGAAGTTGCTGCCTACAGGAAAGACAAAGCAAAGGCAGTGGTGAGGAAAGAGACACAGTGTGTTGGCATGCTAAGTACTTGGCACAACACTGAAACTATGCCGATGACAAAAAGAGCCAAACACAACAGAGAGGAGCAAATCCTAAAAGCAAAGTCATTTGTGATTTAATAAAAACATAGGTGGAATGGATATATCCAACCAGCATCACAGTTTCATCAGCAAATCCAAAAAGTGGTGGTATAAGATGTTTTTCTGGCTGTTGGAGGGAGCAGTAGTCAACAGCTTCATTCTTTTCAATTTGGATGCTACTTCCAACCAGAAACTCAAGTTGAACCACAAGAATTACACAGTGGCGGTTCCAAAAGCTCCGGTTGGAAATGGGCGGAACACAAATGGAAGAAAGAGATGATGACCATCTACTTTCGATGATGAGGAGAGGCTATCAAAGCAGCCACATTTCATTTACTCCAATGGAAAGAGTAACAGTAAGGAATGTGCTGTTTGCAGTAATAGGAAGGTGAAAGGTGGTAGAAAGGGAGCTGTTTACTACTGCAACACATGTTCCAGAAAACCAGGACAGCATTCAGGCGAATGCTTCAAAAAGTACCACATCTTGGAGAAATATGGAGCCTAAGTTACCAAAAATGTGAGATACAATACATGCTCAGCATTATAATGTACCATTATTTGTACCTTGTTTTACTTTTTAGTTTATAGTTAGCACTGGTATCATTTCATTACATGTAATAGAGACTATTTTAAGTGCAAATATTGTGAGTGCAGAGGAATTACTGGGTGGAGGGAAAAAAATCGAGTGGAAAGGGTTAAAGCTGGCTGCAGTATACATGTCAATCATTCCTCCCCCACTCCCATAAGCATGCCTACTCCTCTGGGTGTGCAATGGAATCACAACAGTAGTTTACTATTTGCCTTTGGAACGTGACAGCCTTTTACGTGACAATACACAGCCATTGCAGGTGTGTGCATCTACCCTTAATACTAAATAGATCACTTGATAAAAGGAAATGCCTGTAATGAGGAAAATGTACCAACAAGCAGCTAATACCATTTTATGCACTAGAAGACAGACAAAAATATTGTGATATTTGTAAAGTCGAAGATCTGTGTAACCTGCCACAGAAATAACTGTGTCCATTAGCATAGGTGTTGGCATGCTCTGAAAAACCTGAAGTGACGAAGGATTACCTGGTGCACCAAACGTTGATTCTATTGGCCAATCTGAGGATTTTTTCTTTTTTTTTTTGAAGGTTTCCCATATTCATATAGTCGTATACTGGCCTGGGATACGCTTCAAGTATCCACAAAGTAAGTAGCTTTCAAACTACACTCTGTTCAATGTAAATTACGCCAGTCAACTCTTCAAAAAATTAAGCCATGAAAATAATGCAACAACGCCATTAACATGAAAAAAATTGGTTTTGTAAGTAAACTAAGTGTTATAGAAAGCATCAAAATTGAATAAGCCTTGTTAAAGTTGATTCCTGTTACCTACAAATCAAGGGGCTTTAATGTGGCACTTTTGTTGATATTCAGCAGGATTTTCTCTATATTCCTGACTTTTTTTTATTATTTCAGATTTTTAATTTTCAGTTTCAACCTGACATTGTGAGAGTATGAACGAATTACGAGGGCAGTTCAATAAGTAATGCAACACATTTTTTTTCTGAAACAGGGGTTGTTTTATTCAGCATTGAAATACACCAGGTTATTCCCCAATCTTTTAGCTACACAACACTATTTTTCAACGTAATCTCCATTCAATGCTACGGCCTTACACCACCTTGAAATGAGGGCCTGTATGCCTGCACGGTACCATTCCACTGGTCGATGTCGGAGCCAACGTCGTACTGCATCAATAACTTCTTCATCATCCGCGTAGTGCCTCCCACGGATTGCGTCCTTCATTGGGCCAAACATATGGAAATCCGACGGTGCGAGATCGGGGCTGTAGGGTGCATGAGGAAGAACAGTCCACTGAAGTTTTGTGAGCTCCTCTCGGGTGCGGAGACTTGTGTGAGGTCTTGCGTTGTCATGAAGAAGGAGAAGTTCGTTCAGATTTTTGTGCCTACGAACACGCTGAAGTCGTTTCTTCAATTTCTGAAGAGTAGCACAATACACTTCAGAGTTGATCGTTTGACCATGGGGAAGGACATTGAACAGAATAACCCCTTCAGCATCCCAGAAGACTGTAACCATGACTTTACCGGCTGAGGGAATGGCTTTAAACTTTTTCTTGGTTGGGGAGTGGGTGTGGCGCCACTCCCTTGATTGCCGTTTTGTTTCAGGTTCGAAGTGATGAACCCATGTTTCATCGCCTGTAACAATCTTTGACAAGAAATTGTCACCCTCAGCCACATGACGAGTAAGCAATTCGGCACAGATGGTTCTCCCTTTCTCTTTATGGTGTTCGGTTAGACAACGAGGGATCCAGCGGGAACAAACCTTTGAATATCCCAACTGGTGAACAATTGTGACAGCACTACCAACAGAGATGTCAAGTTGAGCACTGAGTTGTTTGATGGTGATCCGTCGATCATCTCGAACGAGTGTGTTCGCACGCTCCGCCATTGCAGGAGTCACAGCTGTGCACGGCCGACCCGCACGCGGGAGATCAGACAGTCTTGCTTGACCTTGCGGCGATGATGACACACGCTTTGCCCAATGACTCACCGTGCTTTTGTCCACTGCCAGATCACCGTAGACATTCTGCAAGCGCCTATGAATATCTGAGATGCCCTGGTTTTCTGCCAAAAGAAACTCGATCACTGCCCGTTGTTTGCAACACACATCCGTTACAGACGCCATTTTAACAGCTCCGTACAGCGCTGCCACCTGTCGGAAGTCAATGAAACTATACGAGACAAAGCGGGAATGTTTGAAAATATTCCACAAGAAATTTCCGGTTTTTTCAACCAAAATTGGCCGAGAAAAAAAATGTGTTGCATTACTTATTGAACTGCCCTCGTATTTTGTGAATATTTTCAAGCTTTATTTCATAAACCAGATTTCATCATATGAGAATGTTATTTAAGACTGTTGAATCAAAAACATGCCTTCCCTATTCATATGATGAGTAACATGAAAGAAGATGTACTTTGCATATACTATTGAAATATTCTTGCTGTTTGGGTAGTGAAGTAATCTACTTAAAAATACTGAGTAGATAACTTTAGATATTTTGAGGTATTATAATTTTGTGTATTTATTGTGAAATTTAGTTCTTTAAGCACAATGCATTTTCACACTTACCGAATCAGTTATTTCAAAACTGGCAAGTTCCCAATCTTGTATTTTCCTGGAAAAATTTTCTGCAGACAATCATATCTACAACCATACTCTGAAAAAACCACTGTGAAATGCATGTTATGTTAGAGAACTTCAGTGAGTGTTGGAAGGTAGGAGATGAGGTACAGCTATGTCACAGGACACAGCTAACAAAAGGACAGGGCAGTGCAGGGCACCTTAGTGAAGTAAATACTTCGCGACACAGTGTGTGCACATATTGGGAGGCATTTTAGCCATTGTCATAAAGTCCTCCTTTGTGAAGACACCGCTGAACATGTCAATCTTAGTTCATAGTCGGATTCTGATGAGGAAGAGACATTCTGATATTATATAGCACTTGAAAGTGGAATATACCACAATGAAAAAGTGCATGCATAAACAAAAGAAATACTCATGGCTAATTCACTTTGATGATAAAGTGCTTCCTGACAAACAATTCACACACTATTTCCATTTGGACCATGAACTTCACAAGCTTGTGCAGAAATATATATTTTCTGATGGGTATAATGGCCAAAAATCACTTGGAAGTGAAGGCAGACTCGCTGTGTTCATGAGTAAGTTTTACTCAAATTTCTTAAAAAGTAAACATGCAAGCAGGAGTTACATAGTTTACTTTAGAAATTTAATTAGAAGACTGTAGTTACTATTCATGAACAGAGCATAAGCTGCAACGGCTGTCTTTAAGGTATGCCCACTGAGTTCTGAAGAACTGTGAAAGACATACCACTGATTTCTGATAATTACGATGGATATGAAGCACTTGTGTCATAATTCAAAGGTGGTTCAAGTTCTTGAGTTGGAGGACTGTGAATTCCTAGGAGAGATGCCTCATTTGTGAAATCACTTCAAATATTTTACGTCAGATGAAATGTTGACTAGTTGGTCATATCTTTTTAGTTGCTTGATACACTGACATGAAGAAATATTAAGAGTGGTTCACTGGCAGATTTTGAGCCTTTAGTCTTTTTACTTTCAATCGCTCTCTCCCACTGCTGCACAATGAAATGTTGTATAAGTTTGGAAACATAAAGGTTTCTTTATTTTATTTGGTTGTTCTTTACATCATCAGTGCCTGATTAATGACAAAATGTCCAATTTTGCAGGACCCTCAGTTTGTGAAGCAGCTTCCTCATAACTATCAATATTACCGATATCTTTACCTTCGGCACTCGCACAGTAAATGTATTCCCGGACAATGCGCTGTGAAAGTGGAAGCAGGAACCGTGCTGCACTGCTCCCCAGTTAGTGCTGTCATATTTATGCACAAGTATCAAAAGCTTTGCTGTAGTATCCTCCCCGTTGTCGGCTGCATCTCGGTGTGCGCCTGGCCTAAAGCTGAGAGCTTTGCTTGGGTAGATCAGTTGGTCCACAAAAAGCAAAAGTACTGGATATGAGTCCTTGTCTAGCATACAGTTTTAATCTGGCAGGAAGTTTCATAAATAAATGTTGTTGCCTTGGTTCATACTCAAACAGTTCAATTTTTCTGTGGAGGTCTTAATTACAGATGTCAATCTTTGAACATGACAAAAACTGCCACACTGTTCTTGTACCATCCATTTTATACCCAGTCCAGCTTGTCTCTCAATGGAATACTATCTCACATTCTTCACCGAAGGAGACTTGTCTTTAGTTAACTTTTGGACAAACATTCAATATTTTTATGTTTCACTAAAGTCCAAGAGTTTCTGTCTTATATTGTAGTCAGTTATGGCACCAAAATGAATTATTGAATTTAAGAACCTTCAACATCACAGCACGTCAGCAATCGTTGGTTAATATATTAAAAAACTAAACCTAGTGTTAACCCAGGTTTTGGTGTAGATAACTACTCCTTCTTCAGAACAACAATAAAACCCACAAGTGCCTATTCTTTTTATCCTCATTTTCCTTTTACGATGAAGGCGATTTTAGCCCGTTGAAAACCTCACGTTTTATCCCTATATTTTTATTACCACGACGTCTTTAGATTACGTCCCCTCAGCCCCCCCCCTCCCCCTCCCCCAGCTAACAACTGGCTTTGGGTACAGTTTTTAAGAGTTCCTCCTGTTGTCATAGGTAGCTTCGTATATAAGTTTCTTTACTAGCATAAGCAACCGTGTACAGTTATTTTTAGGTTTCATCTCCTATTTAGCTCATCTCTTGTTCTATCCATTCCATTTTTTTATATACGCTGATCCACGGTTGGGAATATATGGGCTATTTAGCCCTGACCCATGCATAAACTCTCTTGTACTTGTATTCACGTTCAAGTAACTATCCTTGTCTTGCCCATGTGCACAGATAGCGGGTCAGGCTTGTAAGTGAGCGACCATTTGTAGCTGCAGTTTATGGCGGGTCATGGCCCATCGAACATACGCCAGTGTGAGGTGGAGCGTACACCATTAAGTTAAGTAGTGGTTTTGACTTTGTACGTATGTACTGTTTGTGTTTTCCGTTTCTTTTATAAATATATAGCTATGGTGTTCCATTAATCATTGACAAAGGCCTTCTTAGGCACTTGTCGGTTTTATTGTTGTTCTGAAGGTGGTGTAGTTATCTACGCTGAAACCTGGGTTAACACTTAACACTAGGTGCTTTTTTCACAATCGAGGCAAGTTTTTAGTTTTTTAATATATTTATTGAATTTATCCTGATGTATTATAACCCTGGTGAATTACTTGCAACCTTATTGACTCAGAGTTTTTCATTTGTTGAAAGCATCCTGCTTTATATTTTAGCACCTCAAAACTGATCACAGCTGAATTTGGCACCTTTCCTTAACTTCTTAACCACTTTTGGTTTCCATTGCACTCATACACACATCTTGCCTTTCAAAAGGCCACATACATCGATTTATTATGTGCAATCTTATTTACTCTTTTAAGTTAATGGGGTCAACTTGCTCAGTGATAGAAAATGTGCGTCTTCTTGTGAGTAGCACATTATTATTATTATACATCCTGCAGCTTACAAAATTTAGTCCAACAGTTAATTCTTTGTCAGCATACTGTTTTGCTTTAACTTCCTGGGTATTGGACTGCTGAGGTTAGAGCACTACTTGAACACCTTGAATATCTTTTTTGATAGCCGCTGTAATTGTCCGGCGTGTTCACATGTTGTTCAAGAGGGTGGTTGGTGGTGGTGGTGGTCCTGGTAGACAGAGGGAATATCTGTGAAACACTTTTCCATATGGTTTGGGCCATCTGTTTTACAATTTTGAACCTTGTGTTAAGTATCTTCTGAAAAGATCATTGCTGTCAAGTTGCCGTAGAATGGAGCAAATTGTACTGGTTTTCTTTTAATTCCTCAGTTTCTGAACGCAGTTGAATTTGAAACATCATTTAACATACGTTCCATGATACTGATCGTATACACATCCATGTATCCTTGGTTAGTTATGGTCTGTAATTTGTTAATGATATCCTGCTTTTTTCCAGCATTATCACACCTTTGGTAGGAACCATGATTCAGCAATTACTTTATTTAGTTACAACAAAAGGAAAACTCACTTGAGAAATGGAGAATAGTTGGCCACTACCTAGCTTTAACAGTAGAAATCCCGAGTACCGCTTTCAGAACTATTTGATTATTCCTCGAGGAGGATGAAGGATAGGGTGAGGTAGGTTGGAAAAGAGTGAGGCCACTCAGACTCCATGTTGAGCAAGATGTATCTGTTGAAAGGACAAGGGAAGACAAGATTTATTCAAGCTTGCATATTTAATTTGTAGGAAGTTCTACACTATCACAAAATACTGATCAAATGCCACAGTTACTTTCAAATCTTCTTTCTCCAGAAAAACACGTCTCACATATCATTTCATCCTGAGTACACTGGATCATCAATTAAATTCAAAAGGTTACTTGCAACCCAAGACTGAATGTTTTATTTGTTTCCAGTGTACCATAGATAAATAATACACCTGCATTACAACGTTACAAGTTCATGTTGGTTCCTGAAATGGCAGATGAAATGATCATTTGCCTTCTCTCTCTCTCGCTCTCTCTCTCTCTCTCTCTCTCGCACGCGCACACACCCACACCCACACCCACACCCACACCCACAGTAGAAACATTACTTCAAAGTACTCCACCGCAGATTATGGAAGGTCCACTCAGTCTCAGCACGTCTAACCTTCAAATCAATTTGGTGGTGGGGATGATAGTTCTCCTAGTTGCACATCTGGGTTATTTTTGTGGTGCCTCATCTACTCCAGTTTCTTACAGCCAAAGAGTTTTGTGCTATATACAGTGTCTCCATTCTGATTTTCTTCGGGAGAATTCCTATTTTTAATAAACTGGACTATCTCCACTCTTTAGGGACAACAAAAGTCCCTGACTTTGATCTTACATACTGTGCCTTTCATTTTTAAACCCATTATTTTATCTTTATGAGGCACTTTCTTTCCGAAAACTGTACAAATTTCCCTTCTTTTTTTCAGTTTGGGTCATGTAAGAACGATGTGGCAATTTCAGTGCTTCCTCCTTTGTTCTTCTGTCTTCTTTCTCCAGTATTCTTTCACCTTCTCACTGTGAATCCTTTTTCTCTGCTCCGATCATTTTGACCCTGTCTTCTTGCCTCTTCTGCCTTGGAATCCTTCCATTTTTAACACTTTCTTCTTAAAAATCTCTCTTTCTGTTGCATCTTTATGACTTCTGTTGTTTCTTTCCAAATTTTCCCTAACTTCTTGAATGGGTTTAAAAATGAAAGGCACAGTATGTAAGATCAAAGTCAGGGACTTTTGTTGTCCCTAAAGAGTGGAGATGGTCCAGTTTATTAAAAATAGGAATTCTCCCGAAGAAAATCAGAATGGAGACACTGTATATAGCACAAAACTTCCATTATTTCAATTATTGGAGGAAATTTTGGCATTATGCTTCATTCTTTCAAAAAATTAAGCTGTATCAAGCTTATTGTTCAAAATATAATATCAGTATTCATCGGAAACCCCTAAAATGTCAAATATTATATGTTTGGGCTTCGGTGTAATATGTCATATACTGTAGTTTAGTGTATGTTAGGTACCAATACTCACAGCTATGATTTTTATAAATGGTACTGTGATATTGTCTACACGTGTCAGGAGGAAACTTAAGAGAAAGTTGAATGTGCAATTTATGGTGCAAAACTTAGCACTGGACATGGGAGGACAAACCAATATTATAACTAATGGGAAATAAAGCAAAGCTATTCTTCTGTTGGTGTGCTGCATTCAATGCGTAACAAATATGGAAAAATGTGTAGTGGCCAGAAGACTGGTTGAAGTCTCTCATCATGCCCTTCACAAGAAAGGGTCAATAAGGAACTGGTCCAACTACCAAACCATTGCTCTCATATCCCACAAAAGCAAAATTTTACTCTATATCTTGAACTAGCTTTTCAAGCCATACACTCAGCCTCACAATTTCACATACCAAGTAAGTTTTGTTTAAGGCAAAAGAACTTGTGAACAGATTCTCAATACATGACAAATAATCAGGAAATCTTGGGAGTTCTATGTTCCTGTCATCATCTGGTTCTTTGACTGTAGGAAAACTTTTGAATGTGTTGTCTGGGAAAAGTTGTGGCAGGTGTTTGCACTGCACCTCTGAAGTTAACTGCTGACAAGTCTGATTTCATAGGTGTTTCAAAAGATGTTGGAAAGTTGTGTTCTATCCCCCCCCAATTGTACGATATCTATGCAGAACATGTCATTAGGAATGCTCTTGATGGATGGACTAAAGGTGTCTCAATTGGTGGTAAAACTATTAACAACCTCCAATTTGCTGATGATATCATGGTTTTAGCCAGCAGCAAATATGAACCTGCTGAGCAATTAACAAAAGTAAAAGACATTAATCTATCACAAGGATCAGGCCACAATCACCAAGTCCAACCTCATGTAACTGATCAGTGAGTACAGGTTCAACTCAAAAGGACCTATAAGTTGTGTATTCTTTCACCTATCTTGGGCCAACCATCTGCGACATGGAAAGTTATGAAGATTGGGAGACAGATCAGGCTATGAGGATTGGCTATGATTCAGCTCACCACGCTCTGGCAGAACAGAGAAATAACAAACACCACAATGGTTGAACTTGTTGAAACACTCGAGTTTTCCGTCTTCTTTCATAGATGCGAGACAGAAACCCTTAAATCCAAAGACAAACAGCAGATCACAGCATTTGGGATTTGATGCTCATGCCCGGATGCTGCATATAAAATTGATTTAAAGAAAAAAAAATGACTATTGAGCAACTCAATATCTCCTTCACTTTTCTTCTTGTGACAACCAAAAAATTCTCCAGTTCTTTGGCTATATTTTGAGACGAGATGGACAAACCACAAAAAAAAAATAATCATGGAAGGGAAGATCAAGGCCAAGAGCAGTGAATAGACAACTTGATCAAATCAAGCAGATATCTGGTCTACCTCTTCAGCAGGCTCTAAGAGCAGCTCATAACCATCCATAATGCAGACACTTGCTTCGGGGGGGTCACAACGCTCAGAAATGAGCACGAAGACTTGCGCTGGTGGTGGTGGTGGTGATTCTTCAAAACAGGTCATCAACGCTTCAAAATAGTAACTACCTATTGCAAAAACATACATTAGACACCAGTGACTGTAATTGGGCACCCAGCAAGAAGCCATTGTAGATTTACAACCTGGTGCTCCACTGAAATTAAGCACTCTACATTTAAAATTTAATTCTGAGCCCCACTACCATCTTCCATTTTTTACACCGATTAAGTATTTTCAGTCCGCAGCTCATGGTAGCATTCTCGCTTCCCAAGCACGGGGTCCTGGGTTCGATTCCCGGTGGGGTCAGGGATTTTCACCTGCCCCGAGATGATGGGTGGTGGTGTGTTGTCTTCATCATCATTATTCATCCCCATTACAGTCAGACGAAGGCAATGGCAAATTTTAGAACCTTGCCTAGTACAGCAGTGCGTGTCTCCTGCATTGTTTCCCTACGCTCTCTCAAGAAGCATGGGACTTCATTTCCATTTTCAAGTATTTGCAATGTGAATAACATGTTACCTGCCAGAAAAAGAGTCTAGAACAATCCATGATGATCCTCTGAATCATTAGATCACAGTTTGCCGAACAACCAAAGTACTCAGCCAGTTTTATCATCTTAGGAAAGCAAGGAGGTCGTCCATATTTTTATTCATTTCAGGTTCTTGATTCTCAGAAGTGTTGGTAAAAAGCTTGTTTTGTTCTAAATAGTAGACTGCTTTCCTGCTCTCATTTCACTCAATTTTCTTGTGCCCTACATCCTCAGCTTTTCCAGAAAATATACCAGAAGAAAGTTTTTTCTTCTCCTCATGTATTAAAACAAAATCATCCTCCTGCTGGTTAGAAGCTCCAGAATCTCATTCTACAAAGTTTAGAAGTTAATGAAAAATACTGGAGGATATGCTCTGCTTGAGTGTATGAAAAACATGCACAAATGCATGGAAAGCTTCGAAAGCCTATTTCTTACACTGAAATAATTGACAAGCAATAATGAAAGACAGAGAAAATAAGTACTTGAACAATCTTTTGTTTTGCAGTAAAAATACACGGTAACACAAATTTTGACAGAACTTTTTTCACAAAATGTAACGGACTTAATTAACACAAAATACAAACAGGTTATTCATATCACAAAATTTGCCACTGCTAAAAAATGCAAATGTACAATTTCATAACATCAGTGTTTGTAAAAAACACATATGGAACCAAAACAGATTTTACATTTCTGCAGTTATAATGGTGAAAAATATTTGCAGGAAATCTTATAATCATTTACCTGGAACAAATATGAAACCTTAGTTTTTCTTCTTGTAAACTGGTTACAATATTGTAATAAAACAAAAAGTTAACACTGACAGTTCATGTAGAAACATGCAAAAATGCATATAAATCAACTGAGTATTCTTTTTGAAGTATACACAGCTCCCATCTTTCATTACATAAATACTATCATTATCTATACATTAAAGCTACATTATCCAAAACCATCTCTTCCTTGCTCAATTATAATTTATGATACTTGTAAGTTCATTCCTGGCAAATACATCAGAATTTACAAATATTTACATCAGGCTACCTTTATAACAAATCTGTAAAAATATCCTGCAAATATAAAACTTTTACAAAATATATATATTTTTGTTTTATGTGATCTGTACACTAAGTGTATCAAAACACAAAGTGATCCACACACTATCTAGTCTGTAAATAAAGTTACAAATCACTTTTCTATGTACATGGGTTTTCTTCAAAGGGCACACATTGAAAATAAGGTAATTCCTTCGGACACAGAGGAAGGGAGGGAGAGGGAGGGAGGGAGGGAGGGAGGGGGGGAGGGAGAGAGGGAGGGAGGGGGGGTGGAGAGAGAGAGAGAGAGAGAGAGAGAGAGAGAGAGAGAGAGAGAGACACCTAACCCCAAGAAGATTCAGAACAGAAGTAATTAATAATACTTGTAATGGGCAGAATTCAGCTTGCCCTCTGCTGCATATTTATATTTACATAATTATGTATTGATCATAAATTATTGCATCCCCATGCTCATCTTTTATTAAGTAGTTTGATCACATTTTCTATGGTACTGAAAAACAGTTCTGCTTGTTTCAATGGCTGTATGATGGAAAATAAAATACTTAAAACAACTGTTCCTTTGTTAACAGTTTGTGAAAACCGCACAGTCCACCACTGTGCACACAAGAGACACAGAATATGCCTGCAACAAATTCTTACAGAGTGTTGAAATTTGAAGTATGAGCCCTAATAAATCTGTCCAAATAGTTAAGTTTCTGATAAGTGTGCATCTCAGCCTTAAGCTGCATGTGAATCTTCAATCACACTTTACAAGTTATTTTACAGTATCAGCAACTTCATAATTAATTTTTTCCTTACAATCAGGTGGTTTTAATTGACATTTTCTTTGAGCTTTCCTCTCATACTTCCAATTAGCCAAGTACATGCTAATGGTACTAGAAGACAAGCCCTCAAAATGACATCATCGAAGAGATTTTTTGAAATTACAGAAAATGAAGACAACATATTTGAAAACACAAACAAAATCACATCCCTTGTAGTAATCAAGAATTGCATTATATTTTCACTGCACTAAATACAAATAACTATGAATAAAAGCAGTTCTGAAAAATTGGAAGACATATCATGGCGAAAGGGATGTTTAAAATAACACTACATAATAATTATTATAATAAGGTCTAACACAATTTTGATTTTAAAAACTCAGATCTTCTCTACTGCAACAAAAGTATGAAAACTCACAACAAGAAATTGAGATTTTATCCCTGAGTATCCTTTATGTAAAATTCTCTTCAAGTGAATGGTCTCTTCCATCCTTTCGTCACTGAAGCATACACCAACACCTAAAATATTAATTATTGCTCTTTCTACAACAAAGATGTAACAGAATACTACTGTTTCACTGCCATTAATGGAAAATGTACTGATGGCACAACTTTGTAAACCTGTTATATTTGTAAAGAAATTACAAGTCATGTTGTGGGATAAAAACTGTACCTACTGACTCTTGAATCAACATGATTGAAATGTCTTTTGAGTAGCGCACCAAATAAAATTTTCTATTTCTACATGACATTAAAGGAAATGTCTAAATTATAACAAGCTACAACATGTGTGTTGAAGCCAAAACTGTTTCAATATTTGGTCAATAGTACAGACAAGACTTGAACATACAAGAAATCAAAAATGAAATACAACTTCACATATGTAGAATAGGTCATACAGAGAGGAATGCAAGAAAAACTATGACTGGTCCTGAACAAATGTAAACAAACAGTAATAAATAGAACCAGTGCGACGGAGGTGATAACAGATATGTGAACATTTTTAGTTGCAGACAGTTCCCACTAGACTGAAATCTGGTATCAAGCCCTCGTAAGAACATGGCTTTGACTTTAAACAGTTTCTCAAAGCAAACATCCCACTAAAGAGTATATAAATTTCATCTCAGTAATGATACAACTGTTTTAATGGGCCCTCGCTGTGCAATGTGCAGAGCTTACGTGAATCTGCTGCTGAATCTCTATAACATGTTTCTAGTTTCTGATTTTCATTGTTTTTTCATTCAACAAAAAATCTGTTTATTAGTTGCATGAAAAGAGGTAATATCTTAAGGGTATGGCTCTGACCTCCTTCACGGTAGTTACTTCTCACAATCCAAGGTCACTGCTGCTCACCATCATATCTGTGAAATTATCTTTGAGCACACTTTTTCAATGTCACATCATCACAATGATCAGGGCAACTGTGGTAATTATATGCCAAAAGCAGTTATTAAAGGCACTGTTCTTTATATATTTCAGTTCTTTTAACAGATCAACCCGTGATACATTGTAAACTAGGGTGACCAAGCTATTGTTGGACAGAGTGTAGCCAACATCTCTTTGCAAATTCCTTAAGTAGCCACTGTGAACCCTGTAGTTTTATGTCCTCTTATATTTTCCCTTTCACCTCGTTTTGTTTGTTTCAAAGAGGGAAACATGCAATTGCAGAAGGATTCATTCTGTTAGTGACAGATTGGATCAGCCATGACAATATTTTTCTCACGAGTATAATTCTTAATTTAAGTCTTGGAATTATAAATTACATCTTAAAAATAGATACACTCAGAATTATACAGCACACAAGATAACAAACACTCTCTCTCTCTCTCTCTCTCTCTCTCTCTCTCTCTCTCACACACACACACACACACACACACACACACACACACACACACACACGATATATTCAGACAACTACATTTAAAAAATACTGAGCAAGTACAGAAAGCACCACAGAGATAATCGGTAACAAATAATTCCTTAAGACATTACAAAAATATAAAATATTCAATAAACAATGTCAACTGCCACCAAGGAATTAAAACACACACACACACACACACACACGCACACACGCACACACGCACAAAAGTACTGCCTAATCCCCAGATTCTCAAGTCTTTATTTCACTGATGACAATGCTCTCCCCCCAATGCTCTCCATGAGTGATCAAAGAAATACCCCTCTAAATTGTTAAAACCAATAGCTGTTGTGTCACCTCATCTGATAACTGCAGTGCAATTTGCAACTGACAGCTGAATGCTTTCATCGTGCAACAATCCTATATGGTAGTTAACCAACAACATTACTGGAATTAAAAATTCCTCACTATTAAAAAAAAGGTATTTCCGACACTGTGCTCCATAGAAACTATAATAATTATAATAATAATAATAATAACAATAATAATAATAATAATGACTCCAGCGCTTAGAGTATCTTTAGATCAATAAATCTCTAGCATCCCCCATAGCTTTGCTTTCTGAGTAAAGGATCCTACTGAGCTGGCCAAAGGAAAAAATCTGGGACTATTAATGCATTTAGCTATGCCACGTAATAAAAGAGGCAGCTTGCAACCGGAATGATTCATCTACATTACTTTTAAACGGTGACCTTTCATTTTTTGATGGTTCAACATGGCAAGTGTTTAGTACTAGGCAAAATTAATGTAGAGTAACTTCCAGAAAAGATGATAAGACTCTCGAAATCTATAATTCATTTACAAGTCTCTTCATGAAGGAACGCGAGTTTTCAACTTTAAAATTCTCATTTTGAACTGTACCTTTGTATTGCATGGGATTGGCTGATTCCCCACATAAATGGAAGTAATGTCAGAAATCTGATGACCACTGTGCTTCTATATTGTAATCCTATTGTATCTCTCATTTAAGCACTCAGGGGAAAAAGATCACTGGACATACACCTGACTGTTTCATAGGGAATTTTTAATTTACAAATATCCTTCCACTTTAAGTACCATCAAAACTGGAAAATGGCACTAACATCATAAGTTGCCATCAGACAATAATTACTTAAACAAATGCCAACAATATCAATGATAGCTACATCATAAAAATTACCTTTATGTACACTCCAGAAAACAAAAAATTCTGCAGATCCAAAACATATAACTATCTACGTATTAACCCAAATAATATTCTTCAAAAGAGTTTCCTATCACTAAAAGCTCTTAGAGAAGTGACATCCTTAAGTGTGGTGAAACAAAAGTGTAATCAAAACCAAAAGTAACTAACAAGACATTTTGGAATGAATCAGACATTGCAGAAAGTATACCCAACATCAGAGTACCTATATTATACACGAAGAGAAAATAAGATCAGGTATAACGTCTGAGTGACTCCATGGCAACCAAAAATAATATAGCCACTTTGATACACATGTTTGTTAACATTAAAACAGTATATATGGATGGGCAGGTGTGCATGTGCACACATGTATGCAGAAGGAAATTCAGCATGTATAACAATGTACACATCAAATGAAGGAGAAAATATACCAAAGGAAAATATTTAGGAGCTAAAACTTTCCAAGAACAAGGTCGCTATCAATAATTAAAACTCTTTCCAATTATTATGTTTTCTACTGTCCATCAATACCAGATGTTGCTGTTTACATACTAACCTCTAAGCTGAAAGGAAGGAAATATAAACAATATCTAACAATTGTATTTGGATGTTTCTCATCCCTAAATGTGAATGTTCTTATAAACAAAGGGGTATTCTCCATTTAAACGTTTGCAGGTATGTAATGCTGACACTACTCAGAAATGTTTTACTGAAAATGTAGGCAAGATCACAATTTAGCCACATATTTGGATAAGAGTTTTTCCATAGCACATTTGTCAAAGAATGGGTAAGTTTCTGCAACTGATTTTATCATATTTCCAAGAAAATGCCATGAGCTTTTGCTGAACACTGCAAGTGTAACGAACTTACAATTTACATTAACACCACAGCAGATTTTATTTTATACATTTTAACAAGCAGAGATAATATTCAATCTGAGCTCAAGGATGATCACAAACCCAAAGCGAAGCTAAAAAACGATTCTGAGTCTCTGAGACACTGAAAAAGAGCATTTTGACTGAAACAATCTTAAACCATTGATTTACTGTTTCTGGCCACCACGTATCGACGAATTATCAGCAGTTATAATACTTGTGCCCAAGTAAAATTACACAATGCCAAATACTGGGCGATTCAAAATTCCTATTACAGGCTTCTAGGGGTTGCAGAGGAGACTTAAACTCCTCATGGTATACACAAAGCGGAGATAACGAGTTCTGACTTGTGTGCTGTAGGAGCACATGAATATTTTGAGTACTTGTCCTCGGGCTCTCATCTGTGTCCTCTTCAGTGTTGAAAGTGCAGCATGTCCATGGAACATCACAGCCAAACCACCTACTTTCAAAAGTGCCAATTTCTTTCAGCCGTTGTTGTAGTCAGATAAAGGTGTTATGTGGCGTCAGAATTACAACAGGGACTGACGACAGTGCCCAATTCTCAACTTCTGTGCATACCATAACAGCTGAAGATTTGGAAGTTATCAGCTCTTCAAACTGATTTTACTACCAAACACTGAATTCCTGGGCACTGATTCCTTTCGAAAACTTTATCTACTAAGACCCCTCCACAACCCCTAGAAGCTTGTAATAGGAATTTTGAATCACCTTATATAGGTTTCATAATCTCCAACATAAATGTTCCTGAAAACTGGTCATTACAAACTTCAGATTACATGCTGCCTCTTTTCTTCATATGCTATAAAGGCCATACATTCAAAATTCATATTCTATAACTAACTTCATAGCAGATCTGTAAAACTAGATAGCATAATCACAAGGTTGCAACCTCATACATATCAATGAAAGAGAGATAACAGGAAAGTGACATGACGATGATAAAAAATGGCATATGATGTCTCAAACTGCTGCTTTGAGAACATGAGATGCGAAAGTGTTTGATTCTTAGATTAATTTGATTCACCTCATCCAGAGTCAATGCACATGCTTCATCGTGATGGAAAGAGCGACTCGTAAGATGGTGGGAGGTCTTTGTCAGCTGCCAGATGTGCCGGAGGTGCTGATGGTGGCAAAGTAGCAACAGACTCAACCATCACAGATGTGGGGGGAAACTGAGATTGTGCATGTCCTGAACTCGACGATGTACGACCAAGAGGGCTACTTCCCCGATTGTAGGCAAGATGTTCTGCAAGTGCACCCGATTCAGCTGCTGAGACTGGAACTCGCTGGTGTGGAGCACTCCAGCAAGCTTTGTGACATCGTCGTAATACCCAGATGATTACAAGGAACAGCACAAATGCCAGGAGCACTGTTGCAACGGCACCGAGCACCACCTTTGTGCCTAGTCCGCTCTTAGGCACCTTGGGTCCATCATCATCATACTCTGCAAGATACAACACCTTACAACAAGAGCCTGAAAATTTCATGAGCTAGACATTTATTCAATTTTTCCAACTATAATGCTTTGTAGCTTAAAGTGCAAAATTACAAATTTTGACTTTTTTCTCATTTTTGTCTAGAAGCCAGATCAGTTTCTTACTGAACTAAGTACCTGAATCAGTTCCACTTTTGTTTTATACTTTAACAACAGGGGCTCTAACTCATCTAGACATTCTCATATAAATTGCTTCTCTATGAAAAATTTTCTTTCACTTCAACCCTGAAGAAACTTCGGAAACAGCCTATACACAACATTTGACACTGATGCACTCTTTCCCCATCCTTTCCTTACATGTCATGATTTTGAGAGGCTCTGGGAAGTACACACACACACACACACACACACACACACACATATATATATATATATATATATATATATATATATATATAGAGAGAGAGAGAGAGAGAGAGAGAGAGATTATGAGCGACTTAGCAGATAGCAGATTGGAAAGTGTTGGCTATTGTTAACAATGGCATACCATAAAACTCTCTGCTAGCCACTTTCTTGTCTTACAGTGCTGATTACCCCCCTAACACAAAGCATTTTAGTTTCCTACCACCCACCAAGTTATAGCCGAGTATGCACTGGGGGAGCATTTTCACTTTCTGCACTAAGGGCAGTGTTTGGGAGATCCATGCAGTTGATATGCAAAACAGGAAAAACATGTTTTCAACAGCAGAGAAAAAACAAGTCAAATACAAATATGACAAAAACAATACATCGCTGAAAAAAATTTTGAAGTCTCTATGATTTCTATCTTTAGCATTGTGAGGTTTTCTTACCACACAGCAAGTGAAAGTGCTAATAAGAGCCAGATAACGAAATCTCGAAGACATGTTGGATGAGAAAATGTTTTCATTCAGTGGATGCACCAGGCTAGATGTGTTAATTTCTTCATGATGACAAGTAATCCAAGTGAAGGTACCAGACTGTGAGAGTAATATGAAAGAATACAATTTTAGAGTCTGATAAGTCTTGCACAGTACAAAATGCAAATGATGCTGAATCTGAACAATAACTGACTGACAGTATTGGGAAACTGAGGATGCTCATTATTGGTAAAGCAGCAAAACAAAATTGCCATGAAAGTATCCAAACCAGTGATGAGGCTGGATGAGAGTATTTCAACTTACTGTATGTCCTCTAGAAGGGGGAAATATTGATAGCAGTAATCCTGATAATAAAGACAATCAGGAAATCCACAAAAAATTCAGTATCAAGCACTTGCCAAGATTTTTGTTTTCAATTAGTGATAGTGTTATAACATCCAAGATATAGGATATTGATGCAATAATAAATGTTTTTGCAGTTATTTAATGGTGCAGAATTTGAAACTGACTTTGAACTGACATCAGGACCTACAAACTGCATTGTTCTAGTAACAATTCTATAAATCATGAAACAATTATACTCAGAAATTAGATATGGTACCTTCCCCTTTTTACACTGACAAGATGTGTTGAATATAGTGACATATGCAGTTGTAGTTACAATGTTTTCTTTCCATGCGCTATTTTTTAAATTTTTCTATAGCTGATTAAAGTAACAAATGATGAAAACTCATTCACGTAAGATACGCAAAAGGCTTAAGCCACAAGGAATCTGTGAATATATCCAAGACATTCTTCTTTCATTTCTCCTCCTCCCCAATCTTCATATCACCTCCAACCCCCATCAGCCACCCTGCAATTACCACCATCTCTTAATCAAAAAAATTATTTATTCAATGAAGTTTACAATGTCTATGAAAGAATATAACTTGCACTGTTGAAGCAATGAAACATGACAACAACAATTGTCTGCAGTAATAAGAAATCAATTCGTCACTCACCCACTGTTTTCTTCATTCTCCCTTGCCCCACAAACATCACTGACAGTCAGCTTCCTCCAAAATTCACACACTGTTCTAGAAAAGAGAGCCCCAATACTTTAAAAAAAATGGAAGCTAATGAAACTGTCAATTTTTTGCAAACCAATCCTCCTGCTCTCATCCAGTGCACACATTTCCTTCTGTTTTTACTTTAAATTCTTTAGTGTACTCACCAGGCAATTCAACAACACAGATTAGCCAACAAGACCACCAGTAACAAACAATAAGTATTTGGTTTTCAAAATGTCAGTTTCTTCATCACACTAAAAATTTCATAGGAATGGGGAGTGACAGATAAATCACAGAAAGACAAATGCAGTACACTTGGAAAAAAAGATGGTGTAGCTCATGTCATAAGTTTGCTTACATTCATCACCACAGCTCTATTCAACTTAGCATCACTTTTCAGAAGCAATAAGTAAGTTGGCCCCATCCTCCAAACCCAAGACAAACATTTTTCAGCGAGAGAGAGAGAGAGAGAGAGAGAGAGAGAGAGAGAGAGAGAGAGAGAGAGTACTGCACAGTATCTGCTCATGTAGCATAATGTGCAGTGCACTAGCTTATGGAACAGGAAGGTGAGTCCCATCAGGCTTAAATGGATTAATAAGGGCGGCTGGCGCACTGGCCAGCCTGAGAGATGTTTTTAGGCATTTTCCCACACTCATTTAAGCAAATGCTAGGCTAGTCCCCAATTTCCACCTCAGAAAACACACAAATAATGTTTACACAATTCACAGACAGGTGGCACAAACAACTTCCTTCTGTTAGGTTATCTTGATGACTAAGGCATCTGCCCATGAAGTTAAATAAAACAAATTTGTCAAAACTTGAGTACCATAGATTCCATATCAACAACAAGATTAATGCTAGTTAAAAGAAAGAAGAAAAAGAGTACTGTACAGTGCTGCATTACTGTTGTGTGTTAAGCTGTTGCCAAATGAAAAACAACGAAAAAAAATAAATAAAGAATAAAAAAAAAAAATCAATCTGCATAAGATGCCACTTCACTAATATTTTTTAAAAAAAATAACAAGTGGATAGCGGTATAAACTATTTCACTACAGTTATTACTGGTTTTCTTATAAACAGCCCCTGAAGTGGTAGAATGGTGCTACATGAAACACGAAAGAACCACAGTGTAAGGAGCACATTTAGGCATGTGTGTCTATGAACTGTCTGCATGATTCTGAGGAACTCCTGTGCTAGCAAGATCCCGTTTCTCTCTCTCTCTCTCTCTCTCTCTCTCTCTCTCTCTATTCGTTTAGTCGGTTCTGACTCTCCGTGACCCCATGAACCAAATCATGCCACTTTTTCCTGTCTTGCACTTTCTCCCATAGACCTTCCAGGTTGGAACACATTACTTCTGTGATGCCATCAATCCATCTCATCTTCTGACGTCCTCTTCTTCTAGTTCCTTCAATCTTCCCCAGCATTAATGTTTTTTTTTTCCAGCGAGGCATGTGTTCGCATTGTGTGTCCAAAGTAAGTCAGCTTTTGTTTTAACATTAGATCTTCCAGGAAGAAATCTGGTTTTATTTGATCCAATATTGATCTGTTGGCTCTCTTTGCACTCCATGGAACTCTAAGAAGTTCCCTCCAACACCACAATTTGAAGGAGTCAATTTTTCACTGTTCAGCCATTCTAATGGTCCAGGTCTCACATCCATACATCACAACTGGAAAGACCACAGCCCTCACAATACGGATCTTTGTTGCTAGTGTTGTATCTCTGGACCTTATAACCTTGTCAAGGTTTGACACCGCCTGTCTACCGAGCAACAGGAATCTCCGGATTTCATGGCTGCAGTCACCATCAGCAGAGATCTGGGAACCGAGATAACTGAATGTGGTCACTACCTCCATGGTTTCTCCTGCTATATCCCACAAATTGGTAGGTGTAGTTCCCATAATTTTCTTTTTCTTCACATTCAGCCTAAGACCGGCCTTTTCACTTTCGTCTTTCACCTTCAGCAAGAGTGTTCTCAATTCTTTTTCACTTTCTGCCAACAGGATCGTATCATCCGCGTACCTGAGGTTGTTTACATTTATTCCAGCTATTTTAATTCCTGTTTCTCCTTAATCTAGCCTCGCATTCCTCATAACATGTTCTGCATACAGATTGAATAAGTAGGGTGACAGTATGCAGCCTTGCCGGACCCCTTTCTGAATCTTTATCCATTTCGTTGTTCCATACATAGTTCTCACCGTGACTTCTTGGTCAAGGTATAAACTCCATATCAGATGAATGAGGTGATCTGGTACACCCATGTTTTTCAGTACGTTCCATAATTTGTTGTGATCGACGCAGTCAAAGGCTTTGGCTTAGTCAATAAAGCAGAGGTACACATCTTTCTGGAATTCTCTTGCTTTTTCAATAATCCACCGAATGTTAGCAATTTGATCTCTAGTTCCTCTTCCTTTCCTAAATCCAGCTTGTTCTTCTGGTAGCTCTCGATCTAGATATTGGCGAAGTCTATTTTGTAAGATTTTCAGCATAACTTTGCTAGCATGTGAAATAAGTGCGATTGTTCGGTAATCTGAGCATTCTTTAGAAGTTCTCTTCTTTGGAATGGGGATGAATACTGATCTTTTCCAGTCTTCTGGCCACTGCTGCGTGATCCATATTTTTTGACATATTGAGTGCAGCACTTTCACAGCATCCTTTCCAGTGACTTTAAACAATTCTGCTGATATTTCATCATGTCCACTAGTTTTGTTATCAGCCATATTTTCAAGGGCCCACTGGATTTCGCTCTCCAAAATACCTGACCCTAGTTCTGAATTAACATTAACATCAGCAGTAGGAGACCTGTCATTATGCAGTTCTTCCTTGTATAGGTCTTCTACATATTCTGTCCTTCTTTACTTAACACCCTCTGCTTCACTCAGATCTTTTCCGTTTCTATCTTTTATCATTTCAATTTTTGCCTAGAATTTTCCTTTAATTTCTCTAATTTTCTTATAAAGATCTCTTGTCTTCCCCATTCCGTTACTATCTTCAACTTCCTTGCACTGTTCATTAAAGAACATATTTTTATCTCTTCTAGCTAAATTCTGAAAATCTTTATTTAATTCAAACATAGCTGATCTATCTCCTTACCTGTCCTCAATAAAACATTTGTGAGCAGACTGGATGTCAACTCTGTCTCGTTGCCAGTATCCAGGATACTATGGACTAATTATAAAAGTGATGGGCCAACTTGCTACAGAGAGGATATAATAGCTTTGTGACACCCTTCCCAACCAAACCTGTGCATGTATACAGGTAAAAAGGCATGCTGCAACACCAATAAAGGGCTCATACTGCCACGTTATTTGTAAATTTGACTCAATTTTGCAGTCACTGAAATAATATTATGTACACTCTCAACCTGTGGAGTTTGATTTCATTTCCTCCTCCCCTCATAAGAACTTCACTGTTTTTGTTAGACAGTGTATTTCATGAGTGTATTTTATGATACGCGATGATGGTCTGTGGACTGAAACTGACTGTATTTAAAAAAATAAAAAATAAAAATGCCACCTCTTGTCAGTCAGTTGTAAATGTGGGGCACCATCTTAAAATGTACAGAAGAAGAATTACAGGCAAAATGAAGGGGAATTGGATGTGAGTAAGTTTGGTTTAAAAATAGACTTGCAATCAAACCAGTGAGACATACCTCCAAATGTGCAGTGCTCATCTAAACAACTTCCATACGGGCAGTTCACTATACTATCTGATTTGAATTCCTCAGGTATGCACTTGTCTTCTGCACAAACAAAAGCGTTCCGAGAAGAACAGGCTAGAAAAGTGAAGGAAGGATATTAGAGCAATAGATAAAAAGAGTGCTTAAATTGGTTTATAAACTGAACAACAACACAGTATACATATATCATTAACGTGAACAAATGTGTGCTTTTTACAACATAGCTGAAACAAACATCATCTGAACAGGCACATTAATACCTCAACTTTTTCCATTTCATCCAAACTGGAGGACAGCAATTTCTATGTAAATTCTTTTTCTTGTACCTTTGTCCCAAATCAGCACAGGTCGACACGGTTAATTTAAGGATTGGCCAGATTTAAACAGCTATATTGTAGTTATTAGGCACTTCCATTAATCAAAAGAGGATGAATTGCTCTTCTCACATTCTTTGCATGCATCTTAGTTGAAACCAATGTGTTATGGACAAGTCACTAACAGAAGTTCTTATTTATTTATTTTATTAATTTTTGGGTGGGGGCGCATAAGAGATTTGTGACTGTATACATATATACAACATAGCTTAAGATTGTGTAGGTGAGTAACAGGCATGCTGTTATATACTTTTACCACAAGTAGACTAGTGTACGAATAACACTATCATGACACCAGTAATCCTGTAACTTCAATTTTTGCCATATTTCAATAACCATAGCAAATGAGAAGTTTCGTTCCAAAAACAAAGCTATGACATGCTTTCGAGTAATTCTTAATACAATGTTCAGTAAACTCATCAATAATCCTAATCCACACATTCTTTGTTTTGTTACTGCATGTTTAAGGAAACTTCAAATGATGTACAATCGATATCTGCTAGTAGCCCTGACAGTTTTTTTAAGTCATTTTGCACTAGACTCATAGTTCATCACAATCAGCAGATTGGGCCTCAGCACCCAAGAGCTTAAATATTTTATTAGTCTGTATATTGTCTCAATGTCTCCTCTGTGTGGTGAGCAGCAATCTATCCTTTCTATATAGTTGTTATTCCATCCTGGACTTTCCAATGTTTGATTTAGTTCACGATAATCAATGGTTATGAATACACACTTACTAGTCAGTCTCTAAGGACATATTTCTGGATGAGTGAATTACTTTCCCACCTCTTCTGCACTGTACTTAAAGAGAATTCTTAATGAAAATGTTAACTTGCTGAACTTAAGTAACATGTTACATCAATCAAGAGTAATTCATTATCGTGGCCTGTCATATCTTTCTATAATTTTGACTGGCTGCTTCAGTTACTGAACAGACACCTTCCATGCTTTTAATGATGTTCTGCGTTCTTAAGTATTTTATCACATTTTCATTGGATTACCTGGACATTTTGTGCCAAGATGATGTACCTGTGTGTCTATCATTTGAAACACCATGTAAGAATACAAACTCAGGAGCTTAATCATGAGCTTATAGAAGTGTGACATGGTTCCTCTTCAGATGTTCTTGTGTGATTTGCAAGTTATTTCTATTTTGATGCCAATGTTATAAAATGCAGTAAATTAAAAATACTTGCAAAGTAAATGCTGAGGTGGAACCATGTTAATCTTCAGAAACTTACTTGACTGTAGATAAATTCAGCATATGCTGTGGCAGCAGCACCTGAACCTTACATCCTGTTATTTAACAACAGAAAATCCAGGATGGAATAATGACAATATTATGAAAAGGATAGATTGCTACTCACCATGCAGTGGAGATGTTGATACACTGACAGGCACAACAAAAAGATGCTAAACAAGCAAGCTCTCGGCCAAGGGACCTTTTTCTGAATTAGACAACACACACACACACACACACACACACACACACACACACACACACACACACACACACACACACACACACACGCCACTGTCTGCCTGCCGAGCCCACACTGTGAGCAACAGTGCATGATGGGAGAAGTAATTTGGGTGGGTGGGTGGATGGGTGGGTGGGTAGTGTGGGGGTAAGCAGGAGGCTGGGGTGGGGAGGGGGAAGGATAGCAGGCTATAGGTGAGGAAAGGTAAAGTGCTGCTTGTGGGAGCATACATGGATGGTGGAGAGAGCGTAAAGCAGCTAAGTGCAGTCAGAAGGTTAGACAGATAGTGAAGGGAAACTGAAAAGGAGAGAAGTAAAGAGACTGGGTGTGTTGGGGAATAGAAGAGTGTGTAGAAGAGTTCCCACCTGTGCAATTCAGGAAAGCTGATGTTGGTATAAAGGATCCAGATGGTACAGGGTGTGTAGCAATCACTGAAATGAAGAATGCTATGTTGCGCAGCGTGCTCAGCAACTGGGTGGTCCAGCTGTTTCTTCGCCAGTTTGTCAATGGCCATTCATGTGGACAGACACCTTGTTGGTTGTCATGCCCACATTAAATATGGCAGAGTGTTTGCAACTTAGTTTGTAGATCACGGTTGATTTCACAGGTAGCCCTGTCTTTGATGGGATAGACGATGCTTGTGGCCAGACTGCAGCAGGTGGTGGCGGGAGGATGTATCGGACAATCATCCCTGTATGCTCCCACAAGTAGCACTTTACCATCCCCACCCCTACCTTGCTATCTCTCCCCCCCCCCCCCCCCATCCCTGCCCAAGCCTCTTCCAAACTCCCATCACCCATACTGTTTCTTCACGTGCTGTTGCATGCAGTTTAGCCTCAGCAGCCAAAGGCAGTGATCATGTGCCTGTCTGCGACTCACCATTGCCACTATACAGTGAGTAGCAATCTATTTTTTTCATAATACTGTTCTCAATTATTTGTTGGACGTATTCCAATCTCTGTCTCCTTCTGAGGTTTTTACCCTCCACAGCTCCCTCTAGTGCCATGGAAGTTATTCCCTGATGTCGTAACATGTGTTCTGCCATTCTGTTCCCTCTTCTTGTCAATGTTTTCGCTGATTCTATGGAGAACTCCTCATTTGTTATGTTATCAGTCCACCTACTTTTCAACATTATCTGTAGCATGGCATCTCAAAAGCTTCGAATTTCTTCTATCCTAGTTTTCCCACAGCCCAGGATTACCACCAAACAATGCTGTGCTCATATGTACATTATCAGGAATTTCTTCTTCAAAGTAAGGTCTATGTTTGATACTAGCAGACTTTTCTTAGCCATGAATGACCCCTTTGTCTGTGCTAGTCTGTTTTTTATGTCCTCCTTGTTTCATAAGTCAATATCAATTCATATTATGTGCTCATTAGACTGTTCATTCCATCCAACAGGTCCTGTGATTTTTTTTCACTTTTACTGAGGATGGCAATGTCAGCAGTGAATCTTGTCATTTGATACCTTTCCATCCTGAATTTCGACCTCACTCTTGAACCTTTCTTTAATTTCTGTCATTACTTCTTCAACTAAAAGATTGAATAGTAGGGGCAAAACACTGCATCCGTCTTACACCCTTCTCAATCCAAACACTTCATTCTTGGTCTTCCAATATTATTGTTCCCGCTTGATTCTTGTACATACTGTGTATCACCCATCATTCCCTTAAGCTTACACCTACTTTTTTTTTTTTTGATAATTTCGGAGATCTCGCAACATTTTACATTACTGAATGCTTTTTCGAGGTCAACAAATCCCATGAAGTGTGTCTCGATTTTTCTGCAGCCTTGTTTCCTATTCTCAAGCACAATGTAAGAACTGCCTTTCTGGTGTCTTTACTTTTCCTAAAGACAAACTGGTCCTTATCTGATTGGTTTTTAACTTTCTTTTCCATTCTTCTTTACACTATTCTTGTCAGCAACTTGGATGCATGTGCTGTTAAGCTGAATGTGCAATCTGCCCTTTCTATCTTCGGAATTGTTTGGATGATATTTTTCCGAAAGTTTGCTGCTATGTCGCCACTCTCAGATTCTACATGGCAACATAAATAGATGTTTGGATGCCATTTCAACCAATGATTTTAGAAATTCTGATGAAATACCTATTCTTTGTAATTTATTTGATCTCAAGTTTTCCTGGACTCTTAAATTTTGACTAATACTGGAGCGCCTATGTCTTCTATATCAACTTCAATTTCTTCTTCTATCATGTCATCAAATACGCCCTCCCACTCATAGAGGCCTTCAGTGTACTCTTTCCATCCATCCATCCTCTTTTTTTCTTTTTTTTTTTCTTTGTGATCAGTCTTCTGACTGGATTGATATGACCTGCCAGGAATTCCTCTCCTGTGCTAACCTCTTTATCTCAGAATAGCACTTGCAACCTACATCCTCAATTATTTGCTGGATGTATTCCAATCTCTGTCTTCCTCTACCTTTTTTTGCCCTCTACAGCTCCCTCTAATACCATGGAAGTTATTCCCTCATATCTTGACAGATGTCTTATCACCATTTCCCTTCTCCTTATCAGTGTGTTCCACATATCCCTTTCCTCTCTTACTCCGCACAGAACCTCCTCATTCCTTACCTTATCAGTCCATCTACTTTTCAACATTCGTCTGTAGCACCACATCTCAAATGCTTCGATTCTCTCCTGTTCCAGTTTTCCTAAAGTCCATGTTCAAGTTTCTTCCTCAAATTAAGGTCGATATTTGATATTAGTAGACTTCTCTTGGCCATTGCTGGTCTGCTTTTGATGTCCCCCTTCCTTCATCAGTCATTGGTTATTTTACTGCCTAGTTAGCAAAATTCCTTGACCTCATCTACTTTGTTACCATCAATCCTGATATTAAGTTTCTCATTCCTACTACATCTCATTACCTTCGCCTTTCTTCGATTTACTCTAAATCCATACTCTGTACCCATTAGACTGTTCATTCCGTTCAGCAAATCATGTAATTCTTCTTCACTTTCACTCAGGATAGCAATGTCATCAGCAAATAGTATCACTGATATCCTTTCACCCTGAATTTTAATTCCACTCCTGAACCTTTCATTTATTTCCATAACTGCGTCCTCAATGTACAGATTGAACAGTAGGAGCGAAAAGCAACATCCTAGTCTTACACCCTTTTTAATACAAATACTTTGTTGGTCACCCACTCTTATTATTCCCTCTTGGCTGTTGTGCATATTGTATATGACTCATCTCTCCCTATAGCTTACCGCTACTTTTCTCAGAATTTCGAACATCTTGCACCATTTTACATTGTAGAACGCTTTTTCCAGGTCAACAAATCCTATGAACGTGTCTTGATTTTTCTTTAGTCTTGCTTCCATTATTAACCACAACGTCAGAATTGCCTCTCTTGTACCTTTACCTTTCCTAAAGCCAAACTGATCATCTAGTGCATCCTCAATTTTCTTTTCCATTCTTCTGCATATTATTCCTGAAAGCAACTTGGATGCATGAGCTGTTAAGCTGATTGTGCAATAATTCTCGCACTTGTCAGCTCTTGCCGTCTTCAGAATTGTGTGGATGATGCTTTTCCGAAAGTCAGATGGTATGTCGACACAGCACTGTGACAGTCATTTTGTTGCCACTTCCCCCAATGATTTTAGAAATTCTGATGGAATGTTATCATCTTTTCTGCCTTTCTTGACCTTAAGTCCTCCAAAGCTGTTTTAAATTCTGATTCTAATTCTGAATCCCCTATCTCTTCTAAATAGACTCCTGTTTCTACTTCCGTCACCTCAGACAAATCTTCCCCCTCATAGAGGCTTTCAGTGTATTCTTTCCACCAGTCTGCTCTCTCCTACATATTTAAGTGGAATTCCTGCTACACTCCTATTGTTGTCACCCTTGCTTTTAATGTCACTCAAGGTTGTTTTGACTTTCTTGTATGGACAATCATTTCTTTTTTGATGTCTTCACATTTTCCTGCAGCACATTTTGTTTTGGCTTCCTTGCACTTCCTATCTATTTCATTCCTCAGTGTCTTGTATTTCTCTCTTCCTGAGTTTCCTGGAACATTTTTGTAGTTCCTCCTTTTTTCAATCAATGGAAGTATTTCTTGTGTAATCTGGTTTCTTCGCAGTTACCTTCTTTGTAAATATGTTTTCCTTTCCAACTTCCTTGATGGTCCTTTTTAGAAATGTCCATACCTATTCAACTGTACTGCCTACTGAGCTATATATCTCGTCATTCCTTAGTACTTCTGAATCCTCCTCCTCTGCGTATTGATTCTTCCTGACTAATATCTTAAACTTCAGCCTACTCTTCATCACTACTATTTTGTGATCTGAGTGCTATATCTGCTCCTGGGTATGCCTTACAATCCAGTATCAAATTTTGGAATCTCTGTCTGACTATGATGTAATCTAACTGAAATCTTCCCGTGTCACCCGACCTTTTCCAAGTATACCTCCTCTTCTTGTGATTCTTGAACAGAGTATTCGCTATTACTAGCTCAATTAGTCTTTCTCCTCTCTCATTCCTTGTCTCAATTCTATATCCTCCTGTAATCTTTTCTTCAACTCCTTCCCCTACAATTGCATTCCAGTCCCCCACGACTATTAGATTTTCATCCCCCTTTACATACTGTATTACCCTTTCAATATCCTCATACACTCTCTCTTCATCTTCAGCTTGTGACATTGCCATCTATACCTGAACTATCATTGTCGGTGTTGGTTTGCTGTCGATTCTGCCACTGAACTGTTCACAGTAACACTCTCTCTGCCCTATCTTCCTATTCATAACGAATCCTACTCTCGTCATACCATTTTTTGCTGCTGTTGATATTACCCTATACTCATCTGACCAGAAATCCTTGTCTTCTTTCCACTTCACTTCACTGATCCCTACTATATCTAGACTCCGCCTTTGCATTTCCCTTTTCAGATTTTCTAGTTTCCCTGCCACGTTCAAGCTTCTGACATCCCACGCCCCAACTTGTAGAGCATCATCGTTTCATTGATTATTCAATCTTTTTCTCATGATAACCTACCCCTTGGCAGTCCCCTTCCAGAGATCCGAATGAGGGACTATTTGGGAATCTTTTGCCAATGGAGAGATCATCATGACATTCTTCAATTACAGGTTGTATGTCCTGTGGATACACATTACGTGTTTCTAATGCAGTGGTTTCCATTGCTTTCTGCGTCCTCATGCCATTGATCTTTGCTGATTCTTCTGCCTTTATGGGCAGTTTCCCACCCCTAGGACCAGAGAGTACCCTGTCCACTCCTTCACCTTTTTTGACAAGGCCGTTGGCAGAATGAGGGTGACTTCTTATGCCGGAAGTCTTCGGCCGCCAATGCTGATTATTAATCAAAATTTAAGCAGCGGCTGGATTCGAACCCGGGAACGAAGACATTTTGATTATAATTCAAAGATGCTACCCCTAGGCCAAGAGTGCGATATCACTGGGTTTAACAGTGGAATTTCCATTGCACTCTTTACGTCACCACCCTTGCTTTTAATTTCACCTAAGGCTGTTTCAACTTTTCAATATGCTGAGTCAGTACTCACTGTGCACTGTATTAAAGTTTTTTTGCAACAGTTGGTAATAACGGCTTGAAAGGTTCTGTAGGTTGCCCAAGTACACAATACACTTGCTCTTTAGCTAGCTAGCAGAGCACATATGCCAAGAGAAGGGGAACAGGATTTTACATCATCATAGGGATGCTGAGTCCCTGAGCTCCCTACCACACAAATATGCAAAGTATGGTGTTGGAAATCCAGCTGAGGAAGACAGGAGGATCTTGGTCACCCTATTGTTAGTGCTATGTCCTGTCTTCAGATGTTGGAAAGCAACAACCAATTTTCCTGTTCAACCTATTCTAATGTGACACTTGAGTCAGCATATCTGTCTTTAATACAGTGACGTCTTCAGAAGGGTGCTACAGATGCAACACAATGGAAGAAATCCACCCTCTTCATATCAAACCAGTTTCCTAGCTGTCCACCTCAATAGCTGAGTGTTCAGCATGGTAGAATGGCATCCAAGGGGGCCCAGGTTTGATTCACAGCTGCGTTGGGGATTTTCTTCGCTGAAGGACTGGGTGTTATGTTGTTTTCATCATCATATCATCCCCATCATCATGCAAGTCGCCGAAGTGGCGTCAACTAAAAAGACTTGCACCTCTCGATGAGGGGTCCTAGCCACACAATATTTCATTTTCAGTTCCCTAGCAATGTGGTTACACGTACCTAACAGTACAAGCACTTGTTTCTCTGAGATACATAAAATGGGTTCTGCTTTGTCCAATTGTTAGCAATATTGGAGCTCTGACACACTATCTAATGATTCATTTAGCTTCTGTTTTGAGCCCTACTTTAAGGGAAATGTGAATACCAAATTTGCAAATCAGATGACTGTATAGATCAACCTAAGAATTTCAGCCTCAAATCAACAGGTGTGAGACTTAGTAGTACTGTAGTCTTTCTGTCGAGATGGCTGCCACAATTGAATGCTGTGCTTTGCAACTCATACGAATAAGTTATTCACACATGTGCTCACTTTGACCAATTTTTTACACAGGGACCAATATTGTGAACAAACAGAAGGTGTTGCAATGAATCAATGTCTTCCACAGTAACTAATGTTTATACACTCCTGGAAATTGAAATAAGAACACCGTGAATTCATTGTCCCAGGAAGGGGAAACTTTATTGACACATTCCTGGGGTCAGATACATCACATGATCACACTGACAGAACCACAGGCACATAGACACAGGCAACAGAGCATGCACAATGTCGGCACTAGTACAGTGTATATCCACCTTTCGCAGCAATGCAGGCTGCTATTCTCCCATGGAGACGATTGTAGAGATGCTGGATGTAGTCCTGTGGAACGGCTTGCCATGCCATTTCCACTCAGTTGGACCAGCGTTCGTGCTGGACGTGCAGACCACGTGAGACGACGCTTCATCCAGTCCCAAACATGCTCAATGAGGGACAGATCCGGAGATCTTGCTGGCCAGGGTAGTTGACTTACACCTTCTAGAGCACGTTGGGTGGCACGGGATACATGCGGACGTGCATTGTCCTGTTGGAACAGGAAGTTCCCTTGCCGGTCTAGGAATGGTAGAACGATGGGTTCGATGACGGTTTGGATGTACCGTGCACTATTCAGTGTCCCCTCCACGATCACCAGTGGTGTACGGCCAGTGTAGGAGATCGCTCCCCACACCATGATGCCGGGTGTTGGCCCTGTGCGCCTCGGTCGTACGCAGTCCTGATTGTGGCGCTCACCTGCACGGCGCCAAACACGCATACGACCATCATTGGCACCAAGGCAGAAGCGACTCTCATCGCTGAAGACGACACGTCTCCATTCGTCCCTCCATTCACGCCTGTCGCGACACCACTGGAGGCGGGCTGCACGATGTTGGGGCGTGAGCGGAAGACGGCCTAAAGGTGTGCGGGACCGTAGCCCAGCTTCATGGAGACGGTTGCGAATGGTCCTCGCCGATACCCCAGGAGCAACAGTGTCCCTAATTTGCTGGGAAGTGGCGGTGCGGTCCCCTACGAAACTGCATAGGATCCTACGGTCTTGGCGTGCATCTGTGCGTCGCTGCGGTCCGGTCCCAGGTCGACGGGCACGTGCACCTTCCGCCGACCACTGGCGACAACATCGATGTACTGTGGAGACATCACGCCCCACGTGTTGAGCAATTCGGCGGTACGTCCACCCGGCCTCCCGCATGCCCACTATACGCCCTCGCTCAAAGTCCATCAACCGCACATACTGTTCACGTCCACGCTGTCGCGGCATGCTACCAGTGTTAAAGACTGCGATGGAGCTCCGTATGCCACGGCAAACTGGCTGACACTGACGACGGCGGCGGTGCACAAATGCTGCGCAGCTAGCGCCATTCGACGGCCAACACCGCGGTTCCTGGTGTGTCCGCTGTGCCGTGCGTGTGATCATTGCTTGTACAGCCCTCTCGCAGTGTCCGGAGCAAGTATGGTGGGTCTGACACACCGGTGTCAATGTGTTCTTTTTTCCATTTCCAGGAGTGTACTAATGTCATTGAGGATAAATCATTTCTATCAGACATTCTAAAGTGAAATTTGTATTTTGGAGGTATGTAGATAATATGAATTTTTCTCATTCTATCCTTTGTTTCACTATGGAAGTGGAAAAAAATGGAGAACTTACTCTTGTAACACAATGGTTCATATAACAGATAATGGGTACTTGAGGTACAATGTGCTTCACAACCAACACATACTGACCAGTACTTATGAGATACTAGCCGTCTCAACACAGCAATGTATTACATACACTCATTCATAAAGGATATATCACATCCTGAGAGCTTATCAACAGATCATAGCCATCTCCCTCTGTACTTGTTCAGAATGGGTATTCTAAACGGAAGATCCACCACGTGTTTCTACCAATATGCATTAAACATAGTGAGTGATCAAGATGTAAATGTATCTGATATACTGGGATATCATTACAGAATGAGTCAAAATATGTGTCAAAAATGATTTAATGAACAGAGACATGATCCAGCAGGAGCCATGGAAGTCAAATCCACTGCAATGATTTAATAGCCCCCCCCCCCCCCGCCCCCTTTCACACACACTTCTGACACCCCCACATTTCTAGCAAGCTAGCATGTATAGTGTTTCACCACCACAGCTACCCACATTCTCACTTGAACATGACGAGCAGTTTCCGTGTTGAAATATTGTACAGTTTCTCTGATAGTGTCCGACACAATTCATGAGAACTTTTCAAGCAGTTACTATGTACAAATGTTCTCAAACCAGCAATAATAATAATAATGTCCAAATCAGGCACTATTTAAAGCACAATTTCACAATGTATCATAAAATACCCAAGCAGTGTTAGTAGAAAGTTACTGTAAATAATAGTGTACATTTATTTTCAACCTTATCACATAACAAGGATTAAAATAATAAATTACCCTCACCACTTAGACAACTGGATTTTGCAAATCTCCAAAACAATAAAAATTTAAAAGTTAACTGTTCAACAACACGGATTTCTCATTCAAGGAACATTTCACTTAAAAACAATTAGCAGCTACATAACCAGCATCAAAATCTTTAGCCTGTGACACAAGGTTTTTAGTAATAAAGTAAGCAAAAAAAGGAGAAAGAAAGGTGAAAAACTTACGAACAGAACGTGTGAATGCCAGTGAAAATGTAAGTTCCTCAGAGTTTGAAGACAGAGGCTCATTAGCCACATATACTTCAACTGATATTTCACCATCAGAATCCACAAAAGCTATTGGTACGGTATCTGAATATGATTGTACTGCATTTCCATAAAGACGCTTTATTGCATTGACAGTCCCACAAATTTTCTCAGTCTTCATTCTTTTATCATCACCTGTGAGCTATAGGAAAACATAAAACTTAATACATAATTAAACTGCAATTATGAAACTAAACTGTTTCCCTCACCAGCTATTGTTATGCTATGCTACTGTTATGTTAGGAACAATTTCTATGCCTGTACATAACAACGTACTATAAAATGGAAATGCACTCAAGACTCCGTGACATAATAACCTCAGATATCTAATTTCACTCAACAAGCACAACATTTCTGAAAATAACAACTCTCTCTTCAAATTTTTCAGATCATGCCAAATGAGATTCCATAGCTGTAAACTCAATTTTTCACATTACAATTACATACTGTGTTTTTACAGTCTTCTTATTAACATTCTTCACAATAAATCTTAGGATCCCAAGTTCGAACAAAAATAATAGGTTATGGCAGCTGAAGAACAATGACATGATGGACAAGCACCTTTACTTATGAAATTTTGCACCAACTGAATAGAAATCAGTTTTTAAGAACTGAGAGAATAACTGATCACACTTGGATTAAAATATTTTTGCATCCTCTGGTTGTTTGTGAAAGTGGGGTTCTTAATGGGCTACTTTCTAAATTAAATACAAAGAACAAACTGTGTACCCAAAATCAGATTACGGAAGTGTTATTGCCATAGTTTTATAAAGAATGTTAAATATTCTGAATTTTATTCACAAAGTGTGAATTCAAAGTGACTTCACCTGTATTATTTATTGGGGACACATGAAAGTTTGTGTCAGACCAGCACAGATTTTCACGTGTCATCAATAAATAGTAAAGCTTAAGTCACTTTGAAATCTTAATTTCCAAATAAAATTTCATAATATTTAATGAGCAGCTGTGGATCGTCATCAGTGTCTGTTCCTTCAGACACGCTCGTATCACTGAAGGAACATTGCATAATAACAATTGTAAACACAGACATCGTAAAATAAAATAATAAAATTACAATCAATGTTTTTAAGGCAAGTTAGTGGAAAAATTTTATAGTTTGACGGACTTCTGATACTATGGATGACAAACACTGGTCACTTTCTACTTCACTACTGTACCCGACAATGCTTTGCAACTGCTAAATATGTGTGGGAATTGAATGTTAAGTCCTGACGCCCCCCCCCCCCTCCCCTCCTCCTCCTCTTCCTATTTCTGTCCACTTGGTCCTCTCTCTGTCCATCTTTTCCTTCCCCTCTCTATGTCCATTGCCTGCCCTCCTCCCCCGGTTCAACTCCTCTTTCCGCCTCTCACTGGCCTTGAGCATTGTGTATTGCTATGACCAACAAAAACTTGATTGGGAATGGAAGTCGCTTAAAATAAATGAGTAAATCATTTGGGATCATTAGCATACATGGTGTATGAGATCTCTCTTGCTGCTGCAAACAGGTAGTATTAGAAAGTTTTGCATAATACAGATTCTGTTATAGTATTTTAACCATAGGGTGATAAGCAATAAGACAAGTTTAATGCTTTCTGTTAAAAATGGCTATGATGAAGAAAATGAAACAGTACACCGCTGTGTATACAAATTTTGCTTGACATTATATGTAAGGAAATGAATACATATGGGAGCAAGACTTTTGTTTAATGGTTTAAATGCCCTGGTATCATAGTTAAAACTGAATGCGAGAAAGAAAATGAAATTGCACTGTTCACAGCGCAGCATTTTCTTTCTTGCAGTCAGTTTTAACATAAAACCTGTATATTGTTGTTTAATAAATATTTATCAAACATAGGTTATATTTTTTTAGTACCATTTAAAAATTTGAAGTAAATCAGTCAAGAATTTTTTGTGATTTTTGCTAATGTTTCCACTTTGTATATTATATATACAATATATAATAAAATATACAACCTGCATATACAATTATATATATTAAAAATATATAGCATAAGTCCATCCAAAGGCATGTAAAAATTGGAAGTAAATTAGTTAAGTACTTTCCGAGATTTTTGGTAACAATGTTAAACGATGACGACTTGTCTTCATATACTAGTATAGATGATGATCTACCCTCAAATACTTTTTCTCATTCAGAATGTGTTTTTTCTCATTTTGGAACAAACTTGGGTAGGTGGTTGAATACAACTCTCATTGAGTGGATCGCACACTGAACTGTAATACTTGCTATTAATGAGGAGTATGAAAACACTATTATCATTGTGTAGTCCACACATAAATATACTATCAATGAGGCACACTGAAAATTTTTTTTGAGTAATTACAATATATCTTAAACATAGTAATGTGGCTTCATGGAAATGTGAGAAAAAAAAGATGCCACCGGTCCAATTTTAGAATTTAACCCTTTAACGGGGTCAATGGAAGCGTCCGATTCCAGCCGTCAGCTTTGACCCATGACGTAAGGCTGTTGTGGTGTGTGACGTCTCGACGGCGCGGAATTTAGTTTGTGAGAGTGGCGTGTTTGTAGGTGTCGTTTTGATGTGATCGGTGATGCTGTCTGGTGGTGTGTTTATGTGTTGTATGTTAGGTGATGTTTTTGGTTTAGCTTGCGTGTGTGGCGTGTTTATAGGTGGCATATTATTGCAGTCAGTGGTTCTCTCTGGTGGTGTCTTTATGGGTAGCGTGTTAGGTGGCGTATGGGGTTCATTTGCGTGATAGCATTGCACGTGCATGGTACTGATAGTGACTATGCTTTCATCGGAATATTTTTCAGCGAGTTAACGATTTTGGTTGTGTTATGTTGACATTATTGTAGTTGTTTTCTGTTCATCATGTGTGAATTTTGGAAAATTGCTTTGTTTATGTCTTTAGTAGGTATGGATATGACTGACAAGGTCAACAGTTTTTGGTTGTTGGCAATGTGGGGGACAGTGCATTGTCTCTTATAAAATTTCTTCAACTGTTCAGATTTTTGGATGAAGTCGTGAAGTGTTCAGTGTGTCGTGAAGAAATGAGGCTTACTAAAGTTCTGGCATCTCGGACCAGGGACGGCTATATGTGGAGATGTCATAAGGATAACAGGTCAAGGGAAGTGTTTGATTCCATTTTTTTAGCATTCAGTGAAAGTTATGAGATTTATAGTGTGGTATGGAAGGATGATATTGTTTTTAGTTATTTTGGGAAGGTTGTGGTTGTTTTATCGTTTGGTTTAGTGGCGTGTGTTTATTTTTAGTTTGTCCCCACCCAAAAACTCCCAATTTCCCCGGCTTGTCCCATTGGTTTCATTATATTTTTGGAGGAATATGTGTTTGATGGTTTTTCGAACTATTTTTGTGTTTGTTGTCGCAATATGAGAGTTGTTGTGAATGGTCATTTCTGCCATATTGGTGGCGTCAAAGCAGACAGGTGGAATCGGACGTTTCCGTTAACCCCTTTAATGCATAATGGAGCTGATCAGCTACAGACTTTATTTCTTCAATGTATCCTATACTTAGCAACATTTTGTAACAAACTCATTATGTTGTTCAGTGTATACACTCCACTGCAGCTGCTAAGCTGCTAGTGGTTCTTCATAGCGATTTTAAATGGCAGGACGAACTGAAACAGTTCGACAATCAGCTGTGTGGATGTATTGCGGCGCGTGTGTTTTGGCTGACAGTAGAGACTTTTTTTTGTGTTTGTGCACTTCTTTGTGGGTTTGAAAATCACTTTTTTTATTCTGAAAACTTAAGTAGTATGGTGTAGACAGTTAATTCAAGTGTCTTTATGATAGATTTGAAATTAGGTCTGTTTTTGTGTGTGTAGCAATTTAAAACAATAATGCTTTGTTAATTCAATTTTAAAAAATCTTCAATATTTTTTTCGTAATGTAGGCACTATAAACTAAACGTGGTAATTTTTACAGCTTGAAATAAAAAATCATGCGTTTAAGGGTTAACACACAATACCTAACTGAAGGGAACTATCCTAAGTACAATAAAAGGACTAATCATCACAAAATAGCCTCTCTTCCGACATGAGGAATGCACCAGAAAAAGAATTACTAGATGATAGCTTTATGTTTATACACACAATTGTCTTTGTTGTGGGCTCACATTCTCATACAATTTTGTAAATGACTTCATACTTTCCAGTGTTGTACATTTGCTACAATATCAACTAGAGAAATTTTGACCTTCAGGTCATTCTGAAATGGTTCCAGGTGCAGAAACCAAAGTAACAGCCAGCAGTAACAAAAAGAATAGAAATACATGAACATCTATGGCTCATGACACAAGTCAGTAATGAATATAGCAATGTCGCCAGTCTTGAGCCCTTAGAATAACTCAGTTGAAGCAGAAAGATGGTTACTGGATGGGAGGTGCAATAGTCTAAGCAATGTCTCCTTTGCTAGAGTGGATGAATCCCACTTCTCTTTACAGTATTAGTGAAGCACACTGCATCGCAACATCAAACTCTCCTCATTGTCTCCTCTACATCTGAAGATTTATTGGCACAATGTATGAAGTTGTGTGCGCTCCATCTGGCACGTTTATCCAGATCAAGAAGTGGCAACTACAGTGTAGATCTTGACCTTTTTCCACAGAATTGTGTGTGTGTGTGTGTGTGTGTGTGTGTGTGTGTGTGTGTGTGTGTGTGTGTACGGACTGGACAACACAGTGAAAGAAAGAGCTGGAGAATGCCCTCATAGCTATTCTAAAGATGGCAATCTGTAACACATTCAGAACGCACAAAGCCCAAAATAACGGACAGGATTCAGAGATGCAGAATGCATCAAGGTTTGCTTTAACAGGCAGAAGCAGCAACTACACACTGCTTCACTATGGTACTTAATTCTGGATTACTTTTACGCGAGGGGAAAAACAGTTACTTTTTTAACTGCTGATGACCTTCTACAGTCTTTTGCATTGGAATATAAAACTCAATTCTGAACCTTAGAGTGATGAATAGTCTGCATGGAATTTTTTATTTCTAGTACTGAAGCTGTAAATGATACAGTTCACTCTAAATTTCTAAATTCACTCTCGTTATTCACCATAAATTTAATTATGGAGTTGGTCTATATATGTATTGTGTAAATATCCATCTGCCTGAAGATGCCTGCAAGGTGTTCAGCTATCAGCTATACACAATATTCTTACAGCACACTTCAGTAGAATAAATACTTCTTTGACCTTCACTGCACTGTCCCAGAAGATTATGCCGGAAGTTAGAATCTGACGTGATGCAATGTATGCTAGTGGTCCCATCAACTGGTTAAGACAATAAAAGAAGTTAGCGTGTGCAAAGCATGTAGAACTGACTTCGTTGATAACTTAGCCATGTGCTAGTGCCATCTCTGTTTACTATTATCCAATCTAGATTGATGGTTGAGATGCCGTTAGAGGGGGCTTCTAGGTTTTTTCAGACTGACCTAAATGTTAACTCAAGCACAGTTCCATGTTGGCATGATCTGTACTTTCAACTTAATCAAATTTGCCACATATACACCAAGTGTAGCTTGACCACAATGGGTCAAATTACTTTTTTTTTCTTCATTTTTACTTCTCAATGTAAACTGGGATAAGTCAGTGCTTGTAGATGCATTGCTTAATTTCTCTCTGCCTAGCAGTAGGCACAAACATATAACTTGTGATGTATGCTACACTTGAATATAAATTTTGCTGATGGCAGGTGTGTGTGGTAGGAATGGGTGACAAATGGACACATGTGATGTTCGCCCTACATCAATTACTGCAGATATCTCGCAAGTATGAATGATCCTGTCAGTTTCAGCTGAAAGAGATTATGTTTAGAAATATTTTTTCTGAAAGATTTTGCTATTACTTTAACTTCTACATAACCTATTTTCCTCAAAAAATGACAGCCAGTTATAAACAAAATGGTTGCTCATAAAGGTCACTCAAAAATGCATGTGAGAACACATCTGCACATGTAGAGGTGCCTAAAATTTCCATAAACTGCATGTCTCTTTTGTAGCTAAAAGCAGGTGTTTCTATTGCAAGTTTGTGAAAGGTCATCTTGGCCATATAAAAAAATGTAAGAAATTTTCATCATTTCTCTGTATGTCATTTTTAAAACCAAAGCTGAATTTACTAAGCGTATAAAATTCTAACATTACAATCTGAGTTCCATAAAAAAAGCTGCAGCTTTCATTTAAGATGAAACTGATACTTATACATACTATAATATCTTGTATGTAACAGCACTTATTTCTCTCTAATTAACATTCTTTTTACACAGTGAACAAGTGTTTTCCACACATACAGTTCCCATTCCACTTATGCTCATACGATTTTTCAAGAGCCTGGAGTGATAAAGGCTACTGTCTTACTCTTAAAATAATTTGGAGCTACAGTCGAAATGTTGTCTACTGTCCCTGAAGTCTGTGAACTATGTATCCCATTACTAACCGAATTGTCTATTGTCAACACATCTTTTAAATAAAAATGTGTTTGTTCCCACTTAACTGGGGACTAATGCCAGAAATGAATGATTACATCTGATTATCAGCACTGAAGGAAGTAAACTTTTATCAGTTATGCATGCTGAACACTGACTGTGATGAATTAAGATTACCATAAATAACTGCAACCAGTCATCTTTAACTTAGCAAAAACCGAAGTACAGAATTTACACAACTGTAATTTATAAACATTTCCACTGAATTCGAAAGTGAACTATCAAACCTAAACAGTTGCTACGATCCTCTGAGATGGAGCACTATGATCTGATAATTAAGATAGCAGAAGTTTGTGGTCAACTGAACCTACCAACACCAGATGTTGGCTGCATCCCGTAACATGATGATGTGATGTGCGGTACCATATGCACACAACAGGAAGAAAACACAACAGAGTATTTCATCTCTGTTTGTTTTAAGAAGTGATTTGCAGTGACACAATGATCTGCAGTGTAGCCCAGAGAGTAAGTCTGGTTGGAAGCTGACACTTTGGTTGCAAGTTGATAAAGCCAAAGAATCTACATATGAAATCTTACATGTGGTGATACGCGGATCTGTAACACAGCTTGAGGTTTAGGTTAGGTTGTGAGGTGACATTTGGTTCTGAGTTGGAGAAGCTATATCAAACACTTCACTAATTTGAAGTCTGATGTACTTCACTAATTTGAAGTCTGATGTACTTCACTAATTTGAAGTCTGATGTGACTGCAAGAAAAATGACCAAAACATTTCATATGACTGTGGCTCCTACCCAGAAATGTTGTTGAAGGAATAACTAAATATATTTTTCTTCTAATCTTGGGGCCAGCATGCAAATACTGGTTAGATGTGCACTACACATCAGAGGCACCTTCTCAGGTAGCTGACTGTGGGTGGGATGCACAAAAGCGTTTTTTAGATTAGGCGACTCTCCTTCCAATCCAGATAACGATAACTGTAGGACACCCAGAGCAACAGTGAAAGATCGAAAGAAATGCCTCGCACATGTGAGAGTATTAAAATCCTCATGGTAAACTGCTGAAGCATTTGCAACAAAGTGCCAGAGTTTGACTCATGAAAATCAGTTAAGCTCACATAATAGTCAGTACATAAAGCTGGTTGAAACCTGAAATTGATAGCAGTGTGATTTTTGGGGAAAATTTAAGTGTTTGTTGAAAGAATAGGAAAATGGAGGTGATGTATTTATCGCAGAAGGCAAGGAACTCAAATTCACCGAGACAAGTTGAAGCTGCATGTGAGATCATTTGGGCAAGACTCATTATCAGGGGTGGGCATAAAATGATAATTGCATCCTTCTATTGCCCATCAGACTCATCTCTCCATGTAACCAAAGACCTTACTGAAAACCTCAGTTCACTTGTACACAAGTTCCCCAATCATACTGCTATCATCGGTGGAGACTTTAATTGTCCAACAATTAATTGGAAAAATTACAGTTTTGTTAGTGGAGGGTGTGATAAAACATCCTGTGAAACTTTACTAAATGCCTTCTCTGAAAACTACCTAGAATAGATGGCAAGGCACTTCATTCATCATGGAAATATATTAGATCTAATGGCAACAAACAGAACTGGCCTTTTTGAGAATGTCCACAACAAAACTGGTATCAGTGACCATAAGGCAGTTGTAACAACTATGAATACTAAAGTAGAAAGACCAACTAAGACAAGTAGAAAGATTTATAAGCTCAGCAAACTAGACAAAATATCAGTAATGCCCTACCCTAATGGGGAACTTGAAACTTTCAGCACAGGTCAGAAGCATGTAGAGGAACTTTGGCTCAAGTTTAAAAGAATAGTTGACCACGCATTGGGTAGATATGTACCCAGCAGAACAGTTCATCATGGGAGGGAACCTTCACGGTATACAGCCACTGTATAGAAATTTCTAAAGAAACAGAAGCTAACACATAACAGGTGTAAAACAAAGCATAGTGCTGCAAACAGAGAGAGGCTGAATGAATTTGGCTGTCAAGAGAGCAATGCATGATGCCATCAATGACTACCGTAGCAGAATACTGTCAAGCAATTTTTCGCATAACCCAAAGAAATTCCAGTGATATGTAAAGGCTGTTAGTGGCACCAAAGTGCCTGAGGATAGCAAAGCAAAAGCTAAAATGCTTAACTCCATTTTCAAATTTTCCCTTACAAAGGAAAACCCAGGAGAATTGCCTCAATTTAATCCTCGTACCACTGACAAGATGAATGAAATAAGTATTAGTGAGAGTAGTGTTGAGAAACAGCCGAGACTGTTAAAACTGAACAAAGCTCCAGGCCACGGTGGAATCCCTGTCAGTTCTATACTGAATTTGCAGCTAAGTTAGCCCCTCTTCTAACTATAATCTATGATAGATCCCTTGAAACAATAAAACCATGTCTAGTTCTTGGAAAAAGGCACAGGTCACACCTGTCTACAAGAAGGGGTAGTAGCAGTGATCCACAAAACAACCATCCAATGTCCTTGACATCAATTTGTTGTAGAATCTTAGAACGTATTTTGAGCTCAAACATAATGAGGTACCTTGAACAGGATGACCTCCTCAATGCCAACAAGCGCAGATTTCAAAAACATTGATCATGTGAAACCCAAATCGCACTTTTGTCACATGACATACTGAAAGTTTTGGACCATGGCAACCAGGTAGATGCAGTGTTTTTTAATTTCTGGAAAGCATTTGACTCAATACCACAACTACGCTTCTTGTCAAAAGTATGGTCATATGGGGTATCAAGTGAAATTTGTGAGTGGATTGAGGACTTTTTGCTAGGGAGGACAAAGCATGTTATACGAGTCATCATCAGATGCAGAAGTAACTTCGGTTTTGGCCCAGGGAAATGTGTTGGGACCTATGCTATTCATGTTGTATATTGATGACCTTGCAGACAATGCATTTATCTATACCTGAAAGAAGCTGCATAAATATTCAGTCAGATCTTGATAAGATTTCAACACGTTGCAGAGACTGGCAACTTACTCCGAATGTTCAGAAATGTAAAATTTTGCACTTATCAAAAAAAAAAAAAAGGTATGCTTTGACTATAATATCAATGAGTCACTTTTGAAATTGGCCAACTTATAGAATACCTGCATGAAATATTTTGTAGAGATGTGAAAGGGTTATTCATGTCAAAACACGCAACAATTCAAGGATTTGTAACTCTCTATCTCAGATTTTCACAAAACTTTACACATTATAGCATAGGAACTACTGCAACATCTTTTTGGGATCAGACTACAACTTTATTTTACATCGAATTTTAAATGTAGTGATATTCTGGTAAATGGGCTCTGCAAGAATGTCAATGCAAAATGGTAGTTATCTACATAAATGCAGGTGTTTATGAAGCTTTTGATTTGGAATTTTTTTGGAAGTTAAATAAGGCATATAGTTAAGAGATATCCACTTATTGAAGTAGTAAAATTGCAGAGAAAATTTTTGAAAGTATTCATGTATATCAATTTTAGATTTCAGAAAAATTGCAACGTTGTGGAAAAATGCTCATATCACATTTCTTCAACTTTCTGGGAACCTGATTTTGGTCTTAAATAATCACCTAGATTGTAAGTTTTCTAATAAATATTTTAATGAGTCTTCTGCTAATTGACACACACATCTGAAATCAAAATACTTTTTGCTGTGATGGAAAAGGGTCATTTTAAAGTAAGTCCATCCACTCACTGTCTCAGATGCAATGGTATCAAAGTAGCACATCTGAGTATAACTCATTCTAGGCAGGCAAGTTACCTTTCTTTAAGAGTGAAAATTTATTTTCTTTCATTTGCCTAATTCAGTGATTTTTTTAAGACTATAATATATATGATTTGTGTATTCAGCCGATCACCCTCTACAATGATAAAAAAGTGTTCTTAAGACAGCACTAACATGTTTGAAACCTTTATAGGCATGAAAGTAATGCAACAATTGCTGAAATTCATTGTTGAGAATAACTGGCATGCAACAAGTAGTCTATTTGGCCTCAGTTGTTCTTTGCCTTTCTGTGAGACATCTCACATCTGTTTGTGGTGTGCCTCTATCATTCCAGTTGTAAAAAGTATGTTTTAATGGAATTAGCACTCAGTTAATTGCAATGGAAAATGTGAATTCATGCACTGTAGGAAAATTACTGAAAACACTATGTCATTTGACAACCTATACCTTAGTAAAAACTCTACAAAAAAAAAAAAAAAAAGCGGAAGAGCTGAGTGAAGAACCACGAGATTTGATATTGCTTTCCAAAAGATCGAGAAAGTGCTACTATGTGTGAACATCACGGATACTATTACTTAAAAGTTATGAAAGTCATCAATGAAATTATTGTGATGCTTCCAAAAAACGCAAACAGTTAAAAAATCAGGTCAGTTTGTTTGTTGTCATCTAAAACATTAAGTGCTAAGAGAATCTATGTAAAAGTGGGCCAAAAGCTGTGCACAATTTGTCCGTAAGATTTGTGAACTGACATCAGTGATAGAAATGAAAGTGATGCAGATGACCAAGATGTGACATTTCACAAATCAGTACTAGAAAGTCAAAGTAGTGAGGATGCAAATAAAATTTTACATGATTTGGGGTGATCTCCCTTAAAACTTCACTCCATTCCAAATCACAACAAGGTCTCATATGGCAAACAAAAACTAGAAAAAGTGAAGCATGTTTTGGAAAGAAAAGTGAGCCAGACATTAGATTGCAATTACGAAGGTTCTGACCATAGAGAAGAAAAATTTGATGATAAAATTATTAAGAAAACCCAAGATTTTGATGCCATGATATTGTTAAGAGAGGAGAGAAAAAGTGGCTAGTGTAAGAGTACCTGAAAAAATTCAAACTTTAACTTTAGCTCCACCTTCTTGGTCAAAAGAAAACATACTGTCAAAATTCAATGTTAGTGAGTATGTGGTTCAACAAGCAAGGAAACTGGAAACAGAAATGGATATTTTATCAATTCCTAAACAAAACAGGAGCAAAGTTATTGCCGATGAAATGGTAAAGATTGTCACTGATTTCTACCAAAATGACGAATATACTCAAATGTTACCAGGTGCAAAAGACAAAGTTAGCATTCAGAAGAATGTGTATATGCAAAAAAAGACTCATCCTTTGCAACTCAAGAGAACTGTACTATTGTTTTAAATGGGAGAATCCAAACATTAACACTGGTCTTTCTAAATTTTATTCACTAAGACCAAAGTGGTGTATTTCAGCTGGTGCTGCCCGCACTCACTCAGAGTGTGTGTGTGTGTGTGTGTGTGTGTGTGTGTGTGTGTGTGTGTGTTAGCCATAAAAATGTAAGACTGCTTCTGGACGTGGAACACATTGAAGAAACATACAAAGAACTTATTAAATTTCTTGTACGTGATTCTGAAAACTGTGCATGCTTAATCACTGTGGCAATTGTCCCATAGATGACAATCTGTCAGAATTATTAACACAGAAATTAGCTTACAAAGATGCTGATGATGAAATTGAATTCAGCCAGTGGATAAACACAGATCATCGGGCAGAACTGCTAAAGCAGTCTGCAACTGTTGATGAATACACCGACTTGTTGGTAACAAAATCACAGGCACTTAAACCATGCTTATTTATATCTAAGTGTCAGTCAAAATCACTGAAAAAATTGAAAGGAAATCTAACCCCAGAAAAAGGAACTCTGTTAATGGACTGTGCTGCAAACTACAGTTTTGAAATTCAGAATGAAATTCAGAGTTACCTCTGGACAAGAAGCAGATGTACAATCCATCCTGTGTGTATTTATGTGGTAAATGAAGAAAGTAAATTGGTAATACTGAACCACTGCTTTATAAGTGATGATATGGAACATGATGTAGGATTTGTAAATGCTGTCCGGAAAGAGATGGTTAAGTGGCTGGCAGAGCATTACCCACAAGTGAAGAAGTACTTTATTTCACTAATGGATGTGCTGCTCAATATAAGAATAGAAAAAGCTTTAAAAATTTATGTGAGGCACAAAAACAATTTTTCTACTGATGCTGAGCATTCCGAGCCACGATAAATCTGTGTGCGATGGTTTGGGAGGAACTATAAAAAATGTATTGAGAAAAGCTTGTCTTCAACTAGCAAATTATGCACAAATAACAACTGCATCTGATGTTTACAATTTTTGCAAACCTAATATTGACAATTCTTTTTTCATTTCTTAGAGAAAGTCAATGTAGATTTTCTATGCAAAAACCTCAAGAAGAGATTTTCAACAACCTGTACAGTAACTGTTACCAGGAATTTTCACCATTACAAACCACTTTCTTGTGATTATTTAGAGATTGCAAGAGTAACTTCTTCCGAAAAGCCTTCCTTGATTTTTTCATTCAATGAAAATGCCCCACAATGGACTTGCACTTGTCCTCAACAAGATTCTTTTGTAGTAGCTGTGTGTGATGACAGGTGGTACTTTGCCTTTGTGAGAAATGTCTGTGATGAAGAAGGGGACATTGAACTACTTTTTCTCTGCCCACCTGGATCAGCAGTAATATTCTTCGGGCCGGAAAAGGAATACTCTTGTTTCGTGCCTTAGGAAAACATTTTATTTGCTGTTGGTGTACCTAAATTGACATCATTGGGCAGAATGTATTACTTTAATGATACAGATATGAAGTTAAGAGAATATAATTTGTCACAGTGGATTAAAAACAGATATGCTCTTAAGAAGTTTCATCGATAGTTTCATGGATCTTCACCGCTGAACAGGTACATTTTAAATTAATATTAGTGTGGCTAGAATAATTGTTGTTTACAGATGGTAATTTTACACCCTAAATAAAGTTAAGATGTGTAATGAAAATGTTTCAATTAAATTTGTAACTTTTGGGTCTGTAGTTTCATGAGGCAGCCTTACTATAGGTTGTCATTTTACATAATCTGATTTGAATGACTTTCTGAACAATGACGTGATATGTGTTAAACATCCAGGGTGCTGCCTCTATATCTCTCTCTCTCTCTCTCTCTCTCTTCCAATAAATAAATCTTGTATCAGCTGTCAGAAAGTGTTTTACATACTTAAAAATCATTGTTTGGGCCACAACTGCTGAAGTTGATTTTCTATATTCCAAAGAGTCAAGAATAGTTATTAATTTTTGTTTAATGCATGGGAGAGTCTAACAGAGATACTGAAGAAACGTAACTGGCATACTCTTTAAGACAGACGTAAACTATTCCGAGAAAGTTTCAAGCACCAACTGTAACTGATTACTTTATGGACAGACTACAACTCCCTAAGTATCGCCCATATAGGGATCATAAGGATAAGATTAGAACAATTACTGGCATAGTCCATATCCCTTCAGGCAGGCTAGGAAAGAATCTTATCTTCATAGTCTCAGATATTATTGAATTTAGCATATGTTAAGATGGAGGACTAAGTAAGGAAAACATATTCTTTTTGTTTTCTCCAAAAAGTTCCTGCTCTGAGGTACAGCCCTCCAAAGATGACACTGTGCACACCATTTTGAAGATGCGAATTTTGGAAAAATTTTATAATGATTCATCTTCGGGACATTTTATATGTTTTTTTATTTGAAAGATAATTGGTTTATGATTACTAAGAAATCTTCCATTTGGACTTATCTCTTCTTTTACTATAGCGTTCTGAACTTTTTTTTTATAATTTATGGATTTTTTTTTTTTTTTTTTTTTTTTTTTCAAAAGTGGCAATCCATAAAACTATGACTTTTTCTGTTGATTAGTACCATATAGTTCTACATTCCCTGAAAAGGAGAGCTTCCACTTTTAGGTTGAACAGGTTTTATAAACAACTGAAATTTTTGCCGTACAGAAAACCTGTTTTATCATCACATAACAGGCTCATAAGAATCAAAACCTAGCCTTATAGTCAATGAACCAAAAATGTGTTCCATTACTTCAGTATCCTCCTTTGTTTTGTACAGAAATTAGCCAGTCAATGAACTAAAAATGTGTTCCACTGCTTCAGTATCTTCCTTTGATATAGAGTGATGCCTTCTTCCTTTGATATAGAGTGATGCCTTCTTCCTTTGATATAGAGTGGTGCCTTCCTGGTGAACCAATAGGAACTGGAGCATTTACAATCTTCAAAATATTGTGAACAGGAAGTCAGCACTGATGGTGTTGTTGCTATCCTTCAGCTGGAAACCTATACCCAGCAGCTGGTCCACATGGTAGCATAAAATTCACTACAATTTTGTTTAACTCATAACTGGTGTCTATAATCTCTGCAATCCACCAGTCACAGTCATACACAAGCACACCACAAACATTCCTCTGATGTCGGAATGACTGGACGATCAATTAACACCAAGATCAAAGAGCTTAAGTGACATTGCAGGTGGAGAAATCTGCCGTGGCAGAGCACGCACTGAATGAGACCGACCACGTAATAAAATTCGCCGACACAGAAGTTCTGGCTGTAGAGAAGTACTATCACACGCGCTTGTTCAGAGAAGCTGTAGAAATACAAAAACATGTGAACAGTTTCAACAAGAAAAAGGAAGCCTTAAGGTAAACGGATCCTGGCTTCCCGTACTGCAGCGAACGACCGTCGCAGGTAGCAAGAGGAGAACCGCACCGGAAATGACCGCGGAGAAGCCCTCGGACTTTGGCGCGCCAGGTACATATAGTCTGCGGCCACGAGCTCGACTCCAGTTCACCACCGCCAATGGAGGGTGAAGCTTTGACAATGCCAGCCACTCGTGCTGGCGAAACATCAGAAAAATCAGTAGATGAATGTCGGATGGAGAACCCGAGACGAAAGCCAATAGGCAGTCTGGTGGTGAATGTTAAGAACACTTATTTCTTCAGACAGCTTCTATGATATAGAATAAGACCGTTCAAGCACTGAAAGTTCCCTTAAAACATTTTTCATTGGTATCCAAACTTTGTCACTAGTAGATTTCTTGAATGATGTTCTTAGGCCAGCAGGGTGGTAAAAATGCACAAAAACATCACTGTTTTCCAAACTTACTCTTTCAACCTCTGCAAGCCACCACTGTCCATCAGACACACATGCCACTATGTCATTCAACATTAAAGACAGAGATGTAATTTTACTGACACAAAGATCCTCATAAATTTCAGTTTCTGATGTTACATAGCATAGATCTAAGTTTTCTAATGCTAAGGAATTTGTGGAAATGCCATGTTCCTTTTATTGCTATAGTTTTCAAATCTGGTTTTAAGTGTTGTTTTCATATACAGAACCCCTTCTTCTTTCTTGATCAGAAAATAGGTAATGCCTTTAATATTATCCTTGCAAAAGACATAAATGTCCTGTACTGTGAGAATTTCGTCTGTGCTTGGTCTTTGTAGGCTGGCATTACTTACTTCACATTTTGTTGTACCTCCTACTCCATCAAATGCATTTTTACCATGGCAAGATGCGAACAAGTGCCATTCAGCCTCCAACCCAAAGTCTACTTTGGGGTTGCACAGATTTCAAATATTCTTTTTGTTCTTATACTTCCATCTGAAAAGTATATCAGCTTCTCAACACTGGGAAATTTTTATTTTATGTAATTTATTACATACTTTTGAAACACATGTACAGCCAAAGAGTTGTGCTCCAAGTAGTCACTTAGAATCCAAATTGAAGAACTGTGAACTTCATCTTTCTCATTTTTAAAGTAGAGAATAAATGGATGCACTGTTGCATGGTCATTGAACCAGTGCTACCCTTGTATTGCATCCTGAATCACACATGTAAAATTTTCTGCAAAATCAGCTAGAACTATGCATTCAGTTTCATGACGTCGTGCTTTTTTGTCCTTCAAAAACTTACTTTGGGTTTTAGAAATATAGTGGTGACTTAAGTTTTTGTATGTTATCAATATAGATTCCAAGTACTCTTCCTGTGATTTAACCACTGTTATCATTTCTGCCCTGTCAGTTGTGACCCACTGTTTGAAGGTAATACTGCCTGGCATTTCCTCATCATATTCGTGAAACAATTCAGTAATGGCTTCCTTACCAGGGCATTTATTACACATACTCATCATGCAGTCATAACTGTGTCACAGACCACTAAAACTAGTAACTCTTTGTACTTAAGATCACTGAGTTTTGCACCCACAATCATCAGTTTAACATTTTGATGATATAAACAAACACATACGGAGTGTGTCCCTGAGATCCAACCAAAATACACCACTTAGGGCAGAGGTCACAAAATTTTGACCTTCCAATTTTGCGTTCAGGATGAGAATTTTTGAAAGCTACATAAAGTCCATTTAAATCTGACAGCACTAGACGTTTCTGCTTTGTTACTTTAACTCCATTTATAACAACTCTTTTACTACCTTTGCATCCTAGGCACAGTCTACTGTTTTCATCATCTTCAAAAAACTGCTGGATCTTTTTAATTGTTACACCTACTCCTTCCTTCTTTCCTAAAACTGGGAGAATGCCTTGCTCTTTCACTAATTTTTGGGTTAGTTTAACCAAATGATGATAAACGTTGCATTCATGAAGAGAAACGTTGAATTCATGAACTAAGTTTTCTCTTGATCGTGCGTCAGGGAGCAAACTTAAAATTTTAACTTTTTGCTCTTTAGATGTCACTGAACATTTCATTTCTAATTTCTCTATTAAGCTCAAACATTCAGCGTCAGACGATGCTGGTGGTAGGTTTTCTTCTTCTTTAGAATTAATGTTGGTATCTGTATCATTAAAGCATGATTCCAAGTCTTCTCTAATTTTGTCTGAAATTTGTTGTATCTTATTTTCAACAGCTGCTTTTCTTTTTCTGCTACTTAATTTTATTATTTTCAAAGCAGGAGATACATCTAACTTAGAACAAGCAAAATCCAATATGCTAACAGCTTCCTCATTAGGAATATAAATGTCATTAATAAGGCTGCATGATTCTGGTTCTGGATTCACAACAAATATTTTTGAGTAACAATGTGCGCACAGGGAATTTCCAGGAATCACATTACGTTTCACATGGAAAGCTGTTTCACTCTCACATAACAAGGACAAATGTTCAAGTTTTACTTCCCTCAAACCTTTAGTAACAGGCTTTTTATGAACTTTAAGTGGATCACAGCACTTTCTTCCAAAAATGTCGTCGTACTTCAGAAAATATTTCTTCTCGTGATACTCAAACACTGATGTTATAGAAGAACTTACTTGAAATTTAAACAAAGTTTGTCTAACTTCATCAAAGTCATTGACATTTCTCAAGTTTTTTGAAACTGAACTGTAAACTGCTTTGTGACACATTTCACTTGCTATCTGTCCAACAGAGCACTGTTCATCCATGTTATTGCATTCCAGTTAAGGTCTCAAAATTAATTACAAATTACACACAGAACAATGCACATAATACATTCTACACTCTCAATGAAGTATGTACATCCACTCTAACAGAGGTTTCAGAACAGACTCACTACAACAATGCCGCACCCAGCAATAATGTACTTCTACAATGCCACACCCAGCAATAATGAACTTCTTTATTGACAATAAACCTGAACTTAAATAAGCATTTTGATTACCATAGAACAAAAGCGAAAGCTCCTATTGCTAATATTGCATTATTAAAAATAAATAAACTAAATGAATATTTGGAGATAGAGTTAACTAAATATATGTCACAATTAAACTTGATTACAATGAAACAATAAACCATTTAAATAGGCAACAGCCATAAGATGAGTTGTAGAGTAACTTGAATTATTTCCGCATTTTCAAAAATTCATATCTTTGTTCACTGTCAGATACCAATGTTGAAATTTTTACAGTACAGTGCTATCATATAGGTGTACAAACTGTGCAAAAATCATGTTTTTATATTCAGTCCCACATGAGATAACTAACCCCAAACTTTACAAAAAAAAAAAATTTTCAAATTTCAAAAATTCATAAAAAATTAAGGAAACATTTGTAAATGTTCTTGCACTATATGAGGGTAGGAGTGTATCATATCTAACTATAGGAAAAAAAGACTCTCATAAATCAATCCTTGTTTGTTATTTTTGGGCCTAAAAAGTCGATTTTGGAAAATTTGGATACCAAACTTTGGCAGTAATTTTGATTGGTTATTTTTGAATTTATGGTATTTTGTGTAACAGGCAATGCAAATTTCAAGTAAGTTCTTCTAAAAACAATCATGTCAATTGCAATGTTGTAACTTACTCCAGTGCAGAGACATTAAAATTTTTGCTAATGTCTCCAGACTGAAAAATAGTCACATGCCTACAAATAAAAACGGCCGCCATCCAGTAAAGGTGCAAGATAAATTATTTTCAGAAACTGTTTTGAATTTCTCAAATATAGGTCATTCACATTAAAAAAAGTTTAAATATGTAAAAATGGTCAAGCAACCATCACTGGAATACTTTATATGTGTTAGCCCTGGCTAACACGTACCTCTGTAGTTGACTGATTCAGTGTACCTAATTCTTCCTCTACTGATGCTAAATTTGCATCATCTGCACCATGGCAGGCTTCACCTTATTCAGATACTATCATGGTTGTTATTCTGTCAAAATATATTGAACACAAAAAGTTGTCACTGGAAATGTCTTCACTTTGAAACAGAATCTTCAAATGAAAATACTTATTCCCACCCTGGACAAAGTCTGTTGCCTTTCTCTCTCTCATGGCCCCGGTCAGAAGACATTTCAAACATTCCTTTTGACAAAACACACTACAACTGTTCAACTGGCAAATTCCTCACGAAAATGCAGAACTCACTGGATGGTCTCAGATTTCTTAGAAGCCTCTTCAGTAGACAAATTAGCACTGAACAACTACAATAAAGAAACCTGCAATGAACAACCACGACAAAGAAACTGACAAGAAACTACAACACAGTGCAAGAAAAAGCTGCAACAATGAAAGTGAAAAGAAATAACTGCAACAAAGACAATAGAAATAAACATTGCAACAAAGAAATTTGTAAGAAACAACTTAATTGAAGACAAACAATATCCTTGAAAAGGGTCAATGTAAGCATCCGATTCCACCCGTCGGCTTTGACCTGTGACGTAAGGCTGTTGTGGTGTGTGACATCACGACGGTGCGGAGTTTAGTTAGTGGTGGTGGTTAGTGTTTAACGTCCCGTCGACAACGAGGTCATTAGAGACGGAGCGCAAGCTCGGGTTAGGGAAGGATTGGGAAGGAAATCGGCCGTGCCCTTTCAAAGGAACCATCCCGGCATTTGCCTGAAACGATTTAGGGAAATCACGGAAAACCTAAATCAGGATGGCTGGAGACGGGATTGAACCGTTGTCCTCCCGAATGCGAGTCCAGTGTGCTAACCACTGCGCCACTTCGCTCGGTTTTAGTTAGTGAGAGTGGTGTGTTTGTAGGTGTTGTTTTGTTGTGATCGGTGGTGATCTCTCGTGATGTGTTTATGTATTGTGTGTTAGGTGATGTTTTTGGTTTAGTTTACGTGTGTGGCGTGTTTATACATGGCGTATTATTGCAGTCAGTGGTTCTCTCTGGTGGTGTCTTTATGGGTAGGGTGTTATATGGCGTGTGGGATTCAACTGCGTGGTAGCATTGCACGTGCATGGCATAGATGGTGACTGTGCTTTCATCAGAATATATTGAAGTGAGTTAAGAATTTTGGTTTTGTTATGTTGATGTTATTGTTGTTTTTTTTCTGTTCATCGTGTGTGAATTTTGGCAAATTGCTTTGTTAACGTCTTTGGTAGGTATGGATATGACTGACAAGGTTAAAACAGTTCATGGTTGGCAGTGATGATGGGGGACAGTGCATTGTCTCTAATAAAATTTCTTCAGCTATTCGGCTCGTTGGCTGAAGTCATGATGTGTTCAGCGTGTCGTGAAGAAATGAGCCTTACAAAAGTACCACCATCTTGGACCAGGAACGGCTACATGTGGAGATGTCGTAAGGATAACAGGTCAAGGGAAGTGTTCGATTCCAATTTTGATTTTCTAGGTGTTTTTTTGTGGTAGGATTAAGTGTAGTGGTGGTGAAAGTTTTGAGATTTATAGTGTGGTATCGGTTGTTTCGCTTGACCTGTTATATGTCAAGGGAAGTAATCTATCTCAGTGGATTTTGTGTGTAGTGGAATTTGGGAAGGTTGTGGGGTATTGTAATTTTAGTGTTTTTTGCCATTTGGTGTGGTGGCGTGTGTGTATATTTAGTTTGTCCCCCATCTAAAAACCCCCAATTTCCCCCGCTTGTCCCGTTAGCTTCATTATATTTTTGGAGGAATATGTGTTTGGTGGTTTACTTGATGACGTCATAGGAGCAGTATGAGATTTGTTGTGAATGGTCGTTTCCGCCATATTGGTGGCATCATCGGTGAAAGCAGAGGGATGGAATCAGACTTTTCCGTTATGAATTTTTAAAATGAAACCTGTCCAACTTAAAAGTGGAAGCCCTCCTTTACAGAGAATACAGTACTACATGGACAAATCAACAGAAAAAAAATCTAACTTTTCTGGTTGTCATTTCTGAAAAAATAAATTTTTTCTGTAAATTATTAAAAAAAAATTCAAAAGACGACAGTAATGTCCAAACAAAAGATGCTATTGTAATGATAAAGCAATTATCTTTCAAATAAAAACAACTAACAAAATATCTAGAACTGTTACAGAGATATAGCATTTTAAAATTTTTTCCGAGATTCGTATCTTGAAAACGATGTTCGCAATGTCATCTTTGGAGGTCTGTATCTCTGGGCAGGATTTTTTTTTTGAAGAATACAAAAAAGTATGTTTCTTACTTACACCTGAATGTTAACATATGCTAAATTCAATAACATCCCAAACTATGAAGGTAACCCCACTGCCTGAAGTGATATGGATTATTTCTACTTCATCCACAGAGGCATTAAAACAATCAGTCTTCTTGCACTACATACGTGACTGAACAGGAAGTTACCCTAATAGCTGGTACACTTGGACGTACCCTTGCCATGCACTTGACAGTGGTTTGCAGAGTGTAGACATAGATGCTGCAGAGACCAAACAAAATTCACTTTATCATTTGAAATCAGAAGTTTCTCCAACACTTACATCCACAGATGAAACAACAGATTTTATATATAAAACTAGCTAACAACGTAATTCTATAACAATACCTATTCCATTTTTCATTTAAATTCGAACTTCATTGATTTAATAGATGCTATAATCTGTTACTTCATGTTTTGGTGTAAATAAGATACACCACTGTATTCTCTAAGTAGTCATTATTGTACTCAACTGTGCGACAATGAAAAATTGGCACTTATTTCATTTCCAAATTTACGAGCAAATACTACTGTGGTGCCTACTTCGCTCTTCATAATAAATAATAATGCATGAAAACGAATTAAACAAATTTCTACTCATAGATACAAAGAAAAAAACAAACACAATATAAAACAGATAATAAGAGCAACAATGGTTTCCAAAACACTACTCTGATATTTTCAAAATATATTTATTAGACTCAAAACCTCTAGGATAACTACATATAAATAAGTCAAAATATATTCTAGCGCTGAACAACTAATTACCTGTACATAATCGATGCATTCACCAGTAACTGGATCCTTTCTAAAAGTTACATTTTGTATCACCGCAAACAAATCTCCTTCACCTAGAAGCTCAACTTTAAACTTACAGCGAAATTCTTTGTATCCAGACCACTTATCAAATGTTCGCTGTTCAGTAATTAAAATTCCATTTTCTGGAGGAAGTTTAATTGTTTGTTTTTTCACGTGTGAACAAACCTTGTCATGCCCTAAACTATCTGGAAGAAAAAAATCAGAATGAGAATAACTTAGTAGTAATGTAGTCGCTCGCACATTGAAATTTTTAACTTCATTATAATGCTGTCAACATTAATTATTTCAAGTGACTGAGTATGCACTTGATCAATACACTGCACACCAAAAGAAACCACCCGATCAACATTGTATATCACTTTAAACAACAACTATCACCAGAAGGATTAATCACTGAAAAACAAATATTTCACCGCTCGCCTGCGCCAAGTTAAAAATTCTTCAGGGAAGACAGCGTCAACAACTTCCAGCAACACTACTATACGCTATACGCCTGCTCTGTCAATTCATTTGCTGACATATTTAGCCTAGCAATAAACTTTCATTTACACCAAAATTATAAAAACCATCATATTTATTTCCGGTATTTTGTTACGAACTGGATTATATGAGCTGTCAAAACATGTAAACATTGGTAAAAAATAGACAATTCTGTAGCACAGCACACAAATTTTCTCCCATCATTGCAGATTCCAGTATAGATTACACTCACATTTCCTGTAAGCGGAACACTGAAGAAAAACCATCAAAAAACTAAAACATAATATAACACTCTGCATCCGACCACCAGTCGGCGCCATCTTCACCGTTTTCACTGATTGCACTCGATTCCCAGATTTTTACTCAACGATGTTCTACGAAAATGGTATGACGCACCCACTACTCTCCAGAGATGTTGCACGAACATACATTCCACCCTCGGATCGCACATCTGTTATACGATCTGTTAAAAGTCTTACTATAGTAAAGGTTTCATCTTTTATATTATTTTAATTATTATGGTATATTTAGTTTTTGACAATTTATTCCACAAGTATGATTTTGAGCAGCCTACACGCCCATCTGTGCAGCCATTGTATTCCCCAATTTGTATTTTGAGCAGCCTACACGCCCATTTTGAGCAGCCTACACGCCCATCTGTGCAGCCATTGTATTCCCCAATTTGATTACGTTAAGCGTCATTAGTCAACTTTGCTTACTCCCTTAGGTGAAACCTCCGGGGAATTCACTGTATCGACTGGTTTGCATCCTGCGCGGCGCTCATATATAAGCGAAAACGATTACAGTTGACATGTTAGTTCAGATGAGGACAGAGCGATTTGTAAAGTGTTAAGTACGCAAAATTGTGTCAATGGAAAAAGAAGATTGTAGTAGTGGTCGTGTTTAACTGTAAGAAGTGAATTCAAAAATACAGAAAATTCTTGGAGACTAATCCTGAATGTAATGGTTGGTTGTGCATTGATGAACCGAACTCTGAAAGGGCTAGATGTAGAACCTGTAAAATAATTTTTGTGCCTGAATTGGGATGTGTTACAAACATTCTTTTAGTGAAAACCATGTCAAAAATGTGAGGATGATGTCATCTAAAAGCCAGATAATTTTGAGTTCATTTGTGAAATCAGTTACAAGTGACGTAGCTTTAAATAATCAGGCTCACACTGCTGTAATTAAATTGGTGGGATTCGTGGCAGATCACAATCTGCCTTTCAGTGTTGCAGATCAGCTGGAGGGCATAGTTAACCCGTAACTGGTACACCTAGGTCCTAGGGACCTGAGATAAATTTTTTTTTTTTCAGCATTGCAATGTGTGCAGCACACTGACTTGCACTCCTACGTACTCTCCAGCATTCGGTTGGCTATCAGCCCACAGCATTGTCACAAGTGTCTTCGCTAGTTTTGCATCTATAAAAGCACATGGGACCCAAGGACCCAGTTGTAACTGCAGTGGAAGTTTTACATCTTAACAGCACTTGCAATATTTTGGAATTATTGTACCACATTTCATAAAAATGAGTGTGGAAGATACCATCGATACTCAGAACGAACCAGTGGACAGTGATATTGATGATATAAGCGGAAGTGGCAGCAATTGTGAAACTAGTGAACATGAAACTGAATGTGACAGCAATGAAGGACAATCTACAGGTAATAATATCTATGAGAGAAATAGAGTCAAATGGTCAACAGCACCCAGCATACGTGGTAGAATCCCACAAAGCAATATCATCTCTCCAATTCATCTTCCTGAAATACATGGCCCAGCTAGACAGGTAAACAAAAAGATCCCTCTAGCATTTTGGGAACTACTTTTCACTGATAAAATGATTCCAGAGATAGTACTCAGAACCAATGAAAAAATTATATCATTGGTGCCTGAGTCTAAAAGTTTATTCTTTCAAAAGTAACAGATAAAGTGGAAATAAAGGCCCTTATGGGTCTTTGGTATCTCTGGGGAGCCTTCAGATCAAACAGTGAAGATCTGGATGATTTGTTTGCTACAAATGGCACTGGTAGACCAATGCCCTTGAAACGTCTATTATTTTTATTGCATTGTCTTCCTTTTGATGATTCAACAACCCGTGATACCAGAAAACTCAGAGATAAAATGTACCACATCTCTTGGCTATTCAATTCATTTGTAAAAGGTTGCCAAGAAAACTATCCAGTTGGGTAATATGTCACCATGGACGAAATGTTTGTTGGATTCCGTGGCAGATGTGCATTCAGGATGTACATTCCTTCCAAGCAAAGGAAATATGGAATAAAAATATTCATCTTGGCTGATGCCAAATGCATTACTGTTTGAATGCCGAAATTAGTAGTGGAAAACCAGCTGTAACCACCCCAGAACGTATGCTCATTCCAACTGCAGTTGTCATGCAGTTGGTTGAACCAATTAGAGGAAGCAACAGAAATGTGCCTGGAGACAACTGGTTCTCAGGTTCTCAAGTGTATAAATGAGTTGTCCAAATGCCATTTTACTTATATTGGCACTATAAGAAAGAATAAGGCTGAGCTACCCTTAAACATTACTGAAGCAAAAGCAGAAATGAGTCTTCCTCAATTTATGGATACTCTGGCTGTATAACACTACTTTCACACATCCCAAAAAAGAACAAGGTAGTGAACATGATGTCAATAATGCACTATGGTGAATGTGAGATGGAACATAAGCCTGAAATTATATACGACTACAATAGAACAAAATGGGGTATTGATGCTCTTGATGAAAAGACTCATAATTATACAACTTTCAGAAGAAAAAGGCGGAAGCCTATGGCAATATTCTACACCATATTGGATATAGCTGGTGTAAATGCTTTTGTTTTACTCCAGGCCAAAGAAGACAATAATGATATTATTCGTCGAGAATTCCTCATTCAACTAGGAATGGAACTTGTAAGTGACCATATGAAAAGAAGACTGGATTCTCCATTTCTGAGAAAAGACGTCAGAAATTCGATTTTTGATATTTTAGGAATGAATCCTAACGAGGCACCAGGAACATCCCAAGCCGGCAAAGAGGCTCCTCCTACTAAATCTAAGAGAAGAAGGTGCTCCATATAACCATCTAAGAAAGATAGGAAAGCATCACGAGAGTGTGCCAGATGTCAAGCACCATTCTGTTTGGAATGTTCCAGTGTTTTGTGCTCAAAGTGTTTCGGTGGTTTGGAAGAGTAAAAATACTAAATTTAACTGGTAAATGGTTTGGAAGAGTAAAAATACTAAATTTAACTGGTAAAAACAATAAATTATCTAAAACATGAGATTTTTAGACAATTGCTGCTATTTTTTACCATTTTAATAATCAAGTATGTCATTCAGCTGAAAACGTTACCACAGAATCTTCCCAGAAGCTATGCCTGCGGAAATCTTTATACCGTATTTGAACTTTTCTTTTGGTTTACAGCTTTGAAGAACAGTCCATTTTGATTGTAAATGTGTAATTTCAGTTATAAAGGTTAATATTTGTAGCTCTCGAGTAGGACTTGACAAATGTATGTTTTTCACTTTTTGTGCTTTAACTACTTCACTGTCTTTTTTTATAGTTTCTGAAAGAGATGACCAGAAATAAGGAAACTAGTTTTGTATTAGCATTAATAATACCCTCTTAAATAGTTAATATTTAAATTTTATCATCTTGTTTATTTTCTTCTAAAACCTGTTCAGAATTTATCTGGGTCCTGACGACCCAGGTGTACCTTGTGTATTAACATTTTTGGATGTACCAGTTAGGGGTTAAGAGTTGCCATGTTGATTCTAAAATCGCTGACAGTATAAATTTGCTTCACATTAAGTGTTCCCAGATCGTAGAGAAAGTTAGGAGTGAGTCATAAGAACGAACTTACAGAAACACTGAGACATACAAAATTCAGTTTTCTTACTGATGAGTCAACAGATGTATATAGCACAGTAAGCTGGTTTCAAACTTGTTTCCAGATGTAAAGATCAAGTATATAAGCTTGATCAAAGCTGGAATATTCAGGCCTGTTAGTTGGATTCAAGCTTGAAATAAACATCAAAGTTGGCAGAGTTCAAGTTATATTTCAAGCTTGACTTATCAAGTTTGGTTCCAGCTGTATCTACACACGTGGAATACAGCCTGGTATTTACAGCTTGTTTTAAGCTACATAATTATTAATCTGAATTTAATGAACCTAATTAATTAAATAAATATCAGAATGGAAATGGTGTGAAAAAATTTATCAAGACATGTATGTTTAAAAAATTTTATTTTCAAAGTGTTTAAAATTGTTTTATTTTAAAATTTAATTATTCTGAAGCCCCTCCGGCCTCAGCACACAGACCAGAGCAGGATCAAATATCGCTGACTTCTGCTGGTATAATGATCCTGTAACAGGTAAAAGAAAATGATAGCCATACCTAAACATAAAAAAATGTAAAAATTTGAAACTGGTCAACCTAAATATAATTTATGCCCCAGATTAGCAAAATAACTTCAAACTCACTGATGTAGTAAGAATCATTAACTAGTATAAATGTCACTGAGTAAGCAGCTGCTTCTGGTGACTTCATTCCAAACAGTTTTTAAAGTAATTTGAAATAACTTTTTGTTTGAAATTTTGGGTAATTTTGCGATGACTTCATGAAGAAGCCACACATCACTATTTCTAACAGTTTCAGGGCCATTTAATCTGAATTATAAAGAAACAATTACTTGAAATCATATACACCTCATACTGTAAGCTTATAAGGAAACTACCATTTAGAAAAATGTAGACTTTTATTCTATCCACAATTATATTTTGGTGAGTAAAACTGAATCAGAATGAAATAAAAGATGAAATCGAAATGAATTTAAGAAATTACCCGTTCAGTGGAACTGAAATGTAAAAGAACAAAAAATGTTCTCCTTGTCATATTTTAATGTTGCCTTTTATTAGATTTCAGCCACATTACAAATAACAATAAAAGTAAGAAGTACCAGTAGGCCTTGCAGTATTATTTCACCTAGGGAACAACAAAATTAAAAGCAATTGAAGACCAGTCAAAGCTACGTAAATAAAAAATACTTTTCACGTTCACCATGTCATTACCATTTGTATTAGCAAAGAAACTTTTCACACTTCACAATTATTCATTCATGGTGTGACACACGCGAGTACTTACAAGTAAAGAAATGTAATAGGGCGATATATAAAAAGGTGAGATTTTAAAAAGGTAAAATAACATTAAGTTTTAATTTATTGGTGCCACGTACTAGAGAGCTAGTTTAAAATGACCTTTTTGCTGAACAACTTGTAATATGTTTTCTTAGCTGGTAATCCATTTCACTTTCATCCAGATTCAATTTTTCTACGTAAAAGAATATGATATTTCTTTACGTTATGTAACAATATTTAACATTTGTAATATTAACGTACCACTAGAGAAAAAATGCACCAGCGTACCTGTAATACACTATATATCTTCTTCAGACCCGGTGTAGCAGTAAGGCAGGGGATGCCACACACTTTCCAAACTATTTTCCAGTATAAAACAAACTTCACAACAGTCAACAATCATTAACGCATGTCACAAAAATAAAATGGCCGTAAACCTAGCAGAGTCAGTGCAACTGCAAGGCTTATAAACGCTTGTGGCGCTTCCCGTAGACGTCTATGGAAGCTATGCTGCGTGTACATCTGCTGTACAGCCTTCCAGGGAAATTACAGTTTATTTCAAGCTTGGGAAAATTATTTTAATTCAAGCTAAATTTTTACAGCTTGATGTAAACTGTGTAACAGGTTGATTTTTCAATCTTGAATTTTCAACTGAACCTAAACTCAATATCCACTTTGAAATAAGCTGTGTAACAGGTTGATTTTTCAATCTTGAATTTTCAACTGTACCTAAACTCAATATCCACCTTGAAATAAGCTTGAGTGCTAGCTAGCATCTGTTAAAACATCCTGTGTTGTTTTTAGATAATTGAAAGTAAATTTTGGAAACTTTATGAAATTTTTAATCAGGGTGAATATGATGAAGCAAAGGAATGTGAAATAATTAATATGGGCACAACGGCATGAACTTCAAAAGTTTTTAGATATCTAAATTTATAAATTGCTGCATCCATCTCAGACAAGATGGCTATCTTTGTGTGCTATTGTAGCGAGGGTTTTAGAGCAGTGAGCTGCTTTGCATCTCTATTTTGATTTTAAATACCTAGAGGATGTGCTGGTTGTGGCAGAAGAAATTCTCTAATCCCTCAATGACAATTTTTGTTGATTATTTTATTTATTTTTGGCCTCTCTGTTACCGAAATTCACAGATTTAAATAAGAACTTCCAGAGTGGTAAAGTTATTATTATTGGCTTACATTAAAAGACGGTACAGGGTTCAAGAAAATGTTGCATTGGCTCATGGACCAGCAGTATGTCGTAACCAATAAATTGATTGACACTGACCCCACAACAGGTCAAAGTTTCTTCGTGATAGCCAAATGTATTTAGGAGTTGAAGCTCTGAAGGCAATTCCAGAACCAGAAACATATAATGAATCGATGCAGGGAAAGATTTTCACTGCAGATGTAGCGATTTTATGCAGTCGAAGTTTTCAGAACTGAAAAAGAGATGTAAACTTGATGATAATTTATTGTCATTGCAGTTTTGACGCCTAAAAGGACCCTTCCAAACATGTAAAGAGAAAATACTCCCTTTCTCTTACACCTCTTATGTCAAAATTGTCAAGCATAGTCTCTCTAGATGATGATAACCATATATAAAAAATCGATGATGACTGAAGGAAACTTTCTATCGTAGAAAATAGATGAAAATATTAAGAACTGTTCAGAAGTGGGCACATATGGGGGAACATGCTCAACATAAAAACTTTATTTGGTGAGAGAGAATTCCCTGCTAATTGTGAAAGAGTTGTTATTGAGATGAAACTAATAAAAGTGAAAAATAGGAATAGGCACATTAATTCAATAGTGAATGGATGTCTGCTTGCCAGTCAGTATGTGAGGAGCATCATCTGAGTTGCATGAGGAAAAGGCAGTTATTTTCAAGGCCATCTGCTGCCAGTTCTTCTGTTTCTACATCTTGAAGGGATGAAGATATGATGATAACAATGATGATGATCATACATTCCATTTTTATGTCCTCCTCCAAGCTAAACAAATAACAAAGGAATTTTTTGTATAATTTTATGAACCATATTTAATGTTCATAAGTTGATGTAATAATCGGAAACACCTAATTATATGTGGTACCAGTATAAAGCCCCGGGTAAGACCAGTCAAGAGTTCTTCCCAATACACTGCAACAATCATAATTGCGCTCTAATTCCATTATTCTTGACAATAACCATGTAAGTGAGACAAAGTTTAGAAAAGGACTGAAATTATGCATGAAGTTTGTTAGAAGTCTCTAAGTGCTTTCATTATGAAATATTGGATGATTGTAGTGTAGGTAATTTGCCCTTCATTTTAAGTAGAAGCACGTTTTTGATGCATGTCACTATATCTCACATCATATCTCCTGAACTATTTGCTATATATTGACATTATGTTGTAGGTGCATTCAGATATTTGTGTAGATACTGTACGAAAAATGTGTTGTGAATAGCATTAGTGGTAAAGAAGTGATAAATTAAAATGTCACACTTGATGTTTACTGCACGTCAATGTTAGCAGAAGCTAGTTTTTGACATGTCTAAGTGTGTGTCATGTCATACCAACTGAACTATGTGCCGTACAGTGATATAATTTTACAGGTGGGTTTAGTGATGTATGCGGATACTGTCTGCAAAGTGTGGTGTGAACAGAATTAGTAGTAAAGAAATAAAATATTTAAACATCATGGCAGATGCTGAAGTTTGAAGTTCGATCACATGAACAGCGAAAATGTTGTGAGTGATAAACTTGTTTCCTTCCATCATTCTGTGGGGGCTGTAAGCGAGAAAAAGTTCCCTATATAAAGGTTTGAAGCTATCTATTAACTTTGTTGGAAGTCGTTAAAGTGTTATAATTTTCGAGTAATGGTTGAATTAAGTTGGAATATTTGAGCGCTATCAGCTTCAAGACAAATACTTGGTTTCTAATTGTAATACTTGTCTTATCATGTTAAGTTTAACTTACACTTAATGAGTAGATTATGAAAACAAGTTACATTTTTAAATTTGGTGGATAATTACGCAAAATATTGAAAATATTGTGCCTCTGAAGCCATTAGACAGGCCATCTACAACAAAAAGTCCAGGGCAGATACCCAAGAAAGATTTTTATTTGTAGATTGTAGATCTGTACGAACCCTTAAAGAAATGTACGATGATTTCGATGCAGTTGTACAATCCAGTAAATCTGAAAGGTTGGAAAGGCTGCTCCAGACTCACCCAAATGAGGCCAGTCAGATGTATTCTGATCAGCTTTGCACATAAGTGTAAATTTGATTCGCAGGCAAAAATATAGTTATTCACCACGTTTTTCATATATTAACAAAATGAGGTGACTCTGTGATAATGGAGTTAGTGATTATTTTATACTTCTGAGCGAAAATTTACTACAAGGAGTTTTTTGCTCGCAATCTTTTGGTTTTCTCCTCATCTTGTCGCTGTCATACGTTCCGCAACTGTAAGGTACCAGCGGTGTTCGTTGTTTATTCAAGATAAATAAATCTTTTAATATGACCAACCATGATAGAGTGTTTGGATAAAGATACGGAAACACTGCGAGAAATGCATGCTTGAACACATATGCAAATGTTAGTAATGCCTGCTGGTTGTAGTGCTGTATTTGCCCAAGAATGGCACCTGTGCAATGTTCTCAATACGTTCAAGTGTCAGTCGTGGTCAGAACATTACGTTGAAGCTAAGTGAATCTGAATGTGAGCAAATTTTTGGTGCTCATATGGTGGATACCTCCATAACCAAAGAAGCTGAAGTATTTGATAGTTTGAGAGGTGCTATACAGAAGATTTATATTGCAATAGTAATGTAAATGCCCATAACAGGAAAACAATGTGCCATAGCCATAAAAACAGGACTGTGGGGCATCTGATGGGACAAGTCTTGTTTCACACTGATTCCAACTTCTGACCAAGCTTATGTTCCACGAGTGAAACATGGTGGTGGTTAGGTAATGAAATTATCATTTGGCATTGTTGGCCAGAAGTCCCCCACCTGAGGGAGTTCAAGCGATGGGTTCCAAGTATTTTCAACTGACGACACATTTGGTGACTTGCATGTTGATGGGGATGAGGACATCACAACACCCAGTCCCCGAGTGGAGAAAATCTCCGATCTGGCTGGGAAACGAACTCAGGCACCCTGCATGGCAGTCAGGTGCACTCACCACTCAGCTAAGGGAGCGGACGAGGTTAGGTGATGAGTTGGACATTCATTGCATGTATTACATGCACCACATCATTACTCTGCAAGGTCGCATTACTGCCAAGGATTACATTACCATTCTGAGTGATCAAGTCCACTCCATGATATGATGTTTATTCTCCAGTGGTGACGTGTTTCAATATGAAAAAGCCCCTGTTCACATAACTCACATCGTTCAGGAGTGCTTTTGTGAACTTGAGGATGAATTGTCACACTTTCTCAGGCCACCACAGTCACCACATCTCAATGCTGTTGAGCCTTTGTGATCTGCTTTGGAGAGAAAGCTGCGTGATTGCTATCCATTTCCATCATTGTTCCTTGAACTTGCCACTACTTTGCTGGAATAATTATTAAATTCCATTTAAATCCTTACAGAACCTGTATTTATCCATTCCAAGACGAGAGGAAGGTGCCTGGGGCCCCAACATTTTTCCTACACTGCATTGGGCATGGCAATGTGTCGTGTTTTTGGTGTTTCTATATTTTTCCCACTCTCTGTAGGTTACATGTCAAGTAGCAGTCCCATGTGTTCCTTTAAGCACTACTGGAAGTGTTGGATTGAAATAATTACAATAAATCAGCCAAAAATTAGGCAATTCATGCATATGTGCTCTTTGTGAAGACTTATACATTCTTCCACTACACTTAATAAAGAGATCAGTATGAACTTATATGAAACATCATTCAATACGTAAGTGTAGAACACTATGCAGCTGACATTTCCTTTTTAAAATACAATCAATGGTGAATATAATGACTGGCACATGCCCAGAGAAGCCTGCAATCTCATAATTTATGCTCCTTTTGAGCCATCAAGTTTCTTTCAAGTTATTGTTTTAGTGAGATAGTTATAAGTTTACAAAATAGAAAGCAAAAAAGTGCAAATATTTTACATTTGTTATGTCAGTGCTGAGTCTGAGGCATGACAGGAAGACATAGCCTCCATCGGCTAAGTAACACTAATGATGTGAGTTTCTTTAGCTCCTCAACATCAATGGATCTACTCATCTCCAGCAAAAAGTTGCAGTGTAACAACACACTTAAGAGTACTTGGGTGTCACCAAACTGGAGGATAAAACCAGTAGATACATCGCCCTAGGTATAAAAGCCAAAATACAGATGTCAGATGTTAAGAAGTTTGGCATGTGGAGAGTGGAAATGATCAATTTTTGGTCAGAGGCTTGTTAAAAATCCCGTTTATAAGAAAGACCAAGGATCAGCTACAGAGGGCTGTTCAGATACTATGTTGAAAGTCGAAAATATGCAACTTAACAATCACCCCTACAGGTAAGAGGCCCGAGGAACGCCAAGGAGGAGGCAGAGTGATGGCCTCCATGTAGACCTACAAGTCAATGATAGACATGGACAATTGGCAAATGGCAGTGATGTATAGAAGGCGGTGGAAAAGGAAGTTCATAGTAGTGCATAGTTCTTTGGGCCTGATCGCGTACAAATAAGATACATAAAATTAAGTATACTAATATGGTAAAATTTAATTGTCTTCATTCATATTTCTTATTTAATTCCTACTATACTAACTCCTCACCTACAGCTTCCACGAAAAGGGAATGAGGCTGTTGAAATACTGTATAAAAAAGAATGTAGTGCAGCATTTTTACTTTCTCCTTTTACGTCTATACTTTCATGATATTTAATATTATTTGCTTCTGTTGCATTGCTACTGTGTACTTCAGTTTCCATACTAGCAAAACGTGCAGTGATTTACTAAATCTATAAACTGCAGTTACGTCCCAGTGAAAGGTGGCCGTGAGAACCCATGAAAAATAAGTGGGATCCGAGACAAGATGGCCGCCGAGTGAGATCACACGTATTTCTTTGCACGCTAAAGGAACTTATTTAACAGGGAATAGCGTCAAATTTAAATTTTCTTTGTTTTGTATATTTGCTGTAGTGTCCTATGTTGTCACAAAACTGAATATTAGCGTCCCAGCAGAGCTTATTCTTGAAAAAACTTCGTGTTATCTGAAATCCCGATAGTCGCGACATAACCCGAAATTTTGCGTGACATAAACACAAAAAATTCTATTCAAATTTTCTTGATAGTGTAAAAGTCGTTTAAGAAATACAGCTACTAGTTTCATCAGTTTCTGTTGTCGCAATAAAAGTGTAATTAAACGTTTCTAAATAATATTTAACACAGTTCGTATTGTTTACTAGTTAGATAGACGCGATCTAGGCCTACATTTTCCGAGTTATAAACGTTTAAAAACCTGACCAAACATCCTTGATAATGTAAATTCTCTAAAAGCAAAGTAATAACTAATTTATTCTTCTGTCATTGTATTTCTAAATCAGTACAAAAATCAACAACTAGACTTAAGACCTTTGTGTCCTTTTTGGTTACATACAGCCAACTGCCAATTCGCATACTTGACAAATTTAAAACATTCTTTAAACTTAATTATTCTTTCGAAACTGACCATTAGTGAGAAATGTGAGAGCTGTTGTAGGATAGTGAGTAGAGGGATTTGTTGCCAATCTTGAAGGAAATATTTTCACTGGGGAGGGGGGGGGGGGCGGGGGTGATGTTGGGAGAACAGAAGAGGCTCTTTCCTGGAACTGCAGAGTATGCAGTAGGAACATTTTGAGTGGGGAGCAGGAAAGGAAAATCTGTTCCCTTCAGGCACAGTTGGAGGAAGCAAGGAAAGAACTGATAAGGATAAACTTAGATGGGGGGGGGAGGGTGGTTGGAAACTGGCAGGTGGTATGAGGATAAGAAGAAAGAGAATGCGATCTGATAGTTTTATCATCAACACCAAAAACAAGTATCTATCACTGTCAGAGTTAAGTGGAGAAGAGCCTCTGGTAGAATGAGGAGCAAGAAATGTGCAGCACACTTCAACCGAGGCCAAGAAGCCTGGGAATATACAAAATGTTTGGAAGGGGACATGTTAAGAAGAAGAAGAAGTTTAGGGCCAGCTTACCAGGCCACCACCAATTGTTGAGCTGCTCTGGCGTCATCATCGACCATACCTTGATGAAGCTGTGAGGCGAATCAATGTGGGGTTAGGGATGGCTCTGAGGGCAGCAAACTTCGTTCATGTTTCTCTGTTGCCCATTGAAACTATCAACAGATTGGGTTTCACTAGGCGTGGCCTACACCTAAACAGGACTGGGAAGGAAAGATTGGTACAGCTGATTCATGAAAGTAAAGGGGGTGGATCTCGGGCCACACATGGTAAAATAGCTGTTGTCATGGGTAGGAGAAGTAGGTCCTTTTTAGGATAAATGCAGACAACAGGTTTCCCTGTCTAAAGAGTATCTCCAGCAGTTTAAAAAATACTGAAACGAGCACCCACAAGACAGATTTTAACACCTCAAATCTCATCTCACACATACCAGATGTCACAAAGAAAAACAAACCATTGGAAAGAGACTTAACAATCCTCCATCAAAACATGCAATCAATAAAAAATAAAAAACGACTATTAGAAGTTGAGCTGCAGTCGTTGAACTACACAATAGTTTGTGTTACTGAGCACTGGTGTAGAGACACAGAAAACCAACATGTAGTGTTATCATTGTATGAAAGGGCAAACTCTTACTGCAGAACTGTTTCAAGGGGTGGAGGATCATGCATTTATATCAGAAAAGGAACACAGTTCAAATCAAGACATAACCTCAGTACAGTAAGTGAAGGCAAACACTTTAAAATATCAGCTATTTAATTAACAGGGCTTGGTATCACCAAGAAATTAATCATTTTGTGTGTGTATAGATCTCTCAGTCGTAGTGTGGACACTTTTTTCAATAAATTAGCAGAAGTTCTAGACAAAGTCTCAAGTACAAAGGTCAGCATAATTCTGTGTGGGGACATTGACATCAACACTAGCATCATAAATGAATCCAGGAGCATCCTCATAAATATCCTTCAAAGTTTTGACATGTCCCTATTGCTCAATAGTGCAACAAGGGTTACTGTAATGACTTCATCAGTAGCTGATGGGGGAAAATGTGATGTAGCTGTAAAACATCTCGGATTATCTGACCATCTCTGTCAAATAACAAGAGTAAAATCAACACATCGAATCAATCTCTAAACTACAAGCCTACAAACAACATCTATCTGAAATCAGAATAAAACATTTTGCAAAATAACTAGCAAAACAAAGCTGGGATGAAGTGTGTAAGGAAACCAATGTGAATAATAAATTCTCTAAATTCTCCACATTATTTAAATTGAACTTTGGAAACGCTTTTCTAAAAGTATGCATGTCTGTGTGAACAAAACACAAAAACAGATGGATAACAGCAGGTATTAAGATGTCCTCCCAAACACTTAAATACCTGAGTTCTATGAAAAAGAGTCGCTATGATCCAGAATTCTTAAATTTCTATCATAGATACAAAATGACCTATAGGAAGGTACTGACTGCTGCAGAAAATTCATTTAGTGACAAAATAATATATAATGCAGAGAATAAAAGCAAAGCAGTCTGGGATGTCATAAAAAAAGAAAATGGGGAGAGGCAAAGAAATGCAGAATAACATACTGCTAAGGGAGGGGGATAAGGTAATAAATTATCCACAACACTTAGCAAACTATGTAAATGAGCATTTTTCAAATATTGCAGAAAAAATTCCCCAAAACAAATATAACACCTGTAAATAATGTTGCACTAAATACAGTGACATTACATCCAACCAAAGAAAATGAAATCAATAAAACTATTCAAAAAATAAAAAAATAAAAAGTCAGTAGGCTTAGATGAAGTACCAAAGTGTGTGCTAAAACAAAGCATCTGGATTATACAAGGCCCTTTAACAAATATAATAAATGAGTCCTTCACATCAGGGACATTTCCAGAGAAGTTAAAACAGGCAAGAGTTGTACCTTTCCTAAAGAAATGTAATGCAGAAGACGTAGAAAATTACTGGCCCATTTCCCTGCTGTCACCATTCTCAAAAATAATAGAAGCAATTATGAAAGACAGATTAATGAATTACCTGAATAAATACCATCTTTTAAGCGAATCACAGTTTCATTTCCAAAGTGGCAAAAATACAGAGTCAGCTATAGCAGAATTCACAAAAGTTGTACTTGATGCTCTTGATAAAGATGAGTGTGTCACAGGCATATTTTTGGATCTTACTAAGGTCTCTGATACAGTCGACTGCAAGATTATATTAAATAAATTAGAAGCATTAGAAATAAGGGGGGGCGGGGGTAGCTAATGACTGGTTTCGATCATACCTAGCAGATAGGGTACAAAGAGCAGAGATAACACATACTTCAAATAGATCTAAACATACAGTAAAACACTTAACAGAACCAAAATACATTAATATAGGGATTCTGCAAGGTAGGATATTAGGAGCAATACTATTCTTGATACACATCAATGACATTCCCAGTAGTGTTACTCATGGAAAAAAAATTCTCTTCTTGATGACAGCAATACGATAGGCACTTAGAAAACAAGAGAACTCCTCACAGAGAAAGCAAATGAAACTCTCAAGGAAGTTTACAACTGGTCAATAAGCAATGAAGTGACATTGAACATAAATAAAACTAGTCCCGTGAATATTAGTTTGAAGAGGGACTATGATAATGTCAAATTAAATATAGCTGGCACCTCTATAGACTGTGTAACAAATGCAAAATTTCTTGGAATGAATATTGATTCTCAGTTGAAGTGGTCTGAACAAACAAAGGAACTTGCAAACAGAATGTCATCAGCATGCTATGCCCTTAGAATCCTATCATCAGTGTGTAACATACAGCGTCTTTTAGTAACATACTGTTCATATGTACACTCAGTTCTTATCTATGGCATTCTTTTTTGGGGAACTGATGCACAAAATATGAACAAAAATTTCAAACTCCAGAAAAGAGCCATAAGAAAACAACAGAACATAGTAGTCGAGCTCATTGTAAAGATCTGTTCAAAACACGGGATTTTAACTGCACCATGTGAATACATTTACCACACACATAAAAAATAACATTGGTAATTACTGCTCAAACATCTCGGTCCATGACCACGGAATAAGAGCTAGACTCAACTCACATTTAACAAAAAAAAAAAAAAAAAAAAAAAAAATAAACAAAACTCAAAACAGCAATTTCTACCAGGAATAAAATTGTACAATAAATTATCAAAATAAATGCAATTCATTTTATACATTGATGGATTACTTACATAAAACAGAGTAGGGCTTGGTAAAAAAGTTATACAAATAAATAATGATTATAAAACATCCAACATTCCATATAACACCTTCACACTATGTTTTTTTGTTCTTTTTTCCTCTTCTAGAAATAATTACCGCCAAGCTATGCATAGCACAACACTAACACCTCTTCATCTTTCTGAGCTCAACATCTCACCCATTATTGAGGGATGTTGACTCGGTTTTTAATAGTAGCAAATGGGAAGTTGTTGTACAGAAAATGGCCCAGATATCAGCAGTGTGTGTGCGTGTGTTTGAGTGTGTAGTGAGTGAAGTGTTATGAAACAATGTGTTTATAGTGTGTGCAGTGACTGATAGTGAGATATGAGTGAACAGTGTGGCATTACATTATTTAATAAGTTATTTGTAAAAAAAGTATTACAGTATATACCAGGAGTAAATTAAATGATTATCTCTAACTAGAAGTCTGTAAATGTATGTGTATACCAACTAGCTTATTTTAAATGGATCTAAACGTGTAAATACTTTGACATGTTTTATATCCTTGTAAAAAGAGATCTACAGATGAATAAAGCTACTACTACTACTACTACTACTACTACTACTATCTGCAGCTGTACCTCATTAAATAGCTTATGTCGTATACTGCAGTCATTTACCGCCTTCTTTCTCGAGTCACTAATAATGTGTGTAACCCCTTACGAACTCTCGGTCTTTTCATGCGATATATGTAAGAAGAAGCAGTCTCTTCACTGACTATTCTGCAAAAATATCGTAAACCAAGGATACTTCACACCTTCGATTTGCTGTAGATTTTTGAACTGTATACAGTGTTTGGACATTATAAATTAGCTCATAGATAACTATCTGTTGACACACAGTCAGCACAGATTCAGAAAATATCGTCCTTTATTCGCATCAAGTAATGAGTACCATCGACAGGGATCTCAAGTTAAGTCAATATTTGTAGATTTCCAGAAGGCTTCTCACATCGTTTACCCTAAGAGACCTCTAATCAAATTACATACCTGTAGAGTAATGCTTCAGATGTGTGAGTGATTTCGCGATTTCCTGCCAGAAAGGCCACACTACATAATAAGCGATGGGATATCATTGACTAAAACACAATTGATATCTGGCATTCCCAAAGGAGAGGTTATAAGCACTCTGCTGTTCCTAGCTTACATAAAAGATTTAAGAGACAATCTGAGCAGCTCTCTTAGATTGTTTGCCCAATGATGCAGTCATTAGTAAAATTATCAGAAGATAAAATCCAATAGCAAAATAACTTAGACTCGATATCTGTATGGTGCGAAAAGTGGCAAATGCCTGTGAATAAAGAAAAGTGTGAGGTCATTATTGGAAATAAATAAGTTAAATTTCTGATACACTATAAATCACAAAAATTTTAAAGCTGTCAATTCGACTAAGTACCTAACAATTACAGATACAAATAACTAAATGTTGTGGGGAAGGCAAACCAATGACTAAATTTTATTTGCAGGTCACTTAAAGTGGATTCACACTTGATGGAACGTCACTGTCATATCAAAAGATTCTCCTTTGTAGTTCAAATGATGGCATTCAAACAAACTGTCTATGGAACGTCATCGAAACGTCACGTCAGCATCACGTCAAGGTCTCTCGGGAAGAATGTTTCAACGGGCCATTAATGGAGTCACGTGATGTTCCCCTTTTGCCGCCGGCAAGCACCACCTCCATATTTCTTTTGTTTAGCTCAGAAGAACAGCCCATGTAGACATACCTTAGACAAACGATCAGCTTCTGCCATGTTGATATTGGATGCATAAATCTTGTATTTCTCTTTGTAATTTTTATTTGTTTCTTCCTTAAGAGGTAAAAAACGTGTTGTTTACACATTCTGAAATAATTATAGAACGATGACTCCTCCTCTTCCAGCTCCTTGTAAAGAGTGTGTGGAACTCTCCTTCACAGTCTCGATTTTTTAACATTTTTTTTCTAGCACAGACTCTTTTTGCTCCCTCTTTCTGTTCCTTATCATCAAATGCAATAGCAATCATTGCAAGTTGCTTTAAACACAAGCTGACAAAATGGCAGGTATATAAATAGATGACATAGGGATAGAAAAACAATCAAAATCTCTCAAAAGAGGAAAGGTCACTGGACCTGATGGGATACCAGTTCGATTTTACACAGAGAATGCGAAGGAATTTGCCCCCCTTCTTGCAACGGTGTACCGTATGTCTCTAGAAGAGCGTAGCGTTCCAAAAGATTGGAAAAGGGCGCAGGTCATCCCCGTCTTCAAGAAGGGACGTCGAACAGATGTGCAGAACCATAGACCTATATCTCTAACGTTGATCAGTTGTACAATTTTGGAACACGTATTATGTTCGATATAGTGACTTTTCTGGAGACTGGAAATCTACTCTGTAGGAATCAGCATGGGTTTCGAAAAAGACGATCATATGAAACCCAGCTCATGCTATTCGACCACGAAACTCAGGGGGCCATAGACATGGGTTCCCAGGTTGATGCCGTGTTTCTTGACTTCTGCAAGGCGTTTTATACAGTTCCCCACAGTCGTTTAATGAACAAAGTAAGAGCACATGGACTATCAGACCAATTGTGTGATTGGCTTGAAGAGTTCCTAGATAACAGAACGCAGCATGTCATTCTCAATGGAGAGAAGTCTTCTGAAGTAAGAGTGATTTCAGGTGTGCCGCAGGGGAGTGTCGTAGGACTGTTGCTATTCACAATATATATAAATGACCTTGTGGATAACATCAGAAGTTCACTGAGGCTTATTGTGGATGATGCTGTACTATATCGAGATGTTGTAATACTGGAAAATTGTATTGAAATGCAGGAGGATCTGCAACAAATTGACACATGGTGCAGGGAATGACAATTGAATCTCAATGTAGACAAGTGTAATGTGCTGTGAATACATAGAAAGAAAGATCCTTTATCATTTAGCTGCAATATAGCAGGTCAGCAACTGGAAGCAGTTAATTCCATAAATTATCTGGGAGTATGCATTACGAGTGATTTAAAATGGAATGACCAATAGAATTAATTGTCAGTAAAGCAGATGCCAGACTGAGATTCACTGGATGAATCCTAAGGAAATGCAGTCCGAAAACAAAGGAAGTAGGTTACAGTACACTTGTTCACCCACTGCTTGAATACTGCTCACTGGTGTGGGATACGTACAAGATAGGGTTGATAGAAGAGATAGAGAAGATCCAACAGAGAGCAGCGCGCTTCGTTACAGGATCATTTAGTAATCGCGAAAGCGTTACGGAGATGATAGATAAACTCCAGTGGAAGACTCTGGAAGAGAGACGCTCAGTAGCTCAGTACGGGCTTTTGTTGAAGTTTCGAGAACGTACCTTCATTGAGGAGTCAAGCAGTATATTGCTCCCTCCTACGTATATCTCGCGAAGAGACCATGAGGATAAAATCAGAGAGATTAGAGCCAACACAAGGCGACTGACAATCGTTCTTCCCACAAACAATTCAAGACTGGAATAGAATGGAGAATCTATAGAGGTACCCAAGGTACTCTCCGCCACACACCGTCAGGTGGCCTGCGGAGTGTGAATGTAGATGTAGATGTAGAAACTAAATTTCGGCGTTTTATGGCTATCTACCTTGAACTACGAAATAGCACCTTTGGTTGGTATATTATGAACCAGTTGCAACGTCATGATGTCCTTGTGACATTGGCCTGCCATATAGCAATAAGGGGCCGATTTGTGACTTAAATCCTCTGAGTATTCATGTAATGGTAACTGCAGTTATGCATTTGCTAGGTCGATCTTCGAGAAGTATGAGCCCCCAAGCAATTGAACCATGAGTTCTTAAGGCCGAGGAACGGTATTTGTGTGTACCTCCAATAAGCATTATTCATGGATTAGACATCTCCACATACGCGTTAGGAGCCAACTGGTTTTCTGGCAACAACCAGTGAATGGCCCACTGTCTGGATATCACCAGTATTTTTACATTTTGTTGTTGAAGTGGCTCTAACTCTGTCTCCATGTGTTCTCGAAATGCTAAAGGTGTCAGGTGGGACGTGTAGTAGTGGGGAATTGCTGATAATTCCATTACGATGCTGTAGCAATAATGTACTGCACAACGCAAGCCTAGTGTCAGAAATGTATGTATATTCTCGGCACAGACCCTCTAGTTCATTGAAAGGTACTGAATCTTGTACTGAATTATCAGAATCGTGCACCTGGAAGCCAAGGCTGTCACTGCCATTTTGCTTGTCTGTGAAATGATTTGACAGCTATAATTCCAATGCAGTTTGTTCCTTGGTTGAAACTATTGACAACCAATAGCAATATACGTGTCTTCATTGATAAACAACTGCGTTTATTTCAAATTCTCTGGAGTTTGTTGTGTTGATACTGGTGGTACAAGTGAACTTAGGACAGAAGTGCCCAGGTTTGACACAGGCATAATGCTGTTGGTCCACAAACAACGCCACTGCAGATTTTGGAATGCTGTTCCAAATACTGACTGCTATTGCTAACACTAATCAAGTGTCCTACTTATTAGCAGCGATGGTATCTTTCATTACTGGGTGAACAATTTCTCTATAAAAATTTGTGAAATCAGGCAAGCTACAATGGAAGTGAATTGCAACATCGAGGTTCCACTGATGAATTTATACTCTGCCTGTCTTGTGTAAGCAATAGAGACTAGAAACCTCCTAGAATTGTGATATAAAGATGTTTCTGCCTACTGCTGACTGTTAAGATCTAACAATGATGAGAGCGAATGCAACAGTGATGGTGAACGGTTTCTGTCACTCACCTCCTGATTGTATGAACGTGGTTCGAGAACCTTAGCGATTGCTGCCTCCTCTTCATTGCGTTGCTTCCGATAGTTTATGTGCTTCAGCACTGGAAAAGACTTTTTCCAATGATTATTTGGATAATACGAGTTACTTAGCTACAATTCTGGAATTGGGAGCAAAGCAGACATCACAGCATAGTGACTCTGTCTAAGAGAGGCTTCATGCCAAGAGTTACAGTTTTAACTGGCAATGCTGGCTGAGACCTTTTAAATCTGCATCCCAAGCACTATGGGGCTGAGTGGAACATGTTTCAAATTCACATATTATGACAGGTTTGGAGGACAAAAATCCTTGTTGTCAAAATGTTGCAAAAAGAGAATTTTCGAAACTCAGCTTGCTCTTGCCATCCATGAGATCCAGAGGGCCAAAGTCATTGGCGCCAAGGGTGATGCCGTTTTCCTTGACTTCAAAAAGAGTTGAAGGTTTGAACAGGTTCCAGGACAGCCAGTATTTTTGCCATACTTCTGATAACGTCTTTGATAACAACATGCAATTCTGCGATATTTCCCCTCACCACTGCTCTGGCTTCCTATGCCAATTACCCTGTGTGTAGAATGATGGGAAGTTTAAAAAAGATGGGAACGGTCTAGATGTAAATAAGTGAAAAATTTTAAAAAATCCAAGCTGGGGACCGTAGCACAATTGCCCTATGTGTAAAATCCAAGACAGTAGACTCATAAACAGTCTCTGTGACATTTGAATCCAAGATGGTGATCCAGGATGCTGGACCTACGCATTCAAATATAGTCTGTATGTTTTTCCAGGTCTCTTGTTTGAAGTATAGTATCCAAGACGGCTGAGCTGAGAAGAGCCCTCTGTATTATAGGCCTTCATGCTAAGTGTTAGGGCCTGATGAAACGGTTGGCCACTCATAAATGTGAATTCGGTGATTGCTCTGGGAAATGGATGACTGGAACTACAACATATGAAACATGAATTCACTTTATTACAAGAATGATAAAAAGAGTTACTCATCTTATCTACTACGTTGCACAAGAACGAGCTGAATATCTACAGCTATGTTTGAAGAGCAAAGCATCACTTGATGTACACAATTACAACCTTGTCTCTTGAAATACAAGTTCAATATTTACAAAAGTACAGCTCTATTTAAGACTTGAATAGCACTGGTATCCTAACTAGATGATGCTGGATGCTCCATTGGAGGTCACAATCTGGGCAGAGCGAGTCCACGCTTAGCTCTATATTGACCTTCATGTGACAGCACTGTGGTGAGAGACAGTGTGTCGTTACAGATTGCAGCGAGATATTGCTAATGTGTGTGGTATCAGTGTACATTGTGAAATTTGATATGGCACTGTGACCTTTGAACGATACCACACTAAGTATAAGATAACAAGAAATTCAAAAATCCAAGGTGGACAACTGTCCTACTGGTGAGAAATCCAAGGTGGTGTGCCTGTAGATATGAGCATAGCCATGGGACATTACAATCCAAATGTCGAACCCAGAAATATGAGCATAGCCCTATAACATCATAATCCAACATGGAAATCGAAGCTGATGAACCTGGAGATATGACCGCAGCCCCATGACATCAGAATCCAAGATAGCAATCCAAAATGGCGGACATGGAGATATGAGAACAACCCTATGACGTCAGAACCCAAGATCGCGATCCAAGATAGTGGACCAAGGGGCACAAGGATAGTCTGCATGACAACCAGATCACTTTTAGTAAGTTTAGAATCGAACATAACCACTGAGTTTTTTCCTGACCTCACAGATCACTTGTGCTAGGATTAAAACAGCAGGAATTTCAAATGGTCCAGTTTAAAATGACATCCAAACAATTTTCACACCATTCTGACATCAAAGTTTACTGACACAGTTTGAATGTTTAATTTTCCCAGCCCATTGCCAGACCACTTCTCCTTATGTCAAGGCCAGTGGGATGGAATGGAAATGATTATATCCTTACTTAAACCAACTCAATGCTAGGAAGGTATCTTCAGCACTGGCACACCTGTGCACACATCACTGCAATGTATTCCACTCTCTTCACCCCACCTCACTGTGACACCAATGCTACTAGAGAGTCTGGCCGCTATGGAGCAGTGCACCGCTCCTGCTTCCACAGCGGCTGACTCATGGCTCTGTGCAGCCCCCAACCACTGAGCAATGACTGTGCCATCAGCATACTGCCTGCTCAAGTGTCAGTCACCAAGGGCAGCGACTTGTGTTTGACCTCAACATGTTCCATGTGACATCACAGGCCACTGTGTCGGCGCCTGCTTTCTCCAGCTGCCTTTGTGTATTCCTGTCACAAGGCTACAGAAAAAATTCCTAAAGTCTTAATCACACTCCAGTTATAGAACAACAGTTAAGCCATACAGTTCATGCCAATCAACAGTTTGTGAGAGCATCTGCCAACCTCTGCAGTGAAGTTTGTTCCATACCAATCTTACAGATATGAAGTTATTTTCAGTCATGAGTGCAGCAGCATAGAAAAGCACTAAACCCTACACCTCTGACTATCTGAAAGTAATGCTATTTCCACCAATACGTGGCCACTTGTCAGCCCAAGAATGCAAAAGACTTCAATTTTCTAGCAGGACACTTACACAAGAAGTATTCGAATTATTTCACTTTTCTGATGATACAAAGCCCATGTATTGATAGCAACACATACAACATCAAGCTCACACTAGAGCACTTCTGAGTGACAATTAGTGGTTTCGTAAGCAATATAGGAAAGTGGCAATATTTCTACCGCGGCATAAGTTTTCTGCAGACTGCTAACGATACACTTAGATTTGACGTATTCCATATATGCAACACCATAGCTTTCCCTCGAGTCTAATTTTCAACAAAATCAATCATACCACTCACTCACCTTTACAAATAAACGAATCTGCTACAGCACCCCTCTCCTAAATTCAGTGGACTCATGGTGAAAATATACACCACTACGATATATTCCAATATTATTCTTCTTGAAACTAACACTGATTTTTTTGTTGTTATATATAGGCATCATGTATGAGAGAAGTTTGTTAGTATTTGTAGAGAAAAATGTAGCGTTTGTTGACAGTGTGCTTTTTGCATGGTGAATAACGAACATACAAAGTATGTTCCTGGAACTGTGAAAGATCTCCCTGATCGTAGAGGTTTGCCATTGTGTGAGACTTCTATTTAAGGGCAACGCGTATTTTTCGTGATGTTACAAGGAAGACACGTATGCAAAACTTTCGGAACAGTTTAAAGGACACTTAAGATTCAAATTTCATCTCCCTGGATACGATTATGCGAGAATGTTGCAGTTAAGTGACTGAAAATGATATTGCTACATCTCGAATTTTGCACAAAATGTAGACTCCATCCTGTAATGCATAACATTTTCAAATAACAGGTTTATATGGTGAAATGAAACTCCTATTCCTTGGTGCATAAAATGAGCGCTTGGTGGTGCACTTTTCAAATCTCTAAAAGACTCAAGAAGGGTACTGTCTGCTGACGTTGACCTCTGAGCCATGAAGCTCGATGTCACTGTTGTGAAGACGAACATAAATACTTTCTGGATAGCCCTCGTGAGGGTAGATTTTTGGAGTTGTCCTGCTTAGTGCAATGGAATCATTGAGATGGAGATGAGCTGTTCACGATTTTGGTCACTCGATTGTGGACAATGGCTTTCCACAGTTTGGATCACTTTGTATTCAACCTAAAGCAATTGCTGAATCACTCAACATAGTCGTATTTATAATATCACAGTTTTTAGTTTGGAAGAAGTAGTGGAGTGTTGTAGTGTTGTACCTGCAAGTGCCGCAAACAGTTCAAGATGTAGCGTTAATAGCTCATATGAGTGGTGAAAATATTGCCTTTCTACATACTAGATGAATGATGACAATTCTCTTAGATTTGTGATCGAAGATAAATGGCAGAGTAGTATAGCGTTTTGGAAGCAGGTCAGAAGACATGAATTGATCTAACTACCAGACACAGGCAATGGATATCTCCAAAGGATTTCCAAATCTTTTGTGATGAACAATAGTGCTACTTGCATTGGTCTGCTGGATACACATTTATAAAAGCAGTATAGACATAAGATATGTCCACAGCATTTCTAAATAATTTCTAATGAATGCAAGTGCAGTTCCTTCAACAATAATGTTTGTGTGGGAGGCCTTATGCAGCCAAGGCTGCAGACAGTCATGACAGCTGATGTCAGAGATGAGTGTTGAAACAGTTGTGCATATGGACTTGAGGTAAATCTGCGAGTCTGCTGAGTTAAGCTGTACTTAGACTTTGAAATATTTTCGACAGTCATCAAATATTACTCTTAAAGGTTTTGGATGAAATTTTGAATTTAAATGTTTTATGTGAAGTGGTAGTATGGTGGGATAGTGAACAATTTGTGCATTTATCAGCAGCCATTTAGGATATGTGCAATGTACAATGTGTGGTAACACTGAAGCACTGCACTTATAAGTAAAATTGAAACAAAATGCTCCATACTGCAGCAAAGTATAAGCACTTTGTCCGTTTGTTGCCGTAAAATCGTAACAATTTGCCATCACATTGCAGCAAAATTGTAACAAAATGCCAAATGGTACAGTGAAATTGTAAGAAACTGACAATGTTACAGCAGAATTGCCATTATTACAGGAAAATTGTAACAAGTTGCCCATATTATAGCAAAACTTAAAAATGGTCCATCTTACATTATAATTGTAACAAAATGCCCCTGTTACACTAAAAACCGCAACAAATTGCCCATTATACCACTACTCACTGAATACAAGCAAGCTGTAGAGCTATGCAAGAGCTACAGGACAGACCACACACCTACTTCTGTGTCACCCACATATTGATTGAGGTAATATGGAGTTATTAATAGATGTAATATCATAGCCTTTACAAGTGTTCAGTGCTATTACGAAACAACTCTTAGCTCCAACACCATGATACCATACATGAGTTTTCCCTGACATCACATTGTAAGTAAGTGACTTGTGCTAAGTATAGCATCCAAGATGTCCTATTTGAAATCTAAGATGGCCACTAGTACTAAGTATAAAGTGCAAGATGGCCACTTGTCTTCCAGACTTTCCATGATGTCACGTAATGCAGGAACTTTTTATAGTTGAATTACTTTCCCAATGCAATCTCACAAGCACAAAATCCAATTCCCATTGCACTGTAGTCACCTACCCACACCACTCCTCCACACTGTCCTGTCATATGTGGATTTAACAGTCATGCCCAGTACATCCTAGTGAAGAGCTGCTCATCATGATGCATCATGAGAGATAACTCCCTCCTTCAACCAAATTAAAAGTAGGTTCACATAGTCAAATGAATCAGCTCATATTAATGTCCATTATTATTATTATTAATTGTGTGTAAGTGTATTTGTTTTCATGGTCTTCATTTATGTTCCCTCAGCACTGTCACATCCAGTGAACAGTCTTTACTCTTAATGAAACTGGAGGCTCAGGAAAGCCTTTCCAGTTAGGGGACATGGCGATTGCTAACTGAATGTTTTGAGGAAGTTGTGGAACTCTGTTGGGAAATATATGAACAAAATGGGAGACTTGAACAGCAGCAATATTTAATGCTTGTCTGAACAAAAGTTGAATGAATGACTCAAATGAAATTACACTACTCCTGACTGTAGGTTCCCTTGTTGGGGGTATATGGCTAAATATGAACACAAGTGGAGCCAGAACGAGTACTACTACATTCCACACCCCAGGCCTGACCTGTGTGGAGGCCCCTCTTTGGATAGCTGTATGGAATGTGCAGCAGGCCATATAGCCCCTTCCATGTTGGCACTTTCAGCCACTACCATGCGATGCTGCATATGTGACAATGTATAGGCTCCACCAATGCCTTGCCATGCCTCATGGCTTCTGCACATGAGCTCACATAAGGTCCACATCGACATCTTGCTACTCACAACCACACCCCACTAGCAGCAGTGTCCTTGTACTTTCTGGCGAACTTACTCATTCTGGGTTTTGTTCTTTTTCCACTGGTTTTATTCAATTACTGTTAAAGCACACAACTGTTTTACGATGGTCAACATCAGAAATACGCCATTCGTAAAAGAGAAACACCTTTACAGTATTAAACTTCGCATTTCATATCATCATTACAATTCCAATACCTGAAATAAAGGCTCATATTAGTTGCAATATGAAACATTTTTACATCATCATTACAATTATGTTTTTTGGTAGCATGGATATATATATATATATATATATATATATATATATATATATATATATATATTTACTTTATAATGAACTACACTTCATAAATGTCATTACTTCACAACATAATAGCAGTTTTAATACCTGGAGACAACAATTGACAGTAGTTTTCCACTTATTACCAGTGTTACAACTCTAATGCTCAGCTTTTATACGTTTTTGCTTTGACGCTTTTGTAAACACCACCTGTAGCTTCACTTCACACATGATTAGCAGGCGTTATAGACCTATTAGAAATTATTTCTTCTATGTCTCGGGGTGTCCTCGTCATAGGATGATACCTGAAGACATCCTCAGGCAGGCACTGATTTTATGATAGTGTTTTTAACACGTATTTTCCTGTAGCAATACTCATCCATTATTTTGAATATAGATTTAAAACGGTCTCTGCAACATTTACAGGAGTTGTGTGGGCAACATATAATACTATAATCAGTATACCAGAGCCCAATACCTCCAGAAAGAGAAATGACTTAATGAGAAGTTCCTGAAGGTACTTCTCTATTGATATTCAGTCTCACTTTTCAGTTCATCCAGCTTATATCCCGCAGCTGTTAGGTCATCTAACTGCCTAACTGCAGGCTTTATTGGCAAATGTAGCTTAAATTCTGTTACATTTTTTGTCTCATTATTTATTATTTATTCCTATGCTGAAGTTCGGCACAATATCACTAGTGGGTGTATTTGTTCATATTTATGTGCTCAGATTGTATCACTTTTTGAGCCATATATCCACAACATTTACCAAAAAATTTTAACTTGTCTATCCCTCAGGGCACGATATCCTGGGAGTCTTCCTTTGTGACATACGATGGTAATGCCATCATCCACCAGGGCAACAAACAGTCATTCATTATTACGGAATGGCGTCCATACACATTCATTCAACACTATTATTAACTTCTGCAAGGACAGACCTTCGGGACTTCCCGCACTGGTTGCAGCATCTTTGCCTCATACATTTTATAGTCATATGTAAACAAAATCTGCTTCCAAGTTCTGAGGCTCTGATCTAATATTTTACACTGCAGGTGCTCACTTCCTTACGTAGCTTCACATACTGCTGTTTCGCATCGTCGTTTAGCAGTAGCCCCGTTTCGGTGACAATATATAGAGATAAGTGCCTTGTTCCAGCCACTTCTGACGGCAAGGGTAATATTCTATACAGGTTGTCATACTATTCTCTACTAGTGGGATATCTGACACATTATTTAAGACGTTCCATGCAATGAAAACATTCAGATCAATAATTCTGATCAACTGGTAATTGCTGTCTGCTATAAGTTTGGCAGACGACCACTGGTCCTTGATGTTGTCTTTTATCAGTTGTAAATATTTATACGATCTGAACTAGATTGATCACATAAGGCTCCAGAATGTCTTTTTGAGTGTTAACAGTTTCTGATATTAGTCTATCACATTCACGCTCTAGGTCACTGAAAATACCCATAATTGTAATAGCAATTCGTTAATAGTGATCAGAATTACTACTATCTGTAATCTTTTGTCAGTGATGTTCTCATATTCTGATACATGCTGGCTCAATTGTTTCATACGCGATGTGATAATCACTTTATTTCTCGCTATGGAGCTTACCGTTTGATTAGACAAGGTTGCTTTAATTGTAGTCACATGCTCCTTCGAAAGCCTAAGCAGTTGTTTCTGTTCCCATTCTAACACATGTATCTTAGCCTTGAAGTACGTGGTGTTATTTTCGTCTAGCATTCTGAGCACAATCTTACTGATCTCACCCACAAAGTTTAATATCCATCACTTCTTTATGTGGGATTCATCGCATGCCAGTTGTCCAATTGGAGCCTGAGCTTTTTTTCAGTTTCTCCTACGTGCCACTTCAACGCAAAGTTCTGCACTTCTATACTCTGCTGCACACATATTCAATAATGTCAACCTATCTTTACAATATCAAATTACTGTGCAGACGAGAAACCCAGTGTGCTCAAACTTCTCTTTCATTTCCGTCAAATTAAAGTATCTCACAATTTTCCAAGTTACACCATAGAATTTCACTTTGCTATGACAACATGGGGATTTTCCTACCTACACGTACGATGCTGCCCATACTAGGCAACTTCGACTATGAAAATTCTGTCAGCCTGTTGGAATGTACCACAAGGTACTTATTTCATTTCAAACAGGTTACTAAATTAGGCCCCTTTATTCGTACTTCTGTGTACGAATCGCGCCATTGTTTATCTGACTTACGCGATCTGCCTCATCATAATTTTACTACAGAATTATACAACAGAATCTTATCCACTCAATGAAATTGCTTTGGATTCTGTGTTCTACCAGAGTAGTCCATTTTCCTAATTGTGTAATGCACATTATGTTCTCTCACATATATGTAGACTGGCAATGGCAAGGAAAGCGTTTCTGAAGAAGAGAAATTTGTTAACATCGAGTATAGATTTAAGTGTCAGGAAGTCGTTTCTGAAAGTATTTGTATGGAGTGTAGCCATGTATGGAAGTGAAACATAGACAATAAGTAGTTTGGACAAGAAGAGAATAGAAGCTTTCGAAATGTGGTGCTACAGAAGAATGTTGAAGATTAGGTGGGTAGATCACGTAACTAATGAGGAGGTATTGAATAGGATTGGGGAGAAGAGAAGTTTGCGGCACAACTTGACTAGAAGAAGGGATCGGTTGGTAGGACATGTCCTGAGGCATCAAGGGATCGCAAATTTAGCATTGGAGGGCAGCGTGGAGGGTAAAAATTGTAGAGGGAGACCAAGAGATGAATACACTAAGCAGATTCAGAAGGATGTAGGTTGCAGTAGGTACTGGGAGATGAATGAGCTTGCACAGGATAGATTAGCGTGGAGAGCTGCATGTATATTTCTTGCATGTGCTCTTTTAACTCTTCCAGCCGGATCTTCCTGTAGCATCCCTGGAACGTTTAGCGTAGCAAATTTAGCCACTTTGTCACTGGATTAAGCGACATTTTGACATCAAATGCGACATTTTAAAACTGTTTAGCGACTAAATTTGTTTAGCGACTGTTCTGGCGACTCTTCAAACTACGTTTCTTCAACGACTACATGCAACTTCTCTTGGGAATTCATGTGCCCTAGCTCTTAGTTCTCCTGGAAAACGGTAATCAGAGTCGAGAAAAACAGTTGCTTGACTCTTCAAACGATAGAGCAAGGCACCCTGAAATCGGTATTTGTCTTTTGCTATTTCGGAACTGTTCGGTTATCTTGGAATCGGTACTTGTGTCATTTTGGAAGTGTTGGGTAGCTTGAGATGGCATTGTGAACGCTAAGGCGGGGCTGAAGTGTATTTTTGCACATATTCGTTTCTTTGTGTAGCGTCGTGTGTGGTAAGCGAATACAGTGTGGTGTAATGGAATTACCAGTGAAGAAAGAACCCTACACTCAAAAATACAAAAAAGAATCGGAGAACAAATATGAATTCAAAGGATATAAAATCGGCACTAAAGACCTTGCCACTACAAAAAAAAGGACAATATTAGACTTTGTAGTACAGCAGACGCATCACCTGCATTGTTCATCACCGGACATTGTTCGGTTTTTACTGTTGAACACCTGGGAGGCAGGATTGTCTAAAAATATATATTTTCTGGCTCTAAATGCACCACAGACTTACAATTACGTCGAACGAAGTGTTCAAAGATAATAAGTGAAGTGTTTCCTCCACATTTCAAGGAAGTACTGCGGGCTAATATCGGTAACAAAAACTTTAATGGTAGACAAATCTACTTGCATTAGTGTTTTAAAACATCTAGGACTTGCAGTCCGCCTGCTTAGCTGCGTGGTAACGAGCTTGCAGCGGGCCAAGGGTTTGATTCCCGGCCGGGTTGGAGATTTTCTCCGCTCGTGGACTGGATGTTGTGTTGTGTTGTTCTCATCATTTCATCCTTATTACCGGAACGCAAGTCGTCCAATGTGGCGTCGACTGAAATAAGACTTGCACTCGGCGACCGAACTTCCCCAGATGAGGCCTCCTGGCCAACAATGCCACACGATCTTTTCATTTTTTATCTAGGACTTGCAATAAGATACTCCAGTGAGTCACAAAAACAAAGCGTGCTGACATTTTCATCGCTTGCTACCGTCGAAAAAGCCGATGCGAAAGGTCTGGCCGATGCAAACACACTAACTTTAGAAGACCACACCTGGAAACTGATAATTTGACAGGAGTCAATAATGCTCTACACAAAATTTTAAAAACGGATTATGGACTGCCAAATATTTTAGTTGTGCGTTGCATATGTCATTCTTTACAACTGGCAGTGAATCACGCATCAGAAAACACTATAGCCCGCAACATAGAATTTATGATAAAAGAAACCTGCAGCTGGTTTCGTCTATGTTCACGCCATCAAGGCGAATACAGAAACATATTTGAAACAATAAATTGTGGCAAAGTACCACTGAGAATACTTAAAGTAAGTGTGACGCGCTGGCTTTTCATACACCCAGCAGTCTGTCATATTTTACAACAATGGGATGAACTGAAATTATTGCATTTCTCTGTATTTAAAACTAGACAAAATAGTTACACAGCGAAACTGCTCCATCCTCTATTCGAAGATCTAGACAAATAGCTGTACTCAACCTACTTACAAAGCCTATAGGTGAAGTACAAACAGCCATGAAAGCATCTGAGAGTAAAAACTCCGATCCCACGAAGTTGCTGGACACGCTTACTTTTCTTTTACGATCAATCTCTAAAAGAGTAATTTACGAGCGTGTTATTATCATGAATGTATTAACTACATCTCTTCAAAAAAGTCGTCTTAGTCTCTATACTACAGTCGGCTAAGGTTTTGAAACCTGTGCTAGCAGCCGGCGGAAGTGGCCGAGCGGTTCTAGGCGCTACAGTCTGGAACGGCGCGACCGCTACAGTCGCAGGTTCGAATCCTGCCTCGGGCAGGGATGTGTGTGACGTCCTTAGGTTAGTTAGGCTTAAGTAGTTCTAAGTTCTAGGGGACTGATGACCTCAGAAGTTAAGTCCCATAGTGCTCAGAGCCATTTTGTGCTAGCAAGTTGAAATTATCGGAAAACGGTGTTAAATCGGTAACAAAACGATGCAGTGACTTTACAGTGAAGCTTATAAAAGAATTACAAAATAGACGTCCCCCCCTCCTTTTAACTGAAATTTTAACCAAGATGCACAAATTGTCTGTAAGAGAAGTTTTGATGACTAAAAACGTACTCATGATGTCACTGACCTCGCAAAATAATTGGTATATAATGATATCGATGTATTGGAAAAAAGTCTCACAACAATGGAATAATATCAGTTTCATTCGATGGTAAACATCGAGAGTGCAGTCGATGTTTGGATTGAAGTTCGATCATATAAAGATGCTGGAAATTTAAATCCGTTCAAAGAATTCTGCACTCTTCCTTTCACTCTATTGTCATTGTCACAATCCAGTGCAGAGATACAACGTATTTTTAGTCCCATGAATATGGTGAAATCAAAACTTCACAGTCGCACTTGCCTTACTTCAGTGAATTATATTTTTATGATAAAAAGCACCTAAAACGAATTAATAAAAAATGTATCGACTGTGAGTCATTAACAAATGTACTAAGACTTGAATGAGATTTTCACTCTGAAGCGGAGTGTGCGCTGATATGAAACTTCCTGGCAGATTAAAACTGTGCCGGGCCGAGACTCGAACTCAAGACCTTTGCCTTTGGCGGGCAAGTGCTTTACCATCTGAGCTACCCAAGCACGACTCACGCCCCGTACTCACAGCTTCACTTAATGCCAGTACCTCGTCTCCTACCTTCCAAACTTTGCAGAAGCTCTACTGCGAACCTTGCAGAACAAGCACTCCTGAAAGAAAGGATACTGCGAAGACATGCCTTACAACTGTCTAGAATCTCGTGCAGCTGTCTGCAACTTCCGATGAAACTGTACCTGTTCTGCGTGCCGTCCGCTACGTCACTCCACCGTCTGCATTGCCTCTACGCCCTTCGACCTCATGCCGCTGTCGGCCGCTCCTGCCCGCCCTTCGGGATGTCCACTTCGGGCCTGGGCGTTGTATGTCCATTGCTACCGAGGCTGCACTGCCCCTGGTCGCCTTCCAGGATGACTGCCTTGCCTCATGCTCTGTCTGTCTGCTGGTCTTGTCCTAGCCTCTTCTTCTACTCCCGACGTCGGGAAGAGCCCATTTCTTCTTCTCGAGAGCAGGAGAGGAACGTGTTCTCTCTCTCCTGGCTCAGTCACTGGCCTGCATACTATCTGTTCAAGTAATCCAAAGGAGTCGTTTTAGGTGACGTCAGGCTTCGCAAGTTCGATCTTCCAAAGGAAAGAGAACTATGCCAGTATCATGTAGCGTAACTACAACCGCACGCTAATCCATGGCCAACCAACCCACACTTGCCACCAGAATATATTAGTGTTGTGTCCCATGGGCTGGCTAGTTGCTTGATGACATAGGAAGCTGAGGATGATTCAGCCATTTAGGTAACGTGGAGATGGCTATCTGAATATTTTGATGGAGTAATGGAACTCGATTGGGAAATACGCTGCTAGAAAGAAATTAGGAGTTTCCAATTCACTCAAGATTCATTGCACATGGGGTACACGGAATGATTACATTTACAAACCAATGGCAGAAGTGGCTCTAAGCTACCAGATATCGACCCATGCTGAAACACCCATATTAGTATGTGGTGCTACCTCCAGAGGCGGTAGTGCAGGCGCTGATTCTGTCCTGGAATATTTTGTGTCACACCTGCTCGAACCGTTCACGTAGTTCTGTAAGAGTTGTTGGCTGACAAATCGTACTAGTCACTTCTCGTTCAATCATATCCCACAATGCTCGATCGGAGACAAGCCCAGAGATCGCGCTGACCAGGGAAGTTGGTGGCACGTCCAGCAGAGCACGTTGAGTTTCAAGGGCAGTGTGTGTGTGAGAATTATGCTTTTGGAACAACACAACCATACGTGCACGCGATTTGTGGTTTATCGCATCCCGGATGATAAGATCCTTGGTGGGGCCAGATTTTCTTGGACAAATATACTCTACGAGACAGCGCTCACCAGGTCTATGTCGTCTGCACAAACGACCATCACTTGTGTGCAGGCAGAATCTGATTTCATTGCTGAAGATCACGGTGCGCCGTTCCATCTTCCAAGTGACTCTCTGATGGCACCGGTCTTACACTGCACGTCGCTGCTGTGACCTGAGAGGAAGACGGTCTAGAGATATGTGTGCCCATAGTCCTACTGCTAATAACTGGTTCGTGTTGAGATATCTGGGTGCACAAGCTCTTTATCTGTGCTGTAGTAGCTGTATGCTCTGCAACTATTGCCCTTACACTGAGATGATTCTGGCTGGCGTCTGTGGTGCGTGAACGTCCAGAACCTCATCTACAGGTGTGAGAACGTTCACGTGACCATTGGCACCAGTATCGTTGCACAACCAATGCAGCACCTCCAAGTTTTGAAGCAGTTCACCGAAAGGACCATCCCGCCACTCTGAAGGCCATAATTTGACTCCTTCCAAACTTTCTCAGCTGGCTGTAGGAAGCACTAATGCATCTTTATGGCGTGATTGCCTGCTTGCTTTGGAGCCTGCACCACACTGTGCCTTCTTGCTGTGAGCTTTTCCTATTGAAGGGCAGACACAGATGAAGCTCTGGTACCTATGGCACTATGATATCTGTTGGTAGACGACGTTGAAACCAATGTCAGTACATCTAGGTGGCATATGCCGTCATCCCACCATCGGAAATTTTTTTCCAACAGTGTAAATGAACAAGGCAAAACTTGAACATCCTGCTACGCCCAACCATGCCCTGCTGGCGACATTTTCTTTGTATGTTGTAGTAAACAGGAATATTTAATGCTCCTCCAAGAAAAATTTGGATAACTGACTTGCACTAAACTACACCATTCCCGACTGTAAGTTCCCTCAGATGAAGATGTGGTCTAAGTAGAACCATAAGCAGAACCACAGCATATACCAGTACAAGTCCAGGCCCCAAGCCTGATTTATGCAGAGGTTCCTCTCGGGACGGCTGTCTGAACTGAACTTTCCTTTCCGCCTTTATACTGTGCAGCAGGCCAAACAGCTTGACGACCCTGCTACGATGCATGGCTTACCATGTACGATCCCTGTCAATGCCTTGACACAACCCATGTCCAACCATGCCCTGGTGGCGAAATTTTTTTTTGTATGTTCTAGTAAACTTATTTGTTCTGGCTTCTGTTCTTTGCCTATTTCGCGTTGCATTTTTGAGCTTTTCCATTGTCTCGACATCTGCACTTACCACTGAGCCGCAAGCATTGCGTAGTACATCGAAGAATAATGTCTTGTTATTCACTGCAGTATACGGGCTGAATCCATGTGACACCATACATGTTGTTGTAGGTTCGTTGTCAGTTCAGGAGTTCAGTTTAGTGATAATTTTTGAAAATCGACTATTTAGTGACATAAAATAAATAAATGTCGTGTGACTAGGGCCTCCCGTCGGGTAGACCATTCGCCTGGTGCAAGTCTTTCGATTTGACGCCACTTCGGCGACTTGCGCGTTGATGGGGATGGAATGATGATGATTAGGACAATACAACACTCAGTCCCTGAGCGGAGAAAATCTCCGACCCAGCGGGGAATCGAATCCGCACCCTTAGGATTGACATTCTGTCGCGCTGACCACTCAGTTACCGAGGGCCGACATTTAGTGACATGGGAGTATGTTATCAGACTTTGAATGGTCTCAATTATGTCAGAATTCAACACAAATAACTGTAAGTCTCTGTAAATCCATATTTGTACAGATGGTTGCAGGACCTAAAACGTTAATATGAAATGTCGAATCAAAACATCTTCCAGCCGTCTCAACATCCAACTGTTATTTTATTTGAGCAATCAGTTATGGCACTACATTACACCATCCTCAGGCCCCCTGAGTGACTTGTAAGAAGATGCCCATCTCTGGTCCAGTCAAAACAGGGAACAGCATTCAGTATATGGTATTCGTAGATTTTTGGCACAATGGTCCCTTTGATCATCACAGACGGCACGTTTGGACATGTCCAAAAGAACAGATACCATGCATTCGCATAACTGATTCGCCTCGATGTGCAAGTAATCCACCACTATTAATGCACATGAACGTTCATGTCCGAACTCCTGTGTGAATCTGGAAATAGCGAGCTTGGAGGGCATAGGCAGGGACTGCGGATATGTGGCGCTAGGTAGGAATGTGGGTTGGCCGAGAAGAATACCGAGATAGTCCGTGGAATTTACGATAAACACTGTGTCCAGGTGGCGCAGTGGTTAACACAACTGCGTAGTAAGCAGAAGGTCCTGGGTTTGAATCCTGGTTCGACACATACTTTCACTCATCGCCAACCTTTTACCTTTCCTTTCCTTTCTCTCCTCTCCATCTTCCATTGACATAAAACATACAGAAAGGTTTGTACCCATAGGTGGTATGCAGGGATGCTGAGTGGAGCACCAACGTATGTCTAGAAACACATTCGTCAAATGCTGAATAGTTTACGAACTCTATGAGTTAAGTAGGTGAAGCTCCGTCCACTGGTAACGTAATAGGGCTATTTGATGATAACGTATTAACCCTTGAAGAAATCGAAATTATACACATTATAAAGACCAACAACTTAAAACGAAAACCGTTCGATTCTCCTGTCACAACTACTTCAGAATTTGTTAAAATGACCTATATACGTAATCTGCCTATAAAATAAACAAATTGTTTAATATAGGTATAACTTTCACAGTTACCACCAACACCCTCCTCCCAAATTAGGTTAGACATACAGTTGGTAATCAAGGCAGCAAATATTTGAACTGTGGTGTCTAAAAGTTTCTTTGTAACGACTGTAACAGAATATATATTGGACAATCAGATCGTAACTTTCTCATCTGTTTCTAAGGCATACAGCTGGTGCTGCTTGCAATACATTATTGTTCTGCTAGCAACAGATTCAAGACAACCATTCTGAAGTGTCGATCCAAGAGATTTTTTAAAAAAATTACACTTGGAGAAATCGATGTTTATGCACATTATAAAAAAACAGTCGCGTAACTGATTAAACAAACGCCTGGAATTTAGAGAGGAAAATTTCTACGACCTATTTGATGATTTGCTGTAGTACTGCTCTTTCGTTGTTTTATCTCTTGTTATAAATATTTTATTATTTTTATACTCCATTTTATTCTCCTTTTGTATTTCTACATTTGTTTTTCAGGCATTAAGCCTGCACATTTTTATCGGCTTTATTCCATTTAATCCCTCTCAAGTATACTACTGACAATGTTTTCCCACTTCAGTACCAATACTTTAACGCTTACAATGGGACACATGAACCAATATTTCGCAAAATACTGACTTGCACAATTTTCATCGTCCTAACAACGACTGATGTGACAGTCTAATTTTTTGCTGCTGATACACGATTTTCGTCGAGTTCTAGGCAGACTACTTCTGATGCATCTGACAGCAGATGGTTCATTGATGTTCTTGTTTCCATGGTGAGCTGTGGCGTCCATTTCTGGTATATCTTTGGTTTATCGTCTGCTTACCAACAGTGGGGTCACTGCAATCGCTCTTTATCACGCTGCCCATCTCCATGACAACTGATGGTGTCGTCGACTTTCATCTTTGCATCAGTCTTGCTTATACAACTTTGTTGTTACTCGCACTTAGTGCCCATAGTTGGCAGTCACGGTTCTTATAACTGATTTTTATTGGTTGTCTGTGTAACTTTCTCTTCAAATGTAACTAATGTTTATAGCGACTATTTGTGATGTACTTTAGCCAGCTGTTTTACATTTTTTCTTTTGTAACGCACCCGGAGTCATTATTCTAAGCTTTTTCATTCGTTAAAGTCATATGACTAGCCCTATTGGCTCCTTCCACGGTCATGCAATAGGTGATGGGTTTAACGCATAGTGTTCTTACACTATTCAGTGTTTGACGAATGGGGCTCTTAACAGATGTTCGTGCTCCACTCGACGTCTCTGCTCACCACCTATGGATATAAACGGTTCTTGGTGTTCTACTTTATATGTTCTAATCACTTACTTCTTTTTGTTCCTGATTCCCTCCAAGGAAAACGTTATTTACATTTTAGAGACATGACATGGTCTAATGATGGCTGTCAAGATTGAATCTCTTTACCACTGAAATAAAATATTTTAAGAATTTCTTTTGCGATTAAGACTGTTTATTTCTTGTAAATTTCGATATAGAACGCTGTTTCGAAAAATAAAAATTAATTATGTTGTTTAAAAAATTCTATGGAATGATGCAGAAAGAGAGAATGACATTATTTTAACAGTAAATTTAAAATAGGCTTTTCACTGACAGAATGCAATGTACTGGGGCCACAACTTTGCTTCTGCCGTTTTTTCTCAAAGTTCGAGGCTTTATTGTGAGAATCTTACAAAAAATTTACGTTTCAAAGTATTCACCATCGCTGGCCACTACTTTCTCCCATCTTTCGGGCAGCATACGAATCCCACGGCGGAAGAACTGGGCATCTTTCGAGAAGATCCATGCATCGATCCAATTTTGCAATTCTTCATATGACAGGAAGCGATGGGCAGCCAGGTCGTGTGCCATTGAACAAAAAAGTTGGCAGTCAAAGACAACAATGTCTGGAGAATACGGCGGGTGGGGTACGACTCCCCATTTCAACGTTTCCAGGTATGTTTCGGCGGGTTTTGCGACATGGGGTCGAGCGCTGTCATGCTGGAAAATCACCTTTTCATGTCTATCACTGTATTGTGGCCGTTTGTCTTTCAGTGATCGGCTCAAACACATCAATTGCTTTCGATAACGATCTCCTGTGATTGTTCCCGTCGGTAGCAGTAGCATCGAAAGCTTTCTCTCTTTCGCAACCATGCCGGTCTTCAACGTCAAAATCACCGTTCTTGAAGCATGGAAACCATTTTCTGCGGAGTTCTGTCACTAACAGGTGTCTCATCATAGGTCTTACGCAGCTTTTTGTGAGCCTAAGACGCAGATTTCTTCATATCATAGCAGAAAATTAAAACCTCCCGCAGATGACGAGAATTAGGCTCGTAAGCTGACACATTAAGCCGAGAATAACTTTAAGGTGCAATAAAAAAATCGACTAATAGTTTGATGGCGTTATGTTCACAAATGCTTAAGCTTACTGTATGACTCTTACGACCTACGACTTGCGCCACTACTTTGCACTAATGCCGTCTGCTGCAAAACAGCGGAAGCAAAGTTGTAGACCTAATAACAGTTGTGGGAGCCATTTATAGCTCAAAAACATTCCTTAGCAGGATGAGCATGCATGTTTGTCTGATTTAGGCTATTAGGTTTCACCCACCCTTGACTCTCCTCCACCTATTCAAGCCACCAAGGGAGAGGGTTGGTGCACGTAAGATATAGCAGTACATCGATCTAGCACACCCATTTCACAATGCTACTTTGCAACACAACTCATCAACTAACCACCAACGAATTTAAAAGTGTTAATGTGGGTTTAGCACCTAACATAGACTTCGATGTTGTAATAGATGTAGAGAATGTCTGGCAGGGTACAAAGGTGCAGTTCACTGATATAGAGAGCGCTCAACGTGCAGCAAGTTGAAATACACTCCTGGAAATTGAAATAAGAACACCGTGAATTCATTGTCCCAGGAAGGGGAAACTTTATTGACACATTCCTGGGGTCAGATACATCACATGATCACACTGACAGAACCACAGGCACATAGACACAGGCAACAGAGCATGCACAATGTCGGCACTAGTACAGTGTATATCCACCTTTCGCAGCAATGCAGGCTGCTATTCTCCCATAGAGACGATCGTAGAGATGCTGGATGTAGTCCTGTGGAACGGCTTGCCATGCCATTTCCACCTGGCGCCTCAGTTGGACCAGCGTTCGTGCTGGACGTGCAGACCGCGTGAGACGACGCTTCATCCAGTCCCAAACATGCTCAATGGGGGACAGATCCGGAGATCTTGCTGGCCAGGGTAGTTGACTTACACCTTCTAGAGCACGTTGGGTGGCACGGGATACATGCGGACGTGCATTGTCCTGTTGGAACAGCAAGTTCCCTTGCCGGTCTAGGAATGGTAGAACGATGGGTTCGATGACGGTTTGGATGTACCGTGCACTATTCAGTGTCCCCTCGACGATCACCAGTGGTGTACGGCCAGTGTAGGAGATCGCTCCCCACACCATGATGCCGGGTGTTGGCCCTGTGTGCCTCGGTCGTATGCAGTCCTGATTGTGGCGCTCACCTGCACGGCGCCAAACACGCATACGACCATCATTGGCACCAAGGCAGAAGCGACTCTCATCGCTGAAGACGACACGTCTCCATTCGTCCCTCCATTCACGCCTGTCGCGACACCACTGGAGGCGGGCTGCACGATGTTGGGGCGTGAGCGGAAGACGGCCTAACGGTGTGCGGGACCGTAGCCCAGCTTCATGGAGACGGTTGCGAATGGTCCTCGCCGATACCCCAGGAGCAACAGTGTCCCTAATTTGCTGGGAAGTGGCGGTGCGGTCCCCTACGGCACTGCGTAGGATCCTACGGTCTTGGCGTGCATCCGTGCGTCGCTGCGGTCCGGTCCCAGGTCGACGGGCACGTGCACCTTCCGCCGACCACTGGCGACAACATCGATGTACTGTGGAGACCTCACGCCCCACGTGTTGAGCAATTCGGCGGTACGTCCACACGGCCTCCCGCATGCCCACTATACGCCCTCGCTCAAAGTCCGTCAACTGCACATACGTTTCACGTCCACGCTGTCGCGGCATGCTACCAGTGTTAAAGACTGCGATGGAGCTCCGTATGCCACGGCAAACTGGCTGACACTGACGGCGGCGGTGCACAAATGCTGCGCAGCTAGCGCCATTCGACGGCCAACACCGCGGTTCCTGGTGCGTCCGCTGTGCCGTGCGTGTGATCATTGCTTGTACAGCCCTCTCGCAGTGTCCGGAGCAAGTATGGTGGGTCTGACACACCGGTGTCAATGTGTTCTTTTTTCCATTTCCAGGAGTGTACATCAAGGATTGCATGACAACTGACTATAACCCATTCCCTTGAGGCACTGATTTCTTCAGTAGCAGCATCTGCACATCAATCGTCAACATGTTACGAAGTTAATATCTCAAGGCACAGTACCGTGCATATATTTGTAGCATCCAAAATTTGTGAGCAAGTGCGGCTTGTACGCTGCAGCATGGATCACTACAGACAGACTGAGTCTGTGGCCAACACGTGTTAATGCGACCGACGTATCTGACAAGTATGTACTGGAACATGACGTTCACGAGAACGAGGTATTAAAAAAATTTGGAAAATTGTGGTAAGTTCCTATGGGACCAAATTGCTGAGGTCATCGGTCCCTAGGCTTACACACTACTTAAACTAACTTCAACTAACTTATGCTAAGGACAACACTCACACCCACGCCCAAGGGAGGACTCGAACCTCCGACTGGGAGAGCCGCGCAAACCATGGAAAGCCGCCCTCGACCGCGCGGCTATCCCGCGTCGGAGGAGTTAAACAAGTGCATAAAGGCATTTGTGTGTGCCATACCTAAGTTTGCTAATACTACTTCTATAAAAAAATATTCTATACAAGCGGTGTTTACAGATGGCATGTCTATGTCTGTCAGTGCTCCAATTGGTTTGGGTGCAACTCAAGCTGAATTTAAAGCATGTAAAAACAGTTATTTGGAAAATATTGCAGACTGTTGAATGGAATTGCTGTAGAAAGAAGAATGATATCATTTTAAGGATAGTGATTTAATTTCCACTGTTAACAAAGTACAAAAAATATTGTTAACAATGTACAAAAATTGTTTCGAAATATATTTAACAACAAATAAATAAATATATTTCACCAGCATGGCGCCCACTTCTTCGCTCGCCTAGACTGTATGGTCCGCACAGTTTTTTTCTTTAAACGAATTCTTATGTTGTTCACAAACAGCAACAACGTCTAACCTTTTCCGCTAATTAAGGCCATAGAACAATAATTTTTCCGAGTGTACTTCTAACCAAAAAGCGAATCTAATAGCTAAAGCCCAATGTTTTTGTTCATTATGCCTTTGTCATTCTTGTGGAGATATTTCCATGGAAACTTTCATCCCCTAACACATATTTCTTTGCATCTAACCAAGAAGTGAAATACCAATTTTCACAAATGAAGCTTTTAAAATTTTTCGATGCAGGTAAATAATTTCTTAAAAATTTTCATCTCCTATTTCAGTCCTAAGGGGTTGAATTTCCAAAAGCATTGAAACACACATACGTTTTTTTAAATTTCTAACAGAGAAGCCAAAAACAGTTTTTCATAGATTTAGCTTTGAAGGTGTTTCTATAATGAAATAATTCCATAGAACTCTTCATTCCCTATTTCCCATCCTTAGGGATTCAGTTTCAGCCGAGCGGTCTAAGGCGCTGCATTTATGAACTGTGCGGCTGGTCCCGGCGGAGGTTCGAGCCCTCCCTCGGGCATGGGTGTGTGTGTTTGTCCTTAGGATAATTTAATTTAAGTAGTGTGTAAGCTTAGGGACTGATGACCTTAGCAATTAAGTCCCATAAGATTTCACACACATTTGAACATTTGATTGGGTTTCCAAAAACACTGAAACACGTATTTTTAAATTTCTAATCCATAAGACAGATATCAATTTTTTATGGATATAGCTCTAAAAATGCTTTATTAGTTTTTTCGATAATGATTTTTTAAATTGTTGACTGAGAAACCAAATACCAATTTTCGAAGTCCTAGCTGCAAAATTACCTTAACAGTGAAATATTTTCAAAAATCCTTTCATCTCCTATTCCATTCCCTTAGGACTGGAATTTAAACAATCACTTCTTAAAGGATGCCTTCGGTATAAGATCCACACACTCTCCAAATTTCAAGTTCCTGTCCTTAGGAGTTTGGGCTGGGCAATGATGTGTCAGTGTATCAGCCTGGCCCTATTTCACCCCCTGAGGGTTTGAATTTCCAAAAACAGTGACACACTTTTTTCATTTCTAACCAAGAAGTCAAACACTGATTTTCAAAGATTTAACTTTAAAAATACTTTCAGAATGAAACATTTTCAGAAAATATTTCAGCTCCAATTTAACCGCCTTATGGGTTGAACTTCCAAAAGCAGGGAAACGCTTGTTTTTTGTGTCTAACAGAGAAGTCAAACACAAATTTTTATATATTTAGCTTAAAAATGATTAGCATTATGAAATATTTAGATAAAAACATTCATCCCCAATTCACTCCCTTACGGTTGAATTTCCAGAAACAGTAAAATACGAGAAGCCAAATTCAAATTTACATAGATTTAGCTTTAAAAATGCTTTTGTAATGAAATATTTTCCTAAAGCATTTCATCCCCTATCGAATTTTCAAAAACACTGAAACATGTATTTCTTTTATTTCTAGCTGAGAAGCCAAATACCTGTTCTCAAAGATGTGGCCTTAAAGATACTTTAAAACTCCGTCCGAACAGGCCATGAGGTGTCAACGGTACTGATCGGCCGCCTTGTCATCTTAGCCCACAGGCGGCACTGGATGCGGATATGGAGGGGCATGTGGTCAGCACACCGTTCTCCCGGCCGTATGTCAGTTTATGAGACCGGAGCCGCTACTTCTCAATGAAGCAGCTCCTCAGTTTGCCTCACAAGGGCTGAGTGCACCCCGATTACCAATAACGCTCGGCAGACGGATGGTCAGCCATCCAAGTGCTAGCCCAGCCTGATAGCCCTTAACTTCAGTGATCTGACGGGAACCGGTATTATCAGTGCGACAAGACCGTTGGTTTAAAGATACTTTAGTAGTTCTTTAATAATGATTTGCTTTAAAAATCTTCCACATGCTATTTAACGTCCATATAGGCTAAATTTCCGAAAATGCTGAAACACATATTTCATTATTTCTGGCCGAGAAACAAAACACTACTTTTCGCAGGTCTACATCTACATGGATACTCTGCAAATCATATTTAAGTGCCTGGCAGAGGGCTAGCTTCAAAATTGTCTTAATAGCGACACATTTTCAAAAAAACTTTTCATCCCCACTACACTCTCTTAGGACTGGAATTTCGAAAAGTCCTTCTTAAACGACACGTACGGTAAAAGATAACCATCCTCTCCAAATTTCAAGTTTCTATCCTTAGCGGTTTTGGCTGAGCAGTGATCAGGCAGGGAGTCAGTCAGAGAGGATATTGCCTTTTATATACAGGGTGTCCCATTTATCTTGACCACCCTAAACAACTGTTTGTCCAAATGCAAATTACAAAATGTTTCAAGCAAATGTTCTTTAGCCGTCAGGGGGACATCAATCAGCATGATTACCTTGATTGTAGCTTTGTTTTTTTGCAAAGATATGAACAGCGGCATGACTTTTTTAAATGGCATCATGTATTTTTTATACGGTAATTGATTTCCTCTCCTAAAGACCTATTCAAAAATGTGTCACAGTGTACCATTCACTGAAACACAACGTTATTAATGACATAACACTGACTTTGTGCCTGAGATCACAAACTCGTCCACTTGCTGGAGTTTTCAGAATACAAATGAAAACCAAGTAAAAACATAACACAAAATTGACTTTGACTCTCCAGTACCACTGCCCAGGAGCAGAACATTCAAAGGTGCTCAAAGTGGCGACCTTGGACACCGATACACTGGTGCACTCATTGAATGAAAGAATTTTTTACTGCTTCCAGTGTTGTCTTCTGAAGAGAATTACAAGCCAGCACGACACGTTCCTGAACGTCCTCTGGAGTTGTTGGAATATCGCGATAGACAACGTCTTTAATGCATCCCCAAAGAAAAAAGTCCAGTCGATTTAAATCAGGAGACCCAGCAGGCCAAGTAACTGTTCCTCCTCGGCCAATCCATCTGGCAGGATACCTTCGGTTCAGAACACGACGTGCACGCAAGGAATTATGTGCTGGACATCCATCGTGTCGATACCACATAAGCATTCTGGTTCTTAGCGGTACTTCATCCAGAAGAGGAGGAAGAATTCGTCTGAAGAAGTCGGCATACGCTGTTCCGTTTAGACTACCATTGATGAAATAAGGGCCAATAATTGTAGTACCTAGCATCCCACAACAGACGTTAACTCTCCATTGACGCTGAGGTTCCACCTGTCTAAGCCATTGTGGGTTGTCGCTGGATCAATAATGCATGTTCCTTGTATTTACCTATCCTTTGTTAGAGAACGAACATTCATCGGTAAATAGAACATTAGAGAAGAAGTTCGGGTTGGCGAGGATTTGCTACCTTGCCCACTGACAGAAATGTACACGGTTCTGGAAATCATTCCCATGCAATCCTTGACGTAGGTGTACATGGTAAGGATGGAACCGGTGACGTGTAAGAATACGATGTACACTAGTTTTAGGAATGCCAATCTCGTGTTCAAGCTGTTGTGTGTTCACATGTGGATTCATAGCAATGGAAGCGAGAACAATAACTTATGCAGCTTCGTCTGTGCGAGCGCTATGACGATTGCGTTGTCGTGGGTTGAAACTTTCCATTTCCTGAAGCGTCGCATCAAGACGAGGAAACATCAGTCGGGAAGGTGGGTTCTTGTCAGCATATCTGTACGGTTCCGCTGCCCGCGTAGAATTTCGCCCACCTTCAACAACAACAACAATAATAAAAGAAACGTTACGTCGATGCAGTTAGTAGCAAGGACAGCCTTTACTGTATGCCTACCCTACACAACAGTATTTAAAAGGACTTAACTACTGTACTAAATGTACCCGTTCGTAAGAAAACAGTATTGTAATTACTGTTCTGCTAAGTTACATTCCCCATAGATGAGTAGCATTTCTACCTTCTCTTCGTTAGTGTAAGTTTATTCACACAACTCTTCAACTGACGATGGTTGACGGAATGACGGGTGTGCATTCTACTTATGTTTACATTTGTCCTCTGTCAACGTCAGTACGTGGATGTGTTCCATTATCCCGAGTACCTGCACTAAGCGCTAGGAGCATCAATGTCTATGTTGTGTTATGTAATTAATAACTTTGTGTTTCAGTGAATGGTACACTGTGATACATTTTTGAATAAGTCTTTAGGAGAGGAAACGAATTTTACCGCTGTTCATATCTTTGTAAAAAGCAAAGGTACAACGAAGGCAATCATGCTGATTGATGTCCCCCTGGTGGCTAAAGAACATTTGCTTGAAACATTTTGTAATTTGCATTTGGACAAACAGTTATTTAGGGTGGTCAAGATAAGTGGAACACCCTGTATACAGATTACATCACACATATTTTGAGACTGAAAACATCAGTTGTTGGAGAATGAGTCTTAGCAGTTCATATATATACAGTGTCAGGAGAGAGAATTTAGAGACAAGAGAGAGATAGACGGAGAGAGAGAGAGAGATAGACGTAACAGTTCAGATTTTTTTAGTTGTCGTTGGAATTAACAACATGAACAAAAGGTGTTTGATCATTACAGTCCAGCCGATTTGGGGGAATGATAAATTACTTTTATTATGAATCTGTTTCAGTAATTTACCAGCATTTGGGGATTGTAACAAAGGTAACCCACCTTTCAGGCCACAAATCTATGACCATACTCAGCTACAAGTCTCACACTTCTTTATGACACTTCATGAGTGCAGTTTCTCTCCACGAGTGGGTAATATTCTAGGAGGAAAGCGAGTACTATACAGGTAGCAGCTTCGAGTTTTGTTGTACCCTCAGCACCTCTTGCTAAGCAATTAGTAAGTGTTTTGTGCTTGCTGCGAGAATGTGACAGCTGAAAAACAAAGGTATGTACGAGTAATCATACAAGAGATGTGTGGGAGGGAGGAACCCTTATATTCGGGATGGTATGATGTGATACCAGGTGCATTGCGCAGAATATGCAATGTGTGGCGCAGTGGCCTGGACACGACACCCGGACTATGTGGCATGCAGCCCAATGCCCCTCACTACTCATCCAAACGTGGCAATATTCGAATTGTGCAGCACGCAGTGTGGTAGCCAGGCACAATACTCAGACTATGGAGTGTGACACGGATCAGTGTGACACTCACTGGGAGGGACAGCCTCCATATTTCCACTCCACATCAAATATTCAGAGACGAGGCTTCGTCAGAAATATTTCAGAGTAACGTTCATAAAATCATAATCCCCACGACCTTGAATAACACTATATTCGTCGACGAAAATATTTCAAAATCTAACTACAGTCGATAATATTTCAACTGTCCAGAATCTAGCAAACTTGTAGAAATTCCCGAAGCACTCATGTGCGATTGTTTCAACTCTTATCTCGGACACCTGCTATCATGATCATCGTCAACTTTGAGTGACAAAAGGTTTATTGCACAAACACCATTGTTGAAGAAACCACACCTATGTTAGTCACAAATGATTTGAAATCCCGTGGCAACGACCAATTTTCACCGTTCATCTACAGTGTAGTAGGGCAACACTTCCATCAGTCAAAAGAGCTATGCTGTCATGTCTTGAAGTATTCGTAGCACTTGTGAGAGCAAGACTTTCACGCTGCTTCTGCCAAGCTGCAAACTGTGCTCTTGCAAAAACGACTACATGAAACGATTCAGCAGTTGCTTTAGGCTGGATACAGAGTGATCCAAACAACTGGAAAGCCTTTGTCCACAATCGAGTGACCAAAATTACGAACAGCACATCTCCATATCAATGCTTCCACTATCCTAAGGAAGACAATCAAATCTACTCTCGCCATGTCTATCCGTAAAGTAACTATGTTCATCTTCCTTATGGTGACTTTGGGCTTCACGGCTCAGGTGTCCTCCTGATGTTCAACCACAGAAGTCAGTACCATTCTCGAGGCTTTCAGAGATTTGAAAAGTGCAAGGAAAAGTGCTCATGGTAACTACCAATGAATAAGTCTTTCACTTCATCAAGTACTCCTCTTATTGGGAAATACTATACATTACAGGATTCCATATGCAGATTCTATATGCAGCAATATCATCAACAGTGATCATAACTGGAATTTTCGCGCATCAGCAGGTCGCACCCAGAGATGAAATTTGTGTCCTGTGGGCTCTTCAGACCTTCCTGAACGATTTACTGAGGTGTCTCCCAAGTAAATTAGTGAAAAAGACACCTTGCACTCAAAGAGAAGTGTCATACCCTATCAGCCAGTTACAATCACAAGAGCCTTTCACAATTACATGCACAGATTCGGCATGCTCGTTATTCATCGAGGAAGTGCGCACCGTCGACAAATGCTGCATTGTGCTCTGTAACTGTTGAAAATCTTCTGTCTTACATAAAGTCACATACTACAACAACAAAAATCAGTGTTAGTTAAAGGACAATACTGACATATATCATGCTGATGTATATTTTCACTGAATAGGGCCTGGCTGTGGCGTTGCCCGTGGCGTTGAAATTACTTAACGAGATTCCAACGAAAATCAAAATAGTTATAGAATGAATATTGAAGAGAGGTACCATATTGGTTTCGTTACTTGGAAGGGTGGGTGTATGGTCTGTTTGATCTTGTTGGAGACAAAAAGCAATGGCGATACATATATGGAATTCTTCACACATGAGTGTATCGTTACCAGTCTGGAGAAACCTTGTGTCTCAGTGGAAATGTTGCCGCTTTCCCATATTCTTGACAAAAAGCGTAATACACTGAGATGACAGAGGTCATGGGCTAGCGTTATGCACATATACAGATGGCAGCAGTGTCGCGTACACTAGATACAAAAGAGCAGTGCATTGATGGAGCTGTCATTTGTAATCGGGTGATTCATGTGAAAAGGTTTCCGACGTGATTGTGGCCGCACGACGGGAATTAACAGACTTTGCACGCGGAATGGTAGCTGAAGCTAGACCCATAGGACGAATAAATTTTGTAAATCGTTAAGGAATTCAATATTGCGAGATCCACTGTGTAAACTTTGCCAAGTATACAAGATTTCAGGCACTGCCTCTTCTCACGGACTACACATTGACCAACGATCTTCACTTAACGAATGAGAGCAGCGGCCTTTGCGCTGAGCTGTTACTGTTAACAGACAAGCAACACTACGCGAAATAAGCGTAGAAGTCAATGTGGGATGTACGACGAACGTATTCGTTAGGGCAGTGCCGTGAAATTGATCGTTAATGGGCTATGGCAGCAAATGACCGATGTGAATGCCATTGCTAGCAGCATGGCATAGCCTGCAGCGCCTGGGATCATGACAGTATCGATTGGACCCTAGACAACTGGAAGACCATGACCAGATCAGATGAGTCCCGATTTCAGTTGGTAAGAGCTGATGTTAGGTTTCCAGTGCGGTGATGACCCCACAAGGCCATGGACCCAAGTTGTCAACAAGGCACTGTGCAAGCTGGTGGTGACTCCATAATGGTGTGGGCTGCATTTTCGTGGAATGGACTGGGTCATCTGGTCCAACTGAACCTATCTTGATGGGAAATGGTTATGTCCAACTACTTGGAGACCATTCGCAGTCCTTTGTGGACTTCATGTTCCCAAATAACAGTGAAATTTTTATGGTGCTATGTCACAGGGCCACTATTGTTGATCGTTGGTTTGAAGAACATTCTGGAAAATTGAGTGACTGATCTGGCCAACCAGATCGCCTGACATGAATCGCATCGAACATTTATGGAACGTAATCGACAGGTGAGGTCATGTACAAAATCTTGCACTGGCAACACCTTCACAATTATGGACGGATATAGGGACAGCATGGCTCATTAATTCTGCAAGTGACTTACAACGACTTGTTGAGTCCATGTCGTGTTGAGTAGCTGCAATACGCCAGGGCAAAGAACGTCAGACACGATTTAGGAGGTATCCCATTACTTTGGTCATCTCAAATTTTACTCAGAGTCAGCTTGGTGTTGTGTGTGATGTCATGAATAGCTATGGTGTGTATAGTCAGAAAGTTGAAATAACTCAAATAGCTTTGGAAGAGTGTCTCACTAGAAAGTTGTATGTTTGTGCTTTCTAGGGTTCGTTTGGGGCTTGTGAGAAATAACATCACTTTTCAACAGTAAAACACATAGCGTTAGTGCATTTCTGTGCTGCTGCATTCCTGACGACTGTGAATAGCTTCATATCACTAAGACTGATTGGAGAATGCTCTCAAACAACTGTTGGTAGACACGAACTGTATGATGTAACAGTTGTCCATTTCTGAAACTGAAGTGTGAGTAAAGCCTTGCTGTGTGTCTATGTAGCGCTTGTAACAGGTATACACCAGCATGCCAGCAGCTGGAAAAGCGATCTCTGATGCAGTGGTCAGTGATGTTATGTGGAATGCGGTGAGACACAGTGAAACTGACCGTACTTAGTACCTGATACTGAGGTGTCAGTGTGCTGTGGGCACACTCACCTGTTGGCGACAGGTGCAGATTAATGTGGAGTCGTGAGTCAGCCACTGTGGATGCAGGAGTTGTGTGCTGCCTTGTCAGCCCAGCACTCTCACAGTGGCAGTCGCACAGTGAGATGAGTCAGAGGCAGTGGGAGACTTTGCAGTGGCATGTGGACAGGTGTGACAGTGCTCAAGATGACCTCCTGGCAATGCACTTGTTTAAATATAGAAGCAGTTGTTCATATATTATCTTAGTGGTGGCGGCTACAGCACAAGGGAGCTGGTAACTGGTTGGGTAAGAACTGTTTAAACACATAAGCTACGTCAGTGAACTGTGATATCAGAGAGATGTGAGAAATTGGTTAGATGATATTTTAAACGAGATTAATTGGATTTCTCATCATATTAAACTTAGCACAAGTGGTGTCAAGGGAAAACAAAGTGGTCTTCTTGGATTCTAAACTTATCTCTGCGCTCTGGCAACCATGAAGGCTGTCCTCATATCCCATGGACCACTATCTCGGATTTTGATGTCATAAGACCGTGTTTGTACCTCCATGTCCTCCATCTTGGACAGCCATCTTTGACTGTGACTTCGTAGGGCTGTGCTCGTATCTCCAGGTTGACTCCCTTTGATCATGACATCATAGGGCTCTCTGCTCATCTCTACAGATCTATCATCTTCAATTCCTCACCAACAGATCTATCATCTTCGATTTTTTACCAATAGATGAATTTGATGTTTGAATTTTGCTCTATGTTATACTTAACACGAGTACCCTGTGCCATCAGAGGACTGCTCATGTCAGCCATTTGGATTCTATACATGCAACAAGTGACCTGGTAACCATGCCCAGCCACGCAGAGTGGAGGTGCGGTTAGATGCGCCATGTCACTGATTGCGCGGCCCCTCTCGCCAGAGGTTCGAGTCCTCCCTCGTGCATGGGTGTGTGTGTTGTTCTTGCCATAAGTTAGTTCGAGTTAGTTTAAGTAATGTGTAAGACTATGGACCGATGACCTCATCAGTTTGGTCCCTTAGGAATTCACATACATTTGAACATTTGAACCATGCACAATGTCCTCATATGTCCGCCATCTTGGATTCTGATGTGATAAAGGCTATCCTTGGATGGCCAGGTTGCCATTTTGAATTCTGATCTCATAATCAATGACATAGTATCAATCCTCACGTCCGCCACATTGTATTTTATGCTTAGGTTAATTGGATTAAGTTCGCCATCTTGAATTTCAAATTTCCTTCCAATTTACACTCGCACAGTTGGGATATTTTTTAATTTCCCACCACATTTTGAATTTCCTGCCATTTTATATGTGGGGCAATTGGACTATGACATGAGAGGATTGGGGGAAGGTCATCTGGTGAAGTTGCAAGACATCACTGGAAATCTGGTAAGAATGAGGCTGGCTTTGAACCCATCCTGCTGCTGAGAAAAGGCCTTTTCTTTTAATGATTGTTTCCCAATTCACAAATCATGTTTGTGGCACCCTCTCCCCTCTTCTGTGATGATAAAAGAAAAGTTGCACTTCTTTGAACATTTCCAATGACCTTCGTCAGTCCCATCTGATGTGAATCCCACATTGCACAGCAGTACTCCAGAAGAGGACAGACACATGTCGAGTAAGTGGTCACTTTAGCAAACCTGCACTTGCTAAGTGTTCTGCCAACAAATCACAGACTTTGGCTTGCTTTCACCACATTATCTATGTGATCGTTCCAGTTTAAGTTACTCATCATTCTAATCCCTACCAATTCAGTAAATGACCCGTGGTCTAGGGGTAGCGTCTTTGATTAATGAATAAAACTTTCTCGGGCCCGGGTTCCAACCCCTACTACTTAAATTTCGAATAAGAATCATCAGATTTGGCAGCCAAAAACTGTTGGCATAAAGAAGACCCCCCAACCTGACAACGGCCTTGTCTACGAGTCGGGGCACGTGATGCCAGAAGTCTTAATGTGGTAGGGAAACTAGAAAATCTGAAAAGGGAAATGAAAAAGCTTAACAAGAAATGGAAAGAAGAGGAGCATTTCTAGCCATACGGTAATAGGGTAATATCAACAGCAGCAGAAAGCGGAATAACAGGAGTAGGATTCATTACGAACAGGAAGCTAGGGCAGAGAGTGTGTTACATTGAGCAGTTCAGTGATAGAGTTGTTCTTATACGAATCGACAGCAGACCAACACCGACTATATGAAGATATTGAAAGGGTAATACAGTAGATAAAGGGAGACGAAAATCTAGCAGTCATGGGGGACTGGAATGCTGTTGTGGGAGAAGGAGTAGAAGGAAAGGTTACAGGAGAATATGGACTTGGTACTAGAAATGAGAGAGGAGAAAGGCTAATTGAGTTTTGCAATAAAGTTCAGCTATTACTACTCTGTTCAAGAATCACAAGAGGAGGAGGTATACCTGGAAAAGGCCGAGAGATACAGGAATATTTCAGTTAGATTACGTCATGGCTGGATTGTAAGGCGTACCCAGGAGCAGATATAGGCTCAGATCACACTTTAGTTGTGATGAAGGATAAACTAAAGTTTAAGAGTCTAGTCAGGACGAGTCAGTACTCAAAGTGAAAGGGTACAGTACCACGCGACATTGAAAATAGGTACAAGGTTCTTCGTTGTTCTTGTCAGAACAACATATTTCTTGTAATAATAACTCAATTTCACTTAATACACCAAAGCCAGATACCAGTGTAGGAAAGAAGGACAATTTATTTATTTAATTGATCACATGTGCACTCCCACAAAATAAATCCCTACATCCAATTTGATGAGATCTGTGAAATGAATGAATGTTTGGTCGTCTGCTAACCGCAGATAGTGAATGTGCAATATATGATCATTTTTGAGACGGTCCTTTGGTCACCTTTGGTGGGACCAAAGAGATGAAATTTACCTGAGTTTTGAGAGCCTGAAATGTGGCTGACCAATACGGTAGCATGGTGCTCCCCCACCTTGGCGGAGGTGCGAGATGACCTGAAGAAAGGCCATGTTTCAGTACTCTGGCGCTGGATCTTGTGTCAGTAAGACCTGTCTTAGGTGTGCTGCGCAAAGACAAAAGAGTGGAGAGAATGGTATGCATGTGAAATTCTTAAGAGTAGTATGGAATAATTATTTCTCTATTTCAGGAACTGTTGGGGGAAGAATTAAATGACAGGCAGGTAATATTAAGGGGATCATAGTAATCTTCGGAAGTAACCAACGGTCACAATGAAACCACGTGTAGCAATAAGTTGAAACAGTTGCGAGTGCTAGTACTAAGTTGAAATACTTCCGAGTGCTAAAGTTAAGCTGAATTACTGGCGTATGTACTATGAGTTGGAAATATTTAAGAAATGGCGTGAGCAGGACTTGAAATTAGCGACGAGCACTTTCATGTGGTGAGTACTGTGTGAGTCTTAATCTGTGTATGAGACAAAGGATAAAGAGAAGTACTCGTCCAAGGTATCAGTTGAGGATTCGCGTGTGTGACGAAAATGATCTTAATATTACTTTGCGTGTTATGTTTCCATGTCATACTAGATTCAAACTCTAATACTCTGAGAGAGAAGCAAGGTTGGTCAGCCGTCTATCCAGCAACGCCACTTGGCTTGGATTGCACAGGAAGACGTGCATATATCCTCCAGAGTTCGTGGTAGGAGAGATGAATATCATCTTTATATTACCTTTGCGTGTTATGTTTCCGTGTGACGCTAGATCCAAACTCTAATACTCTGAGAGAGAAGCAAGGTGAGTCAGCCGTCTATCCAGCAACGCCACTTGGCTTGCATTGCACAGGAAGACGTGCATATATCCTCCAGAGTTCGTAGTAGGAAAGAAAAGTTACGGAGTGGGGCAGTGTCGTGTGAAACTGGGATGAATACTAATTGAAGAGGAAAAGCTGAAAGTGAAGTGATTCTAACTTTGTGGCTATTCTTTGTGATGTATTCTATGTTGCCAGTGTGATGTTTTTCATGTAATTCAATTATGTGTGGCTTGCATGGGAGAGTAGCAAGATAGGTTCAGAGGCAGTGGGTTATGCATGTTCCTTTTTGTACCGCTCGGTCTGGAGTAAATTTTCGTGATGATGGGTGTGAGAGTCGAAGTGTGAGATATAGCAAAAGATCCACCATCCTATCCAGAAAGTGCACTGTAGCGTTAGATAATTACGGGACCATTAAGATAGAGAATCACCAATGTAAAGCCATGCCCACTGGGCGGAGTTTCTCATGTGTAATTGTTGTATAAAATGCAATGGTGTGTTTAGGTTATCTTTGAATCATAATAGAATTTATTGGAATAAAACAGATAGTGAAAAGAAAAAGATTGGTGGCCTTGTTCTTCGAATAGTATGTAATCATGATATCCAGAATTTATAATGTGTGCGCTATTCATATTCAGTGCGATGGCCACGTGTTGATCAATGCCGTTGGGTAAGAAAGAAAATCTGGTATTGCCAGAGCGTAGTGAACAATCAGAGTTGTGTAAATTCCTAATAGATGTGCGTTATCCGTTTCCGTTGCGTAATATTCAAATAGGAGAATAATTTGTAGCTTAATTGTGGGCACTAGATTTGATAATCAGTCATTGATGTTACTCAAGAAACAATAATAAATCCACTCGCTTGACAGAACACTCATCTTGCAGGCCTGACTGCTTGATGCCACAGTATGAGCAAGGCATGTGGGTGCCTCTCAAAAGAAGTGGGATATGGAAATACTAATGAATGAAGAGACACGCTTTAAGTTCTCTGAGGCTATAGATATCGATAAGGAATAGCTCAATAGGCAGTTCAGTTGAAGAGAATTGGATCAGAAATCACGGAAGTTGGAAATCAAAGCATAGGTACAAAGAAGATAACTGTGAAGAAACCATGGGTAATAGAAAAAAATACTTCGGCTGATTGATGAAGGAAGGAAATACAAAAATGTTCAGGGAATTAAGGAATACAGAAATACATTTCGCTTAGGAGCGAAATAAATAGCAAGTGCAGGGAACCTAAAGCTAAATGGCTGCAGGAAAAATGTGAAGAAACCGAAAAGAAATGATTGTCGGAATGACTGACTCGGCATATAGAAAAGTCAAAACAATCTTCGCTTAAATTAAAAACAAGTTTGTCATGCGATTTGATTGTAGGTGAATGCTACAGGAACCTTGTGAGCACATAGCTACGGGGCCAGTGTAACCTGTAATCATAAACAATTCGGCCATGTGTCATCACTAATTGCCTGTACAGATGCTCAATATCAGGTGTCTTCTATCTCTTCTCAAAGATGACTTCAAGTATAATCTGCAATTCTCTCATATTTGTAGACAAGTTGTTGACATTGAGCTGAATATGATCAACTTCCTCATGACAGGAAAATTTATGGAACAGCCTTTTGGATAACTGCCCTTAACAGGTGTCTTAATGCTATGGTCAATATCTTCTAATATAACCAGTCTTATTGCATTTTCGGATATTTTGTAAACAGGCTACGGGTCTGGCCTTGAACTTCTTCCGTTTTCCTTGTCATGTCCATCATTGTTTGTATGCTTTTCGTAATACCGTTGCCATCTGTAGGGTCTACGATCTGCTTATTTTCATAACCATCCTGTATTAGCTGTTGCGTGCTGTCACTCTCCGCTACTGCAACGTGCTGTCACACATTGCATTTTCAACTTTTACTGAAGTATTTCTTGTCTAGAGGTAGGCATGCTGCCCATTCCTTGTTTTTCTTTCTTCTAAGCCACTTCCAAAACACCACTCCTCTTCATTTTTATTACTATTGCCCATCTCGTCTCCACCCTTGTCTGTATGGTCAGTCACGTTTCCGGTTTGTGTAGGTGTGTCACTTCTCATTCTGCCCTTCACAATGGACCAGAATATTTTAACTCTTTCTGTATCTCGCTTTCTCTTTGATGGAGGCTTCTATTTCTTACAAAGATAACAGGTAATTTTATAATCCGTTTGATCAGTGGGCTCGGGTCAAATACTTTTTTTCCTGGAGAGCGTTTCATCCTCTTCGACTGTCGATGCGATATTTGCTACGTTTGTATTTACTCTGTGCTTTCCTGTGATGTTGACCAGGAGATTACACAATCGTTCAGAATCCATATTCGGTTCTCTGAACGTCCAGCTCCAAGAACATTTGGTACGTCGCACAGTCTTTTTCTTCCTTTTCGCACATGAAATGCACACTGGAGCTCGCTTGGATTTGTACTGTTCTTTTTTAGGTGTTCACACTCTCCACGGTGTGAACATGTCGGCTTGTTTTCCTTACAATACCTTTCAATGTGGCCATAGTCACGGCAATTACAGCACTTGGTGACTGCAACATAGTCCCTCATAGTGGTTGATCGAAATCCAATGTATATTCTTTTCTACATAACCATTTGTGCTCTGACTTTTGAATTTACTTCCGGTATACAATTTATTGTCAGCTTCTTCAGTAGGCCCGTTTTAATTGTTTCTTCTAAGAATTGCTTCCTATGTGACATTCACTCCAAACTCTGTTCGTACTGTGACTCAATTGATTCAGTTTATAACATGATAACTGAGACGTCACACACTATCACCTTCGGACTACGCTTCCTAGGCTGGTCGCATGTCATTTCTGTATTTAGCTCCGAATTTTGTTTCAGCTTCCTGATTTCCTCTTCTGTTTCAATTATGACTACATTGTTTGCTGCCTTCATTTTCTTGATTATTATCTTCTCTTTCTTCGAATCAATTATCTCTGTCAGATGTGTCTGTATTTCCTTTGCGTCTTTATTGCCCTTGGATATGACGAATTGTATGCTACCTTGCTTGGCTTGTGTTGACTCAATCTTTGATTTTGTGGCGACCGTCTGAACGAATGGAGCAGTGGCTGCCACAGTAGCGAACGAACGGACCGTCTTGTTTGTGTTTACTTGCCTAAGCCTGGCATTTTCTTTTTCTAATTGTTCTATATTCCCAGTAAGTTTTGCGTATGGTATTGCCCAATAAATGGGTTGGGGTTGTTTGGGGGAAGAGACCAAACAGCGAGGTCATCGGTCTCATCGGATTAGGGAAGGACGGGGAAGGAAGTCGGCCGTGCCCTTTCAAAGGAACCATCCCGGCATTTACCTGGAGCGATTTAGGGAAATCACGGAAAACCTAAATCAGGATGGCCGGACGCGGGATTGAACCGTCGTCCTCCCGAATGCGAGTCCAGTGTGCTAACCACTGCGCCACCTCGCTCGGTCCCAATAAATGAGTTTGTATTTCAACTCTGGTTCTTTTGCGGCAGTAATATTTGTGCCTACATGGAATTCTTCACCGGTGTAATGTATTATGTCCTCAAGTTTGTCGACTGTACATTACTTGTTTCTGAGTGCTCGGAAGTTTTTGAGGAGGGCTTTGTTGCAGTCTCTGTGTCGCCTTTTGTCTCATCCATGGTTCATAATGTGTGGATGAGATGCCTAGGCCTTCCTGTGTTGGTACTCACGTATATGTACAGACACCATAGCTGCTGACCTCTCTGCTGTTTCCATAGTCACACGACCCCTCCACCGCCGAAGACGATGCCCCCGTTGGCCGGCGGTGTGACGGCTGATGGCAGCTGTGTTCCACTTGGCCTGAACGTTGACGCCCCGCAGGAGAACGACTGTTACACGCAGACGAATACACAAAGAGCATTTATACGTATCCTGCTATCACAGTAACGTCCGCACGGAATACAATCACTTACAGCGAAATTGATGCCAATACATGCACTCGGTAACCGAATGCTAACGTTGTGGATTCCGTAATACGAACGGGGCGGACTTTAACGTACTACCGACACGGCGGCAGTCTTGGACCTGCAGAACCTAAGAGGGCTGATCAAATTTTCCCCTGCTTCGTTTATGTAGATTAGGAACAGCAGGGGGCATATAACACTTACTTGGGAAACGCCAAATATTACTTCCGTTTTACTCAATGACTTTCCGTCAGTTACCGCGAACTGTGACCTTTCTGACAGAAACGCACGAATCCAGTTGCACAACTGAGGTAATAGTTTTGTTTTCATAAGTTCTTTGCGAGGAACGGTTTCAAAAACCTTCTGGAAATGTGGAAATGTGAAATCAATTTGCGATCCCCTGTCAACAGGACTCATTACTTCGTGTGAATAAAGATCTGGTTGTGTTTTACAAGAATGATATTTTCTGAATCCTTGCTGACGATCTGTAAATAGATCGCTCCCTTTGAAGTAGTTCGTAGTGTTCGAACGCAATACTGCTCCAAAATCCTACAGCAGCTTTATGTTAGCGATGCAGGTCTGTAATTTAGCGAAGTGCTCATATTTCCTTTCTTAACTATTGGTGTAACTTGTGCAACTTTCCGAACTTTAGGTATGGATCTTCCAACAAATGAGTGAATAGTGGGACAAAGTTCGTTGTAGTGCATTTGTTAGTGTGGGATGCCTACACTAGGGGCAAGTGTACATTCAGAGGCAAACCTATTGTTCTCTTTTGATTGACAGGTCCTTCACCTATTGTTCTGTTAAGTGGTTTTACAAGAAACCCCCACTCCCCCTCCTCCTCCTCCACCGCCCTCTCCCCTCCTTCTCCCCAAATCCTCTGGGAACTCCCCCCACTGACATAAGCACACTTTTGATATCAATTTGATTTACTGATCAATTAAATCAAGTAATTAATTAACCCCTCCTCCTCCAGGAAACCCCCAAGCCCTCCCCCTCCCCTTCCCCAACTACTGACGGAAAAAAGACTTAGTTGAATGGTCATTTGGCTGAAAATTGATTGCAGTGTATGGAATATTGCTTAAACAGATTAGACATTGTGTGGAATATTGTTTATTTAAACAACTTATGGGGTACAAGGCAGTATATAGAATACAGTTTATTTATTTATTTATTTAAGGAATTTGGTGGAAATCGATTGCGGTCTGTGGAATCTTGTTTAAACAATTTAGATAATGTGTCGAATATTGTTTATTTAAACAGTTTATGGGATAAAATAGAGTTTTTGAAATATAGTTTATTCATTTATTTAAAGAATTTGTCGCTAAACTGACTGCAGTATGGAATACTGCTTGTTTAAACAATTAACAGGATACAAGGTGCTGTATGGAATATAATTTATTTAAAGAATTTGTCAGGAAATCGATTTCAGTGTATACACTCCTGGAAATTGAAATAAGAACACCGTGAATTCATTGTCCCAGGAAGGGGAAACTTTATTGACACATTCCTGGGGTCAGATACATCACATGATCACATTGACAGAACCACAGGCACATAGACACAGACAACAGAGCATGCACAATGTCGGCACTAGTACAGTGTATATCCACCTTTCGCAGCAATGCAGGCTGCTATTCTCCCATGGAGACGATCGTAGAGATGCTGGATGTAGTCCTGTGGAACGGCTTGCCATGCCATTTCCACCTGGCGCCTCAGTTGGACCAGCGTTCGTGCTGGACGTGCAGACCGCGTGAGACGACGATTCATCCAGTCCCAAACATGCTCAATGGGGGACAGATCCGGAGATCTTGCTGGCCAGGGTAGTTGACTTACACCTTCTAGAGCACGTTGGGTGGCACGGGATACATGTGCACGTGCATTGTCCTGTTGGAACAGCAAGTTCCCTTGCCGGTCTAGGAATGGTAGAATGATGGGTTCGATGACGGTTTGGATGTACCGTGCACTATTCAGTGTCCCCTCGACGATCACCAGTGGTGTACGGCCAGTGTAGGAGATCGCTCCCCACACCATGATGCCGGGTGTTGGCCCTGTGTGCCTCGGTCGTATGCAGTCCTGATTGTGGCGCTCACCTGCACGGCGCCAAACACGCATACGACCATCATTGGCACCAAGGCAGAAGCGACTCTCATCGCTGAAGACAACACGTCTCCATTCGTCCCTCCATTCACGCCTGTCGCGACACCACTGGAGGCGGGCTGCACGATGTTGGGGCGTGAGCAGAAGACGGCCTAAAGGTGTGCGGGACCGTAGCCCAGCTTCATGGAGACGGTTGCGAATGGTCCTCGCCGATACCCCAAGAGCAACAGTGTCCCTAATTTGCTGGGAAGTGGCGGTGCGGTCCCCCACGGCACTGCGTAGGATCCTACGGTCTTGGCGTGCATCCGTGCGTCGCTGCGGTCCGGTCCCAGGTCGACGGGCACGTGCACCTTCCGCCGACTACTGGCGACAACATCGATGTACTGTGGAGACCTCACGCCCCACGTGTTGAGCAATTCGGCGGTACGTCCACCCGGCCTCCCGCATGCCCACTATACGCCCTCGCTCAAAGTCCGTCAACTGCACATACGGTTCACGTCCACGCTGTCGCGGCATGCTACCAGTGTTAAAGACTGCGATGGAGCTCCGTATGCCACGGCAAACTGGCAGACATTGACGGCGGCGGTGCACAAATGCTGCGCAGCTAGCGCCATTCGACGGCCAACACCGCGGTTCCTGGTGTGTCCGCTGTGCCGTGCGTGTGATCATTGCTTGTACAGCCCTCTCGTAGTGTCCGGAGCAAGTATGGTAGGTCTAACACACCGGTGTCAATGTGTTCTTTTTTCCATTTCCAGGAGTGTAGAATATCTTAACAACTGCAAGACTTTTTCATTGTGATCACACAAGAAAACACATAATTGCACTGTCACAGACTGCTTAAATTTATCTGAAAAACTTTTTCCCATCTCGCCACACGTGCAGGCTGCCCTGAGTCGGCTTGCGCCGGAGTGAGTTCGGAAATACCAGTGGGCTCACCACAGTGCTGTTGGCCGATAACGGCTCTACAGCCCCGTGAAATACCATTCCAATCCCTGAACCAAATCGGCAGACGGGGGAAGTCCTTTGATATTGATACCTGATGCCTGCGAAATTCCTGACAAAACACATGAGCTCTCTCTTAAGAGGCCATGTTCCACCGAGTAGCACTGCCAGGCCTGCATGCCCCATCGGTCGCGCTCAGACCGAACCACAATCAAAGCAGTGTTCACCTGGTAAACGTGCAGCTGTGGATGTCTTGGAATTATTCTCTCACTCCATCCGATTGATTAGCTGATTAATTAAATCAGTACCCTTTAGTGTTGGACAATTTCTCCTTGCTTTCTACTGGTGGATGCTAGGATTGGAATATTTGGCAGGATTCGATCTTGCAACCATCCAGGTTCCAAACCCTACTGGATTTGTTTTCTCTTGCCACCTAGCAGTGGATACTGACACAGTTGGGTCATTTGGTAGGAAGTTGATTACGTTGTAGGTAGCTTAAAATTTTCAAATTTCAGCTCTGCTGCGTGCTATGTCCTTAAAGAATCTGTGGAGTGGTTGGACTGGTGTGTGCGTTTGCAATACCACTATCAGAAACAATAAATTGATCAATCTGGAATTTGATGTTTTAATTGAGTTTTCAAAGCTCTATTTAACCCCTAAGGTGGTTCCCTCCACTACATTCGGAAGGAGGAGGAAGGGCCTGGTGCGTGATTGGATAGACAAAACAACAACAACAACAAATACCTGTGCAAGACGGACTCCACTGCAGTGTATTGAGGAGCACTGAAAACGACACACTTAATCTGCGATCTAGTCTGTAGCAATAAGTTGTCATGGTTAGATGTCAGAGATCGCTATCAGTCGCGAATACGACGTCGTGATTGGGTTTCTAAAGCACTATAGAATTCATAAATGGTTTCTTCCCGCTGTATTCGGAAGGAGGAAGAAGAGGAAGGACATACTGCGTGGTAATATAGACAAGACAGAGTCCACTGCGACGTGTTGAGAAGCACCAAACAGTACACGCTTAAATCACGATCTAATCTGTGGTAATAAATTGTCATGGGGAGATGTTAAGGATCACTATCAGCAGAATCTTGACATTTCGATAGGCTTTTTAAAGCACTATAGAATTCCTAAATTGGTCCTCTCCGCTACATTCTGAAGGAGGAGCAGGAGGAGGAGGAGGAAGAGGTGGAGGAAGAAGGGTCTACAGCGTGATAGAAAGAGACAACAGCAAATACCACTGCAAGAGTGAAGCTCTAAACTCGATGCACCGAATCTGTGATTGATCCGTAGTAATATGGTGTCATGGCCAGATGTCGGAGATCGCTGTCGGTCGGGACTTTGACATCACGATCGGTTTTTTAAAGCACTATAAAATGCCTAAATTGCTTCTATCCACCACATTCGGAAGGAGGGGGAGGAGGAGGACAGAGGGTACACTTAATGTAGAATAGAGACAATAGCAAACACCACTGCAAGACAGAGACCACTTCAATGTGTTGAGATGCACTCAACACAGCACACTTAAATTGTGATCCAATCCCAGTCCATACTAATAAGCTGTCATCCAACGCGCTCATGTCCCGATGTGCACATGCAGCACGCCAACCCTCTCATACGACACTGGCGGCATCGAACAGAGGTCGATCAAAGCTACCACCGCGGCTGTAGCGATAATCGTGGATGCGTGTGTATGCCAGTGTTCACCATCCTCGGCCACAAAGGGCGTCCAGGGATGATTGGAGCGGTAGGAATTTGGAAGTTATGAATATTTCCAGCGCAAATACCTGTCTTTTCTCAAAACGCTTCTGTCGCTACTCACCCAGTATACTGGTCACTTCACGAGCTCCCTCTACTATGGTCAAGGTCAGATAGGTCGATGCTTTCCTTATATCTAACCGCCCGTCACAGGTTGAGCTAATCTGTTACTTCCGGATGCCAGCTACTCGTGACCGCCGACACAGCCAGCCACAGTGCACTGCAAAACAAGGAGCTGCAGCTTGGATGTATACAGTTGTTCTAACCAATTCCACCCCAACATAGGTTCCCCGGTTTAAAAAAAAATCGACTTTACCTAATCCGAGACAGTGATGTTGTTGACCATACACCTCGAATTTCTCACACGAAATTTAGATTTCTCCCTTTTATACAAGTTATTGTCGAAGACGGAAGAAATCGAGGCATACATGCTTTTCAACATCGCTGAAGTATCATTACTTGTTGTGAAAATCCTGTAATAGTATGGCGTAGGCTACATGTCCTCGAAGTATTGTCTCATCAAGGAGACGCAAATCTTTTCTTATTTGTCACATCATGCATCATAGGACTAGAATATTAAATTCATTTTTGGCTCATGATGGAGTGCTAAGATCTACCTCTAGCACAGGACGCCTCTTCACTTTCGAACTCCCTTAAAGTAACCTAATGGCTAGCTAGATACGAAGTACAGCACATAGAAGTTGTAAGTATCAGGTTTATACTGTGTAACACTTTATAAATTCGGTAATACATCTGATTTTATTATGATGGCCGTGTCTTCCTGTGTAGGTGAGAGATTGAAATACTATTAAAAGATATCGCGGCAACGAAAAAAAGAAACACCTGATTACCGCTCCAAGTCAGAAATTGTATCTGTGGTGCTCTAGCCATCGCTCCCCCCCCCCCCTCCCAGGTGAGACATCATTGATATCAAATTGATAGACTAATTAATTAACTTGATCATGGGAATCACTTTAGATGGCAGGTATTTTTTTTTCAGCAGTCAGATTACACTCACCAGGTAGTCTAAATGGGAATCTCTGGAGGGAAGTGGTCTTCTCCAGGAACACTATTGACAACCAACTTTTGAAGCTGACCACAGAAGGACTGTACTGCCGACAACAAACATTTTGCGTAACACCTGCACTATTGCAAAACACGATCACAAGGCCTATGTTACTGTCACATTGTATAAAAAGCGGTCTGGATTCTAGAGGCAAACACAACCAGTAGAGGTCTCAATAAGATATTACAACATTCCTGTCTTCTGATATGATGAAAAGAAATACCGTCTGCAAGGTAGTAGTTTGTTTACATTTCGCGGCGTGCAATGCAGCTGTAGCGGATTAAACTGACAAAGTTATTTGTGCACTGTTACACAGTTATTAAATTTAATCGTTTTCAGCGGTGTTTCGTGCTGTTTGTGGCGAAATAACGATTTAATAAACTTTTGGAAACGTTCGCTCGCTGTGTTTTTTAGAATTTTCTGTGCGTCGAAGTCGTTTAGTAAACTTGGTGCTTTAGTTTTCAGCTGACGTTTCTTATTGTTTCTAGTGAAATATTTCAGTAAAATTTTCATTCAGTTTTTTAACTTCGTTGAGTGTTACAGTGGCCGCTTGAAGGTTTGGTTTTAGCTAATAATTTTGTGAAGTTTTGTTGGTATTGATACTAGCAGTGGTGTAGTAGTATTAATACAAGTAGTTGTTCTCCTAGTGGACAGAGAATTTCGAGACCGCTGTTGTTAGTTCTATAAATAGTTCTACTGGTGTAACTGAACTTAAGTAATGTAAACGTAGTTTTTTTTAAGTAACTGTAAAATTTTACCATGAGTGAGAAGTGTGGGCTCTGTCGTAGATTTGTAAATAGTGGGTTACGGTGAGGGATTTGTGTAAAGTATTTTCATTGGGGGGAGTGCAGTGGGGAAACCCGTGGGTATTCTAGCGAGATCCTCTCCTGGGATTGCAGAATCTGTAGTAGAAATAAGTTGATAGAGGAGCAGGAGCGTAAGATCTGTGCCCTTCAGGTGAAGTTCCAACACGCAAAGGAGCAACTAGATAGGTTGAGGAGGGAGAAGGGTGCTGGCGAATGGGAATTGTCAGTTGGCAAGAAGTCAGCTAGGAGGAGGAGGTATTCAGATAGTTATACTTTTGCGTATATGCAATAGATTTGACCAACTGTCAGAGATGAGTGGAGAGGAGCCTCTTGTAGCTGTAGATGTAGGGAATATGCAGCAGTCCTCAACAGTTAGGTGGCCTAGGTCAGTTGCAGACTCTAACAGAAAGAAGAAGGTTCTGCTGCTAGATAGTTTGCACGGTAGAGGTGTGGGCCAGCAGTTGCAGAAAGTGTTGGGGAGTGAGTACCAGGTCACCAGCATTGTGAAGCCCAGTGCAGGGTTGACTCAGATGACTGACAGCATAGGGGAGTTATGTATGAATTTTACAAAGGAGGATCAGGTAGTGTTAGTGGGTGGAGCAGGGAATAGCCTTGATAGGGATGGGGATTATGATGTAGGTGGTGACCTGATAAAGATAGCTACTCAAACTGGTTGTACTAATGTGCATTTCGTGCAACTGTTTCAGCGTCATGATTGGCCTCATCTTAATGCGACTGTTAGGCGCGTTAACATGGGGTTGGGGTGGGCGCTGATGGCAGAGGGCAAGGGTCACACTTCAGTGATGCCAGTTGGGCCTATCAGTAGATCGAGTTTCACTAGGCATGGCCTGCACCTCAATACATATGGGAAGGGGAGGCTGGCAAAGATTATAGGTGACAATGTAGTGGGTGGTGGTGGGATCACTCATGGAAAAATTCCTGTAGTAGTTGGTGTTAGAGTTGCACGTTTTTAGATTGAAGTCAGGTGATAGGTATACCTGTTTAAAGGAAGTCTCTCTCTAGCTAAGGACTCACCTTCAGAGGACGTCATGTTTCCAAGGAAAGAAGGAAATAGCATATTTATGTCATCAAAATATAAGAGGTATTAGAGATATAGTTAATAAACTGCTTATAGATGTTGACTATGAAATTATCGGTATGTCGGTGCATCACTTAAATAATTTGGTAATTCAGAGGCTTCCTTTACCAGGAGGTTAGCTGACTGTTTTTCAAGGAGTTCGTTGTGGGGTGGGGAAGTGGCTATGTACGTAAAAAACAGTATTCCATTTGAGTCCATAGACGTATCATGACACTGCACTGGACAGATATTTGAATGTTGTGCAGGGGCAGTTGAATTTAGTGAAACTAAACTTCTAATTCTTGTTGTTTATAGGTCCCCTAACTCTCACGTCAGAGCATTTCTGCTCAAGCTAGAGAGGGCTCTTGACTCACTTTGTAGGAAGTACCAAAAATTAATTACATGTGGTGACTTCAGTATAAATTTTGTATATGATGGAGCAGGTAAAGGATGTTAGTAGATCTCTTAAATTCATGTGATCTGATGCAGATTTCTTTATTTTTCAGCTAGGGGTAGGGGAACAGTAGCACAGTCACAGACAGTATTTTTATTCATTCTTCATTACTAGATGGGATTTCTGTTAGTAAAAGGGTGAATGGCCTTTCGGACCATGATGCACAAATTTTAACACTAAAAGGCTTTTGTACTCAAACAAATGTCACATATAATTACAAACTATGTAGGAAAGTTAATCAAACACGAATAGAGAGCTTTTTAAACCTTGTCAAGGAACAAGAGTGGCAGAATGTTTATAGTGCCAATAACATAGATGATAAATATAATGCTTTCCTTAACACATTTCTCATGCTGTTTGAGAGTTGCTCTCCATTAGAATGTACTAAACGGGTTACTAGCAGTAATAAGCAGCCCAGGTGGCTGACTAGTGGGATAAGGATATCATGTAGAACAAAGTGGGAATTATATCAAAATGTTAGAAATAGACACAATCAAGCTGCAGTAGCCCATTACAAACAGTATTGTAAGGTGCTTAAAATGTTGTTAGGAAGGCAAAGAGTATTTGGTATGCAAATAGGATAGCTAATTAACAGGATAAAATTAAAACAATATGGTCACTTGTGAAGGAAGTGTCTGGGCAGCAGCACAAGGTCGATGATATAAAGTCAGTTCGCAGTATAAATATTTCTGTTACTGATAAATCAGATATATGTACAGTATTTAACAATCATTTTCTGGGCATTGCTGGTGAATTAAGTAAAAATTTAGTTTCTACAGGAAATCATATAACTTTCGTGGCAAATGCCTTTCCGAGATTGCTGTCTGAAATACTCCTCTGTGATACACACAGGGGGGAAATAGAGTCAATAACTACATCACTGAAGACTAAGGACTCTCATGGTTATTATGGAGTTCCTAGCAGAATACTAAATTACTGTACTGCACAGGTTAGCCTTGTATTTAGCCAAATTTGTAATTTTTACATTAGGAATGGTCAGTTTCCTGAACGATTAAAGTACTCAGTAGTAAAGCCGCTTTATAATAAGGGAGAAAGGGATAATGTAGATAATTTTAGACCTATTTCTATGCCATCAATGTTTGCTAAAGTTATTGAAATGGCTGTGTATGTATGGATAATTGATCATTTTAGATCACACAATTTGCTATCAGATGTACAGTTTGTCTTTAGAAGTCGTTTAACAACTGAAAATTCTATATTCTCTTTTATATGTGAGGTACTGGATGGGTTAAACAAAAGGTTTCGAACGCTAGGCGTATTTTTTGATTTAACTAAGGCATTTGATTGTGTTGATCACAAAATATTGCTCCAGAAGTTGGACCATTACAGAATACGGGGAACAGCTCACAACTGGTTCACCTCTTACTTTAACAACAGACAGAAAAAGGTCATTATTCACAACGTTGAGAATGGCTGTGATGTGGGGTCTGAGTGGGGTGCAGACAAGTGGGGGGTGCCCCAGGGATCAGTGTTTGGGCCACTCATGTTCCTTATGTATATACATGATATGCCCTCTATTATTATGAGTAAATCTAAAATATTTCTCTTTGCTGATGACACTACCTTGGTAGTACAGGATGTTGTGTGTAACATTGGCTCAGTTTCAAATAGTGCAGTTCATGACCTATGTACATGGCTTGTAGAAAATAAACTAACACTAAATCACAGTAAGACTCAGTTTTTACAGTTTCTAGCATACAATACAACTAAACCTGACATTTTAATTTCGCAGAATGGGCATATGATTAGTGAAACTGAACAGTTCAAATTTGTTGGCGTTCAGATAGATAGTAAACTGTCGTGGAAAGCCCACTTTCAGAATCTTGTTCAAAGACTTAATGCTGCTAGTTTTACTATTCGAACAGTATCTGAAGTGAGTGATCGTTTGGCACAAAAATTAGTCTGCTTTGCTTATTTTCATTCGCTTATGTCATATGGTATTATATTTTGGGGTAACTTTTTGGGGTAACTCTTCCCATTCTAAAAGGATACTTTTGTCTCAGAAACAGGCAGTTCGGGCAATAAGTGGTGTAAGTTCACAAACCTCTTTTCAACCCCTGTTCCCGAGTCTGGGTAATTTGACACTGGCCTTTCAACGTATATATTCCTTACTGTCATTTCTTGTTAACAATATTAGCTTATTCCGAAGAATAATCGGGTTTCACTCAGCTAATACTCAGCAGAAATCAAACCCACAGTTGGATCAGACTTCCTTAACTCTTGTGCAGAAAGGTGTGCAGTATACTGCTGCATCTATTTTCAATAAGCTACCACTCTAATTCAAAAATCTTAGCAGTAATCCACACACTTTCAAATCGAAACTGAGGAGTTTCCTCATGGGTCACTGCTTCTATTCTATCGAGGAGTTCCTTGAAAAATTAAGCTGATTCTTGTTGTATTGTTGATTGCCTTTTCTTAAGTTTATGGATTGACTTTTTTGGGTTCATAAACATTTTATTTTTATCTGTTATTACTTTTATATTGTAATTTCATATACTGACAAGTTCCATGACCTTGGAGATTTGCTCCTCAATTTGGTCCTACAGAACTTGATGTGTATGTGTTAATCCTATTAAATAATCAGGTACTGGTTCATTGGAGTAGGTAGCTCACGATCGAAATTGCTTGCACAGACCAGTGTAAAGTTTCATCACCTGTACTGTAGGAGAACCATATCGCACAACTATCAGTCGCAAGAGTGTGTCCTTGTGTTCTTGTTTGATACACTGTTTTTTTCTGCTGTAAAACACTACAGCTACATACACCACCATCATTTTTTTTCCACCATGACTTCAAGTTCTGTGTCAGGTGCTAAACCAACATTAACACATCTCCATCCAATGGCTCTCACAGAAAAGTGGACACGGTGTAAATTATGCTGCTGCTGCTTCCACAACACACACAGGATGATTGAAATAAAAGACTGAGGTAGTGATTCTTACTGACAAAAAATGCGGAAGACATCAGCATATATGGAAAGTGGAAGAGTTTGTGGCATTTTGTGATATTTTCCAATTGCTGTCCGAGGGTGATTGATAACCTCTACATTTAAAGTCATCTTTCACAGTTACATGATAGCAGATGTCTAGGAGTTCTGTTTTGATTGATCCCTCATATTGCAGTCACATACATCACTGTTTCAGTGCAGGCTATCCCCAGAGGGGATCACAAATAAGTGATGTCACTCAATCATTATGTAGTGTCCGCCCCCAGTAGCTGAGTGATCAGCGAGACAGAATGTCAAAGCTAAGGGCCCGTGTTCGATTCTCGGCTAGGTCGGAGATTTTCTCCGCTCAGGGACTGGGTGTTGTGTTGTCCTTATCATCATCATTTCACCCCCATCGACGCGCAAGTCGCCGAAGTGGCGTCAAATCGAAAGACTTGCACCCGGCGAACGGTCTACCCGATGTATTCGCCCGCGCATTGTCGTGCAAAATGATGGGTGGGTTGTGTAGAGTCGCCACTTCTTTCACGAAGCTGGTCGCTGGTGATGCTCCAAAAACGACCAGCTTTGCGAAAGAAGCGGCAACACTTTCTGGGCAACCCACCCATCATTTTGCACGACAATGCGCCGGCGCTTACAGTGCAAGCTGTGGCTGCTCTGTTCGGTCGATGGAACTGGGAAGTACCGTAACATCCACCATACTCCTCGGACGTAAGTCCTTGTGACTTTGATTTGATTCCAAAGATGAAGGAACCACTTCGTGGCATTCGCTTCAGAACTGTTCCAGAGATTCGACAGGCAGTAGACCGCTCCATTCGCACCATCAACAGAACAGCCTCTGCTAACGGTATACTACGCCTTCCACATCGCTGGCAACGGGTTCTACACAGCGCTGGTGACTACTTTGAAGGACAGTAACAGGTGCAAACATGTAACTCTTTTGTATCGGTTGTGAATAAATAGTTGCCACTATTTAAGTTCCTACCTACGTATTTTGCAGCTGACCATAAGTAGGCGGCTACTATATGCGTTATATTCCACGTCTCGTGAAGGAATAGAGTGATCAGAGTCCGTAACCTCTGTTCAGCGAATACTGTTCCTCACCAGCCTTACTCACAACGCCCATCCAAGAACACAAGATCTTTCCAGATGCGCGCATGTCGAGGAGGTTAGCGCCCCTTATCGGTGTGTAGTAGATACGAGAGTGTTTTGTTGATATATCAGAAATTTATGAAGAAGCAATGTGTGGTTTATGCATGATGGAGTTCCACGCAGATGTAGTTTGAAGCATTTTACGTATATCAACTGCGCTATCAGTTCTGAAGTATTGTTCTAGTGCCTGGGGTCAGTGCCAAGAAAGTATTAGTAAGAGAAAAATGATTGTGGAACATAAACGCATGCATTCCTAAGGCTATACAGTTTTGCACTTAAAACACGCTAAAATTGTAGGGCAATGCAGCTCCTAACCTATTAGTCATCTGGAATGCAACGCTCTTAATATTCCAATGTGAGAAATATTTTCTCAGCACCTGACATACATTCTCCCTGCATGTTTGTCTACGATAAACTATGGTGACAAACTGTAAAGTGATAAAACTACCACCTTGCACACCAAAGAAAACTTGATACTTTGTAACACAAACACTACATGGGTTTCCAGAGGTGTATGACGCCTGCTGTTTACGAAGTTAAAATAAATGGCTCTGAGCACTATGGGACTAAACATCTGTGGTCATCAGTCCCCTAGAACTTATAACTACTTAAACCGAACTAACCTAAGGACATCACACACAACCATGCCCGAGGCAGGATTCGAACCTGCGACCGTAGCAGTCGCGCGGTTCCGGACTGAGCGCCTAGAACCGCTAGACCACCGCGGCCGGCTACGAAGTTCAAGCCTGTTTACGGTTCGGTAATTATTATATGTTCACAACAGCCCTATAAAACGATCGTCGACAGCTGAAAACGCACACAAAGAAACAGTGACATCTTATGCGGAAACAAACACCACGATCAGTAACCAGAAGAGATATAAAAGTCTTACTGTAATTTACCACTGCCCCTGATAATATTTCTCTTGCACACAGAAGTCATGACTCGATGTTAGGCTGTATTGCTCATGAGAAGAATAATATTGCGTTTCCCCTTGATGCCTCGCCTCTAGAATACCTCCTCTCTCCACAGTTAAGGTGTGTATATGTAGCACCAGTGTACTCTCCTCGTTCACAACATGCAAATGTTCAAATGTGTGTGAAATCTTATGGGACTTAACTGCTAAGGGCATCAGTCCCTAAGCTTACACACTACTTAACCCAAAGTATCCTAAGGACAAACACACACACCCATGCCCGAGGGAGGACTCGAACCTCCGCCGGGACCAGCCGCGCAGTCCATGACTGCAGCGCCCGAGACCGCTCGGCTAATCCCGCGCGGCTCAACATGCAATGTTACTGATTTTTCTCAGTACTCTTTTCATAGTATTTGTCTCTAATTTTAGGTGTTCTCAGTTAATTTCCGTAATTTTACTAGATTATCATGCTTTTACATATTTCATGATAATATCCTCAATTTTTACGAATATATCATTTTTTCGTGATTATACCAGGTTTTCCTCGAATTTTACCGATTACATTTCCATATGTTTCTCACAGTTTTCCATATGTACGTGGTCATATTGCTGACACACCCATGTGCTGTTTGATTTTCTACGAGAATATTTGCGCTTCTTATACATCAACCTACTACAAAATCCTAAGACTTGCCCTCTCCCCAGTAATCCACTTGCATGAATTTAGGACAAGACTAACATGAGAAGGATAGTAATACTTGCTTCGTACCTAAACACATCATAAAAGGTTTGATCACCTCGGTTCCGAGAGTTCCGGAAACTGTACAGAAAATTGGAATAGAGATCAACACAAACATCATTTCCGCCCTTTTTATTGCTCATGAAAACCACACATTGCATGTTGTACAACCATACAGCGAGACCTTCAGAGGTGGTGGTCCAGATTGCTGTACGCATCGGTACCTCCAATACCCATTAGCACGTCCTCTTGCATTGATGCCTGCCTGTATTCGTCGTGGCATACTATCCACAAGTTCATCAAGGCACTATTGGTCAGGAATGTCCCATTCCTCATCGGCGATTCGGCGTAGATGGTGGGGCGGGGGGGGGGGGGGGGTCACGTCATCCATAAACAGCCCTTTTCAATCTATCTCAGGCATGTTCAATAGGGTTCATGTCTGGAGAACATGCTGATCACTCTAGTCGAGCGATGTCGTTATCCTGAAGGAAATCATTCACAAGATGTGCACGATGGGGGCGCGAATTGTCGGCCATGAAGACGAATGTCTCGCCAATATGCTGCCAATATGGTTACGCTATCGGTCGGAGGATGTCATTCTCGTATCGTACAGCCGTTATGGCGCCTTCCATGACCACGAGCGGCGTACGTTAGCCCAACATATTGCCACCCAAAAACATCAGGGAACCTCCTCCTTGCTGTAATCGCTGGACAGTGTATCTAAGGCGTTCAGCCTGACCGGTTTGCCTCCAAACACGTCTCCGACGATTGTCTGGTTGAAGGCATAAGAGACACTCATCGGTGAAGAGAACGTGATGCCAATCCTCAGCGGTCCATTCGGCATGTTGGTGGGCCCACCTGTACCACGCTACATGGTGTCGTGGTTGCAAAGATGGACCTCGCCATGGACGTCGGTAGAGAAGATGCGCATCATGCAGCCTGTTGTGCACGGTTTGAGTCACAACACGACATCCTGTGGCTGCACGAAAAGCATTATTCAACATGTTGGCGTTGTTGTCAGGGTTCCTCCGAGCCATAATCCATAGGTAGCGGTCATCCACTGCAGTAGTAGCCCTTGGGTGGCCCGAACGAGGCATGTCATCGACAGTTCCTGTCTCTCTGTATCTCTTCCATGTCCGAACAACATCGCTTTGGTTCACTCCGAGATACCTGGACACTTCCCTTGTTGAGAGCCCTTCCTCGCACTTAGTAACAATGCGGACGCGACCGAACCGCGGTATTGACCGTCTAGGCATAGTTGAACTACAAACAACAAGGGCCGTGTGCCTTCTTCCTGGTGGAATCACTGGAACTGATTGGCTGTCCGTCCCCCTCTGTCTAATAGACGCTGCTCATGCATGGTTGTTTTCATCTTTGGATCGGTTTACTGACATCTCTGAACAGTCAAAGGGACTGTGTCTGTGTTACAATATCCACAGTCAACGTATGTCTTCAAGAGTTCTGGGAACTGGGGTGATGCGAAACTTTCTGTGATGTGTGTATATGAAACTCAAGACTCGATTTACGTCCAAGATGTAGCAGAGAAAAAACTGCTCTGCATACATCTTCTTTCTTCTAGAGGAGGATACCGAAACAGGTTTTTCATCGTCGGACATGTTTCTTCGCACATTAGTTGGAAGTCCTCTGAAGACTGTGGTTTGGACAGGTTTGCTGTTAGCTATCGCAGGTAGATAGGCCTCTAAGTCACACACCGAACACGTAATTGCAAACGAGGCGATCGCAGGTTATACCATACAACTAATACACCGCAAGAGAACAGCGGAAAAAAAGGTTAAATGCGTGATAAATAACTGCAGCAACATCTCCCTCTCTCCCTCTCAGCGTATCAGTCCATCTACTTCCCATCGTCCTTTAACGCATACCCATGACAGTTTAGAGGCTTTTTTTTTCAGGAAAGCATCAAAGAGAGCAGTCAACTTGCATGTACCACTATTATCTCAACAGACATAAAGTAGAATGTTATTAAAAAAACAATATGGCAACTGTTTGTTAGCTGACTCCACAAGGTTGTGATTGGCGGAGAGAACAGAGAGGCACATTGTAAAGACTGTTTTTTAGGGTTTAAAACACCTAATCAGCCTCACATAGGGTCAAACACGCACTCCATTCTGTGTCGTATATTGCTGTCAGCCCAGCTGGTAATACAACGCTCTTTAGCCAAGGCCACTTTATAAAAATCAATAGGGTGGTTGCCGGTAACTTAGGGGTCAGGTCTGGGCTTGTGGTCCGACATTACTCTACATGTGGTGGTCAATCTCGTTAAACATTCTATTCCAGCCGTCCTTTCGCTGTTAGCGAAGAAGTGACTGTTTCCTTGGTTCCCGGTGCTTTCATGTCAACTTTTTCTCTTATTCGTCTTACTGCCACATACTCATTTCCATGTAAAAGAATTGTCCTGAACCAAGAAGAAGACATGCAAATACTCCCTCAATTTCCCCGAATTTAGGCTATTTTCTCTCATTTATACGCATTTTCAGTCAATTTTTTAGTAATTTTGTCGATTATATGTCACTTCCGCCCATGCGATCATATCATTTCTCGCTCCGCATTCTAAAATTGCTTGTAAATGTAGTAATACAATTGCCAACACCTAGCACAAATGTACAAATATACCATTTTTCTAGTTGTATGGCGTAGTATAGCATTGTACTCATGTGCATCCAACCACATAGTCTACAGATGCACTGCGCTTGCCCTGTTTTCTGTATGGCTGTGTTGTATGTGCATGTGTAGCAGCCGGGCGAGGTGGTCAAGCGGTTCTAGGCGCTTCAGTCCGGAACCGCCCGACTGCTACGGTCGCAGATTCGAATCCTGCCTCGGGCATGGATGTGTGCGATGTTTTTAGGTTAGTTAGGTTTAAGTCGTTCTAAGTTCTAGGGGACTAATGACCTCAGATGTTAAGTCCCATAGTGCTCAAAGCCATTTGAACCATATGTAGCAGATCACTGAGAAGCTGAAGAAACTAAAACTTGCACCATACGACATTCTGGTCAGTTTTGATGTTGCTTCTTTGCTTACGAAAATGCCACTCAGTGACTCTCTGGAGAACATCGGTTCCATTTTCCCACAAGACGCCACCAAACTCTTTCATGTATGTCTCACCACTAGCTGTTTTTCAAGGAATGGCACCTTCTACGAACAGCTGGACGGCGTCGCCATTCTCTTAGTCCAGTGGTGGCCAACTTCTCCGTGGAACATTTCGAAACACAGGCACTGGACTTGGCACCTTGTAAACTTTAGGCTGGTACAGATACATGGATGATACCTTTGTTGTATGGAGCCGTAGTGAGGAGCTCAGTGACTTCCTAGGACACTTGAACAGCTTCCATGCCACATAAAAATTACCATGGAAATAGAAAAGGACAAACACGTACCGTTTCTACATGTGCTGGTCACAAGGGATGGTGGAAACCTGGGACACAGAATGTATTGAAAACCGACACACATGGACCGATACCTGCACAAACTGTCAAATCACAACCGGAGCCAGAAAAGAGGCATGATTAACACGCTCGTAACGCGAGCAAGACGAATACGTGAGCCACAGCACGTCAGACGCGAAATGCAACACCTGGAATGTGTTCTGAGGAGCAATTGGTACTCCCCAAGATATATTAGAAGTACAACAAATTCAAGCACTCGGCGAAGTGACACATCAGAAAAAGAAATGTCGGGTAGAGCCTTTCTGCCACACATTCCCAGAGTGACGGACAGGATCGGCCGTATATTGCGCAAACACGGCGTAAAGACTACTTACAGACCGACAAACAAGCTCAAAGAGTGTCACAGATCGGTAAACGAGAAATGGGACCCACTTGCAATGTCTGAAATACACGGCATGCCATGAACAAGCGGAAAAGTTTTTGTTGGAATGATTGGACAATCAATTAACAATAGGATCGCAGAACATAAGCGACATTGCAGATTGGGGCAGGTGGAAAAAACGGCCGTGGCAGAGCATGCGCTGTGTAAGACCAACAACATAGTGAAATTCGCCGATTCAGAAGTTCTGACTGTAGAAAAGAGCTATCACACCCACTTGTTCAGAGAAGTTGTAGAAGTACGCAAACACGAGAACAGCTTCAACAAGAAAGAAGAAAGCCTCCAGGTAAACGGATCCTGGCTTGCCGTGCTGCAGCGAACGACCGTTGCAGATAGCAAGAGGAGAACGGCACCGGAAATGACTGCAGAGAAGCCCTAGGGCGCTAGTACTCTGCGGCCGTGAGCTCGGCTCCAGTCCACCACCAGCAGTGCAGGCTGAAGCTTTGACAATACCAGCCACTCATGCTGGCGAAACGTCAGAAAAATCATTAGACAAACGTCGGACGAAGAACCGGAGACAGAAGCCAACAGGCAGTTTCTAAAAAAAAGTTACTCGTCATAAAGTGACTCTCCTGATCAATTTAATTAATTAGCCTATCAATTTGATATCAATGACATGCTGCCTGGTGGGGTGGGACGATGGCTCGGGCACCACAGATATGATTCTTGACTTGGAGCGGTAATCAGGCGTTTCTTGTTCGTTGTGGTGATATGTTTTAATGATATTTCAGTCTCCCACTTGCACAGGGAGAGACGACCATCGTAATAAAATCAGATGTATTTCCGAATTTATAAAGTGCTACACAGTGTAAATCTCATACTTACAACTTCTACGTGCTGTTACCTTAAGAAAATTCGATGTGGCGAGCCATCCGGTTATCTAAGGAAGTTCGAAAGTAAGGAGCGTCATGTGACAGAGGTAGATCTTAGCACTCCGTCATGAGCCAAAACTGAATTTAATATTCTAGTCCTATGACGCATGATGTGACAGATAAGAAAAGATTTGTGTCTCCTTGATGAGATAATATATAGAGGAAATGTAGCCTACGCCATACTATTACAGGATTTTCACAACAAGTAATGGTACTTTAGCAATTTTGAAAAGCATGTATGCCTCGGTTTCTTCTGTCTTCGAAAATAGTTTGTATAAAAGGGAGAAATCAATAATTCGTGAGATAAATTCGAAGTGTATGATCAACAACAATGTTGCCTCGGACTGAGTAAAGTGGATTTTTTTTTTTTTAAACTGGGAAATCTATGTTGGGGTGGAATTGGTTAGGGCAACTGTATAATCCAAGCTGCAGCGCCACGCGAGGTAGCCGCGCGGTCTAACCTTGTCACTGTCTGTGCGGCTCCCCACGTCGGAGGTTCGAGTCCTCCCTCGGGCATGGGTGTGTGTGTGTTAGATTAAGTGGTGTGTAGGTTTGGGAACGGATGACCTCAGCAGTTTGATCCCATAAGACCTTACCATAAATTTCCACGCTACAGCTCCCCGTTTGGCAGTGCACTGTGGCTAGCTGCGTCGGCGGTCACAGGGAGTTGGCATGCGGAAGTAACAAATTAGCTCAGCCTGTGACGGGCTGTTAGGTACAAGGAGTGCGCCTACCTCTCTGATCTCGTCCATCGTAGTGGGGGCTGGCAATGTGACCAGTGTGTTGGGTGTATGGCGCTAGAAGCGGTGTGAGAAGTTGTGTGAGAAATTGTGTGAGAGAAAACCCAAAATGACGCGTGTTTGCGCTGGAAATATTGATAACTTCCAAAATCCTACTAATCCATTCATGCCTGGATGCCCTCTCTGGCCGGGAATGGCGCGCTCTGGCATATACACGCTTACTTTACTGCGACTGCTGCCGCGGCGGTAGTTTTCATTAACCTCTAAGTATTACTACTGGTGGCGTATTAGAGGATTGGCGTTGTGTGTATGTGGAGCTTGGAACATGAACACGTGGGGTGTGTTTCATCGGTCTCTGACATCTAGACCTGACAACTTATTACTACGGTTTGGATCGTAGTTTAAGTGTGTCGTGTTTGGTGCATCGCAGTGGACTCTGTCTTGTCTATATTACCACTCAGTATATCCTTCCTCTTCTTCCTCCTTCCGAACACAGCGGGGAGAAACAATTTATGAATTCTGTAGTGCTTTAAAAACCCAATCACGACGTCTGATTCGCGACTGATAGCCATCTCTGGTATCAAGCCATGCCAACTTATTACTACAGACTGGATCGCAGATTAAGTGGGTCATGTTTAGTGCTCCTCAAAACACTGCAGTGGAGTCTGTCTTGCACAGGTATTTATTGTTGTTTTGTCTATCCAATCACGCGCTAAGCCCTTCCTCCTCCTTCCGAATGTAGTGGAGGGAACCACCTTAGGCGTTATATAGAGCTTTGATAACCCAATTAAAACATCGAATTCCCGATGGTCAATTTATTGTTCTGATAGTGGTATTGCAAGCATACACACTGAAATTTGAAGTTTTCAGCTACCAGCAACGTAATCGACTTCCTATCAAATGACCCATCTGTGTCAGTATCCACTGATAGGAGGCAAGGGGAAGCAAATCCAGTGGGATTTGGAACCTGGATGGTTGCAGGATCGGATCCCGTCAAATATTCCAATCCTAGTATCCACCAATAGAAAGCAAGAAGAAACTGTCCCACACTAAAGGGTATCGATTTAATTAATTTGCCAGTCAATCTGATAGAGTGAAGAGAATTTTTCCGAAGACATCCACAGCTGCAAGTTTACCAGGTCAACACTGCCTTGTTGGTGGTTCGGTGACAGCGCGAGCGAAGGTGCGTGCAAGCCTGGCTGCTTAAGAGAGAGAGCATTTGTTTCGACAGGAATGTCTCAGGTTTCAGTATTAAAGGGTTGCCGCCATCTGACACTTACGTTGAAGAATTTGCGCGGTACTTCACGGGGCTATGTAGCCACCGACAGCCGACTGTGGTGCGGAGAGCCTGTTGGCTGTTCCAAATTCCCTCCGGCGCGCCCCAACTTCGGGCAGCCTGCACATGTGGCGAGATGTGAGGAAGTTTTACAGATACGTTTAAGCAGTCTGTGACTGTGTAATTATGTGTTTCCTTATGTGATTGAGATGAAAAAGCATTGCAATTGTTTAAATATTCCACTCACTGCAATCGATTTCCTGACAAATTCTTTAAATAACCTATATCGTTTAATCCTGAAAGTTGTTTAAACAAACATTATTCGTGCACCGCAGTCTATTGCCCTACTAATTCTTTAGATAAATCAATAAACTATATTTCAAACACTCCCTTGTATCTCATAAGTAGTTTAAATAAACAACATTCCACAAATTGTCTAAATTGTATAAACAATATTCCATACACTGCAACCGATTTCTCACTAACTTCTTTAAATAAATAAGTAAACTATATTCCATACATTTCTGTGTATCCCATAAGTTGTTTAAACAAACAATATTCTACATAATGGCAAAATTGTTCAAACAGTATTCCACACACTGCAATCGATTTCCCGCCAAATGACCAATCAACTGAGTCTTTTCCCCGCCAATTTCCAGATGAGGGAGGGAGTGAGAGGGCTTGGGGGGTTTCCCAGAGGTAGAGGGTTAATTAATCGATCGATTTAATCAATTAGTGAGTCAAACTGATATCAAAAGTGTACATTTATCTGCAAGGGGAGTTCCCAGAGGGCTGGGGGAGGAGGACAGGTAGTGGGAGGAGGAGGGAGAGGTGGAGGTCGAGGGGTTGAGGTTTTTGGCAAATCGCTTAACTGAACAGTAGGTTAAGGACCTGACATTCAAAAGGACGGATTATTTATAGGAGGTCACAGTCCACTTAATGGAACAACAGGTTAAGGACCTGCCAATTAAAAGAGAACAATAGGTTTTCCCCTGAATATATATTAGCCCCTGATGTAGTCAACACGCATTAACAAAGTGTGCTACAACGAAATTTGTCCCACTACTCGTGTGGTTGTATATGACTGCTAAATATGGAGCTATTGCACCAGAATACTCTGAAAGGAACCTAACAGATGTACAGTCTAGACCGGCATATTAAGTAATTTAAGCTGCTTCGCTACACTGGGGATATCTATGTCTAAGTTAATCTTGTTAGCAGTTGTTCTTGATTCGAATTCTGGAACATTTACTTTGTCTTCTTTGGCGAAAGGATTTTGGAAAACCACATTTAGTAACTCTGCTTTAGTGGCACTGTCATCAGTAACATTACCATTGCTGTTGCACAGTGGAGATGTTGATAGCATCTTCCCACTGGTGTACTTTACATACAACCAGGATCTCTTTGGGTTTTCTGCCATGTTTCGAGACAGAAATTTATGGTCAGCTCTGCCTCCATTTTGCAAGCAAGACAGGCAGTCTTTACCACTTCAGCTACCTGCCAAGAACAGAGAGAATCTCTTCTAAGAAACACATCATTACTACTGACATGAACCACCACCTGCCATTGCCTGTACCCTGCGCTCCTCATGGCATCCAGAAGCACCCATTAAACATCTGGAATGTCTCCTCCCAGTATGCGCACAGAGTACGCACTGGATTCCTTCCCCTCTTTGGCAGCCATACATCTAAGGGGCCTCATTATGCACCTAACTACCAGTAATCCCACACTCTGTCACTGCCCAGATCTTGCAGGCTGAAAGGTTTCCCCTGAAACAGAAAAAGCAACTGCATCTGGCTCAAGATGTTTGTCATATACTGATATAGCCCAAAACATGTTCATCAGATAAACAAAAGAGGCTCTCTGATTGGTCCCCCAGAAAGTCTTTTGGCGTCTGCTACACGTTCTGACGATATACTACATAACTATGGGTGAGTGGTCAACCTCAGTGTGGGCACTACCAGGAGCGCTCACAATAGTGGACCAATTTGGGGACATGTAAGATGTGCTGGACGTCACTTGGATCCCCATGTCTAGCCCCCCACAGTGATGCCCATTGCCAACAGCCTCAAGCTATGTGACCAATCCAGCTGTCTGGAGGACCACAGCAATCACAGTTCCTATGCATACTCAAGAGAGCGGAAATGTGCTCTACACAATTATAAAAACAAGGAACTGTGCCTGATAAATACGCTGACATGCACAAAATTTGGGAGCTTAGGAGTCCCCAAACATTTTGGCCAAAGGGCACTCTGGCTCTTCCACTGAGACCCAAGGGCCAAGGCCTAACTATAATTTCCTTGAGGTTGTAATCCCAGTATTGCTGTCAACTTTAACACTAACGTCTGCTACTGCTATACCATAACCTCAAATCTGGAGGCAGTTTGTAAAATGGAACTATTTTGTTAGAGTAACTATGGTATAAAGCAACAGAGCAGTGTTACCCTCTGAGAAGAATTTTGTTATATTGACCGTGATATACCTAACAGAGGTGGTGTATAGGAAGCGAAAGTCAGAAATATGTAAATATTTAAACAGTAATAAATGATATTTAACCTATCCACACTGTTTACAGGATAAAGAAAACGGTCGCCAGCCTAATTATGCAAGAGAATGATTAACATTCTTATTCAAGAAAATAGTTATTAGTAACTTTAACGGACAGACATATCCTATACTTTACCAATGCAAGTGCAATGAACTCTGACACCTGCATATGTCAATGTTAAGGTTGGAACTAACAGCTAGAGCAGCACAAACTATTTGCAAAATATAACAGATAACGGAACACACTATTATTTTCAGGGCTTATTCAAAACGAATATGTTTTATAACATTACTATTAATATTCACTGCGGACTCATAAATTGGACATAAGTTAAGTACTATTTTTCAAACACTTTCCTAGTTGACATAAAATTATAAATGTAGTTCACTGCGAAATTATGAACTGGTCACAGGTTAAGTATCTCTCAGCTAAATATTTTTCTTTTTAGAATGAAAGCTAAATGTACTTCACTAACAAATTACTTCTCACTGTCTTTTGAATAAAGAAGTTATTGTTTTCATAAATGGTGGCTTTCCCATTACTTGTTACCTAACATTAGCACAATAGACAAACTGTGGATCCTGTTATACTATTAATATGTACTTCCAATACACAAGAGAGACAAACACTTAGCAAACATGAATATATAACTTTCCACTATTGCAGTTTTCCACTTTTACTACAGTGAAACAATATGTTGACAAATTTGCAAGAAGCTGACTCACCTTTAAATATTTACTATAGGCAGCAGTATGGTCATTAACTAAGCAAAACTTTATAAGCCTTAGTTTTAAGAACTTTTAATCTTTAAAAGAAACAGCAAATTGTCTTTATTACCACAGTCTTCTACTTTCAAGTAAATGATTACATAGGTGACTTTGGAACTTCACAAAACTACATTTACTACCTCCTACAATTTCACTAAAACCACAGTAAATCTGAATATTCCCTTCTCACCAAAGATCAAACAACATTATTTAATTAACTATTTGGCTTTGGAGCTTTCATTTTTTCCACAAACTAGGACACTCGGTAATCATAGTTCAAATGGAGAGGAATCTGAGAGGTGTTGTGATAGGGAAAAAATCAAGGTAGGTACATAAATTCAGTTATAAGTTACCTTATATTTGTTTACACTAAAACAACCAATAAGCTGGCCCTTAACTGTACATTATTATAGTATTCCGTTACAGTGATTAAGCAATGTGGTGGCAACTGCATGTTGGTTGGTGGATTTGCAGGCACAATTGCTGGACTCTGTCCCTTCTTGGTGGCGATGATAGGTACCAATTCCAGAATAGTTCCAGCTATTTATCCATCCATCCGAGGCATTGGTAAGTGGCAGGAAAAGCCTGTCTCGGAACCAGCACAATATACAACTTTTACATGGCCCAGTGCACAGTTTGGTAGCTCGTCCCCGACTGATTCTTGTTCCACCTTTTCTACCTAAGCCAACGACAATTTGCGCGTGCTACTCAGTTCCGTTCCCGAGGGGAACTACCACACCTTTTACATACAAATAACTTAAGAACCCTGAGTGAAGGTCAGCAGTTTACAAAACAGAGAACAAACATTTTAAATAAAACAGAACCTTTGCACATATTGACATTTCTACAAAAAATTATTCACACAGAAATTACAATTATATGCAGTAAGTTTTGTTCCCTCCAAATGGGACAAAGAATTTAAATGATAGATACACTACATAGCATAGAATCAAACCATGACATTAAAGTTTTTACAAAGAAAGGAGTATACAATTTTGTGTTATCGACTCAATCAAACAACATTTACAGAAGCTCAATGATGTAACCTTAAATTAAACAAAAGCAAAATAAATCAGTAGAGTATTAGAGTTATGGTGTTACAAACTCCTCGGGACACATCAGAAGTTTTTATGACGCTTACCACAATATTGCTCCCCATGAACCATTGACCTTGTCATTGGTGGGGAGGCTTGCGTGCCTCAGCGATACAGATGGCCGTACCATAAGTGCAACCACAACGGAGGGCCAAACAAACATGTGGCTCCTGAAGAGGGGAAGTAGACTTTCCAGTAGTTGCAGGGGCAACAGTCTGGATGATTGACTGATCTGGCCTTGTAACACTAACCAAAACGACCTTGCTGTGTTGATTCTGCGAACGACTGAAAGCAAGGGGCAACTACAGCTGTAATTTTTCCCGAGGGCATGCAGCTTTACTATATGATTAAATGATGATGGCGTCCTCTTGGGTAAAATATTCCGGAGGTAAAATAGTCCCCCATTCGGATCTCCGGGCGGGGACTACTCAAGAGGACGTCGTTATCAGGAGAAAGAAAACTGGCGTTCTACGGATCGGAGCGTGGAATGTCAGATCCCTTAATCGGGCAGGTAGGTTACAAAATTTAAAAAGGGAAATCGATAGGTTAAAGTTAGATACAGTGGGAATCAGTGAAGTTCGGTGGCAGGAGGAACGAGACTTTTGGGCAGGTGAATACAGGGTTATAAATACAAAATCAAATAGGAGTAATGCAGGAGTAGGTTCAATAATGAATAAAAAAATAGGAGTGCGGGTAAGCTACTACAAACAGCATAGTGAACGCATTATTGTGCCCAAGATAGACACGAAGCCCACGCCTACTACAGTAGTACAAGTTTATATGCCAACTAGCTCTGCAGCTGATGAAGAAATTGAAGAAATGTATAATAAGATAAAAGAAATTATTCAGGTAGTGAAGTGAGACGAAAATTTAATAGTGATGGGTGACTGGAATTCGAGAGTAGAAAAAGGGAGAGAAGGAAACATAGTAGGTGAATATGGATTGGGGCTAAGAAATGAAAGAGGAAGCTGTCTGGTAGAATTTTGCAAAGAGCATAACTTAGTCGTAGCTAACACTTGGTTCAAGAACCATAAAAGAAGGTTGTACACATGGAAGAATCCTGGAGATTCTAGAAGGTCTCATTTATATTATATTATGGTAAGACAGAGATTTAGGAACCAGGTATTAAATTGTAAGACATTCCCAGGGGCAGATGTGGTCTCTGACCACAAACTATTGGTTATGAACTGTAGATTAAAACTGAAGAAACTGCAAAAAGGTGGGAATTTAAGGAGATGGGACCTGGATAAACTGACTAAACCAGAGGTTGTACAGAGTTTCGGGGAGAGCATAAGGAAACAATTGTCACGAATGGGAGAAAGAAATACAGTAGAAGAACAACGGGTAGCTCTGAGGGATGAAGTAGTGAAGGCAGCAGAGGATCAAGTAGGTAAAAAGACGAGGGTTAGTAGAAATCCTTGGGTAACAGAAGAAATATTGAATTTAATTGATGAAAGGAGAAAATGTAAAAATCCATTAAATGAAGCAGGCAAAAAGGAATACAAACGTCTCAAAAATGAGATCGACAGGAAGTGCAAAGTGGCTAAGCAGGGATGGCTAGAGGACAAATGTAAGGCTGTAGAGGCTTATCTCACTAGGGGTAAGATAAACACTGCCTCCAGGAAAATTAAAGAGACCTTTGGAGAAAAGAGAACCACTTGTATGAATATCAAAAACTCAGATGGAAACCCAGTTCTAAGCAAAGAAGGGAAAGCAGAAAGGTGGAAGGCGTATATAGAGGGTCTATACAAGGGCGATGTACTTGAGGACAATATTATGGAAATGGGCGAGGATGCAGATGAAAATGAAGTGGGAGATACGATACTGCGTGAAGAGTTTGACACAGCACTGAAAGACCTAAGTCGAAACAAGGCCCGGGAGTGGACAACATTCCATTAGAACCACTGACGGCCTTAGGAGAGCCACGCCTGACAAAATTCTACCATCTGGTGAACAAAATGTATGAGACAGGCGAAATACCCTCAGACTTCAAGAAGAATATAATAATTCCAATCCCAAAGAAAGCAGGTGTTGACAGATGTGAAAATTACCGAACTATCAGTTTAATAAGTCACAGCTGCAAAATATTAACGCGAATTCTTCACAGACGAATGTAAAAACTGGTAGAAGCCGACCTCGGGGAAGATCAGTTTGGATTCCGTAGAAATATTGGAACACGTGAGGCATTACTGACTCTACGACTTATCTTAGAAGATAGATTAAGGAAAGGCAAACCTACATTTCTAGCATTTGTAGACTTAGAGAAAGCTTTTGACAATGTTGACTGGAATACTCTCTTTCAAATTCTAAAATTGGCAGGGGTAAAATACAGGAAGCGAAAGGCTATTTACAATTTGTACAGAAACCAGATGGCAGTTGTAAGAGTCGAGGGGCATGAAAGGGAAGCAGTGGTTGGGAAGGGAATGAGACAGGGTTGTAGCCTCTCCCCAATGTCATTCAATCTGTATATTGAGCAAGCAGTAAAGCAAACAAAAGAAAAATTCGGAGTAAGTATTAAAATCCATGGAGAAGAAATAAAAACTTTGAGGTTCGCCGATGACATTGTAATTCTTTCAGAGACAGCAAAGGACTTGGAGGAGCAGTTGAACGGAAGGACAGTGTCTTGAAAGGAGGATATAAATGAACATTAACAAAAGCAAAACGAGGGTAATGGAATGTAGTCGAAGTAAGTCGGGTGATACTGAGGGAATTAGATTAGGAAATGAGACACTTAAAGTACTAAATATGTTTTGCTATTTGGGGAACAAAATAACTGATGATGGTCGAAGTAGAGAGGATATAACTGGAGACTGACAATGGCAAGGAAAGCGTTTCTGAAGAAGAGAAATTTGTTAACATCGAGTATAGATTTAAGTGTCAGGAAGTCGTTTCTGAAAGTATTTGTATGGAGTGTAGCTATATGTGGAAGTGAAACATGGACGATACATAGTTTGGACAAGAAGAGAATAGAAGCTTTCGAAATGTGGTACTACAGAAGAATGCTGAAGATTAGATGGGTAGATCACATAACTAATGAGGCGGTACTGAATAGAATTGGGGAGACAAGGAGTTTGTGGCACAACTTGACAAGAAGAAGGGACCGCTTGGTAGGACATGTTCTGAGGCATGAAGGGATCACAAATTTATCGTTGGAGGGCAGCGTGGAGGGTAAAAATCGTAGAGGGAGACCAAGAGATGAATACACTAAGCAGATTCAGAAGGATGTAGGTTGCAGTAAGTACTGAGAGATGATGAAGCTTGCACAGGATAGAGTAGCATGGAGAGCTGCATCAAACCAGTCTCAGGACTGAAGACCACAACAACAACAACAACCACTATTGCCAGTCCATACGAACTGACACTTAATGGCACTGTAGTAGTCATTACGCAGTGAACTTCTAGTTGTTGACCTTGAGCTGAGACGTTAATTTCATTTCATATACACTGCTACAAATAAATACCATTCGTGAAGGTCTTTGTTACGCGCTTTCACGAAACCTTGTTACTTTCGTGTGTCATTAACATCACAGCAAGTGGTCAGAACTCAGTTCAAGTTACATATGATATCAGCACTACGTGATATTTTCCAACCGCAACGTTCCTGGCCAAGCGGCGGCAATACTGGTTACCTGTAAATTCCCCGCGGTTACCATTGGCATAGCTCAAGAAAAGGTGGGCAGACTAAAGTTCATCAAACCAACGTTCTGTAGTGTTGAATTACGCGCAGATTTTCGTTTTAGGACTAGATGGTGAATGGGGTATCTGTGTCATAAGGAGTAGGGTGGACTTCACTCAGCAATTTCTGTTGGCACTTATGTGCAATAGTCCTGGACATTTCATTGCTGCTACAATAGCCGACGCACGTTCTGCACTTTACGTATAGTTAAGACTACTTCCGACAATGCTAAATGCATGTAGCGGCGTCTACCGAAGAGTAGAGTAGTTAAGTGCAGTAGGTCACCACCATTTGTAGGTAGCGGCAACATGTGCGATCTGAAAGGCAAAGTATAGTGGACTAGTGTGTTTTGTGACTACAGTCTCTTAGTGAAGGCACAGTGTTTTGTAGGTAGCGGCAACATGTGCGATCTGAAAGGCAAAATATAGTGGACTAGTGTGTTTTGTGACTACAGTCTCTTAGTGAAGGTACAGTGTTTTTACCAGCGAGCATTTGATATAATTACCTTAAAGATAACTCCAGTGCAATTCTTTACTCGGAACCCTTGCTTTTCATACTGTTAACTGGTATCATTTTGATTTACAGTTACATCCCTCTTGTGTAGATTTAACTAAATATAGAAAAAAAAAACGAAGATATATACGGAGTGCAGTAAGTGGAGTGCAGTAAGTTTAAAGAGCAATTGGGACATCAGTTTTTGTAACGGAGCCAAGTAATAAGGCAATGATTCTAACCTGCAATGAAACAAGATCAGTACTCAGAGAATACAATATAAAATGTCATTACGAGACTAAACGTTCTCACAGTCATCCCAAATTTACGGGAAGCCAACGGTTAGAATGATTTGCGTCTTGCAACGCGGTTTGAAATATCAGCAAATGATGTTTAAGAAAATAAATGCAGAAAAAGAAGCATCAACATGTGCTGGCCTCACTGCACAGCCACACAAGAAGAAATTTTTAAGGGAGTAGAAAATTCTGTTCAGGAAAAACATTTTCCGCTGAAAAACCTAACGTGTATCACAAATGATGGTGACAAAAACGCAAGGAAAAGATAAAGGTGTCGCTCTCGTGGCAAAGGCAGTAGAAAATGACAGTGGATCAAAACCATTACGTACTTTGCATCATTCACCAACAGTCTTTCTGCGGAAAATGCTTACTTATGGCAGAAGTTTTAACGCCAGTGATGTCAGCTCTTATTTATATAAGATCACATACTCTTAATCATTCGCGAATTTATTGAAGAGACAGAAGAAAACGACTTACTACGTATATTACAGAGCAGTACACTAGCTTAGCTGCGGAAAACCTCTGACGCGATTATTTGAGCTCCATACAACAATCAAAATTTCTTCAATGAAAAGAGTTGTACTCTGGCCGAGTTACAAGACAGTGGGGGTTATGGGAGTTATCAGTTCATAAAGATGCACTGAAGAGCCAAAAAAACTAGTCCACCTGCCTAAGATCGTGTGGGCCCTTGCGAACCCGCAGAAGTGCCGCAGCAGACGTGACATGGACTCGACTAATGTCGGAAGTAGCGCTGGAGGGAATTGACACCATGAATCCTGTAGGGCTGTCCGTAATGCCGTAAGAGTACGAGGGTCTGAGGATCTTTTCTGAACAACACGTTGCATGGCATCCCAGATATGATCAATATGTTCATGTCTGGGAGTCTGGTGGAGAGCGGAAGTGTTTGAACTCAGAAGAGTGTTCCTGGAGTCACTCTGTAGCAATTCTGGACTTGTGGGGTGTCTCACTGTCCTGTTGGAAATGCCAAAGTCCGTCGGAATGCACAGCGGACATGAATGGATGCAGGTTTTCAGACAGGGTGCTTACGTACGTGTCACCTGTCAGAGTGGTATATAGACATATCAGGGGTCCCGTATCACTCCAACTGCACACGCCCCACAACTTTACAGAGACTCCACCAGCTTCAACAGTCCCCTGCTGTCATGCAGAGTCCATGGATTCATGAGGTTGTCTCCATATATGTACACATCCATCCGCTCGATACAATTTGAAACGAGACTCGTCTGACCAGGCAACATGTTTCCAGTCATCAACAGTCCAATGTCGGTGTTGACAGGTCCAGGCAAGGCGTAAAACTTTGTGTCGTGCAGTCATCAAGGAAACACGAATGGGCCCTCGGCTCCAAAAGCCCATTTCGATAATGTTTCGTTGAATGGTTCGCACACTGACAGTTGTTGGTGGCCCAGCATTGAAATCTGCAGCAATTTGCGGAAGGTTTGCACTTCTGTCACGTTGAACGATTCTCTTCAGTCGTCGTTGGTCCCGTTCTTGCAGGATCTTTTTCCGGCCGCAACGATCTCGGAGATTTGATGTTTTCCCGGATTTCTGATATTCACGGTACTCTACCTAGGAGATACTGTGGCCCATCGCTCGTGCGCCGACTATAAAAGCACGTTCAAACTCATTTAAATGTTGATAACCTGCCATTGTAGCAGCAGTAACCGATCTATCAACTCTGCCATACACTTATTGTCTTATACAGGTGTTGCCCACGGCAGTGCCATACTGTGTCTGCTTACATATCTCTGTATTTGAATACGCATGCCTGTACTAGATTCTTTTGCGCTTCAGTGTAGTAGGAAGAATAGATGCCAAACTCAGACTTATTAGAAGAATCTTAAGGAAATGTAATAAACGCACAAAAGAAGTGGCCTACAAAACTCTTTTTCGACCAATTCTTAATTATTACTTACCAGCCTGGGGCCCTTTCTAGGTTGGCTTATGAGGAGAAACAGAGACGATCTAAGAAAGATTGGCGCGTCACGTGATCATTTATTCAGGGCTAGAGCGTTACAGAGATGCTCGACAAACTCGAGGGGCAGACGCTACAAGAGAGATGTGCTATTGAAATTTCGAGAGATTAATTACTTCCACAAATGACTCGTGGCATGCCCACAACGCGAAAATATGTTAAATTAGGGCTCATGCGTGAGTTTATGGACAATAATTCTTCCCACACGCCATTTGCGAATGGAGCAGGTAGTGGAAAAGAAGCCCCCTGCCCCACAAACCGCTACGTCGTTTCCAGAATATAAATACAGAGTGCTCTGCCTCCGATACTTCAAAATGTATGAATTAGGTGCATATGGAAATCATTAAGTAGTTGATTACAAATTCCTCGTGTGGCATATCTACTCAGATCGGTCAATGGATTCAGCTGATGCAGGAGTTCATAGTTTTTTGTATTAGATAACAAAAGCAATGTGCATGGCGTGACATGTCTGGCTGCGTTACATACCTTCAAGAGGTGGTTGAGATGATACTCGTAGCCGTCCCCGTCTTCCCCAGGGTCTTCGCATAATGGAACTGTTGAAGGGTTTGATGAAAAGTTGCAACTGTTGATGGTTGTAGTGGTTGTAGCTTCGGTAACAGGTTAACAGCTGGTTTTATTGTTAACATTGTTGTTACAACAGCGCCATTTGCTGTTTGTTTCTCCTGGTTTTCCAGAAATTTCAAGAAGTGTATCTTCATATTGACACTAACAGTTTTTGTACTGAAACTTCCTGGAAGATTGAAACTGTGTGCAAAACTCAGACTCGAACTCGGGACCTTTACCTTTTAAAAAAAATGGCTCTGGGCACTATGCGACTTAACTTCTGAGGTCATCAGTCGCCTAGAACTTAGAACTAATTTAAACCTAACTAACCTAAGGACATCACACACATCCATGCCCGAGGCAGGATTCGAACCTGCGACGGGAGCGGTCGCTCGGCTCCAGACTGTAGCGCCTAGAACCACACGGCCACTCCGGCCGACTACCTTTCAAAAGCAACTGTTCTATCAATTGAGCTACGCAAACACAGCTCACAACCCGTCCTCACAGATTTACTACCGCCAGTATCTAGTCTCCTACCTTCCAAACTTCACAAAGTTCTGCGAAACTTGGAAAAGTAACACTCGGGTAAAAAAGGATATTGCGGAGACATGACTTACAAGGGAGGCTCCCCATCACACTCCCCTCAGATTTAGTGGTAAGATGGACCAGTGGACAGCCCATCAAAAACTGAACGCAAATCAAGCATGAAAACAGGGAAAAGGTCAGACAAGCATGAAAACAGGAAGAAGGTGTATTGAAATGTGAGGAAAAAAAGCAAAATAGAAAAAGTGAACGGTCCAAGACCGAGAAGTGCAATAAAGAACAGCAGCAAACTAACAGCATTGTTGGTAAGTGGTTATGGCGTTGGACTGACAAACGATGGAGCCGTGTTCAAACCTCATTTGTACTATTTCTTCACAGCATTATGAACTGTCTGTCCAGTCAATGAAATGTTTGTTCTCTTTCTGTAGTCTTGGCAGGTGTCATACTATGCATTGGTTACAGCATATAAATCATGTGGTAAGAATCTGTTACCTTTAGAAGAAAATGTGAGAGCAGGTGAGATGCCACATAGACGTCTCACAGATATGAAAACAACAAATAAACGGATGTGAACTATGTAACAACATAGGAATTCATTAGTCAAGACTTCCAAAACAGAAAGCAACTTCAAAAAAAATTAAAAACATGTGTTTTGACAGAGCACTGAGAAACTGTGTAATTGTGCAACTGTTCCTTCATTTTTTTTTTTTTTTTGCTGCTTATGACACAAACTATTGTGTTTTCATCGTTTCCTTGGGAATGATTACATTCACATTCATACGAACACCAATATCGGGCAAGGATGCATATCTCACTCACTTTCCACACCAGAAGTGTTTTCCGGTGGAGATTCGGTTGACTTGTCGCCTTGTCATCAAACGTTTGTGGTTCCCGTTCGGAAGCCAATTCCTTTTGGCTGGTAGTAGAGTAGTTGTGCAGAATCCACTTTCATTACACCTCGCTGTTGCAAACGGACGCTACACCATAACACAGCCACAAATTTGAACAAAGCGGAAAAAAAATGGCTAGAGGGAGGTTTAAAACAGGTTATCCAGCTGGCAGTCCAATACCTTAACCATTTACCCACGACGCCATTTCTCTCTCCTGTTGCTCTATTTGCAGTCCTTGTTTCTGGACCACTTATTGTTTCTAATTTGCTTTTTTTTTCACTGTGCAGTACACGTTCTTTCTGTTTTCACACTTGATCTGTGTTCAGTTTTTGATGGGCTGTCGACTGGGCCTTTTGCTATTAAATCTGATGCGGGTGCGATGGGAAGTTTCCCTTGTTACCCACAGCCTGGGGGCTATTTAAATCTGTCAGGAAGTTTCAAATCAGCGAAGAATGGAATTCATTCTGGAAACATCGCACAATCTGTGGTTAAGCCGTGTCTCTGCAATATCCTTTCTTCCAGGAGTGCTAGTTTTGCAAGTTTCGCAAGAGAACTTCTATGAAATCTGGAAGGTAGGAGACAAGGTATTGGCGGTAGTCAATCTGTGAGGAGGGACTTGCAGGCGTGTTTTAGTACTTCAGTCGCTCGAGCACTTGCCCACGGAAGACAAAGATCCCGACTATAAGTCTCAGTCGGCTAAAAAGTTTTAAGCTGCCAAGAAGTTTCATGTCAGTGCCCACTCCGTTGCAGAGTGAAGATATAATTCAGTTTTTTATACTGCCACTGATCACATGTCAGCTGCCTCGTCGCTCCATTTGTGTTGTTGTTACACTATTTCATTTTCCCAACAATAGACACCCATGAAGTGTAGGACGTGGCACTAGAAATGCAATTGTAGTATAATCGTCATAAGACAATTTACAGGCTAAGTTAAAACCAAGGGAAATACAAAATCCGTCAAATTGTGAGTCAGGCACAGTCCAAGAGAGATAAGCTGAGACAGGGAGAGAAAGATGATGAGAGAGAGAGAGAGAGGGGGGGAGGGGAAGAACAGAGTCTAAGTCCAGTTACAAATATACGCTGAGCTAATTACTGGCGGCAATAACAACTCCAGCCCCCTGCTTCACTAATAGGAGCTACTCAATATCTTTTTTAAAGTCCAATAAGTTAGCTATGAAATAATTCCTTCGATAGAAGAATTACCTTACATAGTATGTCATCTGAGTTTAAAAGAAACTACGAGCAGCAGACAGTTCGAACATTAGAGAAGCGTGAAGGATTAACGCTGTGTACCACAACTCATATGTGTTGTAACACATGATATGTTGTTCTATGGTGTTAGAAATGAATGTAGTAGAGCCACTTAACGTGATAGGAAATTACGACAAAAAAAAATAGATTTCCTAACGCTTTATTCGTGAACTTGTCAGTTATATCACCAAAGTTTAATTGAGAAGCCATAGTTGATTTCATCGCAAGTAACCTACTCTGAAAACTGATCATTTATTTTGTGTCAATTTGCATTTTTCTTTTCAATCACCTGTTCCTGCCGTGGCAACCTATATCACATAAGGAGCTTATGTGATCTGGGACAGCATGAATGATCATTGTTTCCAGAAACGAATGATCAACAAACGCTAGTGATAGAAATTACAGGATAGGCATTGTATATCACGGAGAGGTTTATTGCTGAAATTCTGGAGTGTAGGTTCAAATACGAATAGTAGAACAACTACCTTCCATACACACCTCATAGATTAACCACTAAAAGAAAATCAGAAAAAATAGCTTTTATGGGGGCTTACCGAAATCGTTCGCACCATTCGTGAATGGAACGTAGTTGGAGGGAAGGGGTGTGGTATCTACAAGAAGTATTCGTCATTGCATACCGTAATGTCTTGCGAAGTATAAATGTAGATGTAGATTCAGCAAACTTCCGCAGAATGAACCTCATTTCGAGTCTACATATTTGGTTCTGGCAGAAACGCTCCCTTCTTGCTAAATAGATACTAAAGTACATATGACGGTAATATCTGTTCCCGAAAGAACAGTTACCGTAGATGACCATGCAGCTTTGCTAGAAATGAAATGATAATTAAATAGACACCCTAGCTGCACACACGCGTCGATGTACTTCATTGGGGACATGTTGAAAATGTGTGCCCCGACTGGGACTCGAACATGGGATCTCCTGCTTAAATGGCAGACGCTCTATCCATCTGAGCCACCGAGGGCACAGAGGATAGTGCTCCTGCAGGGTAACCAGGAGATCCCGGGTTCGAGTCCCAGTCGGGGCACATATTTTCAACATGTGCCCAATGAAGTACATCAACGCCTGTTTGCAGCTAGGGTGTCTATTTAATTATCATTTCAGATACTAAAGTAATTAACCTCGCTTTCTCACATAGACTATACTCCATTCATAAATGGCTTTGTGCCTTCGGCGCAGTGATAACGAGCTCGTGATGAAGGCAACAAAGCTAATATGAGAGTTACGAATATTCTGAATGTAATTTGTCAACCTACTATGTAAGTTACAATCACGCACTGCAGTTTCTCAAAACAGTATTCAAAATTCCAATAGTAATAACTAAAGTATCCATTGCCAATTCCCGAAAACATATTAGTACTAAACGTTACTGAGTAGCTGGAATGTAATTAACGAGTAATCTGAAGTAATTGTTCGCGGATTATATTTGATAACGTTTCCATGTGAAAACGTATTTATATCAAATTAATAATTATATCAAACGTGTTACCACAATTTGTCAAACTAAATTTTGTCATAGGATTCACGAAGCTTCATAAATACCATTTCCAAGTTAGCTAAATTAGGGTGACCAAACGTCCCGGAAAACCAGAATTGTCCCGGTTTTCATCCCAGTGTTCCGGTGTCCCGAAAATTTGTTTAGGGACGCTCAAAAGTCCCGGAATTCAGTTTTTAAATACATTTCGTGAAACTTTCTCACATTTTTGGGATTTCGCTATATTAAAGGAAATACAACACAAGAAATTAATATATTTTAGCTTATTTGTCTAAAACCTCCATTGTCCCATACTAGTAATCACAGTATCAGTATTGATACACTCAGGCAATAATTTACTTTGAGCGGTACTTTGGCCAAAAAGTAGTAAGTTGTATTATTGTAACAGAGCTATGAAACCGTCTGATTGTCGCGCCACTTACACACTCGTTGTCAGAACAGTGTAGTAGTTGATGTTTTGTCAGACAAACTGCAGTAGTTTTTTTCTCATATTAGTGGTATAAGGCCTATTGCTGCAGCACTGTGAAACGCAATGCCGAAACGTGCCTGCAAGTTCAGTGACTGTTATTCCAAGGAATGGAATTTCATTAAGAAAGGTCGTTTTAATTACGAAGCAGTGTGTTCCGTATGTAACTGTTTTATTAGTATAAGTCGTGGTGGACGTTCCGACATAGATCACATCAGGTCAAAGAAACACATTAACAGATACAGTGCACCGAGCTGCAGTAATACTCTACAAAATTATTTTGTGAAACATCAGTCAAGTTGAAGAGACGAAAGTTCGAGCAGCCGAGCTTACACTAGCCTACCACACGGTAAAACATCACCAAACCTATAGATCTAGTGATTGCACTAATAAGCTTAACAGCATTATGTTTGATGATTCTTCCATTGCAAAAAAGTTTAGTTCGGCAAGAACTATAGTGTCAGCCTTAGTTAAAGGAGTTATTGCCCCCCAGAGAGGAAAGCCTTGAATACATCAAAAAGTCTTCTTTCTACGGGATATCCACTGATGCCAGCAATCATAAGGCCACTAAAATATTTCCATTTGTTGTTCAGTTTTTCGGTATTAATCAGGGAATTCAGACCAAACTTTTGAAGGTGAGTTCCCTACCTAATGAAACATCTGACGAAATTTCAAGATTTTGTATGAATACTGTCGAAATGTTTGACCTTGAGAAAAATAAATGTGTGGCATTTTGTGTAGACAACACCAACACAAACTTTGCTGGTTTAAAAAGACAAGGCAAATGCAACGTATTTACCAAATTGCATGAAAACATTGAAGGCATAGGGTGCCCTGCACATGTTTTACACAGTAGCGTGCAGACATCTGCTGACAGTTTAAGCTGTGATCTGAAACTATCGTCATGAAGGTATATTCACACTTTTACATATATACTGTTAGAACAGAGAGGCTTAAGGAGTTCTGTGATTATGTGGGAACTGAATATATGAATGTAATGTGTCACTCGTAAACTCGCTGATTATCACTGTTTCCAGCAGTTGAACCGTTAAAAGATTTCTTCCTAAATGAAGACAAAGCCCCCAAAATATTGGTTCAGTTTTTCAGTAACCCTTTAAGTGAAGCCTACTTATGGTTCATTCACAGTCAGCTTAGCACTTTGCAGCATGGGATAAAAAATTGTGGGAAGCACTAAAAGTGTAATAGAGGTAAAGGATGTTTTCAAAAATACTCTGGAAACTGTTACTAAGAGGAGAGAACAGCAGTTCATTTCTTTTAATGTTAAATCTGTCCTTAAAAGAGCCGAAGTATCAAAAGCAGCGGAAAGGAGTTTTAGAGGAGAAGTTAACAAGTTTATGACACTTGTGCAGAATATCTCAGCAAGTGCAGCACCTCATATTTACCCTCATCGCCGGTGTTTGATTGGATTGTACTGGAGAGAGTGCCAAAATGGGAAAGTGTTGAAGAGATAGTTTCTTATTTGAAGTGTAAAGAGATTGAAATCGATGATTCCATTCTCTTTGATCTGTTCTGCATACTGACAAATTTTGTTGAAGAAAGTCTTCACAAGCGGAATGATGAAAAAAAAAACACCATTGGAATGTCATGAGAAGTGGGTGAGTTTTTTTTTTTTTTAAAGCTGTGACTGTCTTCAGCATTACTCTGAGTTGGTAATAATTGCAAGGGATTTATTTGCAATCCCAGCCCATAATGCCAATGTGGAAAGAATATTTTCGTTCATGAATATCCAGTGGACTGTGAAAGAAACAGAATGGAGGTGGACTCTCTTGAAACAATCCTGCAGTCCTGTACAACTATAAAATGGATTGTGCCGGGTTTTATCGCTGTGTCTCAAAGAACAAAGACATGATCAAGAAGGCTGCAGGCAGTGAAAAGTACCCTTTTCTCCAAGGACAGTCAATTCCATCTACAAGTGCTCAGTAATATTACAGCTCATGTTAATATTAATTGATTAAAAGTTGAATGGCTGTAAAATTTTGTAAAATCGTAATACATTTCTTTATTACTGTATACGTTTATTAAATGTCATTAATTATACAGATAATCTAGATTATATCAATCTTTTGTATCCTCTTATTAGTTATAATAATCGGGTTAACAAAATGTATCAACAAAACATTAATATTTAAAATTAAGAAACCTGGGTACATGTGGAATTAGGTGTCCATTGGCACCCGGGTGAGTGTGTCCCGGTTTTCACTGAAAATAATTTGGTCATCCTAAAATAGAAGTCTAACAATGTGAGAACACGCTTGTAATTGTTGCGTGTTATACGCGCACAAGTGGCTATTGGCTGCAAGGTCGGTCCTGGTTCGAATTTTGTGACGTGTAATCTGCGCATTTTACTGTGCCAATAAATCTGTTAAGAAATAAAAAGCGGTTACGTATACATGAGATAAATATTTGCAGACAGCATAACTGCTTGACATGGAAAGAATCTAACAGTTATAAGTGGAGTTACCTACGTATTTCGACAACATGAATTACACTCGTATAAGAAAGAACAAGATAAAAATGGAGTATTATTGAATGAGCGTGTAAGAAAAGTGACGTAGTGCATACGGTATCACTTATAGTGCTGTGCTAAGCCCAAAAATGATACAAGAAGTACTGCCTTTAGCTATTGTCGAATATGCAAGAAAAATGTGATTGATTACCCCAACTGCGATACCCGAGCACGGCGGATACGCAATAACCATTTTGCCAGCTATCTGCATACATAATGTGCAAACCATAGCGAAGTGTATCGCAGAGAGTACTTATTATTGTACTACAAGACAGGGTTTTTTCCCGTCCCAGTAGTGTATGGAGTGTGGAAAGGTTTAAATGCCTCTGTGCACACTGTAATTAGTCTAGTCTTGTCTTCACAGAGTCAAAGGGAGCAACACACAGAGGTATAAGCAGTATCTCTAGATTCTTCACTTAATAGTATTTCTCAAAGATAACTGACATCTACCACCAAGAGTCTGTCGATTTAAGCTTTTCAACAGTTCCATGACACTGTCCTTAAAGTCAACAAACCTGTGTCCACACATGTCTTCGTTCTTTGTATACATTCAATGTCCCATATTAGTATTGTTTGATATAGGTCCTACGCATATGAGCAATATTCTCAGACAGAACGCACAAGTGTTTGTAAGCATCTATGTGGCATTCTCCCGCAGGTCAAAGAAATCTGTGACCATTCGAACTGCCCTTCTCTGTATACGCCCACCACCCCAGTTAGTCCTGTTTAGAACAGGTTGCACACACTTGGACAAAGTTCTAGACTGTGTCACACGTGTGATTTTTAAGAAATTCCCTATGTAGACTGACTGCATTTTTCCACTATCCTACAAATGAAATGAAGTCTGCTAAGTGCCTTGCTTACTGTTCGGCCTATGTGTGCATGCATTTCGTATCCCTACAAATTGTTGCTGTAAGTATTCGTACGTGTCAACTGATTCAAGTTGTGACCCACGGATGTTGTAGTCGCTGGATACTTTTTTTCTGTATTTTATGAAGTACAAAATTTGATATTTTCGAACATTTAAAACAAGTTGTCAACCTTTACACCACTTTGAAATCTTACACTACATATTTTTGCAGCTTTTCAGATAGTTCTTCATTATAAACAACTGCATCGTCCAGTGGTGGCCGATTATCGTGTGCTACAGTATACTGTGCGCCGAAATCGCACTAAAATTACGGTATTCCAATTCTATTCGAATGCGTCCTGGCATGCAAATGAAACGGACGAAAACAATTTTTCGTGGATAGCTACAAAACAGTATCGAGTGTTGGAATGACGTTCAGCAGTGCTACGAACAACTCAGAGAAGGGACGTAATTGTTTTTTGAGGAGAAGTTGCAGCAACGGTTACGTGGACGACTGGTTAGCTGCACTGACGTCATTAGTTGGCCGTGCGGAATTTCCGCTGCTACTAATATTTTTTTCATTGTGCTCTGTTCCTCGCAAAGTTAAACAATTAATTATAAAATTTAAATACACTGACGGAAAAAACAACAAGAAGGATTTGTGCAACATACACGAAGTTCTAAAGTTGGTAGGCGTGTTCTTATATCCGAAAGATGATGTCTATTCAAATTTTGACCCAGTTTCATAAGAGTTCCACTAGTAGCGCCACAATAAGGATGCAAATCAGGCTTGCTTTAACTAAACGCTGTAACTGTCGTGAGCGTTTGATATTGGACGTGGTGAACTGATAGTAGTCAAAATGCCTTCAAGGCGACAAAGACGTCACTTAGTTTGAACGAGGCTGTATAATAGGACTACAAGAAGCTGGAGGTTCCTTCTGCGATTTTGCGGAAAGACTTGCCAGGGATGTACATGATTGCTGGCAGCAGTGGTCATGGGAACGTACGATCGCAAGAAGACCGGGCTCCAGACGGCCACGTGGCACTACTGAGAGGGAAGACATTCGTGTTCGGTGTATGGCTCTGGCGCGTTGTACAGTGTCTGAGCGGTAGTTGGCACCACAGTAACACAACGAAGTGTTACAAATCGGTTACTTCAACAACAGCTCCGAGATGTCCTGTAGCGTGCATTCCACTCAGTGGTGTTAAGCGAGACCTCACTGTAGGGTATGGCGGAAGTCTGTTGTGTTTTATGATGAAAGCCAGTTCTGCCTCGGTGTCAATGATGGCCATGTGTTGGTTAGGAGGACGCCAGCTGAGGAGCTGCAACCAATCTGTCTGATTGCTAGACAAACTGGGTCTAAGGCACTGCAGTCATGGACTGTGCGGCTGGTCACGGTGGAGGTTCGAGTCCTTCCTTGGGCATGGGTGTGTGTGTTTGTCCTTAGGATAATTTAGGTTAAGTAGTTTGTAAGCTTAGAGACTGATGACCTTAGCAGCTAAGTCCCATAAGATTTCACGCACATTTGAACAACTGGGTCTATACCCGGAGTTATGGTTTGGGGTGCAATATTGTATGACAGCGGGAGCACTCTCGTGGTTATCCCATGCACGCTGACTGCAAACTTGTACGTCAGTCTGGTGATTCGACCTGTTGTGCTGCCATTCATCAATAGCATGCCAGGGGGGGTGTTTTCCAATAGGATAACGCTCGCCCACTTACCACTGGTGTAACCCAACATTCTCTACAGAGTGCCAACATGTTGTCTCGGCCTGCCTTATCACCATATCTGTCTCCAATCAAGCACATACCATCAGATGACAACTCTAGAATCATTCACAAGTAGCATTAACCTTCCCTATATTGACTGACCAAGCGCAACAGGCATGAAACTCCATCCCACACGCAGCACCTGTACAGCACAAAGCATTCACGTTTACATGCTTGCGTTCAACATTCTGGCAGTTACACTGGTTATTAACGTACCAGCATTTCACATTTGCATCGGCTTATTTCTCTCTCATATTAATCTGTCAACTTGTAATGTTAATCGCTTAAGTATGTTACCTAGACAAACATATTCCCGAAATTCGTTACTTTGCTTTAATTATTTTTTGGTGATGCGATTTGTTTCCCTCAACGTATCTGAATATCTTTTTCCTTTTTTTTTCTCTAAAAAAAAAAAAAAAAAATTGTGGATAAGGTTCTATGGGACCAAACTGCTGAGGTCATCGGTCCCTAGCCTTACACACTAATTAATGTAACTTAAACTAACTTATGCTAAGGACGACACACACACCCATGGCCCGAGGGAGGAGTCTAACCTCCGACGGGGACAGCCGCGCGAACCGTGACAAGACGCCCCAGGGGTGACGAGACGCCCCAGGGCGCTTGGCTATCCCGCGCGGCTCTGAGGTTATTGTTAACACTGTTGTAAGGGATATCACTATACAATACAAACAACAAAAGTTCCAACACGGTTTTCTGGGGAATCTCTGAATTTACTTCTACTCTTGTCAATGACTCTCCAACCAAGATAACATGCTGCATACTCCATACAAAGTATTATTCAATACATTCACAAATTTTGTTTGATACCCCATATAACTGTACTTTTTAATAATTGCTAGTGTGGTGCTGAGTGAAATTCTTTCGGAAGTCAAGAAATACCACATTCACTTGATTGCCTTGTGCGATGGCTTTCAGAATGCCGTGAGAAAAGTGCAAGACAAGCTTCACAGAATCAATATTTTCGAAATCCATGCTGGCTGAGATGGAAGGGTCACTCTATCTGACTTACCTCATTATGTTAGAGCTGTAGGAATGTACAAGAGTTATCCTTCATTAAAAAATGACAGTATTTTTGTGGACCACTTCTATCCTTCTGGTAAATGGATGTGATTTGTGCTTCCTCCCAAACACAGGGCACAGTTTTTTGCTGAAGGGGTCTGTAGTCGTCAATTTAACCCTAGAGCCTTGTTTAATTTTAGTACTTTGAACTGTTACTTAACGCCACTGAGAATTTCTGTGTCATTCATCTTTGTGGTGATGCGAAAAGTAAACTGGGGCAGTGATTCCATAACTCAAGGAAGTTAATAAAGGGAATTGGCTTTGCACAAAAGAGTGGCTTTTTTTATATTCCTCTTTCTCACTTTACAGCAGGTAGCTCGACAATATGGCAATGAGAATGACAAACAAAGGAACGATACACTGAAAAATCAAGTGGCTGATGTTATACCTCCTCACTGCTTCGTAAAAGCTATTGTATTCTTTTTGTCATAAATGAAAAACTGAATAGATTACATTTGCCTTGTTTACAAGTTGTACGCTTCAAAGACATTTAAGTGGGTGCCCTTGTGTTACATCCGGGCTTCTCATAGCAAATGGAGCTCCTGCGGTAGAATCCTGGCTGTTCTGCCCATGCCCCCTCCCGCCTGCTCCAAAAAAATCACTACATGGGATTAAATAGAAAAGGTTGCAGGACAAACAATGCTGTCATTTGGTTTCTGCTGAAAGATTCACTGGCTGCATGGTCCCAGAGTTGTGGTGGAGATTAAGCCTATCAGTTATTCCTTGTGTCTTTGGTTCATCCTTTATAAAAACTATCTTATGACTGCCATTTCGTTTCTTTTCATTTTATTCTTGAGTTGAATGGTGCATATTAGTCCATTAGGTGTACAATGGGTACTGGTGTGCTGATAGTCTTTATGTCTCAGCACCTGAATGCTTCAAATCTTGGCAAAGATGCCATCTAAAGTGTTGTTCTGTGATGTCCAAAATGACCATTGCAAATTCAACGGGCAGCCATACGAGCACCCTGCAGACTGTCGGACTGATGTATAAAGGAAGTGTGGTGCACTGGTTGAGAACTGTGTTTACCTGGTGCTAGTATGCCATAGTCTGGCAGTGGATAGGCTTCCTGGAGATGAGTCACTGCTGCTGCAGCTGGAACTCTTCTACCAGGATGGGGTCAATGAGATCACCTCTCCCTGCATCATAATGTACAGAGAGAATTTTTCATTGACTAGCACTATGTGGGCAGGATTGCCACATGTACTACCAGCAAACAAATATGCCACTGCATCTGCCTTGACATCCAGTGTGCTTACAGGTGGTGAGGTCCAGGATGTCACGCTTTCATCAGGAGCTACAGTGGACATGATCAGGGCCTGCGGTCCAATGGCAATTGCCTGGTGTTGGTCAACAACTCATAGTAGCCATAGCAAGGCAACAACAATGGCTGGTTCAGGGGTCACCCAGGATGTGCAGGAGGCAGTGTTGCATATGGTCTGACAATGAGTTGTGTCAACAACGTTTGCTGTTGCTTCCACCACCTGGAGAAACACTGATTGCAACTAAAGATTGCATAGTGATGTGCAAACACAGATGATGATACTACACCGGTCTGTCCATTCAGTAACAGCTGAAGTTGGCTATGCAGATGTCCGCATCCCTCCTTCAGGTGAGTTTCCCTAGCAAGGAGACACCTACTGCTCCATCATGTAGGAATGGCCAACATTCTCCTTGTTGTGTGTGAATACTGTTGTCATACCACATGCAGGTAATTAGTCCTCTATTGTTAACAGCCATGATGGGGTGGTTGTTGTTTTCGGTGGAAGCGTCAATGTCCTGCTGTACAGCAGCAACGATTTGCTACAGACATTGCTTGACCTCTTGGACAAAGTCCAAGAGCATCTTTGTCATGACGTTCACCATTTGCAGGAAGCAAGTGAATGTAGTGGGTAAGTGTGTGCATACCTCTGCAACATTGCTGGACGTTGCCTTGTAGTTGTCAGACAGAATATCATAGCTGCTATGGCTGAAGATGCTGGTGTTTGCATCTGTTCCACTACTCTTGCGCCACTGACTTTGCGTAGCACAGACTATTGATCCTGCTGTGTTGTGAGGGAGGGTGGGGGTGTTGTGAGGGAGGGTGAGGGGAGAAGGATGGGGGAGGGCTGAGTCAAGGATCCACACCCAACTCCTTTATGCTGGTCAATTAATTTTGGGCAGGAGTGGTCAATGGCATCACCAAGAGGGTCTGTGACAGTGTAGTCTTCTTTCCCACCAGAACTGCTGCAAAAGACATTCCAGAGTGTACCCATACAGCAGAGTGTACCCATACAGCAGCCCTGTTCTCCTTAAGGTGCCTCATATCTTTCTGCAGCACACTTGAAAGCATTGCATCCTCTGTAGGTGGGAATGTGTGCCACTGCAGTTGATGCACATTGGAGTGCCAACTCCTTTCTGGAGACTGAAATCCACACTAAGGTGAGTTAGCACAGTTGACAAATCTAGTCAGCAAATCCCAGTGCTGTATTACAGAATCAATCTCATGGCATTGGAAGAGATTGGAATGGGAGGGAAGAAGGGGATAGCGAGAGTTAGGCGTGGAGATCTTCCACTGTCACTCTGCATGTGGCAAAGGAAGAGGTGTTGATTAGATTCTTACTGAATTCCGTATCTTGGGCCACTGTCATGAATGATGGTGTCTAATAGTTGGTCTTTAGCGATTTCATGCAGGTGACTGACGTCATTGTGAAACTTCCCTTGAACAGGATACTTTGGATGTTCCATGGGAAGAATTCAAATGGGAGCTTCCACAGGACAACCATCAATGTCTTCTATGGAAATGTAGTGTAGAGGTGAATGGCATACTTTTTTGTGAACAGAACTCTGCCATCTTGAAATGGTCCTCAATAGTACAGCTGTTGATCTTGTAGAGGTCTTTATTTATTTGAAGTTTTCCATTTTGTGAAATAGCTCGAGTTCTCTTGGCACCTTATATGATGCTGCTGCTGCTCCTGTTGGCCCCACCCAACTTTCTGTGGTGTTCTCTGAAGCCACCAATGTGAAGAAATTTGTTGTCTAGAGCTGGAACTATTCCAGTGACCAACATTTACTGTGCTTTTGACTTTCTGGAAGCCTTGTGAATTGGTGTTTATCGTGTAACTTATTGTAGATTGAAAGTGACACAATTTGTTTACAGTGGAGCCACTACATGCAGTTTCTGATAGGACAGTGCCCCTAAGTCATCAAATGACTGAACCTTGTGAGCCCTTGAGTGAAGCCAAGTCTGGATTGCTCACATTCCTTGCACTCTCCATCTCCTGATTGACTTCGTACACTGGTGTGCAAAACTTAAGGATGAAAGTAACTCTTGTATGACATGTCACTGCCAAGTAACACAGTTTGATGAAGCTTGGAACACAGATAGAAAGAACTGCTATAATATAGTATGGAAGGTAACTGAAAGAAACACCCAATGAGATGAACAGAAATGACCCTTTTTTTCAAAGACAATATTTACACTGAAGTCACTGTGATTTATGATGGTCCCATGGACATTTCAAAAGGTGGGACACGATTCTTAATAGGGTGTGTGATTACCACAGACAACAGTGCATGGTCTGCAAGGTACTCTAATACTGGCCTCAACAATGATAAGAAGTATTTGTGGAAGAATGTTCCATTCCTCCACAAGACAACTGCTGGATGGTCTTTGGTGCATGTGGATGTGCTGCAATACATCTTCCCAACACATCCCATATTGCCCAGGGGAATGGGAAGGCAAGTCCATTGACCGAATATAACCAACCTCCAATAGCTCTTCCATCTGCTCAGTTTGATGTGGTCACACATCATCTATAAAAATGAAATAACAGCTGAATATAACCCTGAAAAGATAAATATCAGGAAGGCGTACAGTGCCACAGTAACATTGACCTGTGAGTGTAACATGTTCAAAGAACTGGAAGTCAGTACACCCATACAACATTATCTCCCCTCACACCATATCAACTGGACCAGTAACACAACCATGTTTGACAATTTTCGTGAGTGCATTATGTGTTCTCATCATACGAGGATCCATAATACACCCAGATACTCAAAAGTAGATGATACTGTCTGTTCAATATTGTCTTAAGAACAGAATAATTCAAAATCAGTCTACCTTCAGGTGAATGAATGATTTTCTGGAGGGGAAGAATTTCATTAAGAAGCCAGGAAGATTTGATTGAAACTGGCTGTGCCTTTTCAAAGGAACCATACCAGTATTTGGGGGGGGGGGGGGGGGGGGTGAAACGAATGTTTCATGTTGGCGTTTAGTCTCTGCACTGAGTGGAGGCAAAAGTTCATGACTGAGCTTAATGCAGCTTTCCTTTTTGTCTTTCACCTTCTGCATGCATGTGGTGTTCCTCTTCTAAGACACCAACACCCTGTGTGGGCAATCTGCTGCCAGCTCTAGCAATACTTATTACTTTTTTTCCGTGTATCTGGACTGATTGAGTTTCAGTTACATTAGGTTATTTTATTGTCTCACTGGGCCTCCACAAGGTCTTTAGCCAGAGCACAGTTAAAAGTGAAGAAGCTGGTGTGAAAGTCTTGATGTAATTTTCACTGGAAACATATCCCAAACATCTCAGCAGACATCCAATGCTAATGACTTCAATGCTCTCTCTAGGACTTGAGAGATGTTGGAGACATGGCCCTTTTGCTCTCTGGCAGTGGGGTGGAACACCTTTTTTATGTCTTGGCTGTTGTGTATCCAATTTTCATAGGTGTATTGTAGCACTGAAACGACAGCTATCTCATACTGCATGAGTATCGTGTGCAGTCAGATATTTATTTCAGATGACCTGATGCATCAGTTTTCTAAACATTGTATGCATTACACAAATCCATGTTACTCTCCTTGTTCACAGGTACTATTCTTTTACATGTTGCTACAGAGGTACATAAAGCAACATACCTTCTTCCAGTGCTCCAAGATGTAGATGATGTCTGGAAGGATTGCTCCTGGTGCAGGTAGTACTATGTCGTGTGACTAGGGCCTCCCGTTGGGTAGACCGTTTCCCAGGTGCAAGTCTTTCGATTTGATGCCACTTAGGCAACTTGCGTGTAGATGGAGATGAAATAATGATTAGGACAACACAACACCCAGTGTCTGAGTGGAGAAAATCTCCGAACCAGCCAGGAATCAAACCCAGGCCCTTAGGATTGGCATTCTGCCGCACTGACCACTCTGCTACGGGGGCGGACTGGCAGTACTATGACCATGGTTATATGAATATAACTGATGATTATTTTTAGTGTGAAGCTTAGGCACATTTAAGCAACCTCTGTAAAAATGATCTGAGCTCAAAAACGCAAGATGCCTGCTGTTATTTCACATGACATGGATGATAAGTAAAGAGCAAAGAGAGTCAGTGTAACTACAAAGTCCACCAAAGATTCAGACATCTTATGTGAACAGAGCATATGCTCTGTTTTGAAGATCCTGAATTAGATTAATGAAATCCTGAGGGCAATCAAAGCAGCCCAGTACAGCCCACATAGCAGGTCTTCTGACAGAATCAAACACTATCTCCAGTTCAAATGTGTTTGCTGTTCTGTACATTTTGCTTACAATGTCTTCTACAGAAAACAAAGTATGTCAGTGTTGGCTGCAAAGTGAGGATCACGTTCATGCAAAAGACATTTTACATTTGTTGGAGGAGAAGCTGCATGTTAGCCATCTTATTCATGTGAATAATCATTAAGGAATCTTCAGTGAAATGGGAAACGCTGCTGATTAGTTCATCAGGGATCAGTGACAACTGGAAAGGGGCAGGATATATGTGAGCTTCCCATGCAGTATTTGAATACAATAACATGGCAGAAAATTTCACCACATTTATCTACCACAGAGTATGAGATATTTGTGTGCATTATGAATACAGAAAAGGAAAAAATTCCAGCAATAGAGATGTCAAGGTCTATTGTAACGAGACATCACGTAAAACCTTGTGCAAAAATGGGAAGGGAGTATGCAGAGAAAGCAAAACATCAGGAAAAGATTGAAGAAAGACATAAGGTGCCATGACAATAGCGTTTCCAGACTGCGTCATGCAGCACAGTAACAAATGGCAATAAGGGGCAGCTAACAAAAAGTGTTTGCCAGATCTTAAAAATATACACCATACCATTTTGCTAAACCTAAACCATAAATGATTCTCATATAGAAATGGGGGGGGGGGGGGGGGGGGAAGCCCCATTGACTATTATATATAAATCTGAAACATGTCTCTGTAAAAAGAAATGAAAAACATTTGGTATTTTGCAGTAGACTAATTAAGAAACTATTATATATACACAAAACAGACATTTACTTTACCTTTGAACCTTCTGGGTTCTGACCAACGTATGTTAAAACCTGCAAACTTTTGCAACCAATGTAAAGAAACTTGGTACCTATTTGTAAATGGAGGAGCTTACCTCCTTCAGATTTCCCCAGGTAACACACAGTTGGTTTAGCCTTACAAAAAGGTGATCACTGTAATATAAAAATAATCTGCAACATTAGCTCTTCATAGCAGCTCTATGATGTATGTGTTCACATAGTCCACCTTTGGCACAAGAGAAAATAAAATATAGATTAGAGTCCCCATTCAGTAATCTTCCTATCTGAACAGAGCTCATTCCAAAGCTACAAAAAAGCAATCCAATAAGGATGGAGGAATAAACCCTGTGTTCCTCATGACTGCAGATCTAACAACAAGAGAACTCTAGAAATAGGTTTCTAAGACACAATATATGACAGTTTTGAAAGATATTTGTGATGAAATAATAAATGAATGATCTCATAAAATTTGAAACTTCTTCAAAACTATTACAATTAGAAAATCGAAAAAGATTAGGATTTAGCTTTATGGTTATTGGAGGTGGAGAGCAAACTCAGATTTGTCTAGGTTGGTAGTCAAAAATTAACATTTATGAGAGGAACCATCTCAGCCTTATCCTTAACCAGTTTAGGAAAGCCACAGCAAATGTATATCTGGCAGGCTAACAGAGCATTAGTGTTCTGCTCCTCCCAGAAATTAGCTCTACAGAAGTGAGCATGGAACAAATCAGACCGTAAGCTAATGTGCAGTAGAAAGACAGTGTTCCATGCTGCACACAAAACATAAGTTAAATTTTGCTAATTCCATATTTTATGTGTGAGATGCAAACTAAGCATTTAGCACTGATTTATGTATTATTGCATACATGATGATAGCTATTTTGCATTTTAATTTTTGTTATTTGTGACATGAGAAACACAGCAAAAATTACTGAAATGTTTTCAAGAAAACATAAAAAAACTATGTTTCCACATGGAGCATGCCTTATATTCTCCATTTCCTAAGAGACAGAACAGCTCTGATGTGGTATGAGACAAAAACAACTCTTGCAATGTTGCAAAGTATTCTTTAGTTTCCTATGCAGAATACAGTATACACTTGCCTCCTTGTGTGGACACCACTCTATACACCGATGAGCCAAAACATTATGACCACCTGTTTAAAAGCATGTTGTTCAACTTTTAAAAAACAGTGCAACAGAGATTCTGCGTTGCACAGATTCTATAAGTCCTTGACAGGATTCCAGAAATATGTGGCAGAAGGTGCCTATGCACAGGTCAAGGAATGCCTGCAAATTACGTGATGGTGGTATAGGCAGACAGCTGGCACCTGGTATGTGTTCCAGTGGGTACAGATCAGGCACATTTGCTGGCCAAGACATCAATGTGAGTTCACTATGATGTCCCTCAAAGCACTTTAGCACAATTCTGACCTTGCAACATGGACAGTTATCCTGTTGGAATTTGTCATCGCCATTGGGGGATACTTAAAGCATGAAGCAATGCAGTTGATTTGCAATAATGTTCACGTAGTTCAGTGCTGCCACGATGCCTTTGACTACCACCACAGATCCCAAGGAAGGGCAATTCAGTATATCCCATAGCATAAAGCTGCCCTCACTGGCCTGCATCTGTGGTGCAGTGTGTGTTTCATGCAGACATTTGCGTGAATGACGGCATGTAAGGATCTAACCATCAGCTTGGTGTAACAAGAATAGCAATTCATTTGACAGGCAACACGTTTCTATTGTTCTATGGTGAAAACTCAGTTATTCTGTGCCCACTGCAATTGTAATTGACAATGTCATTGGGTGAGCATGGGAACATGTATGGTTTATGTGATCTGGAGCTCCATGTTCAACAACGGCATTTGACTGGTGTGCTCTGAAACACTTGTGCCTGCACCAGCATTTTACTCTGTCATCAGGTCTGCCACAGATTGCTGCATATCCTGGATTATGACAGTGGGGAATCCTCTGACCTCTACGTTTTGCAATGAGACATGGTCGTCTAATGCCATATGGTCTACTCATTACTTCACTGTCCTTCAACCACTTTCCATAGGTGCTCATGACAGTAGTTTGCCAACAGGTGACCAGCTTTGCTGTTTCAGAGATTATCATTTCCAGCCTCAGGGCCATAACAATGTCGCCTTTGTCATAACCACTTATCTCAGTTGATTTCCGCATTTGCATCCCATACCTTCACTATAATATAATGACCACTCACATTTGTCTGCCTTCTGCTTACATTCTTTCCTTACTGCATCACATATCCACAACACCACCAGGAGGCATTCAACCTCACAGCGGGTAGCAGTCATAATGTTTTGGCTCATAAGTGTATGTTATCAGGGTACTTGATAATTTATATTCTATTGTTTCTTTTAAAGAGAATTGCATCAGTCACTTATTAAAGCTGTTTACACTGCAGTTATGGTTCTGTCTGCTTACAAAGGCAGTGTGTTGTTGATTTACAGAATGTAGTTCATAATATTACCTTTTTTTTTTTTTAAAAAAAAAAAGAAAAATAGTGTCTCTTAATCAGTTAATTCAGGAAATGATGGATAATGATGTGTGAATTAATATGTTCAAGGACAATTTTAGAAACTTTTCTGGCAACAAAGGAAAAACTCTTATGCCATTATTTAATGTTACTGCAACAGTTTGTATACAATTTTTTGCACACCTGGAATACTGGAGAAACAAAAATCACTAGCTGTGTATCAAACAGTGGTGAGACTCGAAAAGCTAAACACAGTACTTGATCTATGGGATTCGTCATCAGGAAGATGCTGTCACAGACCCTGAACACCATGCACTACCTTAATAAGCTACTTCCAGAAGGTGGATGACACAGTATAAGAATTACTGTGACTCCCTTTACTGTCTATATGTATTCCTCGCAAGAGTGCATTGATACCAATAACAGAAGATTCTCCCATTTCTATATGCTGCCAAGATGAATATATGGTTAATTATACTTCAGTGAGTACATGCTACTCTCACAAAATTAATTGATCTGTTCAACATAACACCAAGTCACCTAAGACATGATGAAAGAACTTTAACAAACAAAAATTAAATCTTACATTACTGTGTAATCTTTTTGTTTTTGAAATGATATAGACAGAATGTTTCATAAGTGAAAGAGTATTTTATGTGTGATAGTCAGTTATTAGCAACTGTAAAGAAAGTGTGCAATTAGCTCAAATACTTCCAGGATGCAGCAGTGCTGAAGGGGCTGCACAACTCTCAGAGTGCTAGAGCAGCAGCTAGGCTGAACTGGTGTACAAATTTCCGACAGGTTCTCTTTTAACATGCTCAACAAAGGTGCGAGGGTAGCATCAAAGCTGTTACTAAATTGGGGGAAGGGGGTGGGTGTCTTAGAGGGACCCCTTGTCATTTTATTCACGCACATATTAACATTGCAGTCCCCCATGATAACGGCACAGGAGGGCCGATAACAGGATAGCTGAAAAAGCATAAGAGCCCTTTGCTGTTTTGATCACATTCAAATTTCATTGAATGATTTTGAATGGTCCCTAGTGATTCCAGCATGTACACTACAACACTGTCCTCCACGGTGGTGTGAGCACATTCATTCAGGATGCAGCTCCTCAGTGTCCTTAGAGAAGGGTTGAAACATGCAAGGATATTAGCAGTGTCAAATTTTGTCAAGAACATCTTCATGTCGCTCATAGCTCTACAACTGCCATTTTTGACAATAAAATACGTGGGAATAAAAGATCCATGGAAAGGGGGGTTCACCACTCTGTGAAGCCTTTTCATGCTGATTCTGAGTAGCGGTGTGTCTGAAATGTTTCCCTTGGTTACCCATAAGAAAACGGCTTGATTTCGATGCTGGGTGTCGTTGTTCTGACCTCCATTGCAGGAATGTCAAAAGACAAGGTGAAATGTGGATACGAGGGTGTGTGGCAAGATTCTCATCATGTGACACGTTCATGGTGGCAATGCGCAGAATTGTGGTGAAATTTGGCGCCAATGTGAGCTGTGCTCTTTTTTTTTTTGCATGTGTCAACACATTGCTTTTTAAAGTGTTGCTGAGCATGAGAGTGACATCATAGGGTGTCACACTTTTGCACTATTAGAGACTGAGGTTGTAGACACCTTTGAGCCAAATTTCACACTTATACATCACAACAGGAGGCAATTATGGGGTTTCAAAAAAGTGATCCTTTAATTCTGTTGCACAGTGTGTATCAGTTACAAAACCAAAAGTACAAAGGCCGCGGTTTGCCATTTGTAGCACCCTTAAATACAGTAGAAGCCCAATATAACATGGTTGTCAGGGGGACATGGTTTACTTCCATGGTATATGAAGAATGAGCCATATAATGATAAAATATGCAAATCACGGACTGTATGGTTTATTACCAAAATTATTTCTCATTTAAAACAATTTAACTACACTCAGTTATAGCAATGCCCCATATGCCACAATTAGGGGATGGTATTTATGGGGACAGGAATGAACACATTCAGGGAGGCCATAACTTTAGTAGGAAGGTACACGAAAGTGAGATTTTACAAGTTGATATCAGTAATACAGTAAATAATTGTAAAGATCAAGAGGAGTATGAAAAATGTATAAGTAATGAAATTTTAAGATTAACTTAGAATCATTATGATAATGAAAGTAGCGATAGTAGAATAAAAAATACACTGAAAAAGATATCTGAAAGTTTCCACCCAGATTGGTGGGAAGAGACAAAAAATAACTTACAGAACTTATAAAAATGATATGCCAGTGAGTGCCGTGCAACTGTAAGTAGAACCACACATACAAAACAATGGGCCGGCCGCTGTGGCCGAACGGTTCTAGGCGCTACAGTCTGGAACCGCACGACCACTATGGTCGCAGGTTCGAATTCTGCCTCAGACGTGAATGTGTGTGATGTCCTTAGGTTAGTTAGGTTTAAGTAGTTCTAAGTTCTAGGGGACTGATGAGCTCAGATGTTAAGTCTCATAGTGCTCTGAGCCATTTGAACAAAACAATGCAAAAGATATTAGCTCAAAGAAATTGGGAAGGATCTTTTGTATGAAGCAGGAAACAAAGATGATTGCGACACGCATGTGTGTCCATACATTCTTATTGTAACTGATGGCTGGAAAGATAACTGTCAGATTCACACAGGGAGTCTAATTTGTGGAATGTCTGAAAAATTAAGAGACAGAAAAAAACACACTTATGATTTTGTTGAGTTATGAGTAATAGGGATTAAGATTAGAGGAGCTACTAGAAGCCATACTAAAATAGTGGACAAACAAATATTACTGTCTTTCAGAATTAACAACAAATCATTTGTTCAGGATTGTTTTGTAATTCCCAACTTGAATGAGGAAATAACTCTGGGCATTAATTGGACTGTAAAAGCTACAGTAGGATTCTGTTGAGCAAATAAGGAATTAAGCTTTACTGAAACAAAAAGTGGAATTTCATCTCAAACATTAGTTCGGGATTGTGAATAGCATAAGTAGTACTACTCACATCAGTGGGTAGAGTGTACAGATGATGGATGATACTTTGAAGAATAGGGGGGCTGTTTAAACGGGAAGGAAAATCTAGATTACTGTAATAGTTTAGTCGAATATAAAGCAGCAGGTGCTGAGAAACTTAGGAATACCTCCTCCTACAACTGCATTCCAGTCTCCCATAAATGCTAGATTTTCATCTCACTTTATGTACTGTATTACCTTCATATACCTTTTCTCTCTCTTCACCTTCGGCTTCCGACGTGGACATGTATCCCTGAACTATTATTGTCGGTGTTGGTTTGCTGTCGTTTCTGATAACAACAACCCTATCACTGAACTGTTCACTGTAACACACTCTTTGCCCTACCCTTCAATTCATAACAAATCCTACTCCCATTATACCACTTTCTGATGCTTTTGATATTACCTTGTACTCATCTGACCAGAAATCCTTGTCTTTTTTCCATTTCAATTCAATGACTCCTACTATATCTAAATTGAGCCTTTGCATTTCCCCTTTTCAGATTTTCTAGCTTCTCTACCACATTCGAGCTTCTGACATTCCATGCCCAACTCATAGAACATTTTCCTTTCATTGATTATTCAGTCTTTTTCTGATGGTCACCTATGCCTTGGCAGTCCCCTCCCGGAGATCAAAATGGGGGACTATTCAGAATCTTTTGACAATGTAGAGATCATCATGACACTTTTTCAATTATACGCCACATGTCTTGTGGATACACGTTATGTATCTTTAACACAGTGGTTTTCATTGCCTTCTGCATCCTCATGCCGTTGATCATTGCTGATTCTTCTGCCTTTAGGGGCAGTTTCCCACCCTAAGGACAAGAGAGTGCCCTGAACCTCTATCTGCTCTCTTTGACAAGGCCTTTGGCAGAATGATGGTGACTTCTTACGCCGGAAGTTTTTGGCCGCCAATGCTGATTATTAATCAAAATTTAAGAAGTGGCAGGATTCAAACCTGGGACTGAAGACATTTTGATTACTAACCAAAGACACTACCCCTAGACCATAGGTTCTGACATCATACAGATGGTAAAGAGTCGTCACCTTTATGGCCACCAAAACGTTTCTGAAATTCATAAATGGCTATAAATATCTTTTAAATTAACAGAAAAGTTCCATGTTTGGGTAAATGTTCATGTCCAATGGACTGTTTCATCCACTGCCCAAATTACCTTTACTGGCATCAAGTACCTTCACGTTAAGAAACACCTTGGTGGTAAAAGTTTTTAAGAGCAGTAAAGAAGTCCATTTGCAAATAATGTTGATACCTAATATTTAGATATGCTTGGGTTTAGTTCAGTCCTCATGTATTCTCTTTAAGATAAGTGACTAAACTATTCTCTTTGCCTCCCCCCCCCCCATTCTATATTACTATTGTTCTTTTACATTTGTACTGAACATCTACAGTATTTTCATTCCAGGTACTTCAGCCAAAACATCTAATTCTTTATCATTCCATTTGAATTGAAGTTCCAGAACACATTGGTGCCATTTGTACACAGCTGAGACGACTACTAGAACTGCACGCAGTTATGTCAGTTCTCTAAAAAATATTTTACAACCATATTTGTATGTGATTTTATTGAAAATAAAGTAAATAACATGTACATAAATTTGCATCATTTTGAAACATAAGGATCTGGAACTCTCCTGAAGACTGCCAGAAATTTCTCACCATGGTTACGGGAAACTTTCTGACCTTCTTCAGAACTGTCGTACAGCTTCTCAATAACTGGATCATCCTTCTGAAAACAGAGAATGTATTGGTTACCAGTTGCAAAAATTGTAGTGTTACTAACTGATTCCTGTGACTACTTACAATATCATAATCCGAAAGCCGAACAAACAAAGGATGCTCAGTGAAATGTTGCACCATCCATTCATGGAGGTCCTTGACGTCTGTTACTGTATACACTACTGCCTGAAAAGATGAAAACATTGTGATCTGTATCACAGAGAAGTAAACTAGTAAAATGGTGAGTGAGCGAGAGAGAGAGAGAGAGAGAGAGAGAGAGAGAGAGAGAGAGAGAGAGAGAGAGAGAGGGGGGGGGGGGGGGGGGGGGAGGCAGTGTGGGTTTGGAGGGGAGAGTATGTGCAAACATGTCTATGACCATTTCCAAGGGTGGCTGGAGGACTGAACTGTAGCAAGATAAGGCCACAGAAGATACAGAAAAGATACAATAGTTGTAAAACATGTGAGCAAAACTACATTTATTTGGGTACACTAGACTGAGGTGCCCATTCCCAATAGTAGCTCCTCCAACAGCTAAAACTGCTCTCATTTTACAGTAATCTGTACTTTTCCAGAGTCACATGCTAAATCCAAGTGGTGTTAAAACACACATAACACAAAGATCTTCTTCATACTTCCAAGCAAACTGATCCAATCATAAAATACTTAATATCTGCAAACATGGTTGCTGCCACTTCATACTGTGAATGATCCAGCCAGACATCCATTAGTACAAAATTATTTATTCTAATGGTACATCCAACCACCAGTAAAACTCAGAAATTATTATTCTGTTCACATCTGTTAGCTACCTTGACAATCTATTACCCAAAAAAGTGATGAGACTGCATCAGAATTTAATGATTTTTTTCCAGATTTTACAGAAGCATGCTGTTTGTTGCTTAGTTACCCAAACAAGTGCTATGACTGCATATGAAATTAATGAATTTTTTAATAGATTCCAGAGGAACATCCTTGTTTTTGCTCAGTATTATCTTAGTATGAATCAATCAAGCAACTTCTTTGATATGACACAGGTAGAAGATACCGAACCCCTGCTGTGGGATGGGCTCCATCCCATTTAAAGTTATATTGATTGTCCTTATCACATATTACATTGCATTAACATTCTCTCAGACTATGATGACCTCTGACGACCCTTTCCTATGTCATATGTTTCATACTCATCAGACCACATTTATAATAAATCTGATCCAATGCACAAATATCTCCACCTATCCCATCTCCAGTCTCAATAAGATCAATTTCATTAAAGACTCCTAAGGTAAGTTTCACATTGCTTGTACATTAAAACTTCCATCCATATCAAGTCTGTCTCATCTTCAGGTTCCTGTATGACATGTTTCATGAATCAAGAGCCACCAGAACCTGAGGCAGACGTATTATACGCAATTTTCTTGATGGAGGGCAGTTACAATACTTACATTCAAGAAGCACATTCAATAGGTACCTGAAGATGAGACACTACTATCTTGAAATCAATAGTTAGATGTGAGATAAACATAAAAATAAAATATAAAATACAGCGGCAAGGAAAAAATTCATTTTGTGTCTTCTGGCAGTTTGAAAGCACTATTTTTTCTTAGTTTGGCACACTTACTGATGCTAATTAGGAGTCAATGAGCATTTATTATAAGGTTCTGGAAAAGCCTAGGAAATACATTTTGGAACTTGACTACAACTTGGACTTCTAGAAGGTGCCTCTAAAGGTAGTTACACGACTTCAAAATCAATAGCAGTATCATCTGAACAGAACAATAAATGACATACCTGGAAGAAAAATGAATTACACAGTGAAATCGCCAGCAGCTGACAGCCTCTAGTTGTGTAAATACTCATTTCATAATGAAATCTACTAAGTCACAGGAAAAAAAAAAAAATCATAAGGTGACCAAGCAGTATTTTTCGTGAATTGAATTCTCTGCCCGTGCTTGCAAGAATGTGATTTTAATGATAAAAATGAAAATCTTAATTGGTTTTATAGCGATTTTATTTACTCTGTAACTGGCTTTTGGCATCTTGGTTGTGACCAAGGAAGGCAAAAAAGTGATAAGCAAGTAAATAAAAAATATTGCAGAATCAGGAAAGAAAATTTCAGCACCCAACTGATATTTCTATGCTATATACAATTATACTGGCTTCACACAATCACAAAAAACATACACTCTGTGCCAACAAAAATTAACAGAACTTTTAACTTACATCAACAGCCAAGACATAAGCATATTCTGCCAAAAGTGTTTTGTTAATAATTCTCCATTTGTGCTTAGACTTCTTGAAATGAGGATCAGGATATAAGAAGAACATTTTCTTCAGCTGAAACAGTTAAACAAAAGTAAGTATCCAGACCAAAGATTATCAAAATTCGGTCAGAAAGAAGTTCTGAGCATACTAACATACTTGTCCTTTTCTAAAAAAGTTGGGAAGATACTTCATTGCATTTGAGCGGAGGCAAGCTATGTTCTCATACTTGCCAGGATACTGGAGCCTCAAGGCAGATATTCGATCCATTACATAGTCTGAAACTTTTATGCGAATTTCCATGCCTAGCATAAGTGTATCCGGGAACATTGGTGATAAAGTAACTGAAAGTAAGTAAATCATTCTTTTAAAAATATTGAACAGTAAAGGAAAAAACAGAACAGAAACAAATAAATATTTCATTAGTTTTCACTTTTTCCTATATTAAACCCCCCCCCCCCCCCCATATGCAGTTTCACACCTGTGGTTGTTGAGGAAGAGGAAATGATTAGTGTGGTGTCACCACCAGACACCACACTTGCTAGGTGGTAGCCTTTAAATCGACCGCGGTCCGTTAGTATACGTCAGATCCGCGTGTCACCAATATCAGTGATTACAGACCAAGCGCCGCCACATGGCAGGTGTAGTCTAGAGAGACTCCCTAGCACTCACCCCAGTTGTACAGCCGACATTGCTAGCGATGGTTCACTGTCTACATACGCTCACATTTTCGGAGACAGTTTAGCATAGCCTTCAGCTACGTCATTTGCTACGACCTAGCAAGGCGCCATATTCAGTTACTATGAATGTATTCTGAACAGATAATATTGTGAATCATGTACCGTCAAGAGTGACGTTCATCATTAATGGATTAAAGTTAAGTATCAAACTAATTATGTCCACTTTCTGAATTCTAATTCCTTGTTATGTTCCAGACCTCACGTCAGTATAGTTCTTCCCTCCTCACGCCACCCTGCATGAGCTGAAACGCGTGCATTTCGGCCTCCACTAGTAACACAGTGTTGGCTCTTCTGCCAACACAACAATTAGTGCAACTGGAAGAGGAAATATGGAGCTAGGAACAGGTAGGAAAGTATAGGCAGGTAGAAGGGGGAAAAAATGGATTTTCAGTGGCAGCAGTGAACTGTACATTAACACTGATAACGATCCCAAGTTGAGAGGGGGCAGGGTTACAGAATTGAGAGGTAAGAGGATCTGGTGCTTGTATGTGGGGGCAGCAAGGCCACATAAGATGAACAGTCTAGATCACAACTCACATCCCACCACATAAATATTACTAACTTTATCCGTTAAGAATGTCATGTGAAAAGTCAAGTGACTGTCTGGTTCAAAAAGCCTAACTGGCCATTCAGGATACTGGTTTTGTGTTGTTAAAGTATTATTTTTGCTGTCACTCATTATTGGGTTTTGTGCTCATGAGATGGCCATTAACAATCATACTGTGTTAAATTGATATTAGTTTGTTATAATAGAGGGAAACATTCCACGTAGGAAAAATATATCTAAAAACAAAGATGATGTGACTTACCAAATGAAAGTGCTGGCAGGTCGACAGACACACAAACGAACACAAACATACACACAAAATTCAAGCTTTCGCAACAAACTGTTGCCTCATCAGGAAAGAGGGAAGGAGAGGGAAAGACGAAAGGATGTGGGTTTTAAGGGAGAGGGTAAGGAGTCATTCCAATCCCGGGAGCAGAAAGACTTACCGTAGGGGGAAAAAAGGACGGGTATACACTCGCACACACACACACACACACACACACACACACACACACACACACACACACACACATATATCCATCCACACATATACAGACATATTTAAAGACGTCTGCTTGTGTCTGTATATGTGTGGATGGATATGTGTGTGTGTGTGTGTGTGTGTGTGTGTGTGTGTGTGTCTCTGTGTGTGCGAGTGTATACCCGTCCTTTTTTCCCCCTAAGGTAAGTCTTTCCGCTCCCGGGATTGGAATGACTCCTTACCCTCTCCCTTAAAACCCACATCCTTTCGTCTTTCCCTCTCCTTCCCTCTTTCCTGATGAGGCAACAGTATGTTGCGAAAGCTTGAATTTTGTGTGTATGTTTGTGTTCGTTTGTGTGTCTGTCGACCTGCCAGCACTTTCATTTGGTAAGTCACATCATCTTTGTTTTTATGATATTAGTTTGTGTTTGACACATACAAATATTATAACTTTCGTTAATTATATTTTTATTTGGGTTCTGTTTGGGAACTGGCGTGCGCACGCACCCGGCCCCCCCCCCCACACACACACAAATTTTACAATATGTGTACATTTGTAGGTTACTTCTATATTGAAATCGATATTAATGTAGCTTTTTATGAATTTTCGGGTTGTCTTTGTTAGCTAAAGGTGATGACTTATTGTGGTTGGTGGGTATCGTGAAGTTCATTGTAGCTATTTTGATCAAGCTGGGCTTTCGATAATAGTTACATGAGCGAGTTTTCATATCACTGACTTTGTTTGAGCTAAACAACTACAGTTAACTTTTCGATACTGGCGTTTTGGTGCTATGTGTGGTGTTGTGATGTAGTGTACTTAATTTTAGCTATGTAAGTCAAGAGAAATTTCCAGTAACAGTTTTTGCAGATTCATTTGTTTGTTGGTATAGTACAGTTCACTTTTCCTGATTTCATTTAGGCCTGTTGAGTTTTTTTGGATTTCAATTGCTGGATTTTTGTGTAAGTTTATATTTTGGATTGTATTTAATGGTAGGAATGTTGCATATTTTGTTTGTTCCTGCCGAAAAACCACTAGCTGCAATGGGTGCTTCATTAGTTTGATGTTTTTGTCAGTTAAATACATTTCATACTATATTTGTCTGTTCATGTTTTTAACATGTGACGTTACGATACTGTATTGTATAAGAGCAAAATGGTGGTATCCCCCATCTTGATAATGTAACCAGCCAAAGCCGATATTTTGATAGTTCCAAAAAACTTACATAATTGCTGCTGTACTGATCAACAGAGGCTATATATCAAACATTATACCTTCACTGTAAAGCTGAATTGGGCTTTCTATTATTTAAATTTAATTTATAGTATTAATTCAGGTGTCTTTGAGGCCCCTACAATGATCAGTTAGGTGTCTTCCTTAACTTATTGTAGTACACACATCCCTGATAGCATAAAAATCAAAAAATGAAACAATACTCATGCCACTATAAATGATGTACTGTTCATTCACCAGATGCTGTAATCAATTTGGGTTACTATTACATTGGGTGACATAATGGGCAGCTATATCATGAAAGTATATGTTAGACTGTGAGGTATGGAGACAAATCTCAGTGATATGTCATTGTCAGGTAGACTGTGAAACTGAAGCCAAAATTACAACTCCCTCAGTAATGATATCTTGCGAAACAATACCAAATGTCTTTTCCGGAAATAATCTAGAAAACATAGTTCGAAAGATAGTTCATGGTGGAAATAGGTAAAGTCTAATGGCAACAGATATAACTTCTTTGAGGATGTCCATATTGAAATTGGCATTAGCGAATATGATATGGTGACAGATGATTACCAACATGTAAAGGGCAAATAAAACATGCAAAAAGACTTGCATGAACAGTAATTTAGATGAAGTGACACAAGTGTTATATCTCAATGAGACTCTTGAAACATTTAGCTCTGGGCAGCGGCATGTAATGTGAACTCTGGCTGAAATTTAGGAGATCAGCTGACCAAGTACTTGTACCTAGTAAAACAGTTTGTGATGTATGGGACAGCCCATGGTACTATCTACATAATGAAATTTCTAAAGGAACAGCAACTAACACAAACCTTACAAAGGTAGACAGAGTGAAATGCTAAATGAAACAAGTTTGGTTGTCAAATGAGCAACACATTAAGCCTTCAATGACTACTCTAGCAGAACATTATCTTATTTAAAGACTGCCAGTGGCATCAGGAGCTGAAATTTAGCATAGCAAAGCAAAAGCAGAAATGCTGAACTCAATTCTCATATGTTCCCTTACAAAGGAGATCCATGGAGAACCAGTCAGATAATTCTGCAAAGATAAGTGACACACACACACACACACACACACACACACACACACACACACACACACACACATTAGAACCACATGAACAGCTTAAATAACTAAAATGGACGATATGCCAAAGCCTGATGGTGTCCCTATTTGTGTCTGAGATAGCACACATTTAAATCATAATAGTGTGTAGATACCAAGGACAAAGAGCTGTGACCAACAGCTGGAAGGAAATACAGACCACAAATGTCTGCAAAGGTACAAGTGCTCAACAAAACTATTGAACAATATCATTGGCAACCATCTATTGTACAATCTTAAAATATAATCTGGGCCCTGTAGTGAGGCACAATAACCAGCATGGGCTCTGAAAACATCACTCAATGCAAAACCCATGGAAACCATGGATCAAGGCAGTCAGGTAGATACAGCATTCTTGGATTTTTTTGATTCAGTAGCACACCAACACTTATTAACAAAGTATGATAATATGAGGCGTTTTTGTTGTGGTCTTCAGCCTTTAGACTGGTTTGATGCTGCTCTCCATGCTATTCTATCCTGTGCAAGCCTGTTCACTCCAAATAAGTGCTGCAACTTACACCCTTCTTAATCTGTTTACTATAATCACCTCTTGGTCTCCCTCTACAATTTGTACCCCCACACTTCCCTCCAATACTAAACTGGAGATCCCTTGATGTCTAAGAATGTGTCCTATCAACCTGGCACCTCTTCTAGTTTGCCAAAAATTTCTTTACTCCCCAATTCCATCAAGTACTTCCTCATCAGTTATGTATGACTGCCTAATCTTCAGAATTCTTCTGTAGCACTATGATACGAAAGTTTGTATTCTCTTTGTGTTTTAAGTGCTTATCATCCATCGTCTCTACTTTGGCTACCATCAGTTATTCTGCTGCTCAAATAACATAACTCACCTACTACTTTAAGTGTCTCATTTCATAATCTACACTACTGGCCATTAAAATTACTACACCACAAAGATGACGTGGTACAGATGCAAAATTTACCCGACAGGAAGAAGATGCTGTGATGTGCAAATGATTAGCTTTTCAGAGCATTCACACAAGATTGGCACTGGTGGCAACACCTACAATGTGCTGACATGAGGAAAGTTTTCAACTGATTTCTCATACACAAACAGCAGTTGACTAGCATTGCCTGGTGAAATGTTGTTGTGATGCCTCGTGTAAGGAGGAGAAATGCGTACCATCATGTTTCCGACTTTGATAAAAGTCAGATTGTAGCCTATCACGATTGCGGTTTATCGTATCGCGACATTGCTGCTCGTGCTGGTTGAGAGCCAATGACTGTTAGCAGAATATGGAATCAGTGGGTTCAGGAGAGTGATACGGAACACCGTGCTGGATACCAATAGCCTTGTATCACTAGCAATCGAGATGACAGGCATCTTATCCGCATGGCTGTAACGGATGGTGCAGCCATGTCTCGATCCCTGAGTCAACAGATGGGGACGTTTGTAAGACAACAACCATCTGTGTGAACAGTTCTATGACGTTTGCAGCAGCATGGACTATCAGCTCAGAGACCATGACTGCGGTTACCCTTGATGCTGCATCACAGACAGAAGCACCTGCGACGAACCTGGGTGCACAAATGGCAAAACGTCATTTTTTCGGATGAATCCAGCTTCTGTTTACAGCATCATGATGGTTGCATCCGTGTTTGGCGACATTGCGGTGAACCCACATTGGAAGCATGTATTCATCATCGCCATACTGGTATATCACCCGGTGTGATGGTATGGGGTGCCATTGGTTACACGTCTCGGTCACCTCTTGTTTGCATTGACGCTGTGGATGTTACATTCCATATGTTTTACAACCTGTGGCTGTACCCTTAATTCGATCCCTGCGAAACCCTATATTTCAGTAGTATAATGCATGACTGCATGTTGCATGTCCTGTACAGGCCTTTCTGGATACAGAAAATGTTCGATTGCTGCCCTGGCCAGCACATTCTCCAGATCTCTCACCAATTGAAAGCGTCTGGTCAATGGTGGCCAAGCAGCTGGCTCGTCACAATATGCCAGTCACTACTCTTGATGAACTGTGGTATCATGTTGAAGCTACATGGGCAGCTGTACCTGCACATGCCATCCAAGCTCTGTTTGACTCAATGCCCAGGTGTATCAAGGCCGTTATTACAGCCAGACGTGGTTGTGCTGGGTACTGATTTCTCAGGACCTATGCACCAAAATTGTGTGAAAATATAATCACATGTCAGTTATACTATAATATATTTGTCCAATGAATACCCGTTTATCATCTGCATTCCTTCTTGGTGTAGCAATTTTAATGGCCAGTAGTATAATTCACTCAGCATCACCTGGTCGAGTTTGAATACATTCCATTATCCTTGTTTCACTTTTGTTGATGTTTACTTTATATCTGCCTTTCAATACACTGTCCATTCCATTCTATTGCTCTTTCAAGTTCTTTGCTGTCTCTGACAGAAAACAATGTCATTAGCAAACCTTAAAGTATTTATTTCTTCTCCCTGAACTTTAATTCGTATTCCAAATGTTTCTTCTTTTTCTTTACTGCTTGCTCAATGTACAGATTGAATAACACTGGTGATGGGCTACAACCCTGTCTCACTCCCTTCTCAACCACTGCTTTCCTTTCATGCCCCTCAACTCTGATAATTGCCATCTGATTACTGTAAAAGTTGTAAATAGCATTTTGTCCCTGTATTTTAGCCCTGCTACACCCAGAATTTCAAAGAGAGTATGCTAGTTAACACTGTCAAAACCTCTCACTATGTCCACAAATGCTATAAATACAAGTTTGTCTTCCCTTAACTATGTTTTAAGATAAGTCGTTGATTTAGTATTGCCTAGTGTTTTCCTACATTTCTCTGAAATCCGAACAGATTTTTCCCGGAGTCAGCTTCTACCACTTTTTCCACTCTTCTATAAATAATTCATGTTAGTATTTTGCAACCATAACTTATTAAACTAGTAGTTTGGTAATACACTGAAGCACCAAAGAAACTTGTATAGGCATGTGTATTCAAGCACAGAGATAAATAAACAGGCGTAGCAGTCAGCAGCGCCTATATAAGACAAAAAGTGTCTGGCGCAGTTGTTACATTGGTCACTGCTGCTACAATGGCACGCAGTGGGACACAGCATCTCTGTGGCAGTGATGAAGTGGGGGTTTTCCCGTGTGACCATTTCACGTGTACTGCGAATATCAGGAATACCCTTGTGGTTTCAGTTGCCCCCGAGACTGCAGTTTTGTGAGAGAGTTGCATTTTTGTGTGTGTGTGTGTGTGTGTGTGTGTGTGTGTGTGTGTGTGTGTGTGTGTGTGTGTTGCTGACAAAGGCTTTAATGGCCAAAAGCTATAATTGTGAGAGTCTTTTTGTTGTGCCTGTCTGCGACACAGCATCTCCACCATACGGTGAGTGGCAACTTTCCTTTTCATAATATTGTTAGATTCCTTAAATATTATCTTTAAGGGAGACTTTCATGTGTGTGATATGAGTCTACATGTATATTAACAAAGAAACTAGATGTAAAGTCTTTACTAACAATAATTTCTTGGTAGTATAGTACAGTTAACACTAGATCTGCTACTTCTGAGGACAATTGATACTTACTTAAATAACTACTGTTTATCTCCCACTCAGAGTGAACACATTCATATTTATCAGAGAATAACAGTTACCTACAGCTGAGTACAGGCCCATTTACTGTGAACAGTACTACTTCTCGTGCAGCCGAAAGGAGCCTCTTGCGTTACTTCTGACACACAACTCACGATCTTGATTATGGACTCTCATTTAGTCACAATTTTAAGAAGTGCTTTGTGACTGAATAAGTTTAATATATTATTGGAGTTTATTTTTTCTCTTTTTGACCTGAAAGTTAAATTTAAATAAGTCACTCATTTAGAGTCTGTCTGCATACTAACTACTCAGATTCTTTAATGAAAAATGACTCTCCAGTTCAGTCTTAAGGCTGCAAAGTGGCACGTGTAAATTCCAAGATCGCTATATGCGATGAATGAGAATGATCTGTATCACCACTGTAAGTGGTTTCAGGACAAGGTTCATAAGGATGAAAACTTTGCAGGGTAAGTTGTAGGGTGTGAAGACACACAATTCAAACTCAATGGTACTGCAAATTGCCATAAATGCATCTACTGGGACCCCGAAGAAGGCAGTAAAGATACTGGTGCTTAATGTGTGATGTGGTCTGCCATTGTGTGGTTTGATTGGTCCCTTCTTTTTTGAGTGCACTATAACTGGTCAGACATTCCTTGGTATCTTTCAGTCAAGGATTTTGTGTGCCGTCCCAATCTTGTATGGCGATGACAGGTTTTACGTATGCAACAAGATGGAGACTTGCCTCACAATTAAGAAATCAGGTTGACCCTGGATGATTACATGGACATTGAGTAGGTCAAATAGGGTCTCTTGAGAACCCACCTTTCTGATTTGGTAGCTGTGTTCTTCTAACTGCTGGTGTCCACAAACGATGACTTGTATCAATAAAAACCTACTACAATCAATAAGTTTAAACAAGGCTGCATAATATGGCTATGAAGTCTTTCGCGACACATTTCTTGAATAAAAGTCTCTCGGTGTACATGCCAGGCCAATTCAGGATAAAACTCCAAGCTTTCGACCACTACCTGCATGGTTGTCGTCAGGGCTAAAACTGACTGTCGTAAACTGTAAACTAGCGAGGCTTCCACTTTTATATACACAGGACGGCTTCTGATTGGTTGGAATACATCATAGCAACAGCGATATGGCGCATAGTGAAGTGGTGCCCTCTACTTCCATAGATGTAGTTTCTATCCCGCGTTGCTTGCAGCGCCATCCCTTGAATCAGGAGGTAAAGTGCGGGAAGTTTTCCTCTGCGATTTTTCTTTATCCAGTGCACTCTTCCAGGTGTTGCTAAGTGTAACGTCAAACATTTGAATCGGGTACATCCTAACATAAAATTTACAATGGAGGTAGAGAAGGAAGGGAAGTTACCTTTTTTAGATGTGTTGGTGGAGCGAAAACCAGATGGATGACTGGGCCATTCTGTGTACAGGAAGCCAACGCATACAGACTTTTATCTGCATAGCCACAGCTTCCATCATACGTCTCAGAAAAGAGCTATGATGAATACTTTAGTACACAGAGCCAGGACTATTTCCGACAAGGACTACCTTGGTCCCGAGATTAAGCATTTGACGACTGTTTTCAAGAAGAATGGTTATTCTGCCGGTGAAATTAAATCAGTATTGTCCAAGAAAGCAAGACACAATGCCATCCATAAACAAGAAGAGGACCAACACATAGCGTGGTTTCCACTTTCCGGTTTTCCGACCACCAAGGAAAATTAAGGAAATGTTGAGACCAGTCAAAGATAGTCTCGGCTTAAGGGTGCCGGGAATTTATAGTATTCCTTGCGAATGCGGGGCCAGTCTGTAAGAACCGTTGCCAACCGTTGCATCGAGCACCAGTGCCACCTGAAATACTGGTATTTGGAAAAATCAGCAGTGGCATAACCTGCTTAACAAGCATAAGATTTTATTTGAAGAAACGAGAGTAATAGCCCATGCATCGAATTACTGGGACTTTGTGATCCGGGAAGCAGTTGAAATTATACTTAGTGATAATAACGTTAACAGAGACAACAGCTAAGCACTTAACAACACCTAGAAGAGTGCACTGGATAAAGAAAAACCGCAGAGGAAAACTTACCGCACTTCACCTCCTGATTCAAGGGATGGCGATGCAAGCAACGTGGGATAGAAACTACATCTATGGAAGTAGAGGGCACCACTTCACTACGCGCCATATTGCTGTTGCTATGACGTATTCCAGCCAATCAGAAGCCGTCCTGTGTATATAAAAGTGGGAGCCTCGCTAGTTTACGACCGTCAGTTTTAGCCCTGACGACGACCATGGTGGTAGTGGTTGAAAGCATGGAGTTTTATCCTGAATTGACGCGGCATGTACACCGAGAGACTTTTATTCAAGGCTGCATAATGTACTGCTGTTAGGCCAGGTACAATGACTGATGTTTGGCACCATTTAGAAGCTGCTGGCTGTCATTTCTAACATATAACTTTCTCTGTCTGCACCGAAAGTTGTTACTGTAAATCAAATTTATAGGAAAGCAAGAGCAATGAGTACATTTATTGGATGTTAATGGACAGTAAATTTCAAAAAAGGACAGTTCCTCCAAGGTGACTGATGACACAAAAGTTCTATTGCTGTGGGAGACAAAATAAAAATTTGTTTATTCTGAAAAACTAAATGAAAAGACATATCCTGATTTACTTTCATTATATTTCAAAGCACAACATTTGAAATACATAATGAACAAATTAATGAATAAATGACAACAAATTAATGAATAAATGACCAGACTTCATCTTACATCCATCAGGCAAAAGTACTAGTGACAAAATCTGCTTGTACAGAATAGTCATTCACCAGTTTACACACCAGGAACAGACATGAGCCTCATTGCTTACTCACTCAGCATGTATTTTGGACCTGGATTTCATAGAATGATGATAAAATCAAAGTGATTCAGCTAATTACATTCCACCTAACTGAAATACTTTTATTCACCAACAGTTAGGTATGGATGTTGCACAGCTGCACAACAGTTCAAATTGATGCCCAAGATTAACCTAGGAAATTTCAACTTTCATCTTCAAAAGAGATCTTGGATACACACCATTTACTTCAGGTATTCACCTCACTGTAAAGAATCGTTATCGAGAAGGTGCAGAAAGCAAAATTATTACAGAATGTATAATACTACCCTAGATTTACTCAATGAACCAAATAGTTATTAAGGATTTTACTCTGTTACCTAGGAGACCACCATAACCACAACCAATATCAGCAAATTCCACACATGTTGTCTCTGATTTTTCAGCTGAATTTCCCTCCGAATTATTTTTGAAGTACATTGGATACAACTTTGACCAATTCATTTTTTCTGGGTGTACAGGGCTAGAAGCAAAACAAGTGGTGACGTTAGAAAACAGCACTTATAAAGTACAAGCAAAACACTGTAGGAAATACAACAGCTACAGTTACTAGCTAAGGATAACTGAGTGTTTTAAATGAATTGCTTAATGTACATTTGTCTCTAATTCATACAGTGAAAAGTCTTAGCTGGAATATCAACAATTATGTAAAGGGCAGATTGCCATCCACCATAAATTCATTAACTTATAATGACATTCTGCAGCTGTTTTTTACTAGGAATTATTCTTTGGTCACTGAAAACTTAAACTCACAAGTGTTCTCGACTAAACCAACATCAAGATTAGCCTGGTCTTTAGTGTTGTAATCAACTATGTAAGTATTTCAAAAAAGTGTTGTTATCTAATGGCATCTTCAACAGTCCTTTATATTCCTTAATAATGCTATGATAATTATGACAATAATAACAATTTTACTTTCATTAGGTCATTGCAGTAATATAAAATGTCACACACATAATATAATAAATTTGATAATTTAAAGAAAACAAAAGGCTACTTATTAACATTACAGTTCTATGTTACATTTGGTACATTCCCTTATATTGTAGAATTGGTTGACTATGTGACTATGAACCAGTCAGACAGTGTTTGTTTGAACACTTGATCTGGTAAATCTTGTACAGTAAGTGATTTAAGTCTGTGATATGGAATTTAAGTGCATCTATTGCTTCTTGTGTCGTAACAACCTATATTTTCTCCGTCTTCCTCATATAAACTAAAACACTGAACATTGTTTGTGTGTGTGTGTGTGTGTGTGTGTGTGTGTGTGTGTGTGTGTGTGTGTGTGCGTGTGTACGTGCGCGCGCGCCCATGCAAGTGCGCGCACTCGCGCACACTCTTAAATAACAGCATACAATATTATGCTTTCAAATATGATGTTCTGACATATATTTCAGATATACAATCCCAAAGCTGCCAAATAAATTACTCTTGACAATTTACCACTAACATATTTACATGTTGACCCAAAGATAATTTATCATCTAAATACACCCCAAAAAATTAGCTACCGTTACTTATCTTCCTGGTTTTTTTCTCCTGCTGCCTTTGACTAAAAGATCATTTAGACACAGAGGAGGCACTGTTTTCTGTTCACCCACAACACTTCACACTGTTTCTTCAATTTTAGCTCTCTACTCCTTTGGATGGTAGTGTTGTTGCTGTTACTGTTGCTGCTACAACTACTGTTGTTAGTGCTGCTTCTGCCACTGTTGTTTTTGCTACGGATGCTGCTAGTTTTGTCAGTGCTGCAATTGTTATTACTGATGTTAGTGTTGTAGCCACTGGAGTTTCCGGTGTGTCCTCAGTTGATTCTCCACATGTCCCTAATGTGGATGACGATGTATCAGCTGCCAGATTTTGAAGGTGATGTTCCTCATTTGCATCCAATGATGATTCTTAAATTATAGCTGCAGGTGATTGCAATGTTGGTGATATTGTTGCTGGCAATACTGTCCTTGTTATAGGTGCTTTTTCTGTTGTAACAATCTGTTTGGTTATCAGTTGCTTATCCAGTCCGTTAAGATGCAAGCTGTGAGCAGTATGAAATCTGTGACCAACGGAGCTGGTGTCAATAATGTGGATTTTTTTGAAAGGATTGCAAATATCTGAGTAACGTTTATTAGCCACTGTGATTTCTTTGTTTACAGAGCACCATTGTGGTAAGTCAACCTGTGTGGTATGGTGCAGTAAATGACATTTGTTTGTGCATATCGCCATTTGAGATTTGTTTTTATATGTCGATACTTAAAGCAGTAAAGGAGTTTTGCTATTTGGGGAGCAAAATAACTGATGATGGTCAAAGTAGAGAGGATATAAAATGTAGACTGACATTGGCAAGGAAAGCGTTTCTGAAGAAGAGAAATTTGTTAACATCGGGTATAGATTTAAGTGTCAGGAAGTCGTTTCTGAAAGTATATGTATGGAGTGTAGCCATGTATGGAAGTGAAACATGGACGATAAATAGTTTGGACAAGAAGAGAATAGAAGCTTTTGAAATGTGGTGCTACAGAAGAATGCTGAAGATTAGATGGGTAGATCACATAACGAATGAGGAGGAGTTTGTGGCACAACTTAACTAGAAGAAGGGCTCGGTTGGTAGGACATGTTCTGAGGCATCAAGGGATCACATATTTAGTATTGGAGGGCAGCGTGGAGGGTAAAAATCGTAGAGGGAGACCAAGAGATGAATAAACTAAGCAGATTCAGAAGGATGTAGGTTGCGGTAGGTACTGGGAGATGAAGAAGCTTGCACAGGATAGAGTAGCGTGGAGAGCTGCATCAAACCAGTCTCAGGACTGAAGACCACAACAACAACAACATGTCACTTGACCCCCTATTAAAACAACAAAACTGTTTTGGTTCAGACTGTCCCAGCTGCAGATTTTACTGGCTTCACTACTTCACACAAAGGGCCACTTGGTTTCATGACACTGGTTGCTATCAGCTATGTTGATTCATTAATAATTTCGGCAAGTCCATGTCCATGGCTATCTGATAGCACTAATTTTGTATCTAGGTTATTTGCAATTTTTGTTCAGCACTGATTTGAAGTTTGTTCACATTGGTTAGCTAACAGATTTTTATCACTGTGCACTTGGGTTCTTTTGAAAAGTGAAACGGAAAGATGACTCACCGTTGCAGTTACTGTTTGGGTGCTTCTGTTGGTAAAGGTATATTTTAAAATACATATCTCTTATAAAAGCTCTACGTCTTTGTGGTCCTTTCCAGTTAGTTTTTGGCGCAGATCGTCTAATCTTGTGCAAAACCACGCTTTTAGTTTCGGATATTTATAAACACACCCGCTTTCAATTATGTTTTGATAAGATGTTACACACTAAAATGAACTTACAATAGCGCAAGTATCAATTTAAAAACGACCAAAATTAGTAAATGAAGTTACTCACTAATCAAAGCAGTGGTCTGCAATGGGATTTGAATGAGCCCGTTGCCTATAGTATTTTTTCTGAGGAAGAGCTGCTGCCATTTCAGTGACCAACAGAAATTGGTAATACCACACAATGACACAAACCAAAATGTAAACAATCCCACATGCGTGGATTTGTAATTGTACACAAACCAAAGTTAATGTACCAAAAGCAAAGAAGAAGAGATGGGGCCAGAGTTACAAATACCAGCACTTCCAAAGCCGTACAAGTAATCGCCATCACTGTGAAAACTAAGGTTAATATTTGGGAAATATAATGGTATATAATAGTTGGTGGGATGTTTGCTGACTCTTTAAAGTCGTGTTAGAGTTTAATATTTCGTTTTCGTATTTTGCAAGAACCAAAGTTCTAATATATGGAGCTGAATCAGTGATCTCTATTGTGCTGAATACGATCTTTAGCGTAATTCGTTTGACTTGATTTGATTTGCTTTGCTTCCATTTGATGACATGAAGTACAGAGGGTCAACTCAAGAACGGGATACAACCCGTCGGCTTTGACCAATGACGTCATACGTTACTCATAGATATTGAGGTCCTTACTTTAGATTAGACCGATAGATACTAAATCGGCTGTCTGCTGTGGATAAATTGTAAATTTAAATAAATGAATGTGTTTTTATAATACAGCACTGGACTTTTTTCGTTTGAATCGATGTAAATAATTGTCTATTTCCAATTCATTCAGTACTTAACTTCATTCTTAGTGAGTTTGAGATAATGAGGGAGAATAGTTTTTCAATCACAAGAATTTTTAGTTTTTGAATTTCTTTTGCAGGTATGAATTTATCTATTCCCATGAATATGGAAGACTTAAGCAGGCTTTGTGCGTGGATATGATGGCAATCATTCGACTTCTGCAAATGTCTGATCTTCTTGCTGATTACGTTCGATGTCGTGAGTGCGGCGAACATATGCGCATGATAAGTTCGTCTGCTCGTCGTACTCACGACTTATTCATATGGAGATGTAGATGGCGCTCAATTAGACTAGGAACATGGTTTGCGAAATCGAAGCTGGCCTTGAGGGATGTAATAAAAATTACATACTGTTGGTGTTTGAAGTATCCTGTGTGGTTGTGTGTGCATGAATGTTGTGTGAGTGAGCGTACCGTTTCAGACTGGTATTCGCTTCGTAGGGGAGTTTGTGGGAAATGTATAAGTATAGGCGGCCTTGGGGGGGGGGGGGGGGGCGCTTCGTGTTATAGTCAAAATCGACGCGTGTCATTTTGCCAAAACCAAGTAGAACAGGGAGGAACCTGTGGGATTTTGCGGGCTGTAATTTAAGGCCCACAATGTGATGATGTAGTTTTTGAAGTAGTTCCTAATCGAACAAGGAAGGTTTTGGTGAGATTAATCACAGATCATGTTGCAGAGGGATTTGTAGTTATTTCCAATGTTTCTCTTCATATACGGAATTGGGGAATAGGGGTTTTCACCATCTTCTCGTCAATCATAACACTGAATTCAGATCTTTATGAGCTGGGGATTTTACCAATAGCATAGAAGGTTATTGATCAGCTCTCCTGAGCAGCATGTTGTAAGGCATCCGAGATATGCTCAATAATGTTTGTGTTTGGGGAGTTTGCTAACCTGCAGAAGTGTTTAAACTCAGAAGCGTGTTACTGGAGCCACTCTGCAGTTGCTTTCTTCTGCTGGAATTACCCTAGCCTGTTGGAATGCACAATGGACATGAATGAACGCAGGTGATCAGACAGGATGCTTATGTACATGTCATCTGTCAGAGTCATACCTAGGTGTATCAAGTCTCCCATATCATTCCAACTGTACATGCCCCACACCATTACAGAGCCTCCATCAGCTCGAACAGTCCCCCGCTGGCATACAGGGTCCATGGATTTATGAGGTTGTCTCGACACCCATACATGCCCATCCGCTCAATACAATTTGAAATGAGACTCATCTGACCAGGCAAAGTGTTCAGTCATCGACAGTCCAATGTCGGTGATGACAGGCCAAGGTGAGGCGTGAAGCTTTGTCTTGTGCAGTCATCAAGGGTACATGACTGGGCCTTTGGCTCCAAAAGCCCATATTGATGGTATTTCATTTTATGTTTCATACACTGACACTTGTTGATGGCTCAGCATTGAAATCTGCAGCAATTTGTGGAGAAGTTACACTTCTAAGTTGAATGATTCTCTTCAGTCATCATCAGTCCTGTTTTTGCAGGATCTTTTTTCGGCTGCAACAATGTTGGAGATTTGCTGTTTTACCAGGCTCCTGATATTCACGGTACACCCATGAAATGGTCGTATGGGGAAAATCCCCACTTCATCGGAGATGATGTGTCCATTGCTCATGCGTCGACTATAGCACCACATTCAGACTCACTTAAATCTTGATAACTTGCCATTGTAGCAGCAATAAGTGATCTAACAACTGCACCAGACACTTGTCTTATATAGGCGTTGACAACCTCAGTGCCATATTCTACCTGTTATACATATCTCTGTGTTTGGATAAGCATACTATACCAGTTTCTTTGGCATGTAAGTGTATAATTACATTTTGTTTGGTACTTCCCAAATGTAAAAGTACAGGGTGAGAATAACACTGTTAGAAATCATTTGAAAATGGACAACATCAGAGAAGGAAGACAGATTATGGAATTTGAAATGCATACTGAAGAAGATAGAAGAGAGTCATCAGAATTTGTCAAGGAGGGGGGGGGGGGGGTTGGAGGATATGTTGCTGTTTATGAACAGGTATTCCATTAATTGGAGTTTGTCCAATGAAGCAGTTTGTCAGAAGCAATTGTGATCTAGAAGGACTCAGGAGGAGTTGATGGTATACCCAGCAGAATCTGAGAACTGTCCCTCCAATACATTATTGACTCCCTCACCCACATATGTAACTGCTTGTGAGGAAAAAGCATGTTTCCTGATCAACTAAAAACATCCAAAATTATTCTGAAATTCAAACATATATTAACATACAGTTTTTGAAAAGTGCTGGAAAAAATATTGTACAATAAGTTAATACATTTTTAAAACAAAATTGGAGTATTATCTAATTCTCAACACGGTTTCTGAAGTAAGAGATCAACTGAGAGGGCAGTCTGTGAATACATAACCACTGTTTTAAAAGCCATTGATGAAAAACAGCAAACAGCAAGTATATTTTTAGACTTAACTAACATTTTCGACATGGTAAACCACAGAACTCTTTTAAACAACCTTGAATACTACGGCATTAGGGAATTAACAAATGAATGGATGTGTTCATTTCTCAGTGACTGCAAGCAAAAAGTATGCATTAGATATGTAGATGGAAAACCACAAATAATCTCAGAATACGTATCAGAGGAATGCCGAGTCACCTATGGGGCATCTCAAGGGTCAGTACTGGGGCTTCTTCTTTTCTTAAAGTATGTATTATCAATGTTTTGGATGTGCATATTGACGCACACATAATAATTCCGTTTGCTGATGACAGCAATATTAGTAAAAGCAGCAGAAAATGATTATATCCAACATAAACTCTGGTACAAATCAATGAAGTAAATGGTCTGCAATGAATTAGCTTATAATAACAAAAAAACGTGTAGCATTGAATTTCCATAACTCTCAAAACAATACCTTGCATTACCCAAATGTCACCATCAACCACCAACCCATCACCAATAAAGAAATAACAAAATTTGTTGGCATTTGGATTCAAAGTGACCTAAAATGGGATAAACATATTGGACATGTTAAAACCGAGCTGAATACAGGCTGCTATCTTTTAAGGACTCTAAAAGTATGCTTAAATTAATAGGCTCTAATGTCTGCTTGGAAATACAGAAGCGTCCAATTCCACCATTCTGCTTTGACCCATGATGTCAGAATATGGTGGAAATGACCACACACTATGACACCAATTGGCGCCTATGACGTCATTATGTAAACATGACCACAAACACGAAAATACATTGAAAAACCAACGCACACACGTTCCACAAAAAACCTAATGAAACTAATGGGACAAGCGTGGGAAATTGGGGGTTTCTGGGTGGGGACAAACTAAATATAAACAAATTTAGACACACACCACCATAACAAACCACACAACACGACGAAAGAAACTGACAGCACAAAACTCCTCAAATTCCACTAAACACAATATCCTCTGGAATCGGACACTTCCCTTGACCTATGTAGCTCAACAGCAGCTCCTGATCACACAAATTGGAATCGAACACATCCCTTGACCTATATAGCTCAACATCAGGTCCCGATCCCACAAATAACACTTCCATTGACCTATATAGCTCAATAGCTGCTCCCAATCCCACAAATTAGAAGCAAACACTTTCCTTGACCTATATAGCCCAACAGCAACTCCCGATACCAGAACACTCACAGCCACAACCACACATTGGAATTGAACACTTCCCTTGACCTATATAGGTCAACAGAAACTACCAATACCAAATCATAAAACCCAAAACAATGTACACAATCATCACTACTTCAAAAAACACAACAAACCAACAAAATTGGAATTGAACATGTCCCTTGACCTGTTATCCTTATGACATCTTCACATACAGCCGTCCCTGGTCCGAGACGCCGGAACTTTACTAAGCCTCATTTCTTCACGACATACTAAACACTTCACGACTTCATCCAAAAATTCGAATAGTTGAAGAAATTTTATTAGAGACAACACACTGTCCCCATCATCGCCGACAACCAAAAACTGTTAACCTTGTCAGTCATATCCATACCTACCAAAGACATAAAAAAAGCAGTTTACCGAAATTCACACATGATGAAAAGAAAAAAAACTACAATAACGTCAAAATAACAGAACTAAAATCATTAACTTACTGAAAAATATTCTACTGAAAGCACAGTCCCGATACCACACACGTGCAATGCTATCACGCAAATGGACCCCATACGCTACGTAACACGCTACCCATAAAGACACCACCAGAGAGAACCACCAACCGCAACAATACACCACCTATAAACACACCACACACACAAACTAAACAAAAAACATCACCTAGCACACTACCAGAGAGCACCAAAATGACACCTACAAACATGCCACTCTCACAAACTAAATTCCGCGCTGTCGTGACATCACACACCACAACAACCTTACGTCATGGGTCAAAGCTGACGGGTGGGATTGGACGCTTCGGTTAACCCTGTCTGCCTACTATGCATATTTTAATGCACGCCTAAATATGGACTCATATTCTGAGGGATTCACCAGCAGATCTGGGGACCTTCAGTATCCCAAAAAGAGCCATTAGGATTATTACAGGGATCAGTACTAGATTGTCATATGAACCAATATTTAAAATTTGGGAAGTTCTACCACTAATGTATATTAAAATAAATGTAATTGGAAATGATAACAGTATTAGAAAAACTATGACTTGCATAATCACAACACTGGATTAAAAGTTAATTTGCATTTACGCACAGCTAATATTAGTTTATATTGAAACGTACAAGCTACTTGGGAATAAAATTATTCAACGTGTTGCCAAATGATATAAAATGTATACTAAATGTTATTACTTTCAGAAGATCTGTTAGAGAATATCTAGTGTACCTCTGCTTATAGTCAGTAAATGAATATTTGAACTGCAATGAATGTGTAGAGCTGTAGCTTCAGTAACATATGACACACAGAACTATACGTAATCCTGAAAAACTGTCTATTTTAATGACTATAATTAAGTCCAGTGCAAACTTGCACATTGTACTACATATGATAAGAGGACCAAATAAATAAATAAGAGATTTGTTCTTTTTCTTCCTTTTGGTATCCCCTCAGTTTTGGATTCTATCTGGGTAAAGAGACATTTTCTAAAGGAACAGGCACTGTGTTGTGAGAGCTTAGGTATTGGGAGCTCTGTTATTCAGATACCTTTGGGAAACATTCAGCAATTGGACATGTGTTTCCTTATTGAGCTGTTGGCACCAAGAAATGTTTCTACTTTGGGAACTACAATGAAATTCAAGGTCCTAGTGGATTCATACGTTGCTGTTGATAGAATACTCTGTGGGATGGAACATGATGCTTCAGATCAATCCATAAACCAGATTTTTCATGTGTGGTGTAAATGAAAGTTAATGTGTTTTCTTAACACATCTGTTGTACAGTGTAGAAGGAGTAAGAAAAGTATGTGCAGGTGCTATCCTGCTGTTGTCAGTCAGCAGTTACAATGTAAGGGGCACAGTTTTGATCAAAAGAATTATTAGTTCCTATGGAATTTGCAGCAGAACCAGGAAATTGACAGTCCAAATCATACTTCATTTCTTGAACTCAGCCATTGCCAATAACTGGGTAAAATATAGACTAGACAGAACCCACTGTAAAAAATAAAATATCTTAGTTTCGTTATGTCTATTTATGAGGATTTTCTCATTCTTAGGAATGAATCTGAAAGTGATTCTGAGATTGAAGATGGAATCCATTAAAATTGGGGAGGAAGGGCTTGAAGCTGCATATAGTTGTAACCAAACAGTATTGGCAAAAATTAAGCATTATCCTGTTTTTATGGATGTCATAAACAGTATTACATCTAAAAGCAAGGGCTCCTTAGAAAGGAATATATATAGATAGTATTTTGCACTATGTACATTTTAAGGCAATTTATTTATTTCATTTGTTGCAGGCTTGTGAGTTTCTCATGTTATAAGAAGAATATAATTCAAAAATAAGTGATTTATTACTGCCTTTGCATTTACATTTGCAGTTCAAGCTATGAATGTGCTGTATATGTTTTGCCACTTTAAAATGTAGTACATGGATTCAGTTGAAAATGATAAAATATTTCATCTGCTATTTGTATTTTAATTGGTGCATTTTTTCCTGCCTTTTGTTTTCTATGTTACATTTCAATATATTGTTTGACATTGAAGCTCTTATGACGTTCATTTCAGTTACATAAAATACATTCATTTGTTCCAGCATCAGGGCAGATAGATTAGAGAATTTAAAAAGGAAGACAGATAAGTTGAAGATAGGTATAGCAGGAACTGGCAACATTTGATGGGAAGAGCAGGTCTTTTGGACAGCTCAGGACTGAGATATCTACACAAAATGTAGGAGTAAGTGGAACAATGAATGGGGATAAGCTACTATGGACAGCACAATGAATGTATTATTGTAGCTGAGCAGGTACAAAATCAACACATACCACTGTTGTACAGGTGATGAAGGGGCTAAGGGAATGTACGAGATAAAAGATATAATTGATATTGTCAAGAGAGTTAAAAATTTAATTGCTATGGAGCTTGAACTCAATAGCAGGAAAAAGAAAATAAGGAAAAATAACAGGAGAAAGTGGTGCTAGTGGGTGAGGAATGAAAGGAAAAACTATCTAGTACAATTTTGTGCAGAGCACAAGTTAATCATTGCTAATATTTGTTTAAAAATCACGAAAGAAGGTTACATACATAGAACAGATGTGGAGACACAGTAAGATTACATAATGGTAAGACAGTAAATATACAACATGAGCCAACAGAAAACAGATTATAGTTGAGTGTTAAGTGTAATTTTGGTGACAAAACTATGATAGTCTATAAATTTACAAACAGTAAACATGAACTGAACACAAAATTTATCTTTCTTCAAAAAACATAATTATTTGTTGTTTTCAATGTATTTCAAAATTGTAATTGTATCTAAAGTCATTGACATCAGTAGTTATTATGATTGTATTTATTGCTTCTGTAATCATTAAAAAAAAAACATAAAAAGACGTTTTCACCTGAATGATTAATCACATGTAAGTTTCTTAGAATGTAAGAAAATGGATATGTAATTTCAGCACCTTTGAGTGATTGTGTTAGTTGTTGTATTGCTGGTCACTTTTGCAAGGAAGTGTTAATTTCAGAAATTGCTGGGTTGTGGCACTAAGAACTGGTCTGATTGTATTTGTTGAAACATATGTAATGTTTATTAAAAGTTGAGGTGAAGACAAAGTTGCTTGCAATATCTATATTATTTTGTTGTACATTTTTTAAAATTAAAACCCATCTCTCTCTTGCAAGAAGATCTATATCTACATCCATACTCCGCAAGCCACCTGACGGTGTGTGGCGTAGGGTACCATGAGTACCTCTATTGGTTCTCCTTTCTATTCCAGTCTCATATTGTTCGCAGAAAGAAGGATTGTCGGTATGCCTCTGTGTGGGCTCTAATATCTCTGATTTTATTCTCCTGGTCTCTTCACGAGATATACATAGGAGGGAGCAATATACTGCTTGACTCCTCGGTGAAGGTATGTTCTTGAAACTTCAACAAAAGCCCGTACCAAGCTACTGAGCGTCTCTCCTGCAGAGTCTTGCACTGGAATTTATCCATCATCTCCGTAATGCTTTTGCGATTACTAAATGATCCTGAAACGAAGTATGCTGCTCTCCGTTGGATCTTCTCTATCTCTTCTATCAACCCTATCTGGTACTGATCCCACACTGGTGAGCAGTATTCAAGCAGTGGGCAAACAAGTGTACTGTAACCTACTTCCTTTGTTTTCGGATTGCATTTCCTAAGGATTCTTAAAATTAATCTCAGTCTGGCATCTGCTTCACCGACGATGAAATTTATATGATCATTCCATTTTTAATCACTCCTAATACCTACTCCCAGATAATTTATGGAATTAACTGCTTCCAGTTGCTGACCTGCTATATTGTAGCTAAATGATAAGGGATATTTCTTTCTATGTATGATGAACCTTCCTACTAGATTGTGAGCCAAACAACAATTCATCAAGCTGCAAATGAGCACTGCAAGTTAAGTACAAATCATTAACTTTGTCTTTCTACGTGCACTTGCTCATTTATTTATTATACACAAAGTGAAGTTTTGCAAAGTTTGTAAAATTTTAACAACTACAGAAAATTGTAATCAGCAGAGCGAGTATCTAGGTTAGACACTATAGAAAGCCTGGAATAGCATATGATATATTAAATTTAGTTGAAAAAAGGAGATCATATAAAAACACAACTTGTGAAGAAAATAACAGGGGATATAGGCATTTGAAAATGGTCTTTGTGGGAAGTTCAAAATGGCAAAGTAGAAATGGCTAGAGGAAAAAAATGCAAGACTGTGTAAGTGCACATGACTATGGTAAAGATAGATAACCTCTGTAGAAAAATTAACAAAACTTTTGGAGGAAAGAGGAGTACCTGTATCAATAGTAAGAGCTCAGATGTCAAACTAGTAGCAAGGAGATGGGGGGATGTCTGAAAGGCCGAAGAAATATATATATAGAGGGACTATACAAATGAAATGAATTTGAATACAGATTTATAGAAAGAGAAGAGTTTATAACACTGCAAGAAGAATTTGGCAGAGCCCTGAAAGGCCTAAGTCAAACAAGACTGTTGAAGTAGGTCAAACTCCCTCAGAATTACTGAGATCCTTGTAAGAGCCAGCCATTCCATTATTCCATCTGGTATTCATGATATATGAGACATGCAAAATATCATCAGTATCCAGGAATATTGTCATAATTTCGATTCCAAAGAAGGCAGGTTCTTACAGGTGTGAATATTATCTGAATATTAGGTTGCAATATATTAACAAGAATTTATGCTAGCTAAGAACACAAGGAAACTCGTGGTTGTAAAATAGTTACAGTTTATTAGGTCACAGAGTGACGAAACAACAAGAATACACTGAATGTATTTTGAATGAAATAATCCACAGTGCCTGTAAAATACTTTTATTCAAAATCACAACTAGTTTCATGTCAATTGTAGATGAATCCTCAGCTGACAGAGATTCCGATTCAACTACTCACTTAGATCCACTCTCCACCATTCGGATCAAGTTATAAATGCACACAGCGTGCTAAAGGCAATATCCTGTAATTAAAATGAAGGAGCTAGTATTGCTGCATGATTTCATGCTAACCCTTTCATTTCAATTATGGCATACCGATTTTACTGCACTATGTGTTTATAACTTGATGTGAATTATGGGGAGTGATTCTAAGGCACTTTTCTTCCCACCATGATTTGTTACATTGAATCACTTGTCACCTGGCGATGCATGTTCAATTGAAGTGAAACTAGCCGTGACTTCAAATAAAAGTATTTAAAGGCACTTCAGATAATTTCATTCAAAATTGGATGCAGTTGCCCACAATTTAAAATAACAGGCTGGATGTGTTTACAAATAATGAATGCATTTGACAGCTGAGTGCCTGGTGGCCTGGAGCCATCTGGACATTGGAGCACATGAGAAGGGGCATCAGTAAGGGCAGCAATCCATCCTGTGCCGCAGCTAATTCTGGTGGTGTGTCATCAGTCAGTCTTTGGTGTGAACCATGACGACATGGTGAATGCATCAGCTGCAGGTGATTGCCTGAACACAGTGAGGGCACCATCTTTAACTCCAGGCAAGCCGGGTGTGAACATCGATGAAACCAATGTTGTTGAGGAACACCTGCCCAGTAGAAAGAGGGTGACCAGCAGCTGCTGCTGATGGCTGTGCAGGAGGTTGATGGGACACTTGGTTCCAATTGTTATTGTTTTGTAAGAGAAAATGTGAGACTCGTTGGCCCTGAGATCTTCTTATGTACTCACGCATCTGTGTCTTAAATATTCAAATGAGGTGTTCTGCCTTGTTGTTTGACTGTGAATGGCAGGGAGGTGGCAAATGTCCTTATGTGTACAAACTTTTGTAAAAAGTTGCACAACTAACTGTGTACCATTGCACAAAACAAGGGTATGAGGCAAGCCATCCATGGAGAACATCTTCAACAGGATGCTGACAGTTGCCTCTGCTGTCACAGATGGACAAAAGTAAAATGAGAAAAAGCATCAGTGACCAATAATCAGAAAATGTCTATAGAAAGACCATAGAAATCAATGTGTACTTTTTCCCAAGGCTGTGTCAGGGCTGGCAGTGGCGAATAAGCGCTGTTAGCTATGACAGACAGAAGATGTGCTTTGTTGGTGCTGCACATTTTAGTGATTTTGATCGAGATAAAACTTATGCTGCAGAGTTCTTTGGCATACCAGCGTAGAAGCGTGCACAGAAACAGCTAAGTGAAAAACTCATGCAATACGCACGTTTATTTATGTATAGAAGCCAACTTAGGAATTTTCCCTTGTGTGAGACCACTTGTACAAGATCATGTGTCAGTTTAAAGTTCTATATTCCCACATTTTACTGTTCACATCTTTTGTGTGCATAATCTGTCAATGACTGTATCAATACCCATTTGCACTGTGAAATTTCGAACATTCACGAGTGCCACACTAGTATAGTTATCGTCAATTGTAGATTTAAATTAAATTGTGCTCTTTTAAAATTTTTAAGGACAGTAGGCATATCTTCATTCAAAACTATATTTCTCTAATTTCATTGGTGAGAAATAGGTTATCTTAGTTTCAGAATTGTCGGACACTTGCGAAACCATATTTTCGTAAGTTAGTGGTACGAGTGTTTTGGATACATAATTTTTTGGTTCACAGTTCCGCCAAGGTGTACATCACACCTGAATTCTATTCTACATCAACACAAATATATGTATGTTTTTGAGACTTTTCACGAGCTTCCATTGTTCTTTGCAAAATCTACGAGCAATATATAACAAATTGGGGTTTATTATTTAGTTACCTTAGCAGATTTTCTAAAAAACATTTAGTGTCACATCTGGTTTTCCCTTAAAGAGGAGTAGGTCTATATTTTATATGCATTTATTGTAAATTAACTCAGTTTTCAAGTTTTCCAACAACTATGATTAACATAACTTGTAATTTTTACCACAGGTTTTTGTGTTGCCCTAATAGAAATCTTGTTTTGTATATCTGTTGAATTTCTTATAGGGAATTAGCAACTTTTTAGCTCAACAGATTAGAAGATAATCAGCAGGTTTAATTTAAAGTCCTTTATTCACTGCCTTGTAATACATTGCACCAGCCAAAATGCAGCCCCACTGTGAATGCTGTTCTCAAACATGGAGTGAGTTGGTTGACATTCGTAAGCAGCTGTAAATCGCCTTGCCTACTGCCAAACAACTGACAGCTGCTGCTGATTGGTGTGTGTGAAGAGCTCCTGAGAGGTATGTGCCTGTGATACCTGTGCCAGGGGTACATCAAGTACTGCCCTCTCGTGTGGATCCTGTTTCCTCTGCAGAAAGTACAGGATCTGTCATTACCCATCCACCTGACTGCATGTGGCATGTCAATGGTAGATCTAGGCATCCTGTACAGGGTGGACAGGGATTCAGGGTGTTGTAGCAATCCACATAACCAACAAGTTTGAGGTGCGGTCTTTCATTGAAACTGAAACTGACTGATGAATTTTGGTACCACTTAGGGAAATGGTAGCAAAGGACAGGAAAGGACACTAGATGCACTCAGTGGGTATGCCGGGGGTCCTCATGCAACATGTTGAAGAGGCTATTCCAGCAGCCATTGAAGGAACAGGGTGCAATCAACTACAGATTGTGGTGCCCTTTGGTTCTGAGTCGAGTAGAAGGACTGAACCAGACACTTCGGAATGTCTGTGACAAGCTAAGTTGTGACTTCCTGGACTTGCACCATGGGGTTGAGAACTGTGGAGTCCCCCTAAATAGAACAGAGGTGTGCTACACATCAGAGGCTCTCACTCAGGTAGCTGACTGTGTGTGGGATGCACACAAGGTTGTTTTTACATTAGGTGACTCTCCATCCAATCCATATAGTGATAACTGTAGAAAATCTTGAAGTATTAGTGTAAGATAAAAAAAATGCCTGTCACAGGTGAGGGTATTAAAATCCTAAAGGTAAACTGCAGAAGCATTTGGAACAAAGTGCTAGAGTGTGAAGCATTCAGGAAAGGAATGAAGCTTGCATAATACGAGGTGCAGAAAGCTGGTTGAAACCTGAAATTGATAGCAGTGAGTTTTTGGGGAAAATTGAAGGCTATATAGAAAGGATAGGCAAATGGAAAATGGAAGTGGTGTAGACAGAAATCTCAAATCCACTGAGATAGAAATTGAAGATGCATGTGAGACTGTTTGGGCAAGGCTCGGTATCAGGAGTGTGTGTAAGATGATGATTGGACCTTTCTACTGCCCACGAGACTCATCTACTGATGTAACCAAAAACTTCAGAGAAAACCTCAGTTCACTTGTACATAAATTCCCCAACCATACTGTAATTGTTGTGGAGGCTTTAATCATCCAACAGTTAATTGGGAAAATTACAATTCTGTTAATGGTGGGCATTATGAGACATCCCGTGAAACTTTACTAAATGCCTTCGCTGAAAAGTACTTAGAACAAATAGTTAGGAACACCACTCATAATGGAAATATATTGGACTTAATGGAAATAAATAGGATGTCCACATCAAAACTTGAATCAGTGACCATGACACAGTTGTGGCAACAATGATTACCAAAGTACAAAGGACAACTAAAATAATGCTTATAGCATTTGCAGATTTAAAGAAAACTTTTTGTAGTGTTGATTGTAACACAATTTTTGAAATTCTGAAGGTGGCTGATGCAAATTACAGGTAGTAAAATGTCACATAACTATCAAGCTGCGTTTATAAGAGATGAAAGACATGAAAGGGAAGCAATAGTTGAGAATGGAGTGAGACAGAGTTGTAGCCTATCCCCAGTGTTATTCGGTCTCTACATTGAGGGAGCCACAGAGGAAACCAACAAGTAATTTGGAAAGGAAACAGAAGTTCAGAGAGAAGATGACGTGGTTATTATTTTTTGGGTGACAAAGGACTTCCACAGAACCGATAATATCTTGAACAGACAGTAGCTATAAGATTGTAAAGAAAGGTTAATGAAATGTAGTCAAATAGAATTAGGCAATGCTCAGGGAATTAGATTAGGAAATGAGACTATAAAAGTAGTTGACAAGTTTTGCTATTCAGGCAGAAAAATAATTGACAATGTCCAGATTACAGAGGATATAAAATGCAGAGTGTTGATAACAAGAAAACAAACTGTAAAAAATAGATGTAAGTGTTAGTGACTCTTTTGTGAAGGTATCACACGCATCCACCCTACCTCAATCCTCAATCCAGTCACTAATTTCACCTGATATCTGATATGATAACACTTTTGATAATAAGTGTGATGTGTTAGTGAGTCAAATCCTTTTCAGAAATCAAGAAATACTGCATTTACCTAACTACATTGATCTGTGGTTTTCAAGATATTGTATGAGAAAAGTGCGAGTTGGGTTTCAAATGATCTCTATTTTCAAAATCCATGCCGTTTAGTTCTGTGGATCACTTCTGCTATCTTTATTGTAAACAACTGTGGCTTGTATTTTCTTCCAGCTACAATTTATTATTCAAGGGATCCATGATAGATTACAGTTAACAGAGGAGCTAACTCACCTGAAAATTGGGAAGAGAATCTGTCAGGGATTCCACCAAACTCTGAGGCTTCGTTCAGTTTTAAGTATTTCAACTGCTTCTTGATGCCACTGACACTAATAATTAATTCACTTGTCTTCAGAGTGGTAAGAGGGTTATTTGAAAACAAAATTAAGCATTTCTGCTTTTGCTTTGCTATTCTCAGTTTCAGTTTCTGTCTTGTCCATGAGTGACTGGGCACTAACTCTGATGCCACTACCATAATTTCTTTGGATTTTGTGCAAGATCTTTCAACAATATTCTTCTACAGTGGTCATTGAATGCTTTGTGTGTTGCTCTCTTGATTGCCAAATGCATTTCATTTAGCGTCTCTCTATTTATGGCTCTTGCTTTATTTTATACCTGTTACGCAGTAGTTTCTGTTTCTTTAGAAGTTTTATTGCAGTTATTGTATGCCATGAAGTATCTCTACCATGATTGACTGTTCTACTGTGTACATATATATCCAGCACATGGTCAACTATTCTTTTAAACTTGAACCTTAGTTACTCTATAAACTCCTGTCCAGAGCTATTAAGTTTTAAGTTCCTTATTGATATATAGTATGACACTACTGCTTCTTTGTCTAGTTTGCTGAGCTTATAAATCATTCCTACTTGTCTTAGCTGGTCTTTGCACTTTGGTATTCATAATTGCTGTAACTCCTGTATGGTCACTGATACCAGTTTTGATGTGGACATTCTCAAAGAGGTCAGGTCTGTTTCTTGCCATTAGATCTAATATATTTCCACTGTAAATGTGGTTCCAAACTGTATGTTCCAGGCTGTTTTCAGAGAAGACATTTGGCAGTGTTTCACTGGATGTCTTGCCAGATCCACCACTAACAAAACTATAATCATCCCAGTTGATTGTTGGACAATTAAAGTCTCCTCCAGTGATTACAGTATGATTAAGGAACTTACGTACAAGTGAATTGAGGTTTTCTCTGAAGTTCAGTTGCATCAGGTGGTGAACCTGCAGCTGATATAAGGATCCTATTACTAGTTTATGCCCACCCTTGATACTGAGTTTCCCCAAATGATCTCACATGCAGCTATAATTTTTCTCTCAGACGATTTGGTTTATGGCACAACCTAACTGCTGAAGACCAAGATTTCAACAACAATAAAAAGTACTATAAAGCTTTAAAATATACCCAAGTTTGATAACATTATTTTCATACAAAGCCCCAGTGTCCATTTAAATGCCTGCTCTGCATTTATGCCCTAAATTTAAAAATCTGAAAAATTATGTGGTAGACTGTAGCTTTTAAGATGAGTTTAAGAACTTCACATCAATTGCTCATCATAAAATTACTCGTGGACCAGACAATAATTTCATCATAAGTCTGCAACTCCAGCATAAATCAGCAGATGCAAGACCAACACTACTCAAGAACAATCCTCTTCACCAATAAAGCCTGTTTTAGAAGGGATGGTATAGTAACTTCTCATAATAAGTCTGAGTGAGCGGAAGGAAAATGCTATAACATGCAAATATGAGTGAGCTGTGGCAGCTTGTTTTACCTTCCCACTATTAATAACTTTTAGGTGATGTCTCACAAGGGGCATGAGTTACTCCCTTGTTTGGTTATTGCTACTTCGTCTGGTCTTAAAAGCAGCTGCTAGAGTTTTGACTAGAGAGAGACCTCCAAAGAGTGCCACACAGTCAGTTGATGGGTATTTATTGCACATTGTGGAGCTGGGGGCAGCAGCAGGGCATGAAGCAATGGCCATGCTTTACAGATTGGCATGACATCTTTTCCAGGTCATTGTTCACTTTCTTTGCTAGGACTGGGTAGAAGGCAAAGGTTTGGTTCGGTTAAGTTGTGTGCAACTAGCTGTTCAGCACTATGCAGCAATTTCCTGCTTTGCAAGCTGTTTGAGCAGATGTTCGTGTTTGTGTTCATTGAGTTGTCATGCAGCCCTTATTGTTTGGCATTGTTCTTGTAGCACTAGTGTATTGTCCTGTCTGCTGTCTGTGAGATTGAAGTAACTTGTGTTAATCTGCTTCCCAGTGCTCTCTCTCAAAAAATTTGTCATGATTAATGTTGTTATGGTTATTTAACATGATCAGTTATCATGCACAGCTATATCAGGGACCTATGATTTATCTAGGTTTTTCTTTTTTAATTTTTTGTGTTTGTTTTAAAATTCATATGCAAAGAATACACTGTTCATGAATTATAAAACTGGGTTTCATGACATTTTGGAAGCTGGTGGGCTCTGTGGTATCACTCTAGCGACCGATTATTTACATTCCTTCCAGGAAGAAATTACAGCTCCCTTTCGGTAGTGCTCTGTTAGCGAAGCTTATTCCCTGGGACATAACAACATATTAGAAAGGCTCTATAAGCGCAATCATGGTTAAACCATAACCTTACTTGTAGTATAATCCAATCAGATACTTACCTTTCTTGTTTGTTAACAGCACTTACTAAGTTGCTGGGAGCGTGTTCTGTGTCAGCAGCTTCTTGCTGCGTGGGCTGGGTTTACTTGTACCAGTGTGCATGGCTCTTGAGCATTTCCTAGTGTGCTTGCTATTTGTTTGCAGTCACACATCCTAGCTGCCTGTGCTCAAGCTGAGTATCTTATGTTATCTGACTTGCACTGTAAACAAAACTTTGTTGTCAGCCAAGAGACCTTTGATTAACTGGCTTCATACAAAAGATTTTCCCTTTTATGTTTAATAAATATTGTATTCTTGTTCTAAGTTTTATTGTAAATTTTTTTGGTGTAAACCTTTTGTGTAATCTCTAAAGGTTAGTTGTTGTCTTTGTTAGTATTTATCTTTTGGGGGTCCACCTAATGTCCTATATTTGAATTCACTTGAAGAAATTTATCTAGAAGTATTTTAATAGACTGGTTTAAAAGCGTTTAGTTTAAAAAATTTAATAAGACCAACTCCAAAAAGTGTGGCCACAGGCAGTTGATGGGTGTGGATCAACACGAGGTCTTTTGCGTGTCATTGTTCACTTTGGTCTTGGCAGAAAGCAAGGTTGTGCATTCAGCTCAGTGAACCGATTTCTCAGTCCACAAGCTGTTTGAGCAAATGTTCATGTTTATGTTCATTGAGTCATCATGAGTGCCTTATTATTTGGCACTGTGATTGTAGAACTTGTGTGTTGCCCTGTCTGCTCTGTGTGATTTATAAATATCTTGCGTTAATCTACCGCCAGCATTCTCTCTCAAAAAATTTGCCATGTTTTATGTTGTTATGATTATGTAATGTGCCCAGTTGTCATGCATAGCCACCAGGTCTGTTCAAAAAATACCAGAACTTTGTCCAAGAAAGTTTTCTACGCTTCCCTTTTACTTATAGTGCATGGTCTCCTTCGAAATACTCTCCTCCACAATTGATACACCACTCCAAATGCCATTTTCACTTCCGGAAGTAGCCTTGGTACACGTCTTGCTCTATTGCGTGAAGTGCCATCTGCAAATTTTTTTTATCTTATTGTTGCAAATCTTCATCATTTAAATTGGGTTTCCAGCTTTGGAAATAAAAATAAGTCCACAGGGGCTAGGCCTGGAGAGTACTGAGGATGAGGCAGCTCAGTGATTTCATTTTTTGTGCAGTAGTCATGCACCAGTAGAGATGAATGTGCAGGTGCATTATTGTGATGCAAGAGCCATGAATTGTCTCACCACATTTCAGACTGTTTCCTTCTCACATTTCCTCACAGGCCTCACAACTCATCCTGATAGTACCACCGACTGACAGCTTTTGCCTGTGGCATGAATTCATGATGAACTATCCTTCAAAGTCAAAGAAAACTATCAGCATGGCTTTGAAATCTGACTTAACTTGACGAGCATTTTTTGGTCTTGGAGAACCTGTCCCAACCCACTGTGAAGATTGAACCTTGGTCTCAAGTTCATAATAACCTTGGTCTCAAGTTCATAATCACAGACCCATGTCTCATCACCAGTTATCCTTCTCTTAAGGAACATCTTCTCATTTGTACAATCCAAAAGCTCTTCACAGATTGTGAGATGAAGGTCTGTCTGATCTTGTCTCATAAGCTGTGGGATGAACTTGGTGCATTCTAAGATGCTGTGTCAGGATTTCATGACATGGTCAAACTGAAATGTTACATTTTTCTGCAATCTCTCAGACAGCCAGTCTTTAATTGGCACACACAATTTTGTTGACTTTTCTGATGTGTGTGTTGTCGGTAGACACCGAAAGGTGTCTCCATTAGGGTCATCTTTAACTTCCATATGGACATTTTTAAACTGTGTGAACCATTTGTAACACTGAGTGTGGCTTGAGCACTTATCACTGAAGGCTTCCTCATCACTTGGCATATCTCTGTAAAGATTTTCTAGAGTTACAAATGAACTTTAATGCAGATGCGTTGTTACTTTAACCTTGCTGTCTCAAAATTCACAAGCTGTGCAGTGCAAAGTTTTGCTCATTACAGCACTGAATAATAACTAATAGACATACAACAATGAAACTTCTAGCAGTTATACATTAAACATAGGCATGTGGAGGGATGCCAATTGCATTTTGCTCCAGCACATACTCATATTTGACATGAGTCACGAATTTTCCAAAATTTTTTGAATGTGCCTCATATGTCAAGGGCTTATGCCTGATCTAATTTATTCTTTTCTATTCTTTTCTTTTTAAAATTGTGTTTGTTTTAAAATTCTTATGCAAGAGAAAGCAGCTATTCTTGGATTTTAATATTGGTTTTCACGATGTTTTAGAAGCTGGTGGGCTGTCTGGTATCATTATTATCCAGCCATTTAAGCATGCTGTGAACTCCAGCTAATGGTAAGACCCTTGCGAGCTGTTAGTGATAATTCTTCCAAGAAGAAATTACAGTTCCCTTTCAGTAGTTCTCTGTTAGCAAAGCTTATTTCCTGGAACATAGCAACTTACTGGAAAGGTTCTATAAAGCCACTACTGGCCATTAAAATTGCTACACCACAAAGAAGACGTGCTACAGATGCAAAATTTAACCGCCAGGAAGAAGATGCTGTGACATGCAAATGATTAGCTTTTCAGTGCATTCACACAAGGTTGGCGCCAATGGCAACACCTACAACATGCTGACATGTGGAAAGTTTCCAACCGATTTCTCATACACAAACAGCAGTTGACTGGTGTTGCCTGGTGAAATGTTGTTGTGATGCCTCATGTAAGGAGGAGAAATGCATACCATCATGTTTCCGACTTTGATAATGGTCGGATTGTAGCCTATCACGATTGTGGTTTATCGTATCGTGACATTGCTGCTCGCATTGGTCGAGATCCAATGACTGTTAGCAGAATATGGAATTGGTGTGTTCAGGAGGGTAATATGGAACGCCGTGCTGGATCCCAATGGCCTCGTATCACTAACAGTTGAGATGACAGGCATCTTATATGCATGGCTGTAACGGATCATGCAGCCACGTTTCGATCCCTGAGTCAACAAATGAGGATGTTTGCGAGACAACAACGATCTGCACGAACAGTTCGACAACATTTGCAGCAGCATGGACTATCAGCTCGGAGACCATGGCTACGGTTACCCTTGACGCTGCATCGCAGACAGGAGCGCCTGCGATGGTGTACTCAACGACGAACCTGGGTGCACGAATGGCAAAACATCACTTTTTCGGATGAATCCAGGTTCTGTTTACAGCATCATGATGGTTGCATCCATGTTTGGCAACATCATGGTGAATGCACATTGGAAGCATGTATTCGTTATCACCATACTGGCGTATCACCTGGCGTGATGGTACGGGGTGCCATTAGTTACACGTCTCTGTCACCTCTTGTTCGCATTGATAGCTCTTTGAACAGTGGACATTACATTTCAGATGTGTTACGTCCCGTGGCTCTACCCTTCATTCAATCCCTGCGGAACCCTACATTTCATCAGGATAATGCATGACCACATGTTGCAGGTCCTGTAGGAGCCTTTCTGGATACAGAAAATGCTCGATTGCTGTCCTGGCCAGCACATTCTCCAGATCTCTCACCAATTGAAAACGTCTGGTCAATGGTGGCCGAGCAACTGGCTCGTCACAATACGCCAGTCACTACTCTTGATGAACTGTGGTATGAAGCTGCATGGGCAGTTGTACCTATACACGCCATCCAAGCTCTGTTTGACTCAATGTCCAGGCGTATCAAGGCTGTTATTACTGCCAGAGGTGGTTGTTCTGGGTACTGATTTCTCAGGATCTATGCACCCAAATTGCGTGAAAATGTAATCACATGTCAGTTCTAGTATAATATATTTGTCCAAAGAATACCCATTTATCATCTGCATTTCTGCTTGGTGTAGCAATTTTAATGGCCAGTAGTGTACAATCATGCTTAAAACACAACCTTACTTGTAGTATAATCCAATCACACACCTATCTTTCTTGTTTGTTTAACATTACTTACTAAGTTGCTGGGAGAGTGTTCCGTGCTCTTGGCTTCAGCTCATGGGCCTGGTTTACTTGCAGCAGCGTGCATGGCTCTCGAGCATTTCCTACTGCAGCTTGCTATTTGTCTGCAGTCATGCATCCTGGCTGTCTGTTCTCATGCTGAGTGTTCTATGTTACCTGACTTTCACTGTAAACAAAATTTTGTTGTCGGCCAAGAGACCTATCATTAACTGGCTTTGCTCAAGAAATTTTCCGTTTTATGTTTGATACATATTTTATCGTTGTTCTAAATTTTTTTGTAATTTTTTTGGTGTAAACCTTTTTGGTAATCCCTAAAAGTCAACTGTTATCTTTGTTAATATTTATCTTTTGGGGGTCCACCTAATATTTGTTTTTGAATTCAGTTGAAGAAATTTATTTAGAACTGTTTTAATTATTTTAATTGGCTGCTTTATTTAAAATTTCTTAATTTAAAATTTTTAAAAAGGCCAATATTGTTAAGCCTTACTTCTTGAATTTATTTGAGGTTATTATTATTGTAATGTAACAACTGTCTCATCACCATTTGGAACACCTTCAAGTCTATAATGACAAATTAACTTCAGTTTTCGTACCTGTTTTTCAAAGCAAACCTGTTGTTAACAAAAAATATATAAAAATAAATGTTGTTGTTCAAGGATAAACGATGTTAGTTAAAGGGGCCTAGTTCATCCATGTCATTTCCCTCATCCTGGTAATTCCTGATTTCAATGAGGGCACCAAAAAATCAAGGTTTCCATACCTGGTGTGGCATTATTATCCTCTGTATCATGTGGCCCAAGGCACAAGGACTGAGAGGAGAGCAATATTTGTATTTCCTCATTATTTGTGTACTGAAATTGTTATAAGTATGCATGGTCTATCTTATTAAAACGTGGTTCATGCATAATCAAGCTCCTGCTCACTTTTGCTCCTTTGTTTATCACTACATTAACAATTTCTTTCCTCCAATATTAATATTGATTAATTGGCTTCTGTAGAGTGGCCAACAATATCACCAGACCTTAATCCTGTTATGGTACTTACAGAAATCCCTTCTTATAGCAGAGATGCTGAGTTGCAGATAGACACAACAAAAAGACTGTCACAAATAACCTTTCAGCCAGTATGGTCGTCATCAAAAATAGAAGCCACACACACACACACACACACACACACACACACACACACACACACACAGTGCCTATACACTGGTAAAATTCTTGTTGCACTGTAAAGTGTTACATGTCATTTAGGCAAATGACATTTCACACTCTTTGTGTAGTACAAGGAAAGATGATCATGACAGAATAATATTAATGGGAGATGTTGAATACGAGAAAACAGCAAGATGTGATGACAAAGAAATAGCTTCCTCTGCTGTGGATGGGGCTGGTTCCTTTTATGTTTTGGTGTTGTGGCTTGGTAGTGGCTATACCACCAAAGAACAACCACACTCTCCAAGAATGAAAATAAAAGACAAGATGATTGAGTCACAAATGAAATATAAAGTAAATGTGATTTGTCATGTTGTGCCTTTGAAGCATATGTCGTATAAAAAGGTTGCTTCTACTCATATTCACAAGTCATGTTAGTGATCTGAACAACCATTCATGAAAATATACGTTCGTAAAAGGAAAGTAGTGGATATACTTATTCCTGATATGACTACAAATTATCTTCTTTTGCTCCAATAACAGCTGCAGAATGTGGAGTCAAGCTTTTCCTTGGCTACATAGGGGATTTCAGAGACACTGATTAGCAGGACCTCTACCTCAAGAGAATCATTTATGGCAACTGAATTAAAAGAAAAAAGTAAATATATTGGGGGTTTCGTTTGGTGACAGATTTAATGAAACGTTCTGACTCAGCTTCGACTACAGGGAGCTAGCCAGCAGCTACATAAAACCCTAAACCAACAAAACACTTCAATTGGACAATCAAGAAACTTTGAAAATGCCTTGTACATTCCTGTAGACTCATTTTATTGTTGGAGCATCTATTTGTGAAGGGTCTTTTACAGCAGCTCTCAGTCTGTGTGATGTTGGGTAAGGTTAAGTTAACTGGGCCAGTCAGTTCTTTTGCAACTGACCTTGACTTCTCCAGAAGGCTGAGGAATGTTCAGAACTGTGGTTATGATCTAAAAAACATTAGCAGCAGATGTAAAGTTAAGTCTTTGGTTAAATCTAGTTGCAAAAAATTGATTAGTTAAATAAGCTGGCTAATAGGCTTCAGGTTCAAAAAATTAATGTGTTTAGTGATTCAATAACACATACCCTAAAACTGCAGCACATATTTCATTGGGTAAAGGTAAGGGGAAATGCTTTGCTGACTAGTCCACCAACATCATAGGTTGTGATTGATACTTCTTTACTTAGCATAAGATCACTCTGTGCTGTATTACAGAACTTCTCAAAAGAGGCAAAACTACCAAATGAAAAGGATGTAGATATGGCTTGTGGATGTGACAGAGTAAGCAAAATAATTGTCTTCTATGCTTCTGTGGCTTTCATGATTGTTCAGAATCACGAGTTTAGAATGTTCTTTCATGAGGCTTTCATGCTTGATAATGTGCTGTAGTAGTGGTAAAAATAATTCACTGTTTTTCCAATTTAAGGCTGTGTTTTTTAAAGCACACGTTATGAGACACAAGCAATGTGGGCACAACATTAATTATTGCAACACCTATTACAAGTGAACCAACCTCTTTCAGCAGATGTAGCTTGCCCAATTGCTCCACAGTCAGTCTGAACCAATACTTTTGGTGGCTTCTGCACAGCAGTTGCTACTGTCTCATCCAGACTGTATATAGCTTGTGGTTCAAACTTATATTTTTCTTTAAAGGATCCACAATTGTCAAATAATATTCACATTTGTCTCCATAAAGTGAGTGACCCGTCATATACTTGTCTGTTCTAGTGTATGTTATGAATGTCTGTTTTGGTTAATGAATACCTTGAACCATTCCAGTCCTGCTAAGTTCTCTTTTTCCATTTTTTGTTATAGATTTCTCCTTAGCAAAATCTCAATACCACTATTCTTGTAGTTTTTATGGTTATTTCGTAATGAATAATGTGTGCAGAAGTAATATAATTCAAAATTGTTTTCCTTCCACGTTTGTGAAAATTTGTACTTGTTTATTTTACAGTCTAAAATTGATACTTTCAACAAAAGCCTTTTCTTTATTTTGTGAAAATGCTGTGCAGTGCATAACAGTTTCACTGCACAATGCGCATCACCACTATTGGGTTAGGGAACTTAAGGGAAACAGAAGGAGATGGCAGGAAGTGATATGGATCACATGTTACAGTGAAGCAATGAAGACATGTGAGGACAAATTTTCAGTAGCAAAAGCTATTTATTAGGTCAGCCAAACTACTCCATATTATTTAAGAAAACACATATGGAGTAAAAGTGACTGAAACAAAAATCTGATGTGTGATTTGCACAGCCCAGATTCTTAGTTCGTCAGCTTGTGATCTTTGCCTTCTTTATTTCTTCATTGATAGTCCTCAGTCTTGATATACTGCATTGTTATACTGGCTGAAAAATGGGAAGGGGGGAGGGGTGGAAGTTCAAGACTGACTACTGTAAATGATGTAGCTGACAGTTGCACGGTTGTTTTTCACAGTTCTTTACTTTCACTATTCACAACCCCCCAGTATTACACAGTTACATGGTGAGTTCAATATTGGTAAATGTTGATAAGCCTCATTAATAGGTTGCAGGCAAACATCAGCATACTGCTAGAATAGTTTGCTGTTGAATATCTATAAGCAGTTAAAACCTAACCACACACTTCACAGTTTTTGCAGAATAATACAGTATGTGTGACACTATTTCTCAAATAAATTGAACAGACATTGTCATTAAATTGTTTTAACACATGGCCTATTTGTGTTACACTTATTCCACTGTTAAGTTGATGCACTGTTGTTAAGCGATACATAATTCCTGTCTGAAAATTGGCCATGGACTGACTGTCTGGGGACCAAAAATAGGTCCTTTATACATCCTCACAATACATTGTTCAATGTTTAAGTTACATAAATTACAATTAAAACATAACTCATTCAATTAACTGAACACATCAAAAAATTCCTTATTTTTAACAGTTTACTACAAAGGTTAAGCCAAATTATTTGTTGAAATATTAAAGTAACAGTTATAGATATACAAACAATACTTTTGACAAACCTGGTAATCTATTTTGGAATTAATTAAGAGCTGGCTTTGTTAATATGTTTTAGAATAGGGCCAAATACTTGCTTTGAGAATCCTAGTAGTTCTTCTCCCAAATGTTTATAATTAGTACAGAATTTATATTTGTTTATAGCCAACAATAGAATCTAAGTCATGAAACAATTACTGATTTCACCTTATATCAAAAGTATTAACAAGGAATGGTCAAAATAAATTAGGAAGTTAATTACATATCAAAACTAAGCACAAAATTAGATAGACTGAGGGCCAATCTTTCTCTTTTATGGAAGTGCAGATTATACTCATGCATATTAATGATAATTAGGCAAAAATAAATAATAAAGCAAATTTAAGGAAGCAGATGGTAAAACAAGAGAGGAAGTAAAGAGATCCCAGCCTGCTTTGTCACTAGTTCCAGCAGAGAGACACACATTATCTTTATAGGTGGGTGCCTTCATTAAGGTTACACACATTAGAAAATTCTACACAAACACTAAAAGTTCATCTCTCATAGAGGCTCTGGGAGACAATGAGTGAAAATAAAAGAGATATAATGACTGGGTACCATCACCTGTGAAGCAAGATTCGAAACCATGTAAGAACTAAATGTAATTGTTCACATGCATGCTTGGCACTGGCCCAAAGCAATACATCATACAGGACACTTTATGTGTCTTGCTGAAAATTCAATTAATGGGCTATGGAACTGGAAGATGGAGTCTCTAAAGTGACTCAGAAATGCTGAAGAGGATGAGGTGCGCACGCCATAGACTGCAGAAATGTGATTGGTCCAGTTTGGTAAGCTGTGGCACCAACAAGCTATCTGCCATGAAGCAATCCACAAGACCCACTCTCTCGACCTGTCCATGAATAGTGAATACTCATCATATGGTGCTCGGGACCTCATTGAAGCACTAGCTCACAAATGACAAGTGAAGCATTTGAGCACCTACTGCATTGACTATTCAGCACTAAAACATGCATAAGAATGGTTGCCTTGCATTCTGATGGGAGTGCCAAGTGGAAGCCCTGGTAGGCAGATTGCAGTAGTGAGGGGGGGGGGGGCGGCAGAGGGGGGTGGGAGTGATTCCTGTTGGTAGGTGTCCACTGTGGTACGGCTGCTTTGGAGAGCATCTAGGTGTGACTGTGAGGTGAGAGACATATGCTAGGTCAGATTGTGGGACTTGCAAAATTTCAGGATTTAATGTGGCACCACAGTATCAATTAAGGACTGATCTAGGAATACCCATGCATCTTTCTAATTTCTGCAAATAAACTTTTTATAGATATGGTGACTGATTGACTTTTTCAATAGTTCAATGTCTGGTGTTTTGTTGTCTTATTCTTAATATTGTAAACCATGTAATTCAGAGTATGTATAACTATTATGCATAATAATACTTCTGTTGATATACAACCACGAATAAAAGGTTAGTAGCAAGGCACATTTTCAATGGGGTTAACTGAACCACTGATCAGTTACCCCAAAACCTGTGAAATTCATTTAGCAACAGCACAACTGAAACCAAAAGAACATTTGATAATGAGATATATAATGTTACCTTTAAAAAAGTATTTTAAATGTCATAGTGAAAGGGGTGGCTCATTCTCTGCCCCACTAGAAATTTTGTGATGTAACTATATTCTCTGTATTTCTTTAATATTCTGTCAACCACATTGAGTATATATGATTTTGTTGCAGTATGAGTGACAGGCAGCAGAGCTAATCGAGCATAATTTTCGTCACTTCGAACAGATGGGCAGAAGTTGTCGCAACTTTTCTTTCATGCCCCCTCACAACATGTACTTCCATAGTGACAAATCTGTAGTTCTTTCCCAACCCAATGCCAAGGACCAGCATAGGGTGGCCCAAACTCCCTCCATAGCCATGGTTATTAAAACTGCAGGAGCAGTGATGTGACCAAGCTGCTTCCATTGAGATCAGGACTCTGTTCAGGCCAGTCCATTTAAGGGGTGTTGTTGTTGTTTAACCACTTTGCTACAGGCTGTGCATTATGAACAGGTGCTTGATCGTGTTGAAAGATGCAGTCGCCAACCCCGAATAGCTCTTCAACAGTGGGAAGCAAGGAGGTGCTTAAAACATCAATGTAGGCCTGTGCTGTGATAGCGCCACGCAAAAAACGAGGCGTGCAAACACCCCTCCATGAAAAACACAACTAAACCTTAACACCACCGCCTCCGAATTGTACTGTTGGCAAGTTTCACGCGCTGGCAGATGATGTTCACTAGGCATTCGCCATACCCACACCCTACCATCGGATCGCCACATTGTGTACCGTGACTCGTCACTCCACACCACGTTTTTCCACTGTTCAATTGTCCAATGTTTACACTCCGTACACCAAGCGAGGCATCGTTTGGCATTTACCGGCGTGATGTGTGACTTAAGAGCAGCCGCTCGACCATGAAATCAAAGTTTTCTCACCTCCCGCCTAACTATCGTAGTACTTGCAGTGGATCCTGATGCAGTTTGGAATTCCTGTGTGGTGATCTGGATAGGTGTGTGCCTATTACACATTACGACCCTCTTCAAGTGTCGGCGGTCTCTATCAGTCAACAGACGAAGTCGGTCCGTACGCTTTTGTGCTGTAAGGTGTCCCTTCACGTTTCCACTTCACTATCACATCGGAAACAGTGGACCTAGGGATGTTTAGGAGTGTGGAAATCTCGCGTACAGACGTATGACACAAGTGACACCCAACCACCTGACCACGTTCGAAGTCCGTGACTTCCGCGGTGCGCCCCATACTAGTCTGTCACGATGTCTAATGACTATTGAGGTCGCTAATATGGAGTACCTGGCAGTAGGTGTCAGCACAATGAATCTGATAAGAAGAAGTACGTTTTTGGGGTGTGTGCGGATGCTTTTTATGACATGGTATATTCCCTGTTATCTTACTGATGTCCTGTCATCCTGTCATTCTTGCCAGTGTTTTCCATATATTTCTTTACTCGCCGATTCTGGGCAGAACCTCCTCATTCCTTATCTTATCAGTCCACCTAAATTCGACATTCGTCTGTAGCAAAACATCTCAAACGCTTCGATTTCTCAAACGCTTCGATTCTCTTCTTTTCCGATTTTCCCACAGTCCATGTTTCACTACGATACAGTGATGCGCTCTAAAGGTACGTTCTCAGAAATTTCTTCCTCAAATTAAGGCTTCTGGTTGATACTAGTAGACTTCTCTTGGTCAGAAATGCCCTTTTTGCCAATGCTAGTCTGCTTTTGTGTCCTACTTGCTCCGTCCGTCATGAGTTATTTTGCTGTTTAGCTAGCAGAATTATTTATCTTCAACTACTTCCTAATCACCATTCCTGCTGCTACTTCTACTTACTTTCGTCTCTCCTCGATTTACTCTCAATTCATATTCTGTGCTCATTACATCGCTCAGTACATTCACGGATCCTGTAACTCTTCTTCACTTTGTCAGGATAGCGATGTCCTCAGCGAATCGTATCACTGATATCCTTTCACCTTGTATTTTAATTTCATCACTGGTTCTTCGATGTACAGATTGAGCGATATGGGCGAAAGGCTACACTTCTGTCGGACACTCGTTTAAATCCGAGCACTTCGTTCTTCGTCTTCTTGTCTTATTGTTCCCTCTTTGTTCTTGTACATACTGTAGCTTACTCGTCTTTCCCTATAGATCACTCCTATTTTTCTCAGAATTTCGAACATTTGACATCATTTTACGTTGTTGAACGCTTTTTCCAGGTCGACAGATGCAATGACCGTGTCTTGGTTTTTCATTAGTCTTGCTTCCTTTGTTAACTGCAGCTAGTAAACTGCCTCCCTGGTGCCTTTACCTTTCCTGCAGTCAAACTGAATATCATCTAACACATAATTCGTTTTCTTTTCCAATCTTCTGTATATTATCTTTGTCAGCAACATGAACACGTGAGCTCTTAAGCTGATTTGCGATAATTCTCGCACTTGGCGACTCTTGCCATTTTCGGAATTGTGTGGATGACGTTTTTCCGAAAGGCTGGTGGTATGTACCAAATCCCATTCATTCTAAACACTACCGTGAATAATAGTTTGGTTGACATTTCCTGGAATGACGTCATAAATTACGATGGAATGTTATCTATACCTTCTACCTTGTTTGTTTTTAAGTCGTCAAAAGTGCTTTTAAATTCTGATTCTAATACTGCATTCCCTATCTCTTCTACGTCGACTCGTTTTCCTTATCTACCACATCATCACACATTGTCATCAGTTTGACTTTCACTTATAGAAAATTATATACGGTACCTTAGCCATGGCCGCGCGGTTTGGGACGTCATGTCACGGACTGCGCGGCCCCTCCCGCCGGAGGTTCGAGTCCTTCCTCGGGCATGGGTGTGTGTGTGTTGTTCTTAGCATAAGTTAGTTTAAGTAATGCGTTAGTCTAGGGACCGATGACCTCAGCAGTGTGGTCCCATAGGAATTCACACACATTTGAACATTTGAAACTCAGCCATGATTAGGCACAGACTTACACTTCTACGCATACACAGTGATCGTCTTGTAATTTTCTTTTTAAGTATGTGACCCGAAAGAAAAGAATTAAGAGGCAGGCCAAGAACTTGCTTATTACGATGTCTTATCAGTGGAATGAACTCCAACAACTAAAACCTAATGACAAGAAAGGCGAGAGACGAAAGGATAGCTACATCAACGAGCCGTTGCCTTTAGTGCCTGATAATGATGACGATGACTTGAGGCTGAAATTTTTAATCTGACTGACTGACTCATCATCGCGCAGCCCAAACCGAAACTTGTAATTTGGAGAAGGTGTGGAGCTTCTACTGTAGGCATCGTTAAAGAAGGGATTTTTCGAAATTCCATTCCTGAAGGGGTGAAAGAAGGGATGAAGGGTTCTTTTAAATGTCGGTCTTATGGCAGTTTTGAAGCTAGACGTACAAAAATGTTTATCTGATTTCTCGGTCAGAAATAAAGAAATGCGCGTTTCAGTATTTTTGGAAATTTAGCCCTACAGGGGTGAAATGGTGCGTGAAAGATTTTTTTTTGAAAATATATCACTGTTAAATAACTGCTAAAGTATTTTTAAAGCCATATCTATGAACATTATAGCTTACAAATACAAAAACATGTTTTTTCATTGTTTTTGGAAATTGAATCCCTAAGGGGGTGAAATAGGGGCTGAGCTTATTTATGAAACTATTTCATTATGAAAGCATTTTTAATGCTAAACCTATGAAAATTTAAATTTTTCTCTCAGAGATAAAAAAAAAAAATACGTGTGTTACTGTTTCTGGAAGTTCAACCCCTATGGAGGTGGAACCGGGGATGAAAACTTTTGTGGAAATATTTCATTGTGCAAGCATTTTTGAAGCTAAATCTATGAAAATATTTATTTGGTTTCTCTGTTAGAAATGAAACATACGCATGTCACTGTTCTTGAAGTTCAACCACTAAGACAGTGAAATAGGGAGTGAAACGTTTTATGAAAGTATTTCATTGCAAAAGCATTTTTAAAGCTAAATCTATGAAAACTGGTGTTTGGCTTCTCGGTTAGAGATCAAAAAATAGGTTTTTCATAGTTTTTGGAAATTCAAACCCTAAGAAGTGAAATAGTGGGTGAAAGTTTTCTTGAAAATGAATAGTTACTGAAGAAGTACTAAAGGATTTTAAGGCTACATCTGTGACATGGCATTTGACCTCACTGATATAATTTTTTTTTAAAAAATACGTGTTTCGGTTTTCTGGAAATTCAACTCCTAAAAGAGTGCAATAGGGGATGAAAATTTTTAAGCAAATATTTCGTTGCATTAAAAAATTTCAAAGCTATAAATTTATGAAAATTTGTATTTTACGTCTAGATTAGATACAAAGAAATATTTGTTATGAGGTGAAGGCTGCTATGGATATATCTCCACAAGAACGCAAAACGCGTGATTAAGAAGAATTTTGGACTCCAGCTACCAGAATCGCTTTTTGGCCAGAAGTACATTCGGAAAAGATCATTCTTATATGGCTTTAATTGGCGTGAAAAGCTTAGAAGGTGTATCAATTTGTGGACAACATAAAAATTCGATTAAATAAAAACAAAAAAATCTCTGCAGGGCATACAGTCTACGCGAGTGAAGCTCAAAAGGTTCAAATAGCACTGAGCACTATGGGACTTAACATCTGATGTCATTAGTCCCCTAGAACTTAGAACTATTTAAACCTAACTAACCTAAGGACAACACACACATCCATGCCCAAGGCAGGATTCGAACCTGCGACCGGACTGACGGGGCTTGAACCGCTCGCCGGCGCGAGTGAAGCAGCGGGCGCTAAGCTAGTATATAATAAATTTTCTTTGTAAAGGACAGTCACTGTTTCTCGGAACAGTATTCCTTGACATTTTTAAGTTTGTACCTAGAATCAATTTAGTTCCTTGGTTGTTGTTATTGTGGTCTTCAGTCCTGAGACTGGTTTGATGCAGCTCTCCATGCTACTCTATCCTGTGCAAGCTTCTTCATCTCCCAGTACCTACCACAACCTACATCCTTCTGAATCTGCTTAGTGTATTCATCTCTTGGTCTCCCTCTACGATTTTTACCCTCCACGCTGCCCTCCAATGCTAAATTGGTGATCCCTTGATGCCTCAACACATGTCCTACCAACCGATCCCTTCTTCTAGTCAAGTTGTGCCACAAACTTCTCTTCTCCCCAATCCTATTCAATACTTCCTCATCAGTTATGTGATCTACCCATCTAATCTTCAGCATTCTCCTGTAGCACCACATTTCAGAAGCTTCTATTCTTTTCTTGTCCAAACTATTTATCGTCCATGTTTCACTTCCATACATGGCTACACTCCATACAAATACTTTCAGAAATGACTTCCTGACACTTAAATCTATATTGGTGTTAACAAATTTCTCTTCTTCAGAAACGCTTTCCTTGCCATTGCCAGTCTACATTTTATATCCTCTCTACTTCGACCATCATCAGTTATTTTGCTCCCCAAATAGCAAAATTCCTTTACTACTTTAAGTGTCTCATTTCCTAATCTAATTCCCTCAGCATCACCAAACTTAATTCGACTACATTCCATTATCCTCGTTTTGGTTTTGTTGATGTTCATCTTGTATCCTCCTTTCAAGACACTATCAATTTCGTTCAACTGCTCCTCCAAGTCTTTTGCTGTCTCTGACAGTATTAGAATGACATCGGCGAACCTCAAAGTTTTTATATCTTCTCCATGGATTTTAATTCCTGCTCCAAATTTTTCTTTTGTTTCCTTCACTGCTTGATCAATATAAAGATTGAATAACATCGGGGACAGGCTACAACCCTGTCTCACTCCCTTCCCAACCACTGCTTCCCTTTCATGCCCCTCGACTCTTATAACTGCCATCTGGTTTCTGTACAAATTGTAAATAGCCTTTCACTCTCTGTATTTTACCCCTGCCACCTTTAGAATTTGAAAAAGAGTTCCTTGGTATAGGCAAGGAATTTTGAATGGGGAGGGGGGGGGGGGGGGTCTGGCCAGGAGATTTGCGTGTTATGCAGGTGCTCCTACCATCCAGTGATGTCTGAGGCATAGGAAGAATCAGTGCTCGATCGGGAGGCCATGTGCTATGGGATATCAGTAACGTGGAGATTGGCTTATACTATACAGTGATGTCCAAAGCAGAAGGAAAAACGAAACATTCGTTTCGAGGACGACACCGTGTTAGAGACAATGACTTATCAAACGCTTCTTGCAAAGCAGTATACCTTTTACTCTACAGAACAATGGACTTAACGTCAACCAGTGAATTCGTGTTTTTTGACAGCTTACATCCACAGTAGAAGACCCGCCAGGATGTTGACAATCCACCCGGCATGAGGGACCCGCACTTCCGCCTCACATACGGGCAAGCACGGCCAAGCAGGTCAGCGCCGGCCAGGCGCTAGCATCCAAACAGAACCTTTCTTTCTTTCATTTTGTACTACAGATGACAACAGAGCATGAATAATAGCGGAACTAGCGCTACCATAAACGTTTACCCTGCAGCACATATACGTGAGAACCGTGCTGATACGAAATAATAACTTGAACTGGTTGTAATGTGTAATAGTACAATGTACACATGACACACTATTAAACTTGACACATCGGACCAGTCTGAAAAATATATATAGTACGAGAAAGTAATCTATAAGCGAAGTTGCCAGAAAGAGCCACCGGTATGAAACATAGCTCCCTTTATTCACATTTCGTGTGTTGCAAACAATGGATACGTGTGAAGGAGTAGATTCAGTCTTTCTAGGCGTTCGACACTGTAACACATGGTCGACTAGTAACCAAGATAACATCATATGGAGTATCTTCGCAGTTTTGTGATTGGATAGAGGAGTATTTGACTATTAGAACCTAGTTCGTTATACTGAATGCCGAATGTTGCACAGAAACTAAACCAACGTCGCTTATGCCCCAACGAAGCACAATGGAAGCTGTAATGAAGTGGTCGTCAAACTGCGGCCCACGTCATACATTCGTGCCGCCCGTGGTTCTGAGTCCTATTTTATAATAATATGCATCAAGTAACTAACAGCCGTATCCAAAAACGTCAACTGACGTTGAGAGTTTTCTAAGAGCGTAGCTTTCTTGCATAGTAACAAACAAAAAACACTTACAGAGACAGTAACACTTCAAGAAGTGCTTCATTTTAATTGACGTTAGTGAATTCCGCCGTGAACTAAGTAAATTCTACCGCTGACGTCAGGGGCAGAGTGGTATATAACGCGCTATGCAGGATTGTTGACGCGCGGTTGTGACGGGCGCCGGGAGGGGGGAACAGGACTTTCATTGTCTGTCTTTCTGTCAATCGCAAGCAACACGGATTCGTAAATGCGCGTTGTAGAGGCAGCGGTGTTCGACTGTGATACATGTTTGTAGCAAGTAATATGAAATTTAATTGTATTATCATACAATGTAACGAATAAAAGAAAAATGACATTCAAAACGTTTAGCAAACATCTGCGGTCGTGTTTCATATTGCAGTTACTTTTACTAACTCGTATAACACGCTGATTGATGTAGATTACCAATTAATAGCAAGATCGGTAAGTGAAGATTTGGTGAAGTGGATACTTTTTGCCCTGATCAGTGCTACTGCCCGCCGAGAAGTGGTCGAACTAGTTCTAATATGCATCGCCATTGTTATCAGTGAGATTAAAAGAAGAAGCTTCTTTATTATTTTAATAAAAACGTTTCTTTTTGAATCGTCTGAGGTAAAGTGAGTCCTTTATATTATTCTTGTCAAGTTAGTTGTATAGAGAGTATTATTTTTTTACCTTATCAGAGTTTAAACAACGTCCTTTGGCCTCCAAATGTAGTTCCTTGTTATTTACTTCAGTTTGATAGTTTCTTGCGTGGATCACTAATGCTGACATGGCGTCAGATCGTGAAAAGTGGCCACAGTACTCGTCGGGAGAATTGGCCAAAGTGTTCACCCTAATAAGAGTTAGTTACTACTAAACCCCGCCCCCCATAATACAACAGATAAAATCTTCAGATAAAGACTTCTAAACCCTTTTGTATACAAAGCTGTCATCCGGCTTTCTATTCCTTTGTGACAGTTTTGAATTAATGAAGTTATGTTATTTAAAGCCGTCTCTGTTCTGTTACATTTGACTCAATGCAAAAGGCCGATTGTAAACGGACTGCTGCAACTGCTTGGAATTCTTTCAGATACTAGGACATGAAGACGACTAGCTTAGGTGCCTCGAAATAATGATAATAATAATAATAATAATAGTAATAATAATAACAAACATGAGATCCCCTTGCGATAGCACTCGTCACAGTACCAGCATAGGAATGGAAAATGAGTCACTAGGTAAGCTTTCAGAAAAAATGCATTTAGTTCCAATATATTATTTTCTTTTTTGCTTAAAAGTTTTTAGTGTGATACCTCGTGATACATAGATTCTAAATGTGTAAGCGCCAAGCTTCTACCAGTAACCATGGGTTGGTGAAAATTGAATTTCTCTATGCGGCCCGAAGCGTCACCCTACAGTGTTAATATTGGCTCTGCTGTTTACGGTGCACATGGGTGGTTTGTCGCCTTGCTCAGAAGCAGTCTAGACTGTTTGCAGAAGATGCATTTGTGTACAGTAACGATCGTTGCTCGACGATAGTAAAGACTTCCGAAAAGACTTGGACAAAATTTTCACTTGGTGTAAGGAATAGAAGCTCTCTTTGAATGTGGGTAAATGTCAGATATTGCTGTAACAAAGAGAAAGAACCTGATAGTTGCTGCTTACAAGATTAAAGATGAACATTAGGAACTCGTCACATGGTACAAGTATTTAGGGGTATTACTAAGAAGCGGTATGAAAGGGGACGACGACGTAAAATCGGCATTAGGTAAGTCGAATAGAAGACTTAGATTTGTCGGAAGTGTTCTCAGAAAGTGCGGTGCATATTTGATAATTGCATACTAGACGCTAGTGTCACCAATTCTAGAATATCGTTCCAGTGTTTGGAGTCCGTTTCAAGTAGTCGTGACAACAAAAATCGAAGAATTCAGACACGCGATGATCGGATCGTAGCTAGTCGGCGTCGCCCGTATGACAGTGAAACAGAAATGCCTGGGAAACTTAAATGGGAATCATTGAAAGAAAAAAAAGGCGACGTAGTTCTCGCGAGAACCTGCTGGGCGAATCTGTATTTGAAGATGACTGTGCGAACATTATGTTGCCACCAACGTACACCTCGCCTAGGGTTCACAGGAACAAGATACAGATCAAACGTGCAGCCAGTCATTTTTCCAGTGCTTATCACGCGAAAACAATAGGAAAGAAAAGCGATAATACAGTAGTGGAAATCACGGTGGAAGCAAGTAAAAAGGAAAATTAACGTTGTCGATTGGAACAGCTGTGCTAAGTGTATGAAATGCAGTATACCAATGCAGTCCAAGGGTATCGCACTTGATGTCAGTAGTATGAGACATCAACCACTCAGGTGATAAAGGTTGGAACTCAGTATAAAGGCTCACTAGCAACCAACAGGTAAACCAGAGAAGCCACATTGCACACTAAACGCAAACAAATTCAACCAAGGCCCTTACACGGTTACAGATTTGTGACCGGTCGACCACTTACAGGCTGCAGCCGGCTCAGACTTGGTAGGTGACCAGCCCAGCTGTACCCCTCCTCGAAAGGACTGACACTCTTTGTGACGACCTAAGCTATGATAACGGTACCGAACATTGCACGGTATCCAAAACTAACAACTACTTTACCTTTGCGTGATCTGTCGCAGGTAGCAAGAAACCGCTACAGCTCTTACTACCCGACCATACTATCGCAGAGTTTTTCTTTTTTCCCTTGGCACTTTTTTCCCTCTGCCCTTGAAACAGTTATCTTTCGTTTGCATTTCGTTCACTATATATCTCCTCGATGCGACCGTGTTAGTGAGTTATCCTACCCAGACGCACGGATAACAACACGGCCCCACTTCCCGTTAGATTCTCGATTAGTAACTAAGAAATACGGAGGTGACGGTAGATCTTTTGTGATGGCCACCACGTTGGTGTGGCCGTGGCGTGACAAAAAAAAGTGTGTGTGTGCGCGCGCGCCTTTACTGGAAATAGGAAACAGACACCATTAATGGTAGTGGATGTTGTGTACATAAACGAACATCGTGACTGTGCCACGCTAACAACAGTTATCATGCGATGAAAATGCAAAAATCGTTACGTTCAAGGAAATGGGACTCTAATCGTCAAACTGCAGAGAAGATGCACTGTTCAAGTACAGTAGTTGATAATTTCGTGAGACTGGGCATACAATGTAAACAGAATGGAAAATATTGGCAAAGGAGAAAATTATCTGAGGCGCAGACAGGGTTAAATTTGCGCAAAGCGAGCGCCACAAATCGTTATTCTTATCAGCTTGTTGCTGATTTATTGTTGCTCGTAACAGCCACACGTGTACGAAAAAGTTTGTCACGTGACAAACATTTTGCATTCAAGAAACGACAGCAGAAACCCGCATTAATACCCAAACATAAAAAGGCTAGATTGGAGTTTGCAGAAATACATATGTCATGGATTTCAGAAAGAGATAAAGTTGTATTCGGTGATGAGAATAAATTTAATTTAGATGGACAGGATGGATTTCAATATGACTGGGATGATCTGAGAGCTGCAGGAGAGAATGAGGAGAAATTTTGGTCGTTGGAAATGTTATGATTTGACCAGCCTACTGCGCTAAAAGTAAATTATGCGTTGCTTGGCTGAACGCTAAAATGAAATCTAACATGTACACTGGGTATTAGAGTCAGAACTGATTAGGATGTACGAGGACCTAGAGGACGAAAATTTAACGTTTCAACGAGATAACATGCCTGTGCTAGTTTTTGCTACAACCGAAAAGGGGTTTGAAGATAAAGATATCGATGTCTTGCCCTGGCTTGCAAAATGGTTCAAATGGCTCTGAGCACTAAGGGATTTAACATCTGAGGTCATCAGTCCCCTAGAACTTAGAACTATTTAAACCTAAATAACCTAAGGACATCACACACATCCATGCCCGAAGTAGGATTCGAACTTGCGACCGTACCGGTCGCGCGGTTCCAGACTGAAGCGCCTAGAACCGCTCGGCCACAGCTGCCGGCCCTGGCCTGCACTTAGCCCGGATTTGAATCCTGTGGGAAACCTTTGGGGAATAACTGCAAGTCGTGTTTATCTCGATGGAAGGTAATTTGATACCGTATGTGAGATGAAAAGAGCGACACGAGAAGAGTGGCCGACAATTTCACTGCAAGAACTACAAGTCCTAATAAAATCAATGTCACAGAGAATTTCTGAAGTAATGAGGGAGAAAGAAGGCAGGATAAAGTACTAGTAATGCAATAACACAACAGGACAGTGAATACCTTTATATAATTTCCACCCAGGAAAGGCAAACGCCTTATTATGTCATGATTCCTTATGCCTTATATGTATCTACTACCTTCACAGTAAATTCGATACATGTATCCTTCAGACACTGTACTATTACTTTCGTGGAGCTCTGCCTTTATACTGATTTCCACTACTGTACTGGTACGACGTGCCCTCCGCCGTGCACTGTGTCGTGACTTGTAGAGCATTTATGTAGATGTTGAAGCATATAAAAAAATGAGACGATGTCGCGTTGTCGGTTTGCCCCTAGACAGCGTTGTTATTGATTACCGAGCGACATGGTGCGGAGATTAGCACGCTGCACTCACATTCGACAAAGCTGCTACTCTAAGCCGTTTCGAACATGAGCAAGGCTTAGCTGCGACTGTCAAGGGAAATCTCAGCACAGAACCATTTCCATAGACGCACTTCAGAAATGGAATTCAGTCACTGGAAAGTCGTTAGACGAAGTGATTTCACCTGGGAAGGGACTACGTCGAAAATAAGTGCATTTCTTACACAACAAATTCTTTCGTCGTGCGGCCATAATCACGTCGGAAACCTTTTCACGTGAATCACCTGAGTACAAATGAAAGCAACGCCAATGCACTGCTCTTTTATATCTAGCGCACGAGACACTGCTGCCATCTGTATAAGTGCATATCGCTATCCCATAACTTTCGTCGCTTCAGTGTAGCCTTCAATCTGAAGATTGGTGTGATGCAGCTCTCCACGCTAGTCTATCCTGCGCAAGCCTCTCCATCTCTGCATAACTATTACAACCTGCATCCCATTGAACCTGCTTTCTGTAATGAGGCCTTGGTCTCCGTCTACAGTTTTACTATTCCCTCCTCCCCTCCCCCAGCCACTCTTCTCCAACAGTTCTCTCCATTTCCAAATTGAAAATTTCTCGATGCGTCAATATGCCTCCTATCAACCGAAACTTCTTTTAGTGTTGTGCCATAAATCTCTATCTCCCCAATTCGATTCGTTTTCTCCTCATTGGTATTCTGATGTACGCATACAATCTTCAGCATTCTTCCGTATCAACAAATTTCAAAAACTTCTATCCTGTTCTTGTCTAAAGTGTTTGTAATGCACATTTAACTTTCGTACAACGCTACACTCCGGGCAAAATACCTTCCGGAAAGACTTACTAAACTAAAATTTTTACTCCACGTAAACGAATTTCGCGTTTCCAGAATTACAAGAATTATAGGTGATCACGGTGCCTTCAGACGCCACGTCTTCAATTATGACTCCTTGCGGCAGGTGTCTAGATTGGAGCTCAGAGCCGGTGGGAATGTTGCGCAGGTCAGTGCTGTAAGCGTGGGAGTGTTTCCGCCGCTCCGTGGCAGCCGACACGGCCGGCAACAGGTGCGCTTTCGTTTTTCAAGGGAGCAGCGGCGAGAAAGGAGGTGCCTGCCGCGAATTACCTTTCACTTACCGCCGCCGACGCGGGAATTATTCAGCTGGTAACCGTCATTAGGCCAGTCCTCCCTCCTGGGCTCCAAATTTTAAAATTCCAATCTGCGCTCGGAGGAATCGCTCAAGTTGTCCTGTCTGTCTTCCTCTATTCTAGTTTTTCTCCCCCGTTCTCCGAGTGAAAAGGAATGATTTTTTTTAATTATTGCAGGTAAGGGCTTTTCAGAATGACAGTGAGATTACATCAATGATTTTTCGGCTAGGACTTTCTGTATGAAACTGAATGAAGGTAAGATTTCTTTTGCCGGTTATCTTTTGTCTCAGTTTAATAAGGGATAGTAAAAAATATATATTCTCATTTGCATTTAGTACTTTCAACTTATATATTCTGGTATTGTTAATTACGAACAGGTCTGGAATAGGCACAATTTTTCTCAATATACTTTTTACTGCTTACTGTGTGAGGTAATATTGTTCTGTATGGGCTCTTGTTCTAATGCTAGTGAAGCTGTCATTCTGTACGTGGCACTAAAAATAATTTTTAGCACTTGACACCAACTGCACATACTCCTCCGCCATGTTAACCCGTTTAGAGTTAAGTAGTGTTGCCAACTGTGAAATTTATTTCCTATTGTCTATGAGCAGAGATTGTATTTGTAGGTGTACGTCCCTCTCTCTCTCTCTCTCTGTATGTATGTATGTGTGTCATCTCTTTGGTTGTGTTCAATATTAAGTTTTTGTTTATGTATGTCTGGTCCCTTATCAGTGGCTTTCTATCTGCTACGCTTTTTGAATGTGATACTTTTCTTACATTGAGATGGGAACTTATCGTAATTAACAGTTCTGACCTAAAAATCATTAATGTAATACTAATAACAACTGAGTACTGACAGGTCAATAACAATAAATGTGAAGTTCAAGTACATTCTAAGCCAAAATAAATAAATAAATAACAACAGAAAACGATGCAGCACGAAGGAATTATCCGAGTGGGACAGAAATCGGTAGGCAAACAGCTGATTACAATTTCAGATGATTTACTCAAGAGACAGAGCTTAACAAACTGAGCAAGTCAATAAAGCGTTGGTTCTCCTCTGCCCCTTACGCGAGCAATTATTCGGTTCGACAATGATTGATAAGAGTTGTTGAATGCCCTCCTGGGGGATATCGTGCCAAATATTATCCAACTGTCGCTTTAGAACATCAAAATCCTGAGCTGTTTGGAGGGCCTTACCTGTAATGCTCTAAACGTTCTCATCTTGGGAGAGCTCCGGCGACCTTGCTAGGCAAAGTTGAGTATGGCAAGCACGATGACAAGCGGTAGAAATTCTCGTCATGCACGGACGGGCATTACGCCCAGGATAGCTTGACTTGAAGGGCATCAAATCGAGGAGTACAGTATCGTCGACGTACCGCTGTACCCTAATGGTGCTGCTGATGACAAACATAGGGCTCCTGATATGAAGAGGAATGGCACCCCACACCATCACTGCTGGCTGTCAGGCCGTATGACGGACGGCAGTCAGTTCGGTATCCCACTGCTGTCCAGGGAGTCTCCAGACACGTCTTCGCCGTCATCGGGGCCAAATTCGAAGCGAGTCTCATCACTGAAGACAGGTCTACTCCAGTCAATGTGATTTCAGACCGAAGACATGTCTCGAGACGCCCCGTTTTGTTCCCACCTTCATGGCAATCCATCCTGGAGTTAAATTTCAACAAGATAACGCGGGCCGCACACAGCGAGAGCTTCTACTGCTTGATTTCGTACTTGCCAAACCCTATCTTGGCCAGCAATGTTGCCGAATGTCTCCCCAATTAAGAACTTCTGGAGAATTATATTCAGAGCTCTCCAACCAGCTCAGCATTTTGCCGATGTAGCACTTGAATTGGCCTCTCAGAAGGACATCCAACAATTCTATTAATGCTAAGCCGGATAACTGCTTCCATAAGGGCCAGAGGTGGACCAATGCGTTTCTGACTTAATTTGCGAAGCTCTTTGTCTTAAATAAGTCATCTAACTTTCCTGAAACAGTAATAATTTTTCGGCACATGTACATCACATCTATCGATTTCCGCCCCATTCGGATAAAAAGTCCTTCGTGGTGCGTCATTCTCTCCGTCCATCTCTTTTTTTGTCGTAAAGTGTATTTAGTTGTGGAAAGCGGTCAACTGTTGTGATAATAATGCTCACGAGAAAATCTCTTGCAATGAAAGGCTGTTTTCTAGGACAAGCATTCGTTTATTTTTCAGTGTACGAGACGTGTTCTTGTCAGCGGTCAGAAAGGGTATATACGCTTTGATAGATTGACGATTATTTATTTAGCATAAAAACTGATAAGAGAATTTGTATTAAATACAAAAACGAAATAAAATGCAGCAAAGTTTTAGAAACATTAAATGTCGCTTTTGGTGAGTCTGCTATGACTAAAAAAAGTGTTTAAAACGAGTGGTATAACCGTTTTGAAAAAGACAGTGAAGAATTTGAAGACGACGAGCTTACCTGGACGCAACCGCACAGCACCAACCGCCACAATCGTGGAAAAAGTAAAAGAAATGCTTATGAACGATCACCGAATAACAATCAGAGCAGTTGCTGATGATGTTTGCATATTAACTGCCTCGTGCCATGAGATTTTTCTGGTGTTTTCAGTATAAAACGTGTGACAGCAAAATTTGTTTCAGAATTGCTAAATTTCGAACAAACAAAACGATTTCGCAGGTTGCTCAGGAATAGCGAGAGGACGCCAGCAATGATGCAGAAATGCTGAAACGGGTCATAATATCAGTTTAGGAATATGACGTGGGAACTAAGGCTCATTCATCCACCTGGAAGCATTATGGATCACCAAGACTTAAAAAAGATCGATGAATGCGGTAAAACCTGAAGGCTATGTTCACTGCGTTATTTATTTTGACGAAATAATACACCATGAGTTCTTACCACAAGATCGAACTATCAGTAAGGAATAATACCGAAAATTTCAATGTTTTATGCGTGGCGCAATACGAAAAAAGCCCAGCTTTATGGTGAAACAAATCATGCGTCTTACACCACAACTGTGCACCTGCTCATACGTCGTTGTCTACTTAAGAATTTTTGGCTAAAAGCAATACTGTAATGATGTCCCAGTCTTCATATTCACCCACCGTACCCCCCATGTGACTTTTTCCTTTACCCAAAAATAAACTAAACCTTAAAGGACTTTCGTTTTACAGGTATAGGTGAATTCAAAACGCATCGTTGAGAGAACTAGAAGCTATCTTAAACATCGAACCCCAGAAATGATTCCCAATAAATAATATCTAATGGGGACTGCTTTGAGAGTGATTCATTTACATAAGTGGTTCCCAACCTTTCTGAGATCATTACCCCTGAGTGCCATCAGGTAATTCTTTGCTAGATTCCCTATATATCAAAATAAGACAGACAAAACGACTAATGTGGTCTACTTTCACATGGCCACATCTGCTTGACTGGTTCACTAGCTTGCAGGAACCTACAATTCTACAACAAATTTTAAATCTCATGTCCCGGCGCAGGTCACTGTTTTGCAGTCGTAGACTCATGGTACAAAGCAGGTGCGCAGTTTGTGAACTATGTGAGGCAGATGTTCATACATTTGTTTCACAAGTTCCAAGCTTCACAACGTTGTGTTACGCTTTAATGCAAATGTGTAGTTATTGGTGACTTATGTAATGAATACTACAGTCATCTCAAATAGTGGAAATAGTAACGATATTTAAAAAGCAGTTTAGTTTCGTGATCGAAACACAATCGAACCCTTTCGTTTTCACCCTCAGAGAATATAATTACACGAGGTTAGGAACCATTGATACGATGAGTGTACACAGTTAAGGGAAAAAAGCGGATATCTACTTAATCCTTTGTTGTGTAGCGGCACCAGCATTTAGGATGGAGAAAGTTAATTTTGTGCAATATTCTGAGTACAAGTTACAGCCAGGTGCAAGCCGGATTGCAGTGAGTTACACATACCAACAGTTGCGAAGTAGAATGGAGGCCACAGGACTGTCAAATTGCTGAAAGAGAACACATAGCGGTTTTGCATGTCGCAAATCACCACTGGCCAACCTAGAGTGTTATGAGTACGTGATGCGAAGCGGCGTGTATGGCAAAACAGAGGCACACAGCCATGTATAAATAGGTGCGGGCTTCTAATGAGATTCAGTCAAGTGTGGCAGCTCTTCTGGATGGCGGGGCGTGTCACACCACCAGCTACACGCAGCAGCAGATGGGGCGCCAGCGTTCCAGTCCACGGCGGGTCACTGGTTCGACCCTCTGAGGCTCTTGTGGGATCCGTAGCCAGCCAGCTGTGGGCCACTCCACGGCTCGCTACCACTGGCTTCCAATACATGGTGGACATGTATTCATATGAAAAGCGCTCTTTCATCAGGGTAACGCACCATCCCATACATCAGCGATACCATTGATGAAAGTGTATGAACTAGGCTTTGAATTGGTTGCACAGCCACCCTGTTCACCAGATTTAGCCCCACGTGACTTCTTCCTGCTCCATAACGTGAAACTTCGGCTTATTGGGCAGAAATTTTCATCACTTGAGGAAGTGATAGTTACAGTCAACCATTACTTTTCAGTGTTTGACAGAACCTATCGCTTGACTAACTGTATATCCCTGAAAGGATTTTATGTCGAGAAGTAAATTGAGTTGTTCACGAAACGAACATTTTTCTTGCTTTTTTACGAGACTGATTGAACCATTCTCGTAAGCTGAAATCATCACCTGTTGCACAAGCAAAAGGACGTACATGAGTATCAAAGATGTCATATCCGTTGACAAGGTATCATTTCAGTGATCCCACATAGCTACCGAACCATAGTTTCCGAAAATCCTGAGAAAGAGCTCATACCAAGGTTTGTCATCAGTTGGTCGTCCTGTGAATGAAACGAGAAATGGGTTTATGATATTAACAGACTAAGTACCCTTTGCCTCACACCATACTGTGGCTTGCGGAATAAAGACGTTGATGTACACCTGTTCTGTCAAAGTTCTACGTGGAATAACAATGAGTTGAAGAAAATTTGTAGTCTTCCAAAAATGCGCACTGCCGAAAAGATTTATTTCATGAATAACTGGTGGAGCGTAAGGGCTTCTGGCACCTAGATCAATAAAATGACGTCTGATGTCGTTTTACAAACTAAAGTTTTACTCACTCCTGAAAATAATGGTTCACCAAAGATCAGCAGCAATTCAGTGTGTATGTTTGCGTGCCCACTGAAAACGCTCCCTCTTATGATGTTCTGACGGCCTCATCCGATAATCGACGTATAATATTTCTAAACCGCTGCAGCCACTCGTACCCTCTCACAGAGTATCTACCTAATGGCGTCCAGGAACAACAAAAATTTGATTTTCTGTGTTTCATTTAGTTACTGGCCGAATTTAAATATTTTAAATGCTCTGACAATATATTGGTTAAGAGTTATAATATTTCGTTAAAGGGTTAAGACAGTTCAAACCTTTTCGAAACTATTCTGGCTGACACTCCTCCACAGAATATGAAATGAAAAATGTTTATGGCTTATTAAATTTTTGCTGGTCATCTAGTAAAACTTCAGCATAAGGTATGTCGTTTTAATTTTAGTGCTCATCCTAGTCACCAAACATATTGCAAACAACATCCACATATACCACTGAAAGTACACGTAAAATTATATCATTGTTCGACAGAGTTTAGGAAATGTGACGTCATAAACGTGGGAATTCGGGAGCTTACTGGTACCGCTCTACCAGGACTGCAGAAGGGCCACACCATTCTCGGAACGGCGTCCCAGACGAAAAAATATATCGCAACACCAAAAGATAATTAATGCAGAGTAATGAAACGTCAGCAATAAATTTGTCTAGGTAACATATTTAAGTGATTCACCTTGCATGATTACATGTTAATGTGAACGTGAGATAAGCCACAGTAGCCGGCCGATGTGGCCGCGCGGTTTCCAGAATTGGAAGGTAGGAGACGAGGTACTGGCAGAAGTAAAGCTGTGAGGACGGGACGTGAGTCGCGCTTGGGTAGCTCAGTTGGTAGAGCACTTGCCCGCGAAAGGCAAAGGTCCCGAGTTCGAGTCTCGGTTCGGTACACAGTTTTAATCTGCCAGGAAGTTTGACAGTAATGTTAATATCATTTCGATATTAGTATCGGTTCGATGTCTACATCAGTCAGTAGATATACCTACTAACGGGCAGCTAAAACAGTTCGAAGGATGCAGGACACAAGAGCTTAGTAACGCAATGCGAATTCACACGAACTTTCTGAATGTGGCAGCTTAATTTTATTGACTTACTGTTCATGAATGGTGGGAGATCAGCGTCCCTACATCTCCGTATATGCGCTAACTACTCAAATTTCACAGTAATCGTGTGAAACGAACGGGTAACAAAATAATATGCATCTTGTCTCTTACCGGCATCGCGTGCTACTAGTTTTTACTGATAACTTTTGTGATGAACTTGCGCTGACTGCGCAAACTTGTTACGAATAAACAATCTCCTCCTCGAATTTTCTTTAGATCTTCTATGAACCCAAGTTAACTCGGTGAGGATATCCAGATGATAAAACATACACAAGTATTCGTCGGGTGATAGTTTTGTAAGAGATCTCTCCACATATGAATTCTGACTTGTAAGTAGCTGAAAGGGCGTCAGATCGAAAATTTTGGTATGCTCCATGGCCTAAAAGACATTCATTTGTCAGTAGAGCATAGTTCGCTCAATAGCATGCCTCAAAGGAAGTGTTTGAATGGAAAACGATGTTTATGCAACCAGTCCACCTACAATCGCTCTGGAAGAATATCCAGAGATATGTTGCGACATTTGGTTGTATGTCAGCTACTAGTCTTTGCACTAGCGTTCTCATCTGCGTATCTCCCAGTATTTCTTAACATTTTCATTCTTTTGCTATCCACTGCGAATAAAGTCCTCTGCCTCGATAGCTACCAAAGTAACCTTCCAGGGAATTTTCGCAGAGTGGCCCCCCCCCCCCCCCCAAAAAAAAGAACATCGTCAACGCTTTATGTGTTGTGATGGAAAGATAAATTAATCAGTTGTCAACCCATATCCGGAAAAGCACGACTTGGGCATTGGAGAACGTCGAAGTCTGAGAACGAACGGTTGTGACGGTTTGTTCCGATCGGTTTTGCTGTCAGAAGACGGGTAGGTATGCAACCCTTCTGCCATCTGTGGACTGCGGATGGACGATCGGAGCCTAATACCATTCCTGCACAAGCGCTACATTCCTCCCCATCGCCCTAGTACGCTTCCTACTGCGGACATTGTGTACTCTGCCGGTGCTATAACGTTGTTGACAACAGTATGACTTGTACCAGTGCACAGCTGGGGAAATGGCGACATGGTGCCTGCATACGGCAAAGCGGACTGCAATGGAAGAGCTGCTGCAAGATTATGTGGAGAACGTTTGCCAATGCCCACATCATTCCACGTTCGCATCGATCGAGAGACGCCTCAGAGAAGTCGGAAATTTGCACGTAGGTATTTTCTGCCTGAGGTGTGTCCACTATACAGTATACTTGGGTACTTGCGAATGTTATCCCCAGTCTGCTGTTTGCCCTCTGGTAGGTGCCGTAACATAATGCGGGTCGTCCAAGCTCAGCTACAACGCTACAGTTGGAGAGGACGTGCTAACAATGTTCGAAGAGGACATAGCCACCAGCAATCGGCGGGCGGCACAGGCGCTACAGACGGATAAAAACGCCATGCGGCGTGTTATCCATGAACACCGCCTCAATCCACAGTATTTGCAGAAAGTTATGGGAGGACTTACCACGATGGGTACAGTTTGCGCAGTGATATTTACAACAACGCATACCCCAGCCACAGTTCCCGAGTTTGGTGCTATTCACGGATGAATGCACGTTTATTATATACGTCATATTAAACTTGCAGAACATGTATGTTTGAGCGAACGACAATCCGAGTGCGCATCAACACAGGGTCGGTGTTGGCATCTGGGCCAGGACAACTGGGGACGATATCACTGTGCTACATCAAGTGCCAAACAGACTAACAGGACCTATCTACCTCTCGTTTGTTAGACATGTTTTGTCTTTCCTGTTGGAAGTAGTGTCGCTAAATGTTCGGATGGACGTGTGGCTGTAACACGACGGAGCTCCAGCACCCTTTTGCACGCTGTGCGGAACCACTTCAGCGTCGCATATCCCAATCGATGGACTCGTAGGGATAGACCAGTTCCATGGCCAGCACGGTCGCCAGATCTAACAACTGTGAGGTAGTGTGAAGAGCATGGTGTATGACACACGTGTAGCGTCAGCGGAGAACCTTATTGCTCGAGTCCATGGAGTGAGTGATTGAAATATTTCAAAAACAACAGCACGTATTGGCTCATGTGCGTGAGGTTCAGCACCGCCGATACGTCGACGTAAGAGGTATGCAGTTCGAAGCCCGCTTGTAATGTAGGCAGCGTGACATGCTACTGGTTCAAATGGCTCTGAGCACTATGGGACTTAACTTCTGAGGTCATCAGTCCCCCAGAACTTAGAACTACTTAAACCTAACTAACCTAAGGACATCACACACATCCATGCCCGAGGCAGGATTCTAACCTGCGACCGTAGCGGTCGCGCGGTTCCAGACTGTAGCGCCTAGAACCGCTCGGCCACATCGGCCGGCGATATGCTACTCATGCTAGGTTTATTGACGTAAAGTGGAAAGCACATTCGTCTCAGAGTCCGACGCTTTCCTCCGCCCAACTGGTGCATTTCTGGAAATGGTTTCCTGTTTTAAAACTGGACGGCATACTCAGCCACGTTGGTGTTTTTTTGGGACATCCTGTGTACATAATGGAAGGTAACAGTACTAACACACTTCTTTCCGGCAGCGCACACGCTTTTTTCGCTTCTGGCTTTTGTTTGAATATAAGTTTTCGAATTAATTCGTTGTCTGACATATACCTGCCCGTACTTTGCTTACTGCGAAGCTAAACGTACTGTTAAACTGTATCTAAAGCTTTTCAAAAGTTAAGGATACGGTAGGTAGTATCCATAGTTTCCTGAAGAAAAAAAAAAAAAACGAGATGGGAGGCGTACGATCTTGCAGAATCTGTGTTGATTCTCATAGAGCAGTTGTTATATTTCCTAACATGTTGTCACGTACGAGAGTGATACTTCTTCCACAGTTTCTGCAACAAACTTAAATCTGATTTCAGGTCGCCAATCCTATTTAAAAACTGAAACGACCTCTGCTTTTTACCAATTACGCGAAACGCCCATTTCTTTGGTATAATCGACACATTATCGTCAGATCCAGTCGCCGTCCCTGTATCGGGTGACTTCAGTTTCTTTTCGAGTCTGGAATCATTTATTTTCTTGTCTGCTATTTTTCCGTCCACGAGATGATTGAAGGGAAGAGCTGTAGCTTCGGATCCTTTGTGGGACAACTGCAAAAGAAGTATTTAGTAATACTTCGACTTGTGGATCAGCATCTACACCTACATGAATTGTGCAGTGTTCTGAATACACGTGTGGAGGGTACTTCGTCTCATTATTAGTGATTTTATATCCTGTTCCATTCCGATGAGTATCTTTATGCTTCTTCAAGAGCCCTAATGTCTCTTACATTATTCTCGCGAAAGCTGGGCACGAGGAACTGCAGATGTCCGAGACAGCTTAGTGTAGCAGCTTAGTCGAATCTGAGTCTAATGTACTAATCTCTGCACCATCTCGCTCAGTAATCTATAACAACACCATCTAGGGGCAAAGTGACAACGCGATCTCGCGCCATTCTTTTACCTACTTCTGTATTTACATAAATACTCCGAAACCCATTGTACACTGCATGGCGGAGAGTACATGGTACCTATCTTATCAGTTATATTCCCTATTTCATTCGCGCGTTAAGCGAGCGAAAGGCCCTAGTTCTATCTTATTCTTATGATTCCTACGCCAGGTACACGATAGTGCAACGGAATAGCCGCGCTGTCATCTTCGAATACAGGTTTTTCTAAATTTAACCACTAGGACTTTTCGAGAACTACGTCGTCTTTATTCCAAGGGTTTCCATCTAAGTGTACTGAGCGTTTCTTTCGTATGGTCTATATCGTCCAATTACTATCCTGGCAGCGCATTTCTGAAATCGTTCGATATCTGCTGCCAAGCCTGCTTAGTAAGGACTACGTGGATTCGGACCATGGTGCCACTGGCATTTTTCACGTACGAAGGCATTGCCAGGGTGAAAGTCATGTTTGAGTACAAATTTAAAAAAAGTGTATTAAATCGGATTTAACACCGAACCGTTAAGTTCACTGCCTGATTTTTAGCCATTAAAACACCGTATAGACATCAGTTAGCAAAGCAGATATGTCAGTTTTGGGTGGAAGCCGATGTCCAAAAGATCATGGTGAGCGTTTTATAAGGCGCATAGGAGGTTCTTCTCGTCTGTTTTCTTGCGAAGATGAAAGTGTAACCAGCTAACACTACACGGATAATCTGTGCCAAATAAATGAAAAAACACGTGAGAAGAGACATGGATTACAAAACAAACAATAGATGCATTATTGTGGTCACTATGACCACCCATAAAGGTACGTCGACGGCAGAAAAACTTCTGTATTTATAATTTGAGTGGTTGAAAAATTCTTCCTTAACACCAGACCTGATCTCTTTGGCGGGTTGAACTAACTCACTGGAGAAACATTGCACAGAAAGGGGTTGGACTAAAAGGGATAAGTGAAGTTTGGCCAAGAGTATTCATTTTCTAAGAGTACGTACTTTTAAGTTTTTCTGTGTTGGTTGCACTTGGCGGAAAAAGCGATGGATAGCCATTGTAGCAGTGCATGGTGGTATATAGAACAGACACTTACTGTTGCTTCTATTCTTTCTGTTGTGACTTGGCAAGACAGCCAAGCCACCAGGAGGTAGCCGAAAGGCACGCGTTTAAGCTCACGCAGGCTGGCGTGAGGTCTGGAACACTTAAAGGAATACAGACTAGCAAAAAAGGTACGTAGCTTCTGGAATACTTAACTTTAATCCATAATTGGTGAACATCGGTCTGACGGTACATGCATCACAAGATAAATAGCAAAATGATAATGGCGCCTTGCTAGGTCGTAGCAAATGACGTAGCTGAAGGCTATGCTAACTATCGTCTCGGCAGTTGAGAGCGTAATTTGTCAGTGAACCATCGCTAGCAAAGTCGGCTGTACAACTGGGGCGAGTGCTAGGGAGTCTCTCTAGACCTGCCGTGTGGCGGCGCTCGGTCTGCAATCACTGACAGTGGCGACACGCGGGTCCGGCGTATACTAATGGACCGCGGCCGATTTATAGGCTATCACCTAGCAAGTGTGGTGTCTGGCGGTGACACCACACTTTCTTAGTATCCACGTAAAAAGCGTTTTCGTTAGAATTGAAAGTAACATATTCATCTCGTAACTAAACGATTCTAACCAAATAATCACTGTAATCCACGCGTTAGCAGCTATCTGGCTGACATGTGTGGGATCTAACGATTTATTTGTCAGCTAGTTAACCGTCGGCCAAGAGTATTCATCACTGTGAGGTGTATTCAGAAGCACCTACTGCGGACAGCTACAGCAGACAAGGTAGCAAAAAAGCACTTGAAGTAACTGGAATGTGACCTTCTTTACTCCGCACTATGAAGTCCAGCTGCAGTTTCCTCTGGACCTCGTACCACGAAACTGCGTGAAAAAACGAACAAGCGAAACCTCAACGTCTTTGTTTCAAAAATGAAAATGGCAGTTTGGCTCTTAACAATCAGGAAAATCGTAAGTTATTTGCTAATCATTTTGAACAACTATTAAGCTGTCAGAACAAATTCCAACTACAGCAAACTAACAACACCAACCCTAATTCTAAAGAACCTGAAGAAATCGAAATAATTAAACAAATTAAGAGACTTAAAAACAATAAAACATCTGGAGAGGACGGTATAGTTGCAGAACTACTAAAATCAGATGGCCCTAACACTATAAAAGAGATCACTCAAATAATGGGACATATCTGGCAAACTGTGAAAGTACTAGAGGGCTGGAAAACCTGCCTAATCCATCCAATGCACAAAAAAAGGGGATAGAAGCGATGTTAATCATTACCGAGGAACTTCTTTTCTTCCGGTCACATACGAAATTCTCTCGCAATGTTTACTTGATAGAGCCCAGGAAACCTAAAATTGATGAATACCAAGCAGGATTTAGATCAAATAGATCCTGTCCTGAACAAATTCTTAATTTAAAGCTAATCCTTAGGCACCAAAGGATTTCTGGTAACAATAGTGTACGTACATTTGTGGATTTTAAAAATGCCTATGACTCAATTGATCGTGACTCTCTTTTCCAAATTTTAAAGGCAAAAGGACTAGATAATAAAACTTTAACACTGATTAAGGAAACGTGAGTTGACACCAGCTCTTAAGTTAAATTCATGGGAGAAAATTCTGAACCATTTTATATTAAGACTGTTGTTAGACAGGGAGATGGACTCTCCCCATTACTGTATAACTGAATTTTGGAAAAGGTAATTACAAAATATAAACCAATTAGTCAAGTTAGGTAGAAATAATAATAGATTAGATTGCCTCACCTTTGCGGAACATATGGCAATTTCAGCTAGCCATATTACCGCATCTCACAAACAAACTGAAATTCTTAAAGAAGTTGTGGAAAAGTAGAACTACAAATATCATCCGAAAAAAAGAAACATATGACATGCAAAAATTTTTGAACACGAAATATGGAAAAATAAAAAGCGTTTCTCAGTTTAAATACTTGGGGGAAATCATAATAAAACGGTCTGGAAAAAGCTGCAAACGAAGACTGCTGTCAAAAAATGGCACTGCATTACGCTCCAAAATTACTAATGGAGAAACCTATAGGCTGATAAGTAATAAGGAAATAGAAGAATATACAGACATACATGGTGACATGAGAAAACGAAGACTTAAATATTATGGGCGCATTAAAAGAATGGCATCCACTAGGTTAATAAACAAATAGTACAATTCTACGAAAACAGAAGTAAGGCCATAACTGAGCCACTTAAATGGATCGCTGGGATTTAGGAGCCGGTATAACTCAGGCAGACAGAAAAAACATTCAGACAACAATATTTGATTGGAAAGTTGGTCAGAGGGAAATTAGAAAATGAACTGGAACATCGTGGTCTGATGAAAGAAAGAGACTTCATTCTGAAAGATTGAAACAAATTTGGACACAAAGGGAGGCCAACCATCAGGAGCGACACTGATGGATTGTACCTCATTGGTCCTATTGGGCCCATACGTGAATAATAATATCGTTCTTGTACATCAATGTTCCAATGTATATATTACAGAAGTAGCCCAAAGTGATGTCGTCTCAAACTACTCTCCATGCAGCTAACAAACAAGCAACAAGCTACTTTTGGAACTTAGTATCAGCGCAATTTGTCTCAAAAGACTGGTGTAATTGCAAATGAGTAACAAAACGAATGCCAAAGTCAGAGAAAGTCGTAATACGTGTACATTCTATGCAAATAAACAAAACTCTGCAACTGCATTAGTCTGTGAGAACAGTGAACGTACTTGTATTGCAAACTGCTTAATAACATTGATACCTGTTTTCAGTGAAGTGTTCAATCAAGTGTGCAGATGCAGCAGCCTGTGTAGAAAGTCTTAGGTAAGGAACAAGCAGCCGTTCTGTAGAACTCGCACTGCTACGAACCGAATGAACACAGCCTACAACGTTAAGGGGTGATGTAAGGGAAGACGTAAACATTTATTTAAAAAATCACTACTGCCATAGTTATTAATGTACAAACCTAAAATTTTGCATGTCTAAAGCAAAAGAGCTGTATTTTAACAGAAAAACTTAATAAAATATGCAGAATTAATATTTTGCCAGAAATTTGAATTTTTTATTTTTTATTGTCTTTTTCATAAAAAGCCAAAACTTAAATTCATCCATGCAATTCCTCTGAAAATTTTATTGTAGTGTCCTGAGAAGGTAATACGACCACTGAACTACAGTTATTAATTTATAGTACACACTGTATCATTAACAGAGTTTTTAATTTTGCACATCCAAAATTAACTTTTTTTCTACATATAATCATATAAAAATCAGACTGTAATTGCAGGATCTCGTATTTTTTAGTTCCAGGGAGACAGCAACACGTTGCGAACAGTTTCTGATAATTTAAAAACATTAGCGCATATACTTTTTGAGAAAAGGCTTCTAGTAACGTGAAAAATGTAAAACAGAGAAAATGAGGTTCAAAGATTTTCTTCTCATATTTCTGCATGTAATAAGCTTAACTTAATTTTAAAATCCTCCGTACTGATACTCCTCGTCCTCCAGGCTCCTCTCCTCTCATCTTCGAATCTGCCTGGCCTGTATTTGCAGGTAAGGCACTGATATGTTAGCTTTCTTGACCCTACTCTCGTCCGTGGTGTAAAATGATTTTGTTGTAAACACACAATGATCTATACTAACTCTCTTCAGCACTTCAATTCCGTCATTATTTCCGTTATTGCAATATAAAACTGTATCATAGACACCTATTTTGAGAACTTCAAGTCCACAGAATGTACTTTTTGAGCATCTAATCCAAATTAAATTATTGAGGCTTTCAATTGCATGATGTGTCTTTCCGTGAAGACACTTCCTCAGTAAATCGGATTTTGCAAGAAACCTGAATGTGGGCTTAATTGTATTTATCACAGGTTCTGGCAATGAGTGTTTATGTGAACACGTCTCATTTTTGTTGCTGAACTTACACCAATCGCCTTTCGGACGCAGATTGTGCATTGGTGTTTAGCCAGTGGATGGTTTGTGGAGAAAAACTGCCCACACAGCACTCCTCAGTGCCTCTAAATTATGTGTGTTTTTCCTTATAGCTCTCCCATAAAATAACTGAAGAGAATCAATTTCGTTCAGAGTAAGCCTTCCTTTTTCTCCTAGTGGTTTTCCATCCTCGAGTACTTCACCTTTCTTCTTTTACAGCGAGCGACGAAGTCTGTCACCAAGACTCTTTTGGATGTGGCCAACACAATCCAACTTTTATATTGTTGTACTGTACGGATTTTTATCTGTTACAGTTCTGAACGAAGAGCAGTCCCCATCACCAAGGTATTTAGTATATTTAACACCATACTGGTCATCACATCTGGAGAATGCCCTCACCACTGCAGCAGCCTCCATGCCCCCACTTCAGCCACTATAATTTTTTAGTGCATGCTACTACATGCTTTTCTCGCCACAGTTTCTCGCTATCTTCACTGTTGGGCATTTTCCTTGTTGCACACTGGTGGCAGTATTTAGACAGAATGTCTACATCCAAAACTTTAGATGAGTCAATACCAATAACAGATGCAACTACATCCGGAGATGTATGACCACTTTTCATCCAGGTCCCATCTACAGACACACAAAAGCCAGTAACTTTTGTAGGAGATTCACTGTCATGAATATCTACCCCAGGATTTTTGTTTTTTTTTTCCACCAACTTCTCCACTCCTTTCTTCATAGAAACTTTGGCAGTATCGCACACAGCATCAGACATTTCTTTATTTTTTCAAACCTTGCACAAGATGAGGCATGTTCAGAAAACTACACAATAAATTACCTTCTTCCCTGCCCTGTCCAAGGCATCTCAGAGCATATGCTAACCTAAAATTGCTTTCATAGGTACCAGTGACAGTTTTTTTTTTTTTTGGAGGAGGAAAATGAAAATTCATGGCCACACGAATTACAGTTAATTTAAAATCACAAGCTATTCCCACTCTTCTTCAACAACAATCATGGATTCGATATTTTTACAGCTAACACATGAACATTAAAACTTTATAGCCTGGCAGAGAAGCTCTAAATCAGTAAGTCTGAATCCAGTGGAATCCATATCAATATCATTCATGCACCTGTACAATTCTCCTGTCCCAAGTTTCGATGCTGAAGTTGAGATCTTATGTTCTTCATTTCGAGCTACTTCCGCTTTTTTGTTGGTAAACGTGTCCTTCCTTTAGACATTATAATTTTGTGTAATTTCTTAGATACATAAGCATTTACAATGAAATGAATACCCCTAGCTGCATGCAGGCGTTAATATAAGTCAACGGGGACAGTTGCAAATGTGTGCCCCGACTGGGACTCGAACCCGGGGCCGGTGCTACTTTCAGAAAAAAACCACATTAACTTTCGTAAAAGTTCAGAATTAAGTCAGTCATGTAATGAAAGAGTCCCAATTGCTTTTAATGTTGCCGCCTTTACTTTTCATTTTAATATAAAATTAGCTGACAACCTGAAATTGTATTCCTTATTAATTACAAGTAAAATAATTAAATCCCAATTCACGGGCGGTGACGTTGAACCTCCACCAGGCCCACACGTGGCTAACAAAGAGGTACCGCTCCCTCAGTTTTAACACGAGGAATGAATGTGTAAAGTTACCATTGAAATAGACAAACGAAGATCAAAATATGAGCTACGAAACACATTTAATTTAAATGCTAAGTGTTGGAGAAAAACTACGGAAGCTACAGCACGAAAGGATGTTAAACCAGAACGCGAGCACGTGCTGGTAACGAACAAATAATAATTTCCGAATAAACAGATTAGAAATGCACTGAATTTATGGCAAAGATAACAAACAACACGTGAGAGGTGAAAGGTCTTAAGCATGAACACTATCACGTTGTGGTAATGAACAAAGCAAGTAACGAACAATGGACGGTATGGATTGAAAAAATCAGAGGCAAAACCACAGGGGTATCGTATAACGCACACGTACTCGGGTTTATGAATTGGGATTTATCTAACTGAATTGAATCATTACCCATTCAAAACACCTCCATGTGTTCAAGTGACTAGTGGAATCGATCAATAGTTTACAATATCATCTAAATTTTGAACTATTCAACACAGTGTACAATTTGCACGCCGCTAAAACCCATAAACGAGTCCCGATACTATCAAGGTATGGTAGCCCTTTAACCCCCATCCATGAAGCTCGTTCCCGTTTATACCTGAAGGTCGTGCTTTTGAAAATATAAGGGCTGGGAAGTTTCGCCATCTAGAAATTTGCACAGCATTCCAGAACATTCGAGAGTATTCGAGAACATTCGAGTACGCTGTACAGTATCGAGAGCATTCCACAACATTCCAGTATGGTCCGGGATGTTCCACAATGATCCGGGATATTCTGGAATGTTCGGGAATAGTCTGGAGCATTCGGGAAGTTTCCAGAATGTTCTGGTACACCCCAGATCATTGTGGAACATTTCAGAACACTCTCGAATATTGTGGATTGCTCTGGAACATTGTGGACCATTCGAAGACCATTTGGTATGTTCTAGAATTCGCCACTGGTGGGGATACTCATTGGTAGCGGTATACAAAGCAAGACCCGTCGTGGTTACTAATGTCAGTTTCTTATCAGCGTCGAAGAGAGGAACCGAAAAAGCAATGGAGTGAGTGAATACAAACAAACAGCAAAGTGTGAGTAGTCAAAGAGATACAGTGACAGAATATAAATCGAAAATAAAGTGTGAAAAATGTGTGAAATGTACTTAGTATATTTGTTAATAAAATGTTGAATTCATTTATTTTAGACAATGCCCAAACCTAAAATAGGAGGAGGTCCAGCCAGTTCTGAAGCAAACCGGTGAAAATAAAAATAACGAGAGAAAACAAAACAGATGAAGAGCACAAAGCACATTTAAGTTTCCAACAAACGAGAATGACCACCCTGAGAAGCAGAGAAACTGAAAAACAACGAAATGAACGGATTGAAGAATCAAGAATTGGGACACAATCTTATAATAAAAAGACTGCGAGCTGAAACCCAGCCACGAAAATGTCACCCTAAGAGAAGCGTTGACGAGGCCAAGTAAAGAGTACTACCTAACACTACGACCCGACGAAAGAATATAACAAACACAAACACGTCGTAATCGAAAAATAGATAACATCTGCCGATTTTGAAACGCGAAAGAATTCAGTAGAGGAACACCAAGACTCTGTAGCATGAATGGAAAAATTCAATTAGCACCATTGGAAGCATCTCAGCAGGAATTTTTGCGTTGCATAACTGGGGAAACTCCAGAACCAAAACACTTTCCTCAAACTATACAAGCGTAGAACGCCTGCTTCCAAACGACTTCTTTCGTCTCACTTCGACCAGTATTAGCGGAGATGAAATCGATTATGTTTCTTCCATGCAAGGACAAATCTGTCACAACATGGAATCACTACACAACGAAGACTTGAGCGATGCTGGGTACCCCAGCTAGTAAACTATAAATTTCGAAGCGAAAAGCGTTAGGGCATCAGCTAAATTGAAAACTTACAGAAATTCAAACGTTAAATAGACTATCGAGGAGGAGCTCTTACAAGCAACCGATCATACCAAGCCACCAGCGAATAGTGTTCTCTCCTCATCAAACTGGGGTTTATCCCTCCAACTCAAATGACCGGAGAGCATGTCTACTGTATTGTGCCAACCTACACAAAAGGTTCGAACAGGACAAACAGAAACCTTTTGGCTACTCAAGCCCCAGGCATCTACTAAAGTTGGCCATACTGTCACCGTAGCATATTACCGTAACTCCCATGCAGAATGTCCTGGAAAGAAAATTGTATAAGACACCAGCTAAGGTTGTCAACAGGGCTCTGTGGGCATAAAGCCCTTACTGAACCAGCTTCAGAGTGTAATTTTAGGTTGTATCGCTTACGCAGACAATGTATTTATTATAGTATCTGCTAACATAAGGGCTAAATTAGAGGGAAACAGTAGGGTAGTTCTTGAAAGAGTAAGCAGCTGGTGCGTAGAAAATAAACCAACAATAGCGATTACGAGAAGGAACATTATAAAGACGAGAAATCCCACAATTAGAATAAATGATCAACCTGTGAAAGAAAAGAAGTACATAGGTACCTTGGAATTAACATCGACGAAAAGCGAAACTTCCATGTACATGTAGAAATTGTCTGTCAGAGAGGCGTTAAATCCTAAATAAAATGGCAGTAATTGGCCAAAGAAGTTTTCGGCTGCCTATAAATACATTGAGACCGCACCACAATGCAATCTTACTCGCTATTGTGCGCTACAGTTCGAGCGATAGGGTTCATAGCCAGAAAGGAAGGAGAGGACATGCTCTACGGTGAGCACAGAGAAGCGTACTCCTGCACCTAACAGGTGAGTATAGAACAATACCGACTGAGGGGCTGCTGGTGATGTTAGACCCAGAAATAAGAAAGAGAGATGCATAATACTGGCTCAAAAATCGCAAATATGATAAGGTAAAGGAGAGACTGGGCACAAGAGCCTTGCGAATAAGAACGTAAAATTATGCACTGGTAGAGACTGGCAAGAAATCTTGGACAAGGCAGAAATAGGGAGGAGAAGCTACCAGAACAAGAATGACATACTTCCTTGTGACCAAGGCAGCTGTACACTACCTGTCCGAACATGGTCCGTATCCCCGCTACTTACTAAAAATACGACAACGCACCACAGACAATTGTGAACGTGGAGCAATCGACATCCCCGATGACATCATCTGGGAATGTAACATTAGACGAGATGCTACAGACCAGGACAGAAACGCATTTGGAACCTTCCTAAAGCAGTGATCAGATGAGCCTCGGGGAGGAACAGAACGATATCCTGGGACCCTGACAGCCATCTCCCAATCTCTACACCTTGAGTGACACAGCAGAACAGCCGCTGTGGATCCTGAGTTGCACCTCAGCGCACGGGGCGCTAACCATCCGGACAAATGTGAAACCAAGTTTGGTGGTGGTGGTGGTGGTGGTTAGTGTTTAACGTTCCGTCGACAACGAGGTCATTAGAGACGGAGATACCAAGTACAGTAGTGTAGTGTACTGTTCTGTAATGTTGTATAGTATAGTGCTGTATAGTAGTGTAGTCCAGTACAGTAGTGTAGTGTACTGTTCTGTAGTGTTGTATAGTATAGTGCTGTATAGTAGCGTAGTCGAGGATTATAAATCACAGAATTTGTGATCAGCAGTGCTGCATAGTGTAGTAGACCAGTAATGTGAGCCTTCTGGATTCCGGATGAACAGATACCTGTGCGGTAGATGGCCAAATGATAGTATGTAGACGGTCTTTTTTATTTTTATTTCTTTTAAATATTGCTATTATTTTTCTTTTTATGTAAATTTTATATGTAGTTTTTTTCCTTAAGCAGCATAATGCTTAGTTATTACTAACATATTTCAAAATATACATTGAAGAGCCAAAGAAACTGGTATAACTGCCTAATATCGTGTAGGACCCCCGCGAGCACGCGGAAGTGCCGCAACACGACGTGGTTTGGATTCGACTAATATCTGAAGTAGTGCTGGAGGGAACTGTCACCATGAATCCTGTAGGGCTGTCCATAAATCAGTAAGACTACGAGGGGGTGGAGATCACTTCCGAACAGCACGTTGCAAGGCACCAGAGATATGCTCAATAATATTCATGTATGTGGAGTTTGGAGGTGAGCGGAAGTGTTTGAACTCAGACGAGTGTTCCTGGAGCCACTCTGCAGGAATTCTGGACCTGTGGGGTGTCGCATTGTCCTGCTGGAACCGCCCAAATCCGTCGGAATGCACAATGGACATGAATGGATGCAGGTGATCAGGCACGATGCTTATGTACGTGTCACCTGTTAAGAATCGTATCTAGACGTATCAGGAGTCCCATATCACTCCAACTGCACAAGCCCCACACAGTTCTGCATCTACATCTACATATATACTCCGCTAGCCACCAAGCGGTGTGTGGCGGAGGGCACTGTTCGCGCCAAAGTCATATTTCCCCCCCACTGTTCCACACGCGGATCGCGCGAGGGAAAAACGACTGTCTGAACGCCTCAATACGAGCTCTAATTCCTCTTATCTTTGAATGGTGATCATTGCGCGATATGAAAGTTGGTGGTAATAGCATATGTTCTACACCCTCGGCGAAGATCGGGTTTTGGAATTTAGTAAGCTGACCCGTTTAGCGCGTCGTCTGTCTGCAAGTTCGTCCCACTTCAAACTTTCTATGAGATTGTAACGCTCTCTTGAGGGTTAAATGTACGTCGCGAATCTTGCCGCTCTTCTTTGGACCTTCTCAATCTCCTGTACCAGTCTGAACCTGTAAGCGTCCCACACAGACGAATAATACTCTAAGACTGGACGGACTAAAGTATCGTAACCTTTGCAGAAACTACCCTTAAACCGTAATCTGGAGTTCGCCTTACCTGTTACTTGTGTAATCTGATCGCTCTATCTGAGATCATTTGAAATAGTCACACCCAGATACTTGAAGGATGTTACCGCTTCCAAAGACTGGGCATTTATTTTGTAGTCGGACATTAATGGGGATTTTCGCTTTGTTATACGCAATCGGTTACTCTTACTAATGTTGATAGATAACTGCCAGTCATTACACCACGCATTTTCTTCAAATCCTCATTGATATGTTCACAACTTTCGTGTGATGCTACTTTCCTGTAGACTACAGCATCAGCAGCAAGCAGTCTAATGCCGCTGTCAGTACAATCAACAAGATCGTTTATGTAAATCGTAAAAAGCAGCTGATCTATTACGCTGCCCCGGGGCACACCTGATGTTACGCTTGATTCTGTTGAAGTCTCCCCATTCAGGACGACATACAGCTCTCTGTCTTTAGAAAACTTTCTATCCAACCGCGTATGTCACCGGATAGACCGTAAGTGCGCACTTTTTGGAGCAAGCGACAGGGCAGAACTGAGCCGAACGTCTTTCGAAAGTCAAGGAATGTGGCATCAACCTGGGAGCCGGTATCTAGAGCCTGTCGTATATCATGCACAAAGAGGGCCATGTGTGTCTCTCATGACCGCTGTTTTCGAAAAACCGTGCTGGTTTCTGCAGATGGGCTTCTCAGAACCTTGAAACGTCATTATTTCTGAACACAAAGTATGTTCTATGATTCTACAACAAATCGATGTCAGTGAAGCTGGCCGGTAATTATGCGTATCCGATTTTCTACCCTTTTTATAGATTACTATGACCTGGGCATTCTTCCAGTCCCGTGGAACTTTCCACTGTTCCAATGATCTCTGACAGATGATGGATAAGAATGGTGCTATATTTGTAGCATTGTCAAAATAAAATCTTACGGGTATACCGGTTGAGCCAGATGCCTTCCTGGCGTCTAAGGATGTTAACTGTGTGGTGTGCGTACTGTAAGACCTTCGGTACACACACCATCAGATTATTTGACTTGTCGCTCTAACGAAGTAGGCGAGTGTCAGCAATATGTCTCGTGGTATTATCGTGGCGTGTTTATCTTCTGCCGTTAGATCAGACGATAGAAATGCCACTTGCACGCTTAGAGTAGCAGATTTACGGTGACCAACTTTAAACAGAACTTGATTAATGTTCACACACATTTATTAAAATAGTAACAAGCATAAACCTTACGTAACTTGATTCTGGATGCTATTTACAATTGACAATCTGACGTTCCTTTGGTCTTGGTATATTAATCTTATTCTCACATTTCTCTGATACTTGACAAAGTGACTATACATTTATCTTCATGGCTATGTACAGGAATATGATAATCTTATTAGGCGCAGACTGAAACTTGACTATAGACTGGTACAGACTAATGCAGACTAATGCACACTGACTAATCGGAGGTCTGTACACTCGTTATAATACCTCGCACGTTCAGGTATCACTGTGCGAGTGTGATCCACGAGGAGAAAAGGTTCTACGTTAGCAGCATTCTCATTGGCTGCGTTACATATTAATACGCGGATCGGCGTAAGCAGAATTTGGTCTGTCTCTAAGGCAGCGCCATCTCTAGTGCGGAGACGGACGAGCGCTGCGCCTGCGCTGTTGTGCTTAGCGAGTGCACTCTAGTGGGAAAGTTGTGTACGCGCTGACTACGCAGAACTATGTACACAACAAACTGTTTTACAATCCCAGATACACTAAACACTATGTCAGCCATCCTTGCGTTTGTTCGATAATTAAAAGGGGGAATGGTTCTGCAGTCCTCTATCGTAAACGAGTTTTTGAAAGCTAGGTTTAGAATTTCGGCCTTCTCCTTCACCATCATCCGTTACATTACCCATACTGTCAGCAAGAGAAGGTATTGAACTATTTGTAGCGTTCATAGATTTTCCGTATGACCAAAATTTAGTGGGCTTGTTTTTAGAATCTGCAGATAAAATATTGCTTTCAAATTTGTTAAAAGAATCTTTCATTGACCTTTTGACAGGTGCTTTCATTTCGCATAATCAGCCTCCACCAGCTTGAACAGTCCCCTGCTGACATGCAAGATCCATGGATTCATGAGGTTCTCTCCATACCCGTACACGTCCATCTGCCCGATACAATTTGAAACGAGACTTTTCCGACTAGGCAACATGTTTCCAGTCATCAACAGTCCAATGTCAGTGTTAACGGGCCCAGGCGAGGCGTAAGGCTTTGCGTCGTGCAGTCATCAAGGATACACGAGTTGGTCTTCAGCTCCGAAAGCCCGTATTGATGATGTTTCGTTGAATGGTTCGCATGCTGACACTTGTTGATGGCCTGCATTGGAATGGTTCAAATGGCTCTGAGCACTATGGGACTCAACTGCTGAGGTCATTAGTCCCCTAGAACTTAGAACTAGTTAAACCTAACTAACCTAAGGACATCACAAACATCCATGCCCGAGGCAGGATTCGAACCTGCGACCGTAGCGGTCTTGCGGTTCCAGACTGCAGCGCCTTTAAGCGCACGGCCACTTCGGCCGGCAACTTAAATTGGAAAGACCACATAGATAATATTGTGGGGGTGGCGAAAAAAGACTGCGCTTTGTTGGCAGAACACTTAGAAGATGCGAAAACCCACTAAAGAGGCAGCCTACATTACACTTGTCCGTCCTCTGTTGGAATGTTGCTGCACGGTGTGGGATCCTTACCAGGTAGGATTGATGGAGGACCTCGAAAAAGTGCAAAGACTGGCAGCTCGTTTCGTGTTATCGCACAATGGGGGTGAGAGTGTCACTGATATGATTGGGGTGGCAGTTACTGAAACAAAGGCGGTTTTCTTTGCGGCGAGCTCTATTTACGAAATTTCAATCACCAACTTTTTCTTCCGAATACGAAAATATTTTGTTGACACCCACCTACGTAGGGAGAAATGATTATCATAATAAAATAAGAGAAATCAGAGCTCGAACGGAAAGATTTAGGTGTTCCTTTTTCCCACGCGCCATTCGAGAGTGGAACGGTAGAGAAGTAGTATGAAAATGGTTCGATGAACCCTCTGCCAGGCACTTAAGCGTGAATTGCAGAATAACCATGTAGATGTAGATGTAGACTGAAAGAAAATGGTGACAGCACACACACACACACACACACACACACACACACACACACACACTCATCCTATCGGTTTATTATTTCGGGAGAAAAAGGGAAGGACAGTTACAGTAGCATTTTAAACATGAGTGGGGGGCTCAGAGACGTAGCAGAACGCAATGGACTTTGCACAAGTGCGTCTGAATTCGACAATTAACAGGCCTATTTAGTGTTAAGATATGAGAAATATGTAAACTGTGGCTGATATGAACGCAGGCAGCTGCTCACTATATACTGTAGGAAATTTATTGATTGCATGATAAATTAAGATGCCAGAGACATTGAGATGAGGTTACTTTCAATGAAGTGAAATGAAGAGGTCACATAGACACCCTTCAATGGTTATTTCTGTGACGTTTAGCTGAGTTATAAAAAATTGTTGTAGCTTAACATATCTAGATTTGACGAAAGCTCTCTGGTTTCCGTCTGACTAGCAAATGGTTCAAATGGCTCTGAGCACTATGGGACTTAACTTCTGAGGCCATCAGTTCCCTAGAACTTAGAACTACTTAAACCTAACTAACCTAAGGACATCACACACATCCATGCCCGAGGCAGGATTCGAACCTGCGACCGTAGCGGTCGCGCGGTTCCAGACTGTAGCGCCTAGAACCGGCCACCCCGGCCAACGTCTGACTAGTAGTGTTAAAATATCGCGACGTTTCGAAGAGTGTCACACTCATCGTCTTTTGGCGAAGTGTGCTTCCCTCCATCTGGCTACGGGCGGCTGCGGGCTGTCTGGCTCACGGGCGGAGGGGTTGGTGAGGTTGGAGTGGGCTTTCCGCGTCTTGCACGCTGGACGGTGGTGGTCGCGCCCTCGTCCCATTGCCGCTAACGTGGGATTCCGCGCCGCATCGGTTGGTATCCTTCGTCCCTGCTGACCGGATTCTTGTGAATCCTAATTTCAGTAAATTCCTTTATAATGCTCCCCCCAACAACCCCTCATAGCCCCTTGGTGTTATGAAAGCCAAACGTGTGGTCTTCCTTGATGCTACGTTTACTATCGCTGATTTCTCTTGAGTGTCCAGTCATACACGGCTAATGTGCTTCGCGCAGCGGTTCGAAATACAGGGCTACGCTAGCGCAATATGATGGTGGCCACATTCGCTGCCGATGATGTACATCACAGGTGTAGTGTGTCTTTCGCCAAGCCAAGGTACTCTTTCCTCTTAGGCGGTGGTCAGAAACCGGTTTTTACGTCCTATGTGCAAGTAGCCTCATCGTTTTGCTTGAGAGACGTCCCAAGTCCCCAGTTTACTGAATCTTTTCTCTTCTCGAATGCACTACTAGCCCGTACCAATTTTTGCGGAACGCTTCCTTCTCATGTTGCATTTCGGCTGAGAGGCTTTCTGTATGGCAGATGAAGCGTGCACTATGTACTAAGGTTGTTAGCATTGTCTTCCGTTTCTCTGAATGGTGGCAACTCGTTGCATGCTGTTACAGCTATGTGTGGGTCTTCTTACTATATACTGCATGGCCTAGTTTACCATCTGTCTTCTTTATTACTATGTCCAGGAAAAGGAGACAACCATCTTCCTCTGTTTCCACAGTGAATGCTGTGTCTTGATCGATGCCGTTAAGGTGGTCCACAAACTTTTCCAACGTCTATCTGCCATCCTCCCGCCCACAAAAGTACAGGGTGTACATAAAGTCCGGGAACACTTTCAACTATTTATTGCACAAGAACTAAACACTATACAGATGTCATACATATTGCGTTTTGAAGAGAAACTCTGAAAGTTTCTTTTTTTTTTTTACAAAAATTGATGTGCGAACCATGAGTGACCCGATAGACGTCCATACGGTAATCGAATTCTTGCCATACCCGTCCCAGCATGACATCGTTGACTGTGGCATTTGCTTCCCGTATTCTCTCCCGGAGCTCTGCTACATCACGTGGTAGAGGCGGTACTTACACCAGATCTTTAATGTGTCCCCATAGAAAAAAGCCTCAGGAAGTGAGATCTGGTGATCGGGGAGGACATGTCGAACTCCAACACACAAAAATGGTTCAAATGGCTCTGAGCACTATGGGACTTAACTTCTGAGGTCATCAGTCCCCTAGAACTTAGATTTACTTAAACCTAACTAACCTAAGGACATCACACACATCCATGCCCGAGGCAGGATTCGAACCTGCGACCGTAGCGGTCGTGCGGTTCCAGACAGTAGCGCCTAGAACCACTCGGCCACCCCGGCCGGCTTCCAACACACAGAAAGCTCGCTCCGCATCTGAACTCGCCATGTTTGCGACTAGCGCTGACTATCGGCAAATTACCAAACTACGCTGTGACGGTATACATAAAAAAATACTTTCACGGTTTCTCTTCAAAATGACATGTGTATGATATCTGTACAATGTTTGGTTCTTGTGCAATAAAGTGTTCCCGGACTTCATGTACACCCTACATTGTCAACGTAGCGCTACTATATATAACCACTTCCGCATATCTCGGCACTTCGCCAGTAGATGATGGGTATGAAACTCTTCGAAATTTCGCGGTATTTGAGCATTTCATTAATAGTATATGCATTCACACGTATTTCGATTTGGTTGTAGCAGTTCCTTCCAGCGCTTTCCATTAGTCACATTCAGTAATTTGCATCACTATTTTCACATTGTGTAGTGCTTCACCAGCGAAGATTCTGAGCTGCTGCAGCGAAACACTGAAAAAAAAAAGATGAAAAACTCAATAACTGGAACAAGGAATTGACCGGTAACCTCATATGTTGTTGGAAGCTAGAAACAGTGCCAGAGTCTCGGGAACGGCAGAAACAACTTAATTTACCGTGTAAGTCTCCCCGCTGTATGTGAACCGAGTTACGAGTTGGCGATTGTGTTACGGCAGCTCGCGCTCTGAAGTTCAGTCACTGCACGTCAGATCGATAGAGCCACGTCGCGTCGCGCTCTCTCACGGCTGGGAAACCACGACTTCGTACGGACACGTGTCACACCCGCAAAGCCGCATCTTCGCCCGGCAGCACCGCTGCCGTGGAGAACGTTTTGTGTCCAGTTAGGCAGAACGGTTCATCTGATTGTGAGGGCAAAGCGCGGGAGCTGGACACTATGGTTTGTGAATAAAGACACTACAGTGGAGGGAAGGTACAAACGACTCTAGATTCGGAAGACATGTAGAACAGAGTACCAGCCATAGGTGTCCACAAGCGGTGAGAGGGGACCAGAGCGTGCACTCGTCCAATTTTGCTGACAGGTGGGGTACACTTTTTATTAATTACAAAATTTTATTGTATTCGCAGAAATGATTGTCTCTCATTGTACTCAGCCACATTCATGGGGCAAGACAGTGGCTTTCGTAAATACTACCTAATTTGGTTGTTCATGTTGTTCTCTGAAAGTCAAACTGTTTTCTTGCCGTGGCGGCAGGTTCGGTGTTGTCTTCCAATCTTGGAGGAACATTGCCGAAATGGAATATCCGATCTTTTCTCTGTCACTTCCTTGGACATCCCTTAGTGAGATACAGAAAGGACCAGTTACAACACCTACTACAGTACAAACATTGCTGCATTATGAAACTTCCTGGCAGATTAAAACTGTGTGACGGACTGAGACTCGTACTCGGGACCACTTGCCCGCGAAAGGCAAACGTCCCGAGTTAGAGTCTCGGTTCGGCACACAGTTTTAATCTGCCAGGAAGTTTCATATCCGAGCACCGCACACTCCGCTGCAGAGTGAAAATCTCATTATGAATTGCCGGCCGCGGTGGTCTCGCGGTTAAGGCGCTCAGTCCGGAACCGCGCGACTGCTACGGTCGCAGGTTAGAATCCTGTCTCGGGCATGGATGTGTGTGATGTCCTTAGGTTAGTTAGGTTTAAGTAGTTCTAAGTTCTAGGGGACTGATGACCACAGAAGTTAAGTCCCATAGTGCTCAGAGCCATTTTTTTTCATTATGAATTGCTGCATTATACCTGCCCGACACCCGTCCGCAAATCCAACAACAATAGCCCTTTCACTTGTTCACGTCTTAATCTCGGTATGACCTGTCAAGGCTTGCTTGGACTTAAGTTTTACACGGTAGAGTGATTGTAGCAAAGTATGCTATACTGTAGATGTGTTCACCTTTACTTCGCCTGTAGGCCCAAGAAACAGAATAAAATACAAAATTTCTGCCCTCAATGAAAGGAAAAAATGGTGAAATATCAAGATCTAGAAGGTTGACCTTCTTAAACTGTATGAGAGTGCAACCATGCTCGAAATCCAAATGAGTTCAATTATCCGGTTGCCAGGCCTGCACAATAACGTGCCAAACAAGGAAAACAAAGACGATTTTGCTTGACTCTTACGCTGTAAAGAGTTTGTTCTACCAACGAGTTTCATATTTTTTCCGAAGATTTGCTACAGTCATATTCATATTAATGACAAAAAAGATGTACTTTGGATATGCTAATGAAATATACCTACCTTTAAGGTATAGGCTGTAATCTAGGTGGAATCTATCTTGAAAAATATATCGATTGGATAACTGTTAAACGGTTAAGACACAATGACTTTGTGTAATTCAGAAATGGTTCAAATGGCTCTGAGCACTATGGGACTTAACATCTCAGGTCATCAGTCCCCTAGAACTTAGAACTACTTTAACCTAACTAACCTAAGGACATCACACACATCCATGCCCGAGGCAGGATTCGAACCTACGACCGTAGCGGTCGCACGGTTCCAGACTGAAGCGCCTAGAACCGCTCTGCCACCAACGGCCGGCTTGTGTAATTCCTGTCAAATATATTTATTGCGCGACGACACGTTTCCAAACTCAACCAGTCAGTTGCATCAAAAAGGAACTTCTGAAATCTTGCAGCTCCGCTCCCCCCCTCCTCCTCTCCCTTTGGATAAATTTCGGTGGACGCCCACATTACCAAATATGAGTGCCTACGACTGCAGAGGTACGGCGTTCACGTAGGCACAGCGAAGCCCTCTCGTGTGTGACTACATTGCTCTGAGCTACCCTTAAGGTCAGACAATTAAGAGCCTCTTGGTACTACTCTACTGGTCGACGTCAGAGCCAACGTCTTGCTGCATCAATAACCGTCACATCATCCACGTACTGATTCCCGCAAAGTGCATCCTTCATTGTGTCAAACAGATGTAAGTCAGACGGGGTAGGATATCTAACTGTAGGGTGGATGAGGGAGAACAGTGAAGCTTTGTGAGCTGCTCTCGGATGCAGACTTCTGTGAGGCTCTGTGTCGTCATGCAGAGGGGGAATTTGGTATGCATTTTCTTGGCGACGAACCCCTTGATGTCTTTTCTTGAGTTTGTGAGGTAATGGGAGAGTTGTGGCGCCCTGCAAATATTCCATGTTCTGAGTTGGCGTGGTCGCACGGGCCACAGGGCCAGCCAGGGCCGGCAGCAAACACGTGGTGCCGAACGTTAGCCGGACGAGAGGGGTAGCCCCAGCGCATGGTCCAGCCACATGGCTGGGAATTATTCATCTATGTCTTTGTTTATATCCGATATATACTATTCATGAAGAGATTGTTTAAATATTTACTGTGTTTTAGAAAGCACAGAGACATTAGGCTACTGGCCTACTTTTTGTTGCTATTCCTTTGATATATGTTTATTTAATTACTACGCCTATTTTCACTCATTGCTTTCATATGGCATCATATTTTGGGGTAATTCATCACTGAGGAATAAAGTATTTATTGCACAAAAGCGTGTAATCAGAATAATAGCTGGAGTCCACCCAAGATCATCCTGCAGACATTTATTTAAGGATCTAGGGATATTCACAGTAGCTTCTCAGTATATATATTCTCTCATGAAATTTGTTATTAACAACCAAACCCAATTCAAAAGTAATAGCAGTGTGCATAACTACAATACTAGGAGAAAGGATGATCTTCACTATTCAAGATTAAATCTAACTTTGGCACAGAAAGGGCTGAATTATACTGGCACTAAAGTCTTTGGTCACTTACCAAATAGTATCAAAAGTCTGACAGATAACCCACAAGTATTTAAGAAGAAAGTAAAAGAATTTCTGAATGACAACTCCTTCTAGTCCATAGAGGAATTTTTAGATATAAATTAAGGAAAAAAAAGAAAAAAATATTTTAAAAAATAAAAAAAAATTAAAAAAAATAAAGTTGTTATATTAACTTAAGTATGTTGTTAAATTAACCTAATTATGTCATGTATTGGAAAATTTGACTCGTTCCACATCATTACGAAATATCGTATTCATGATCCATGGAACTAGTATTAATCTAATCTAATCTAATCTAATTTGTTTATGTATTCAATAATGTGTGTTAGAGCGTGTTTATGGTCCAGCCGTAGGAATATTTATTTAATTTAAAGTTATTTAAATGTAACTCCAGTATATCGTATTTGTTTAGATATGTTTGTGAGTGTACATTGGCTTGGAGACTTGGAGGGAGCGCTCCAGCCAATCACAGCGCTCGTTAATGGTGAGACTGTATGGAAGTGGGTCAAGAGCATCGTTTTGAGAGAGGACAGGGCGGTTCTGGACAGTATGGCACAGAACACGGCAGTGCTGGACAGTACGGCGAGCGACGCACAGTCGGCGGAAAGACTTGGACAGTGGAGCAGTTTGCACGTGGTCGTGGAGGATAGAAATATTTCGGAGTGCCGACCTGTGCACTTGTGTGATTACCGTGGCTTCTGCAGTGAATTCGTAGTTTGCATTCAGCAGTGAATATCTCGCGAGCTATGTTGTTGTTCGTAGCTAATTACGTGAAGTAGGAATCTGTTGTTGCCCTGTTATTCAACTTATATTTTACTTAATTTTTGGACCATCGACACCAATGGTTTTGCAGAAATATACCGCATTCTCAAAAGTACTTCTACTATCGTACTCATAATTTAAAGTCGTTAAGATAATACCTGCAGATTTTATTTTATTTGCAATCTTTCATTTATAAATTTATATGTTACATTCATAATTCACAATTGCCGAGTGATGGAAACCTTCAACCATTCGATTCATGTGTGTGTTCTTATCGTATACTGTAGACTCAGCAGTATTTGGCCTGTAATGCTACGTATCCCAGCTCCTAGACAACGAAACCAGCCAAAACTTTTAATATTTCAACGTTGAGTCGGAGGGTACGTAGTTGAGGGCCACACTAATATCATTTCATTTATTATTTTGAAAGCCCGCAAGTTTCCTTAGGCTATCACAATAAATTTCAGATTTGATTGTTGCAACTGGTGGACGAATGTGTCAGCCCTATCAACAGAGACAAGTCGGCCAGTGAGATGTTTTACTGCGATCTCTCAATCATCTCAAATGAGAGTGTCCGCACGTTTCAACACTGCAGGACTCACAGCTGTGTGCTGCCGATCAGAACTTGCGAGACCGGACAGGTTTGCACGACCCTGTTACAGTGATGACAGACGCTTCGCCCAACGACTCACCGTGCTGTTGTTCGCTGCCATGTCTGCGTAGACATTCTACACGTGCCTACGAATATAAGTGTATCCGATACTTCGGTTTTCCGTCAAAAGAAACTCAATGACAACTGTATACTTAGAATCCACCTTTGTTACAGACTCTATTTTGAAGGCTACGTGTAGCACCGCCACCTATTGAAACCGCACGAAACTATAGGGGCTGAACGTGTTACACGATATCCCACAACGAATTCATGTATTTTCAATTGGAAAGAAAAAAATACGTGCATGACATTGTCGTGTAACGGTTTGAACGATATGAATAAAATGATCCTTGTAAATGAGTCCCACATGTTGGTTTTTACAGGAAGCACTGAAGGATTAAGAATTAAAGGCCATTTTAACCACAGTTTATTATAATTATTGCTTGTAAGTACATATTTAATCATGCGAGCAAAAATTACAGATTACAAAATTACAGAGGACAGGAACTACCAGTTTAAAATACTGTAACACACTTAAATCAGACGTAAGTTGGTTTGGCAAAAACTACAAGGAACAGGGGGGTCGGGAGAGATCATTGTATCAATACGTTGGTTCGAAAATATATAACCGGGGGCGGGTGTGCAATAATTAGCCTGATCGTGCCGGGAAGTCATATGAAATCCGCATGTAAAAACTAGAGTCCGCTCGTTAATGGATGAGACGTCGAATCTGTGATCAGTTGTTAATTCACACAGCATAATAGAGGGTGGTTGCAATGTACCAGAAAAACGCCATCCGGTTAGCCTAAGCAGCCACGTAATTTCGCCATAGCTTATCAGTGGGAGCGTCGAGTCGTGCGTGCGGCGGAGTCTCCTGCCGGGCACTAACCATTCAGCCACTGTGTGATTGGCTGACCCTCAGAAATACAAGTGAGGCCTCCATCGCGCCTCCGAAGTCCATTTCTCCGTGTATCCACGACACGAGCGTCTACTTGCCGTGCCTTCATACGGAGAGCCCCCAAAAATTCTGTTTCCACTCTGACCTGTACAACCTCCACAGAAAAGAATACTCCACCAATTAGAAGGCTACGTTAAACTTCGACCACAGAGATTATTTTCAAACAGCGAACCAAAATCCCTCATAGTAAATGTTTTATAAGTTATCCAATGGGATTTCATCTGGCGCGTACAGTTGTGAGAGAGCCGAGTCCCAAACTCCCACAGCTCAGGTATCTTTTCTGTTGCCCAATGGCCCAAATGCGAAATGTGTAGAAAACAGCTTCCTAAACTCACACTTAAAGTTACTTTTTTAGAACAGCCAACGGGATTCCTCCTCGCCTTGCGAGAGAAATTAGTCTTTACTCCATGCTCAGTGCCGTTAGGCCACTAAACTTCCTCCTCCATTAAGGGAGAAGAAAAAAAGTTTACAATAAACAGTCGCCGAGCTGCCCAAGAGAGAACAGACATGAAAATCCCTCAACCAGCCTGGGACACTCAGTTTTCCTACGCAAAGCATTACTGGCGGAAACGATCATTCCACCAGGTGTTCTTTAAGCAGAGGGACCGACTTGTAAAAGTAATTTATACTGCACTGGCCGGAAGTGCAGCACCGTTCATCATATCGGCTATTTTTAGACAGACTCTGGGACCACGCAGCTCTTGCCCGCGTTCGGTGCTATCTAGACTGCTCGTGTACGCTGCAGCCCATCCGGACAATACAGGTTCTTGCAACTGCATACCTAACGTCTACGGTCCAGGTTACTGCTCCTGCTCGGTTTTAAAAAAATATGAAGCTGCCTGTTCTCCTTAGGGACCTCTGGGTGGGGTGGGTGGGAGGATGAGGAGTTGGCCAGCCGTGGCTCCTGTCCTCTCCTTTTGTGAGGACCCATCCAAGTCTCTCTCAAGTTCGTACAGCACAAATACTCGTACAGCACATGCTATTGACTACAGAGTTGGAGACAAATTAAGAGATATGTCAGCGGCTCAGTCTTCGCACTCACCGATATCACCGACATTATCAACACGACACATTCATCGAGTGTGCGCACCGATAGCTGAATGGTCAGTGTGACGGACCGCCGTCCTAAGGGGCCCGGGTTCGATTCCCGGTTGGGTCGGAGATTTTCTCCGCTCAGCGACTGCGTGTTGTGTTGTCTTCGTCATCATTTCATCCCCATCCGGCGCGCAGGTCACCCAATATGGCGTCGAATGTAATAAGACCTGCACCAAGGCGGTCGGACATGCCCCGTAAGGGGCCTCCCGGACAATGACGCCAAACGCTCATTTCCATTTCATTTCCATTCATCGAGTGGTAGAAACATGAAACAGACTTCAATAAAATTAACCAAAAGCAAGGATATATGAGACGTTTCAATCTACCAATTGACTGACGCGTTGATTTTGTGTTAAAATTCCCCTGCACGACGAGCCCAAATAATAAATCCACTCAATGATCTTCATTGAGAATGGTTCCACAGATGCGATGAATTGTTTAAATGCTTTAGTCCCGCCAGTAGCTAGTTTCTCCTTTATTGGTTGTACAGTTTGTGTCTTAAGCCATTGTCAATAGCTTACAAAAAAAGTAAACGATTACACACGATGACATACAAGTTTGTGCACCTGTGTATATTTAAACATCGTCTTGCCTTACTTCCAACCGACCTTCAGCGATTCTGGACATTCCGTGCTATGTATTTATCCTGGTAATGCTGCCACTCGGCGCCAGTCAAGATAAAAGCACCATCCCGTCGCTAGGTCAGTAGCCAGCAATTGTATAAAATTCAGTTCTTTGGAGATATGCTGGGTTTGGTTGTTTGGTAAGGAGTACATAATGTCGTACTACTGACAACTGTTAGTAATCTCATATCTATAAAAGGTAAATTAAATTCGAAATAACGTGATTGTGGGGTTTACTGCATAGCCTTAGCCTTGAATGGATACGGTTGTGTGCTTTACGGGAAGTTTTGATGCGCATTAAGTTTGTTATGCGCTGATTAGCAGAACATCAGATTCGTTATCTGTTTGAGAATACTAATTTGAGTAGCGTTTCGTCAGTATTTACTATACTTCGTGGACATTTCCGCTGTAAACTCCCGATTTTTGCACAGAGACAGCTGCCGTGAAAACCAGACAGCGAAAAACATTATGAACCTTATTAAATTTAGAACGTCTCTGTGCAGAGGCCCTTTTGGCTTGTATGGACAGAAGGAGGAGGGAAGGAGAGAGTGAGGACTGATGGAAAATAAGTTAGGCTTCTAAAAGAAAAAAAAGGGAACCTCATCCGAAACAAGTTCTGGAAGAGCGAAGCAGTTGCTATGATTACTGGCCCACAGTGGAAGTCTTGACACCACAAACATATCAATATGAACACTGCAACAGCTGAACTAAAACGAAGTGCAGAAAATGCAACCACTACCTGTGTCTTGCAAAGGGAAGAATTGTTTCAAGCTCTTTCACAAAAAAAATAAAGAAGTCATTGTACTATAAAAGTTTTAAATTTGCTGTGATTATTACATTTTATGCCATAAAATGTGAGTTGTAAACTGTGAAACATTTCACTAGAATTTCTATCAGATAAAAGTAAAGCAAGAACGTGCTTTTCTTCATTAATTTTTCTCATAGTATCAGATATGTTGCATTAAGTCAGAGTCCAACTAAGCTGAAAGAAAACGTGACCAGCGTTTCCCTGTAGAGAGGGAACAACCATTATTTTATTTAATTTGGCACAAAGTAAAGTGTAGGGAGAACGGACTAAGAGCTGGTAAAATGGGAATGGTACGGAAAGCGCGTTAGTGAGCTATTAGAGGCCAGAAGCTTTGGAATTAGCATAATCGAGCATACTTTGCTGCACGGCAAGAGTGAGTCTTGAGTGTGGCTGCCGGGTGTTCAAACTACCCAAACTGGACGGAAACGGCCAAGGGTACCTACTAACCCCTTCCAAGAGCCGCACGCGACACGACAGGCAGCGGCCTAATCGAACGTACCGGAGCTGAGCCGTGCTTGACGCTCGAACGTTCACTGCGTGAAAAATTCCAGGCCAATCAGATTTCACCATTTTCAGAAGTTTAAACGGCCAACAGGGAACTACGCTGGGCGTTGGCCAAAACACCTTCACCTTGTCCCAGAGCCATAGGATCGTTTATAACGACCCACTCTTGGCCAGCCACTCTTGGCCACTTGGTGACAGACCGAGCTGGGAAGTAGACGTATTCTAGTACCACAAACAGATAATGCATGTCCTTGGTGAGAAGGGGATCAGCAAAGTTGGATTAACTGTTGATGGTTCAAAATGGTTCAAATGACTCTGAGCACTATGGGACTTAACTTCTGAGGTCATCAGTCCCCTAGAACCTAGAACTACTTAAACCTAACTAACCTAAGGACACCACACACATCCATGCCCGAGGCAGGATTCGAACCTGCGACCGTAGCGGTCGCACGGTTCCAGACTGTAGCGCCTAGAACTGCTCGGCCACTTCGGCTGGCAACTGTTGATGATCTGCATTTACTGCAGTGATGCTTCCTACTCTTAGAACCGTAGAAATAAGCTCATTTCTCTTATAGCGGCACTACAAGTCGGCCACTCGGGTCAACATAATAAACTACCAATTAAAAAAAAAAAGCCTGTTGATATATAGGATGTTTTAGAATTACACCGACAGACTTCGAAGTCTGGGGATACAATACCTGTGTCCGGAAACGTCATACAACGGCGCTACAGAGCGTCGAAGTTATAGGCGCCATCGCTTGCAGCGAGGCCTCCCCTTCGGCAGCAGTCGTGACATTGTACACGAATAAACCACGGGCAGGCCGAGAGCTTTGCATTTTGTTATTCCTTGATCACGACGCATTGCCACATTCACCAGTGAAGCAGCTGCTGCGTAGATAACCCTTGTCCCCTATGAATGCGATGCTCTCTTGCTGTGTTGGCTGATGGTGTCGGACACGGGCTTCTATCCGCAGTGTACTGTCTCCAGGAACCCTCTATACAATCTGCGATGTTTTTGCGGTATAATGCGTAGGATGTAACAGACAGGGAAAGACAGCTTCGAAATTAAGGGGGGGGGGAGGGGGGGAGGGGGCCTGAACGTCGGTCTACGCAGCAGCCATCGTCGTCTACTCCACTGCGGTGTGCGGCAATCGGCCGCATTACATGAGTAACGACAGGCATTCCGAGACGGCGGCGCCTTTATTGAAAAGGACAGGAACCATGAATGCAAGGAAACGGGAAGGAAATATATGTGTAGACACTGTGGCAACCATCAGACAACAGGATTCAAGGAATGTACGTAACCATTTATTTCGTTGGTGAAGCATATTAAATACATTGCACAAACTAAACAACACGCGAAACAAACGTTAAAAAATAAATGTTTCCAGCGCGATCGACACTTTTTTCTTCACTTGTTTAAATTAACGGACAGCTGTTACTCCTTGCAACAATGCTTTTACCATTTACAAATTAAATACAATTATACAAAGTAGGTACTCAAAATACATACCTCCAGCATCACAGCATGCGTAACATCTACATATCATTGACAGCCGCACTCGCACAAAGATATCGGGCATGGTGCGAACATCATCACATGCAGAATGTATCCTCACCACTAGGTCTTCTGCTGTCTTCACCGGGCTTTCATACACCTGTAGTGGCAACTTCTGCCACCGAATGTATCAGGACGAACAAATGTAGCGGGAAGAGGTAGAAGGCACCGTATTAAGACTCGTCTGAGCTTTCCAAGTGATTTATTGTTTCCAACTAAAGTGCCATGTTCCCCTAGGTCTGTGTCACTGGGTCCCGCAATGCTTAGGACCCCATTTCGCTGTCTGCGAAACGGCTTGGCGCGGAATGGCTGCCTCGCCGACGTGACTGAGATCAGAGCGACAACAAGTGCCCACGATCCAGTGTCCGAATCTGCGGCCCTCGCCTTGGGATGCCTTCGGCGTGTGTTGGAAGCCAGGATGACTGCCCGCGGAAGCGAGCCGCGCGTGGCTCGCCGCTGGCTGGCTACGGGCCCCGCGTTGGCCTCAGAGGGTCGAACCAGCGACCCACCGTGGACTGGACCACTGGCATCGCATGTGCTGCTGCGTGTAGCTGGTGGTGTGACACGCCCCGCCTTCCAGGAGACCTGCCAAACTTGAATCAATCTCGTTAGAAACCCGCACCTATTTATATACAGCTGTGCACCTCTGTTTTGCCATACGCACTGTTTCGTGTCACGTACTCATAACACGCTAAGTTGGCCAGTGGGCCCCTTCTGCTTGTGATTTGCGATATGCAAAACCACTGTGTATACTCTTTCAGCAATTCGACGGCCCTGTGAGTAGGGGGACAAGGGGGGAGCCACCCCACTCTCCATTGTTGCCACATTTATTCAAGATGGCGGCGATGACGTCATCCAAGATGGCGGCATGTAGACTTGGCAACATCGCATGACGTCATCCAAGATGGCGGATTTTGGCGGGAGAATAGTTCAATCGTGCTATGTCCACTAACCTAACCTCAAGAAAAAATGGTGGGAAGTTTGAATTTTGGCAGGAAAATAGTCCAATTGTGCTACGTCCAATAACGTAAGCCACCAGAAGAAAAAATGGCGGGAAGTTTGAATTCCAACAGGATAATGCATGCAAAGACAGTACTTGTCTCTTTATTATTATTGATTATCGTTCATTAACATTCATTATTATTTATTATTATTTATTATCATTCATTATCATTTATTGTTATTTATTATTATTGACCTGCCTCCACCAGAAAATTCATTTCAAATTCAAATTCCAACACAATAATGGCTGCAAAACCTTACTTTTGTTTATTATTGTTCATTATTATTTTTAACATTATATCATTCATTATCATTCATTGTCATTTATTATCATTCATTAAGATTCATTATCATTTATTATCATTTATTATTGTAATTATTATTATTTATTATTATAGGCCTACATCCACTAGAAAATTGCGCCAAATTGAAATTCCAACATGATAATATCTCGAAAACTGTACTTCTGTATATTATTATCAAAAATGGTTCAAATGGCTCTGAGCACTATGGGACTCAACTGCTGAGGTCATTAGTCCCCTAGAACTTAGAACTAGTTACACCTAACTAACCTAAGGACATCACAAACATCCATGCCCGAGGCAGGATTCGAACCTGCGACCATAGCGGTCTTGCGGTTCCAGACTGCAGCGCCTTTAACCGCACGGCCACTTCGGCCGGCATATTATTATCATTTGTTATTTATTCAAGATGTCTGATTTTCTCGGTGAGAAAGCCGTTTTCCCTACATCCATTACAAAAAATCTATCATAAGTTCAAATACCAACACCATAATTGATCACACTTACAATCTTTTTCCCTCACTTACCTTCTTTTTCACTGGTAGACTATCATAATCGCGTCAAATAATAAACTGCACTTGTAGTAATATAAGTCACGTCCATGATTTTGCAGGGGGGAAGGGACTGAAAACTTTATTTCAAGCAGTACAGTCATCACTTGTTCTCCAACACAGTCAGCACACACATCTTTGATATCGCAGCGCAGTCACCATGATGTCCGCACTCCAACTGAATTAGTTCAAATCCTCGCCACCCCCTGGCCAGCGCGCGGAGACACTGCCTACGCCTATCACGTGAGGTGGGCGGCCACTAGCGCGGGGGGCGAGCCCAGCGATCGCTGTCACGTCGTAAACATGTTTTCGCTGGACACGCTGGAACTTCTCGAGTTTCACGTCACAGGGAACCCTTGTCCGCTCACCACGTGCATTCGTCGCCTCCGCACGTTTCCCGCCAACATTGTCTGCCTCGGAGCTGAATCACCCTGCAACACTTTCGGCACCATGTTCAAATCTGTCGATCCCGACCGCTCACCATCCATCACATGTCCCTGTGCGAGCGAGAACTCAGTGCTACACTTTTTGCGGCAAAGTTTGCTCGACAGTGGAATCCGCCATGACTATATAACAGCACGTATGGACCGCACTAGAATGTCCGCTAATTGACTCGCTCTAGCGCGCGCGTAATAACTGTACAATCGCTGCGCCGCTGCCCCGCTTACGTCACACTCCCTCCATACGCGCGACGGACATAGCCTTCTGTAAATACCTGGAAAATGACTCTTTATTTCAGACGTTATGGTCATGCAGGTGTGTCCCAACTGACTTCTCTATGCTCACACAGCGAACCTCCAGAGCGCAGCTGACGTACGCGTGGCCGGCTGAGCCCGCTCCATCGACAGCTCCCTGGCCGGCTGACGTCAAGCGACCAATGGTGCCCGCACAGCCCCCACGGCCAGCACACCAGGTAGGCGGTGAGCGGAGTCTCAGAGTCCGACTACGTAAACATCTTTCGGCGCCCGCGAGCACTTAACGCTGGACACGATGGAACCTGTCGACCACATGCTGGACAAAGGATACGTTTGGTGCTAGAGTTTGACCGACAGTGGAATCAACCATGACCGTATAACAGCGAACAGCGCGTTTGCTTGTCGCGAGAACACTCGCTAATTCACTCTCACCACCCCGCTATATTAAATAATTGAATTTACAATTTCATATACATATGCAAACGTGTTCAACTCCCTAATTTCAACTACTTTTCGAGGACCAGAACGCCACCTCCTCCTCCTAGGAACCAGCGCCAAGTTTGAAATCTGCCAGTAAACAAAGCTCACTTGCGCTCCCGCCACCAACCTAAGAAAATTGTTTCAAACTAAGCCACCAGCACTCAACCTCTTCCTACACGTTTCTGGTAAACGGACTCACCCTGCACTAGGTCCATGGACCGAGGAACGAATTTACTTTATTTAGGAATGGAGTATATGTATCACACCGATATGTCCCACTTCATACAGACCTGCAAAACCCTCCTACATAACTCATTTACAATGTTCTAGACACACGCTTGCTACTTGTAAACAGTTAAAAATAGATCATAGCACAGCCTACAGACATGCGAACCACTTGTAAATAATGCAAAATATTTACCTCGAAATAGCCAAACAACTGCTAATTTTCGCAAATAATTTCAGTGCATAGGCTGATGGAAGGAAGAACGAGTGTACTTTATTTATTTGCTACATATCTTTTTCAAACTTTTACTTCTCATAGGTTTCGATATGTAAGGCTGACATAAGGCAGTTTCTGAACTCCAGTAGTGCACTACACTTGGCAACACAACCACACCCATCAAGATATTCATTCCGATCCAGACCAGTAACTCCTCTACAGATAAATTTGTCCAGTTATTTGTCGACTCACTCACATTCTGACCAGATTGCCGTTATTGCGCAGAAACAGCTCAGACCGCGCTGTACTGCTCGGGGAAGTAAGGAAGGGCTGCACTCTATTTATTTTGAGCCCTTATATTTAGTCGTGGAGTGTGTTTGTCACAAAACACCAGCACTGATCCGACTGTGGTCATCTGAGACAGGCCACAAACACGTAAACAACTCCTAATTTCACCACACAACAGCAAACAGCTCTTAAACAATGCAGTGCTCAATATCAGCAGACGAGCTCTGTATGCTTAAACTCTCCAAATAAAGCACTGCACAGCGCACAGACATGCTCGCAAAATAGTGCAACAGACACGCCCAGACACCACCAGCTGCCAAACCGACCAAAAGTCTCTGCTCGGCCTCCCCCAAACATGACCTCAACACACCTATCACTGGAGAAATTGATACCGCCTATGCGCCTTAGATTACGCTCCAAGGCAGGTCGCACGCGCGTGCGGTCGGCGGGGAAGGGGATTCCAGAGTCTCCAGCCAAGTTCATCTTCCGAGCGCTCGTGACATCCGACACATGTGAAAGCTGCATTGTTCTTCTCATGTATACCGCCGGCGTCTCAGGTCTGTACCTGCCTTCATGTCTACTCTCAGAATAGTTCATAGCTCGTTGACACATTCGATTATCGCGGCCGGGAAAACATTTACTACTCGCATGCAACCGAGATGGTGACGGAAAAACCAAATCACTCTGATCTTCGTTGCAGGCGCCTGTAATCTTTGAGAACACTCTATTTATTTTTTCGAACAACTTATTTAACCATACAGTGTATCTATCACGCTATCAACAAAACACCAATCCCAGATGTGCCCTGGGCCATGTTGCACAGCACCCAATCATAATTTCAGTACACACTATAGCAAACTGCTACTAAATAGTACATCACACAGATGTGTATATACGCTCAGTACTCGTGAACTATCCTAATAACGCATAGCAGAGCCTGCAGATCCGCTCGCAAAATAACTCAGCAGACGTGCGCAGATACCCCCACTCTGCACTCTGCCCACAGGATCGTGAAGTCACCCATCCGTCTGATTTCAGACCTCGCACAGCCACTGCTCGGCTTCCGCAAGCGTGAGTTGGCGCGGTCAACGCGCTCGTCAGCGGTCAAAGCACACACATACGTCCGTCCAGGACCGCGATCCCGAGCCGCGACCACCGACCGCGGGTGAAAGTCAACTTTATATCAACGTAGCATAGTTCCAAAGCGCAGCCCCCATACGCTACACACATCATAGCAGCACATGTCTTTACCTCCTATGACACTGTAGCACACTATACATTGCTCCTTACAAGACATTACACGGCCCTTTAGCTAAACACAACTACACATCCCTGCTCTCGCCTCGTCGCGTGACCAGCCATCTAAAAACCTTCTCAATATTATTCCTACTTTACAACATTAAAAAAAAAAAAAGATCTAATTTACACCTCCCTCCGCACCTAACCTCACACCCGTCCCACCATCAACATACGCAAACGTCCTCAACCCTATCTTGACACTCATATATCACCCCACAAACCATGCCCATCAATCAATTTACCATTCTCATCCCCTCTTTTCGAATTACAAACGTAGCCTCTATCTAAACACCAATCAATTCATCTTTCTCGCACTTTCAACAGTAAAATTAATTTTACAGACACCCTGAAGTACCAAACGCAATTAAAGATTCAAACTTTTATACAGTGCATCAGGCACATGCGAGAATATTCAAAGCCTGGTCAATATTTACCACCTCCACCTTCAATTAAATATTATTACTATTGCCGCAACATTCTGCCAGCGCTCGATTTGTACCTATTTTTCCGCTCTTAACTGTTGTCACTAGCGGTCGAATATCACTATCTATAGTTTGCATAAACTTCCACATAAAAAATAAATCTCGCCCCACCGTTTAGAGACTCCTGTATCCGAGCACATAGCGTCATTCAACTATCACTTGCTCTTATCTAATAACTCGTCCATCAAGTCTGGGGGCAAGGTCATCCCTTTCTTTCTTTCTTTCAGCAGCAGACAGCTTTTTTTTTATTTTTTTTTTTTTATGTGGTAGCTAAACTGCGCCATCAAATTAACATCACCATTCGCGAAACATATCTTCAAATATGTGAACACACTTACTCAATTACACAGCGGTCCCGCTGAGGACATGACCTTCAATATTACAGTTCTTAATCCAATAACCACCGAATAAAGTACTAAATCCTCAAACGAATCCCATAGTGCCTTACAAAGCGAGTGTCCGAGCGCCGCCGGCGCCATGTCAAAGCCACATAGCTGTCCATCTAAACAGCCGTCCACTCAGCCCCAGGACCAGAATGCTGAAGTGGGCTCTTCCTATACCTGCTCTCCAGCTATTGTCTAACGACATACAGTGCACAAATGGATTCCTGAATAGCGCAGATCTCTATCCCCCCCTTCCATCGCCAACAGGACAAGTAAACAGTGTCTCCCCCAGCCAGCGAACCCGACATCATTCACCCTTCGCTGATAATTTCCACTCGCATATATAAAACCATTTTCACTCCTGCCAAAACTCACTTAATAATAAAAAAGCATTCTCCCGTTCTAAGCATAGATGAGTATGCATTTATCTTCACCCACCTGATCTCTGCAATTTAAGTCAGAGAAAGACACATCTATTACCTTCTGCAACCTGTCTATAAACAGAACGATCTCAGTTACTACAACAGGACCTTGTTTTGACCATTCGCCGGAAATGTCCGCAATGTTGTACGCCTCAAAGTAGGTACAAGTACAACAGATCCTCAACACCCTATCATCTTTATCCTCTGCCATCAAACAGTGAAAAAGTCACGAAGGCACCAATGCGATCCACCTCCAGCTTGGACAAACGGAATTCACAATACTCCCCCTGAATAACTCAGAGTGCAACCATCCAAGAATTCCTAACAGCTCACCAAATCCAACACCTCAAACTACAAATGCCTATATGAACAAGATCATATTAAATATACACACGCTCTGCAGAGAGCCCTTTAAAGTTTGATCACCCATACTCTAAGCGAATGAGAAGCTTGTTCAAACAGTGTTTTCTAACACGCTTTTGCACACTGCCGAGCATTTCGTCTTTCTGCCACGACTTCGAAGTCATTGTCTGATTCTAAACAGACATTAACACGGACTGATGCATGGTCTCTCATAGGAAACTATACCTTGCACCTTATAAATCATATTCTTTCAGTTGATAGCATAACACTGAATGATTTTAAATAAAGGACACCCACAACACAGGGAAAATAGAAGAGCCTGCTGGCGTTGTAGCCACTTCCCTCGAAAGTGATTGACCACCCCTACATTTAAACTCATATGTCGCAGTGACCGAATAGTTTATAACTCTGCATTCAATTTCTAGTGATTGGTCATTTTTGCACACAAGTACAGGATCACCGTTTTCGGTTCTAGAAACCCTGGAATTTGCCGTCAATCAACCAAAATTTCTCCCCCAACTCAAGCAAGCATTGTCAGTCAATCATTATGTCGTACCCAATTTACAAATCTGATGGATAAGACACCACCCATCTACTGTAATATTATCCATCACAGCTGATATCACGAAAAATTTTACAATAAGTCCAACACAGGCCAATCATGTGACAGCTTGTTTTCTTAATTTCAGTGTCATAGCTAAACCATACACCCTCTACTTTGCAAGTATCATTGCTACCATTCATAGATGACTGCTCAACACATTCATTCACACTTAATTCTCGATCACATAAAGACGATCAAATTATACCAGACAACGCTATACATATTTCTAAGACCTCGCGCATAGTACTCGATCAATCTCTCTGCGTATGGCAGTCACAGAGCTATCTAGTCCTCTTACATTAAAAGACCATCCTCACCTTGGCATTGACCTACCTACCCCGCAGCATCGCTACCCAATTATTCCTCAACCGAGCAGACGAATACAGCCACACTCCACCTCTCTTGACCGAATAGAGCTTTCCTAGTCCTAATCCATCCAAGTGCACCACATTTCTCGAAATGCAACTAAATCTTAGAGCTTAGCACACCATATCAAACTATAGTAACAGATCTCAAAGTGCCTTAATTTAATAACATACAGTTAAGAAGAACAAGAACGGAGCGATATTTATAAACAACGTAGTTCGATAGATTTTTAAGCAAATCATCCAATCTATCATGTGTAAAGTATTGTTCTAGAGTCCATGATCGGTGCATCGAAGGTGCCGGTAGGAGGAGAGAGAGAGAGAGAGAGAGAGAGAGAGAGAGAGAGAGAGAGAGAACATAAACACACACACACTCCTAAGACAAGAACGTTCAGCACTTAAAAACTGGCAATAACCTTAGATCGCTTACTTTTCCGTCCTGTCAGACATACATCCTTCTCCCCGGTCACCTTACGCTGAGCTATCTCTATCCCAATCGTAAAACGTTTCCTTTCTGTGATACGAGCCCAATATAGCCCTGCGGACACGTCTAGTGCCCAATGATCACACCAGATCACGAGTCAGAAATAATACTATTACTCCATCAGGTCTATATAAAAATTATAGTTATTAGCAGCCGGTACATCCTACAAGCAAACAGATACGTATAACAGCAGCGTCCAACATGTGAAAATTAAAAGTCATCCCGTCACCGACTCTATAAACACCCGTCAGTCGGGTAAGTGTGTACAGAATGATTACAGCCCCTCACAAATACCCACAGCTAACTTAGTTATGACGCTGAAGTCTCGATTTTACACCAAGGATGCGACAGGATGGGGATCGTGTAAATCAAAATGCATTTAGAGGATTGTGTCAACCTTAATCACACATAAGATGGAAGTCCTCTGATGACCGACGGGTTCACCGCTAACGATCGCAAGTAGACAGCGCTTTAAACCACATACCGAACACGTAGCCGCATACGACTAGAACGCTGGCTATATCACGTGACTAAAGCATCCAATTAGAATACTGGAAAAAAAATCTACCATCGGCAACTTGTCCTTCTCTAGAATAAATGAGTCAACGTTTGAAGCGTACCTAGTTGCAGCTCTGTCTCAATCGATCATCCCGTACAACCTCTGTTATGATTTAACGCAGATGTGAGTAAGTTTAGACGTGAATGATTCTGTCCTCCTGAAAAGCATCAAATACAGTAGACAACTCGCGTGTATCACTGCTACCTCGGTAGACATACACTATAATACGAACTCAACGAGAAAAAATTGACTGCCTTCCTTATTCGGCTCGCTTCGAAGTCATCGTTTTCCTGCATTCCTCTTGTTGCTGCATGCTTGACTCCATGTACAAATTCCCCCTTGCGAACCAGAAGATAAGCAAGTACGTTCTCATTTTCACCGCATTTCGGTGTATATTAGGTTAGTTTATATCTATGCGCTAATCAGTTTTCGCATTTCTTTCGATTTTATGTCAGAACCATCCATGCGACCGCTAAATAAGTTATCGTTCTGTGTTCTAAAATTGTCTCTAAATCTAACCAAGGGGTATCCAGTCACCTCTACATTCGGAGAGCGCTTACTCTCTTTTCTGTGACTCTTTGCACATGCACGCCTCGCGAAATGCTCACAGGACCGGTGGTAGAGTAGGGTTAACGTTCGAATGTGGATCCGCCGCGAGTTATATAGAGAGCGAGTTATATAGAGTGTTCAGATGCGGATCCACAATACGCAGCGCACGGGGTAGTGTTTGAAGGTGGATCTGCATCTGGAGGTGACTGGATACGCCTAATATACTAACCTAATATACACCGAAATGCGGTGTATGTCTGACAGGACGGATAAGTAAGCGATCTAAGGTTATTGCCCGTTTTTAAGTGCTGAACGTTCTAGTCTTAGGAGTGTGTGTGTGTTTATGTTCTCTCTCTCTCTCTCTCTCTCTCTCTCTCTCTCTCTCTCTCTCTCCCTCCTACCGGCACCTTCGATGCACCGATCATGGACTCTAGAACAATACTTTACACATGATAGATTGGATGATTTGCTTAAAAATCTATCGAACTACGTTGTTTATAAATATTGAGAGAATGGTAAATTGATTGATGGGCATGGTTTGTGGGGTGATATATGAGTGTCAAGATAGGGTTGAGGACGTTTGCGTATGTTGATGGTGGGACGGGTGTGAGGTTAGGTGCGGAGGGAGGTGTAAATTAGATCTTTTTTTTTTTTTAATGTTGTAAAGTAGGAATAATATTGAGAAGGTTTTTAGATGGCTGGTCATGCGACGAGGCGAGAGCAGGGATGTGTAGTTGTGTTTAGTTAAAGGGCCGTGTAATGTCTTGTAAGAAGCAATGCGCAGTGTGCTACAGGGTCATAGGAGGTAAAGACATGTGCTGCTATGATGTGTGTAGCGTATGGGGGCTGCGCTTTGGAACTATGCTACGTTGATATAAAGTTGACTTTCACCCGCGGTCGGTGGTCGCGGCTCGGGATCGCGGTCCTGGACGGACGTATGTGTGTGCTTTGACCGCTGACGAGCGCGTTGACCGCGCCAACTCACGCTTGCGGAAGCCGAGCAGTGGCTGTGCGAGGTCTGAAATCAGACGGATGGGTGACTTCACGATCCTGTGGGCAGAGTGCAGAGTGGGGGTATCTGCGCACGTCTGCTGAGTTATTTTGCGAGCGGATCTGCAGGCTCTGCTATGCGTTATTAGGATAGTTCACGAGTACTGAGCGTATATACACATCTGTGTGATGTACTATTTAGTAGCAGTTTGCTATAGTGTGTACTGAAATTATGATTGGGTGCTGTGCAACATGGCCCAGGGCACATCTGGGATTGGTGTTTTGTTGATAGCGTGATAGATACACTGTATGGTTAAATAAGTTGTTCGAAAAAATAAATAGAGTGTTCTCAAAGATTACAGGCGCCTGCAACGAAGATCAGAGTGATTTGGTTTTTCCGTCACCATCTCGGTTGCATGCGAGTAGTAAATGTTTTCCCGGCCGCGATAATCGAGTGTGTCAACGAGCTATGAACTATTCTGAGAATAGACGTGAAGGCAGGTCCAGACCTGAGACGCTGGCGGTATACATGAGAAGAACAATGCAGCATTCACATGTGTCGGATGTCACGAGCGCTCGGAAGATGAACTTGGCTGGAGACTCTGGAATCCCCTTCCCCGCCGACCGCACGCGCGCGCGACCTGCCTTGGAGCGTAATCTAAGGCGCATAGGCGATATCAATTTCTCCAGTGATAGGTGTGTTGAGGTCATGTTTGGGGGAGGCCGAGCAGAGACGTTTGGTCGGTTTGGCAGCTGGTGGTGTTTGGGCGCGTCAGTTGCACTATGTTGCGAGCATGTCTGTGCACTGTGCGGTGCTTTATTTGGAGAGTTTAAGCGTACAGAGCTCGTCTGCTGATATTGTGTACTGCATTATTTAAGAGCTGTTTGCTATTGTGTGGTGAAATTAGGAGTTGTTTACGTGTTTGTGGCCTGTCTCAGATGACCACAGTCGGATCAGTGCGAGTGTTTTGTGACAAATATACTCCACGACTAAACAAAAGGGCTCAAAATAAATAGAGTGCAGCCCTTCCTTAATTCCCCGAGCAGCACAGCGCGGTCTGAGCTGTTTCTGCGCAATAACGGCAATCTGGTCAGAATGTGAGTGAGTAGACAAATAACTGGACAAATTTATCTGTAGAGGAGTTACAGGTCTGGATCGGAATGAATATCTTGATGGGTGTGGTTGTGTTGCCAAGTGTAGTGCACTACTGGAGTTCAGAAACTGCCTTATGTCAGCCTTACATATCGAAACCTATGAGAAGTAAAAGTTTGAAAAAGATATGTAGCAAATAAATAAAGTACACTCGTTCTTCCTTCCATCAGCCTATGCACTGAAATTATTTGCGAAAATTAGCAGTTGTTTGGCTATTTCGAGGTAAATATTTTGCATTATTTACGAGTGGTTCGCATGTCTGTAGGCTGTGCTATGAGCTATTTTTAACTGTTTACAATTAGCAAGCGTGGGTCTAGATCATTATAAATGAGTTATGTAGGAGTGTTTTGCAGGTCGGTATGAAGTGGGATATGTCGGTGTGATACATATACTCCATTCCTAAATAAAGTAAATTCGTTCCTCAGTCCACGGACCTAGTGCAGGGTGAGTCCGTTTACCAGAAACGTGTAGGATGAGGTTGAGTGCTGGAAACTTATCCTTTGTCCAGCATGTGGTCGACAGGTTCCATCGTGTCCAGCGTTAAGTGCTCACGGGCCCCGAAAGATGTTTACGTAGTCGGACTCTTGAGGCTCCGCTCACCACCTACCTGGTGTGCTGGCCGTGGGGGCTGTGCGGGCACCTTTGGTCGCTTGACGTCAGCCAGCCAGGGAGCTGTCGATGGAGTGGGCTCAGCCGGCCACGCGTACATCAGCTGCGCTCTGGAGTTTTGCTGTGAGAGCATAGAAAAGTCAGTTGGGACACACCTGCATGACCGTAATGTCTGAATAACGAGTCATTTTCCAGGTATTTACAGAAGGCTATGTCCGTCGCGTGTATGGAGGGTGTGTGTCGTAAGCGGGGCGGCGGCGCAGCGATTGTACAGTTATTACGCGCGCGCTAGAGCGAGTCAATTAGCGGACATTCTAGTGCGGTCCATACGTGCTGTTATATAGTCATGGCGGATTCCACAGTCGAGCAAACTTTGCCGCCAAAAGTGTAGCACTGCGTTCTCACTCGCGCAGGGACACGTGGTGGACAGTGAGTGGTCGGCATCGGCAGTTTTGAACGTGGCGCTGAAAGTGTTGCAGGGAAACGGCCGACCATTGTGAGATTCAGCTCCGAGGCAGACAATTTTGGCGGGAAACGTGCAAAGGCGACGAATGCACGTGGTGAGCGGACAAGGGGCCGCTGCGACATGAAACTCTACAAGTTCCAGCGTGTCCAGCGAAAACATCTTTACGACGAGACAGCGATCGCTGGGCTCGCCACCCGCGCTAGTGGCTTGCCACCTCAAGGGACAGGTGTAGGCAGTGTCTCCGCGCGCTGGCCAGGGGGTGGCGAGGATTTGAACTAATTCAGTTGGAGTGCGGACATCATGGTGACTTCGCTGCTATATCAAAGATGTATGTGCTGACTGTGTTGGAGAACAAGTGATGACTGTACTGCTTGAAATAAAGTCTTCAGTCCCTTCCCCCCTGCAAAATCAAAGCACGTGACTTATGTTACTATAAGTGCTGTTTATTATTTGATGCGGTTATGAAAGGCTACCAGTGAAAAGAAAGATAAGTGAGGAAGAAAGATCGCGAGTGTGATCAATTATGATGTTTTTATTTGTACTTATGATAGATTTTTGTTATGGATGTAAGGAAAATGACTTTCTCACCGAGAAAATCGGACATCTTAAATAAATAATAAATGATAATAATATATAGAAGCACAGTTTTCGAGATATTATCGTGTTGGAATTTGAATTTGGTGCAATTTCCTAGTGGATGTAGGCCTATAATAATAAATAAAAGTAATAACAATAATAATAAGTGATAGTAAATGATAATTGATGATAATGAATGATAATAAATGACAATGAATGATAATGAATGATAGTAAATGACAATGAATGATAATGAATTATAATGAATGTTAATAAGTAATAATGAATAATAATAAACAAAAGTAAGGTTTTGCCGCCATTATCGTGTTGGAATTTGAATATGGAGGGAATTTTCTAGTGGAGGCAGGTCAATAATAATAAATAATAATACATGATAATAAATGATAATGAATGATAATAAATAATAATGAATGTTAATGAATGATAATCAATAATAATAAAAAGACAAGTACGGTCTTTGCATGCATTATCCTGTTGGAATTCAAACTTCCCACCATTTTTTCTTCTGGAGGCTTAGGTTAGTGTATGTAGCACAAATGGACTATTTTCCTGCCAAAATTCAAACTTCCCATCATTTTTTCTTGAGGTTGGGTTAGTGGACGTAGCACAATTGTACTATTCTCCCGCCAAACTCCGCCATCTTGGATGATGTCATGCGATGTTGCCAAGTCTACATGCCGCCATCTTGGATGACGTCATCGCCGCCATCGTGAATAAATGTGGCAACAATGGAGAGTGGGGTGGCACCCCCCTTGTCCCCCTACTCCTGTGGCCTCTATTCTGTTTCGCAACTGTTGGTATGTGTAACTCACTGCAATCCGGCCCGCACCTGGCTGTAACTTGAGCTCAGAATATTACACAAAACTAACATTCCCTCTCCTAAACGATGGTACCGCTACACACCACATTCTTCAGATGGTTGAGGAGGAGTGAGTTCAGTGGGTTGAGATCATGTGACCAAGGCTGCCACATTACAGGGCCTCGACCAATCCAGCGATTCCCAAAAATCTGTCCCATCTGGGTTCTGGTGTGAGGGGGCTCCGTTGCACTGGAACCACATACGTCGGCAGAATACAAATGTCACCTCCTCCAGTAATTCCGACAGCACTGTGTGGCTGTTGCCTGTGAGCTGAGGTGGAAGCATGGAGGAGCCAATCAAAAAATCATGTACCGTGACAGCCCATATACTGATGGTGAAATTTTCCTGACGATATCTTTAGTGAGTGACGCGGGTGTTCGCCTCCATTCACAAATGGTTATTGTGGGCGTGAAGGACACCTCCCCTGTGAACAACACATACGCAGCATAATACGGCTGTCTGGAGCAACGCTGCAGGAGCCACTGCCAGAACTTCACTCGTGGACCAAAATCGTGGATCAACAGCCCCTGTGTCTCCTGAAGATGCAATGGAAGCTCTCCCTCCTTATGCAGCACTCGCGAAATCGCTGAGTGGAGGTTTTGCATTGCGGGTACCACAGTGCAGATGCTTGCGGATGGGTTTGCGTCGAAACTGTCTCGTACTTCCTCCGGAAATCGTACCTTGCGTACCCTTCACGAGCGGGCTCTGTCTTGTCAAAGCCCTGTGAAACCAGCCCTTTCATCCAGACGCCGATGGATGGTCGCAAACGTGAAGCAGTGCGGCTGATGTCTACTGGGATATCGTTGGCCATAGAAGAGTAACGCTGCATGCCCATTGCCTCTCACCTCACCATACGCGATATGCGTGTCGCCTTCCTCAGTTCAGGCGAGCGTCTGCTTGATGGGGCATGCAAGTGTGCGACAAGCTACTACGGAGCGCTGTGTTTGTTCTGCATACGTTTGTTGTTACTCTTTGGCGCTACAGTGTTGGTATACAGGCTTGGCCGCCTTCAGCGCCATCTAACTTCCAGACTGGTGTCAGGTACATTGCGAGATGTTCTGCCCTGTGTCTGTTCACCTACAAAGCCACGCCTGCTGCTGGAGGGAGGCCTGAGGACAGGCGCCGTCGCCTGTAACGTTGACGTTGTGTAACGTCGTCCAATGACGTTTCCGGTCACTCATTTTATTCTTCTACATCCTCTAGAAGTTCGTCGATGTAGATCTTGTTTCCAAGTAAAATTTAACGTAAATTTGCTTGTGGCAGATTTAAAGAATTATAAACTTAAATAAAGTATTGAAATTTTTCTTTCAGAGTTGACGACCAAAACAATATTCGTAGTCATAATTTACTTTCGGTGGATCTGTCGAAACGTAAGACTGCGTAGCTGCAAGGTGTTTGCTACAGGGGTGCGGATAAAACCAAATCCAGGTAGACCAAATAAAGTGTTGTGTGTGTGTGTAGCAACTTGTGTGGCGTACCAATCCTGGAAACCGAACCCCATTATCCACACCTTGCTCCGGAGAGAAATTTAAAATATAAATTGGTGCTTTGCTGATAATAGTATTGTGTTAGCTAATATGTGCCAAAGTTAGTGTTACACATTATTGTTGTTAGTAAAAACAGTGTAATGTTGTGCAGTTTTAATGAAAATGCTCTAGTGAGCGAAATAAAAGCTGTATTTTTCTGAGGAGCGACCCGTAATCATTGCGGGAGGGACGAATGTTCTTTTTTCTTTGTAAGGCAGTCCCAGCAGGTAGTGGTATCCGCGCGGGGTGTCGTAAACATGACTACTAACCGGATTCATTTTCCGTAGCGTGGCCAATATCGTATAATCACTTCTGTGGAGATATAAAAATTATTCTGCACATTATTACTTCCTTTTCAAGCAATGTTAGTGGTCGGTAAATATTGGCACGATCGAAATGAAGCATTCTTTCTCTTGATACGTAATGTTAAAAACACGCGGTTCGGGCATTTAAAATACAAAGGCTAATTGGTCACACGTGGAATCAGTGGGGTCGGTTGTAGAGACCTGCCCGACTTCATGCGTACCACATAATGTAACTGTCATCTGTGGGACAATGATGCAGGAACTTTGAAGGAGGACGTAGCCCTATAGACGTTCATGATGCAGGCGGTCAGAGAAGGAAGAGACTGTCAAACGATGGTCTTGTTCACTCAGTGGATCAGGCGATTCGAAAATGTCGTCTACGAAGAGGAATTCAGAACAAACGAGGAGGAATATTGCCATCAAGCATTTTCCTTCTTCATGACAACGTTCGGCTTCACAGTGCAGCTGCAACAAAGAAGCTCCTGTAGTATTTCCAATCACCCACCACGTAGCTCGATTTGTCTCCCTCTGATTTTTCATCTCTGTTCTCGCGCGAGCCGCTGGCTATGAGGAAGGCTTGCCACAGCTACAGACCAGCTTAGGTAATTGGTGGAAAGCGCAGGTGGCTATCTTCTACAACGGTATTGGAAAGTTGGTGGAACACTACGACAGATGTCTAAGTCGGAGCGGCGATTATGTTGAGAAGCAGCAGGAAGGTATAGCTGAAAGTTGAAGTTGGACATAAAACAGTTTTGATTGTAACTGTTGTTTCCATTTTGCGACCGACTGGACATTAAAAGAAAGAAAAGCAGGCCCTTGTTGAAATCCAGCCGCCAGCTAAGCTGTAGTACTAAATTTTTAGTGAATGAATTTTTTTTATTTTTTCATCGTATAATATGTCAAAATATTCAGAGAGATCAAGTTAATGCACATGTTTCGAAATAAAGTGCTCAAGATGGAAAGTCGTAACGTCAAAAAATAATTAATGCAGAGTAATGAAATATCGGGAACACATTTGTCTATGTAACTTATTTACGTGATTAACCTTGCAACACCATAGATTATTGTAAGCGTGATCTAAGCCATTACAAATGTGAACTGCTGGTGCGTCAATAACGGGTGTAACGGCCAAATTGTTGAATGAAAGCATGCAAACGAGCAAGCACTGTGTTTCCCAGGTGCTGGATGTCAGTTTGGGATGGAGTTTCATGCCTGTTGTACGTGGTTAGTCAATACAGGAACGGTTAATGCTGGTTGCCGTCCGATGACCTCCCTTATGTCCTCGACTGGGAACAGAGCTGGTGATACAGCAGACCAAACAACATGTCGACAGACTGTAGAGCGTGTTGGACTACAACAGCGGTATGTGGGCGAGCATTATCCTGATGGAAAACACCCCTTGGAATGCTCTTCATGAATGGCATCACAACAGCTCGAATTGCCAGACTGACGTGCAAATTTGCAGTCAGGGTATGTGGGATAACCACGAGAGTGCTCCTGCTATCATACGAAATCGCAACCCAGCTCATAGTTACAGGTGTAGCTCCAGTGTGTGTAGTATGTACACAGGTTGATAGCAGTCCCTCTACTGACCTTCTTCTAACCAACATATGGCCATTACTGACACTGAGACGTAGCCAGCGTTCATCAGAAAACGGAAGAGGTCTCCACCCAGCTCTTCAATGAGCCCTGGTTCGACAACATTGATGCCCCAAATGGTGATACTTTGAGGTAAGAGGAATATACGCTGTGGGGCATCTGGCTCGGAGCTGTCCTTGAAATAACTGATTTGTAAGGTATTTTAACTAAAGTTCAGTCTTGATCACAACACTTATGTCTCAATAACATAGGTGACCAGTTTCGGTTACATTTATGTAACCATCTTCAGACCTGTGAAGAAATCAAGATATATGCTCATTTGAAAACCAAATCATCAATGCTGCTCAATGAACAATTAGATTTTCGCGAAAAAAAATTTTACGACCTTTTTGACGAAATTTTATAATGAAGTTGTACCTTCTCTTTGTTTTAAAATATAAGATTAGTTATACCCATGGCAAAAGCTATGTACGAAAAATATGCTATACAACATATAAAATTATATAAATTGAGATTGATTATTATAAAAACTATTAGATTAGATTAGATTAATACTTGTTCCATAGATCATGAATATGACACTTCGTAATGGTGTGGAACGTGTCAGGTTAATAAAAGATGTATGTAGAAGATATTACATTACACAAAATATTGCATGACACTAATGTTTAAATTGTTGTTGTTGTTTTTTTTCCCTTAATTTATATCTAAAAATTCAGCCAATGAGTAGAAGGAGTTGTCATCTAGAAATTCTTTTAATTTATTTTTAAATGTTAGTTGGCTATCTATCAGGATTTTGATGCTGTTTGGTAGGTGACCAAAGACTTTTGTGGCAGCGTAATTTACCCCTTTCTGTGCCAAAGTCAGATTTAACCCTGCATAGTGAAGATCATCCTTTCTCCTGGTGTTATAGCTATGCACACTGCTATTACTTTTAACTGGGTTGGATTATTAACAACAAATTTCATAAGTGAATATATATACTGTGAGGTTACTGTGAGGATCGCTAGATCCTTAAATAGATGTCTGCAGGATGACCATGGGTGGGTTCCAGCAATTATTCTGATTAGTCGTGTTTGAGCAATGAATACTTTTCTACTCAACGATGAATTACCCCAGAATATGATGCCATACGAAAGCAGTGAATGAAAGTAGGCATAGTAAGCTAATTTACTGAGATTCTTATCACCAAAATTTGCAATAACCCTAATAGCATACGTAGCTGAACTCAGACATTTCAGCAGACCATCAATGTGTTGCTTCCAGTTTAACCTCTCATCAATGGATGCCCCTAAAAATTTTGAAAATTCTACCTTAGCTACAGACTTCTGTTCAAACTCTATATTTATTACTGGAGTTGTGCCATTTACTGTACAGAACTGTGTATACTGTGTTTTGTCAAAATTTAAAGAGAGTCCATTTGCTGAGAACCACATAATAATTTTGTGAAAAACATCATTTACAATTACATCACTTAGTTCTTGGTTTTTGGATGTTATTACTATATTTGTATCATCAGCAAAAAGAACTAACTTTGCATCTTCATCAATGTGGAATGGTAAGTCATTAATGTATATCAAGAACAGTAAAGGACCTAAGACCGAACCCTGTGGGACCCCGTACTTGCTAGCCCCCCCCCCCCCCCCCAGTTTGAGGAATCAGCTGTTGTTTTAACATTACATGAATCACTTATTTCAACTTCCTGCATTCTTCCAGTTAAGTATGAATTATACCATTTGTGCACTGCCCCACTCAAATCATAATGATTTAGCTTATCTAAAAGAATTCCATGATTTACACAATCAAAGGCCTTTGAGAGATCACAAAAAGTACCAATCGGTGATGTCCGGTTATTCAGAGCATTTAATATTTGATCAGTGAAAGTGTATATAGCATTTTATGTTGAAAAGCCTTTCTGAAAACCAAACTGACATTTTGTTAGTACTTTATTTTTACAAATATGGGAGGCTACTCTTGAATACATTACTTTCTCAAAAATATTTGATAGAGCTGTCAGAAGAGAGATTGGGCAGTAGTTGTTGACATCCGACGTATCCCCCTTTTTATGCAATGGTTTTACAATGGCATATTTCAGTCTATCGGGGAAAACACCCTGCTCCAAAGAGCTATTACATACGTGGCTGAGAATCCTACTTATCTGTGGGGAACAAGCTTTAAGTACCTTGCTGGAAATGCCATCAATTCTGTAAGAGCTTTCACTTTTCAGTGAGTTTATTATTTTACTGATTTCAGAGGGAGAGGTTGGTGGAATTATAGTTGTTTCAAACTGCACAGGTATGGCCTCTTCTATTAGTAGCCTTGTCTCTTCTGGTGAAGATCTAGATCCTATTTTCTCCACAACATTTAAAAAATGATTATTGAAAATATTTTCAATTTCTGATTGTTTGTTAGTACACTTGTCATTCAGTTTTATGGCACTAAAGTCTTCCTGTGCTCTAGGTTGCCCTGTTTCCCCTTCAATAATATTCCAAATTGCTTTAATTTTATTATCGGAGTTACTGATCTCAGACATGATACAGATGCTTCTGGGCTTTTTAATAACTTTTCTTAGCACCACATGATAGTTTTTATAATATTGAACAATTTCGGGGTCAGTACACCCTCTTGCTGTTAGATACAGTTCTCTTTTATGGTTGCAAGATATTCTTATTCCTTTAGTTAGCCAAGGTTTTTTATATGTTTTCTTGGAATTATGTTTAACTATTTTCTTGGGAAAACAATTTTCAAATACCCTTAAAAATGTATCGTGAAATAAGTTATATTTCTAGTTTGCATCGTGTTCCTTATACACTTCATCCCAGTCTAGGTGCTGTAGGCTTTCCCTAAAGTTTGCAATATTTATATTGTTAATTGAACACACTGCTTTGAAAGTCTGATTTGATATACTGCATGGAGCTATGTCATGTACTGTAACTAGCTGTGCACCATTATCTGAAAGACCATTCTCAACAGGATAAGCATTTATGTCCTTAAACTTATCTTGGTCTATAAAAAAGTTATCTATCAATGTACTGCCGTTCTTTGTTACCCGAGTAGGAAAATCAATGATGGATCTCAAATTGAAAGAACTGAGTAATAGTACAAGGTCATTCTTCCTATTACACTCTTTCAGGGAATCAACATTGAAATCCCCATAAATGATAATTTGCTTCCCCCTGTCTGACAGATAGCACAACAAAGCATCCAAGTTTTCTAGAAATAGCTGGAAATTCCCTGAGGGGGACCTATACATTGTTACAATTATGAAAGTGCCATCATTTAGTTTAAGTTCAGTGGCACATGCTTCCATATGTTGCTGTACACAAAATTTTTTAGTTTCTAAATTTTTTACACTGTGGAAGCTTTTGATATATATGGCAACTCCTCCTCTCATCATATTATCTCTACTTACATGTGCAGCTAATTTGTACCCATTGATGCTAACCTTTTGCACATCAGTGACAATGTGATGCTCAGACAGGCATAATACATCTATTACATTCTCAGTTTCTATATCTTCTAAACAAAGCAGAAGCTCATCAGCTTTATTCTCCAATCCACCAATATTTTGATGAAATATACTAACATTATTATTCACTTTAGTTTTGTGAGTATCTTGAACTTTTTTAACATCTTTAGTACTTGCCTGGCTGAGTGTCCCACTGGACACTGATCTTACACTAAAAAAGAGTTTCCACCATGATATGTAATTCCTCCCCCCTTTAAATTTCCTGCTATCAGCGCAGCCAGTTTACCCTTCCCTAGATCGATGAGTTCTAAATATTTAATCTGCGGTCTCATCAGTTATTCAGACATACATAATGCGGAACGTACTCTTGGCTGCTACCCTACTGTTATAAAGAATGTCACTATGAAAACTACAGTTAAAGTAAGACGATTCTGCAACATCCATCAAAGATGCAATTGTGATGTAGGCGACTTGGTATAATCGATATATACCACAACTCCAAGGACTTTTACATCTTTGACTCAACTGACACTGTAATAGTATTAAGGATGCCCATAGAGGGCACAGCTATTACACATCGTAGTATACCGTTTTTATCTAAAATATAAATAAGTTTTACACATACTAACTATATGTTAATCAGACATTTTAAATGAATCAATTCTATGTTATTAGTGTATTTCGTACTTTTACACTTTGACGTCAGCGTCATTTTATGAACGCTGATTAGCTGTTGTGAAATAATGTGTGAGGAAGTAGGCGGAGCCTCTGCATATTTAAGCTCATGCTCAGCACTCACAACCATCGGCTGACTTCGTAGCAGCTGAGGAGAGCCCCGCCTACCATCCTCCAAGGAAGCCATGGGTATAATAAGTTTTATTTTATCTTGATAAAATTTTGTCGTCATTAGACACTTTTCATTTTATTTTAAGGTTGGTCTCTAGTACTTTCTAAAATTAATTCACAGGTCTGAAGATGGTTATATAAATATAACCGAAACCGGTCACCTATGTTATTGAGTCATAAATGTTGTGATCAAGCCTGAACTTTAGTTAAAATATAATACTCTATTGATCACTGTTTCCAAAAAATGTTTACCAAAATTGATTTGTAGCAGTTCGCTGAGTCAGTGTCCGTGCCAACTGGTGCTAAAGTTACTGCTGCAGATGCAGTACTATGGGCCGGAGCCATACGCCAAACACGACGGTCTTCCCTCTTGGTTGTGCCACGTGGCCATCCGGAGTCCGGTTTTCTTGCGTACACTCTGGTGACCACTGCTGTCACCAGTAATGTGTAGTGGCTACAATCGTGCAAAGTCTTTCCGCAGTATCGCAGAAGGAACATGCTACACGACCCCTTTCAAACTCAGTGAGATGTCGATGATGACAAAATGGTTCAAATGGCTCTGAGCACTATGGGACTTAACTTCTGAGGTCATCAGTCCCCTAGAACTTAGAACTACTTAAACCTAACTAACCTAAGGACATCACACACATCCATGCCCGAGGCAGGATTCGAACGTGCGACCGTAGCAACAGCGCGGTTCCGGACTGAAGCGCCTAGAACCGCTTGGCCACAGCGGCCGGCCCGCTCGTGATAAGCCGGAAATCAGGGTCGAGTCACGGTCCGGCACAAATTTTCATTGTTGTCACTCTATTAAGTAGGTGATGATAGTTGAGGGATCTTCATTTATATCGCACAACTCCTTTTTGGAGTTGTGAATTTTTTCCGTCTTTGCATTATTTTACACCTTTCCAATAATTGTGCTTAGCTTTTAGACTTTAGTGCCAGTTATGTGATGGCCAGTTTGTACAATGGCGTCCAAGCTGGCTACGGTGGAGGCTGTAGCGGCTGACGGGCCAGTTCCGTGACGTCCCGGCTGGTTGATGCTGGGGAGCACGTAGCAGCCGTCAGTTGCCTGCTGCGCACTCCGGCGCGCCGGTCCCCAGCCTCCTGTACCATAATTTCCTCGGCGGTGACGGCTGAGGGCGGCCGCCGCCCTTTGATCATCCGGCAGGCCGCCTCGTCCGCGAGGTCGGCCGCCGCCGCGACACCGCGGCCCGCACAGGAAGCCGAGCTCCCTGCAGCAAGGCGGGCAGGCGGCCGCCCGCGGCTCACGCTCCCTCTAGCCTGCAGTCATCCACTCGTCTTAGAGTCTTTTTTATTTATTGGTTATATTTGCTTACAATTAGCTGATCTCCAGCCAAATGATTCACAAAATTGAAAACATTGTAAAATTTTCTTTTTGTGTTAGGAGAAGAGCCAACACCGTGTTACGAGTGGAGGCCGAAATGTACGCGTTTTAGCTGACGCAGGCTGGCGTGAGGAGGCAAGAACTATACTGTCGTGAGGTCTGTAACATGACAAGGAATGAGAAAGAAAGCGGACGTAATTAGTTTGATACTTAACTTTAATCCATTAATGATGAACGTCGCTCTTGACGGTACGTGATTCACAATATTATCTGTTCAGAAGACATTCATAGTAACCTTGCTAGGTCGTAGCAAATGACGTAGCTGAAGGCTATGCTAAACTGTCGTCTCTGCAAATGAGAGCGTATGTAGACAGTGAACCATCGCTAGCAAAGTAGCCTGTACAACTGGGGCTAGTGCTAGGGAATCTCTCTAGACTAGATCTGCCGTATGGCGGCGCTCGGTCTGCAATCACTGATAGTGGCGACACGCGGGTGCGACGTATACTAACGGACCGCGGCCGACTTGAAGGCTACCACCTAGCAAGTGTGGTGTCTGGCGGTGTATCTTAACAAGGTGTTAACAAACTGAATGTTTTCAGAAAAATAAAACGCACTTGGTGAGATGCCTCGGTTGAAACATAATATGCTGATCTGCCGATAGTTTAAAATATTTACACAGGAAATAATGAAGTGATGGCTTTATGCAGAGTGCCGGAGGTAAGGGTTTTGCTGGATTTGTGGGTCTTTGGTTGACATGTAGTCTGGGTTTGATCTGGGTGGATGTTTGGTTGTGAGCTATGGGACACGAGAGGGACATGCCGAACCAAAACTCAAGCTGTCCCCGCACGAGACCTCAAAACGTACGTGGACAAGGATCTGGTGATGTCACACTGTGAAATTCCAACAGCTTCCCACTACACTGTGCAGCGTGAAATGATGAATCTGGTATGTCAGATTTTTGCTTCGTGGAGATGTGCGCGGCCATTGAGATACGACACAAGCAGAGCACAAGCAGGACATAGCAGACGTCATTCTGTATGGCATTAGTGAGTTTTCTTTCTCACAAAGTACATGATATGAATATGAGCTGTTGAAAAGCATCAGAAAATTGAGTATCTCTCGAAAACTACAATTTTTTGTTATAGAATGACAGGAACTACATATCGGTAGGTAATAGCTTCGTGTAATTGATGTTTGTAGTGTTTCACTTTTGTGCTACGAAAGTACATCGTTTCATTGCTTCGCCACAATTTGCATATTGCATTTAAATATTAAATAATACCACTCGTACATAAAGTCTTTTCGCAGTGTATACCATATAAGAAAGTCAGCTTCCTGTGTCGCAACTGTAGCGTAACTGATACCGTTGTAAACTATTAACTTGTGATGAAAAAGATATCAGGTAGGTGTACGCTCCAAAAACGATTATTTTAAGCTTTTGTTTCTGTAAGATTCTGGGTCGTTCTTATTCATTTAATAGAAATATTGTCTCAAAAGCCGTTGTTATTTATTATGAATAATGTACACACAACAAAACAAGTTTTGCATCATCCCGGTTCCCAGAACTCTTGAAGTTAGACGTTGACTGTGGACGTTGTATCACAGACGCAGTCCCTTTGACTGTTCAGAGATGTCACTAACCCGCCCAAAGATGTAAACAACCATGCATGACCAGCGCCTATTGGACGGAGGGTGTCCGATAGCCGATCATTTCCAGTCATTTCACCAGGAAGGAGGTACACGGCTCATGTTCTCTGTAGTTCAACCATGCCTAGACGGTCAATACCGCGATTCGATCGCATCCGCATTGCTACTTTGTGCCAGGAAGGGCTTTCAACAAGGGAAGTGTCCAGGCGTCGCTGAGTGAACCAAAGCGATGTTGTTCGCACAGGCCGTCCAAAGGCTACTTCTGCAGTGGATGACCGCCACCTAGGGATTATGGCTCAGAGGAACCCTGACAGCAACGCCACCATGTTGAATAATGCTTTTCGTGCAGCCACAGGTCGTCGTGTTACGACTCAATCTGTGCGCAATAGGCTGCATGATGCGCAACTTCACTCCCGACGTCCACGACGAGGTCCATCTTTGCAAACACGACATCATGCAGCGCGGTACAAATGGGCCCAACAACACGCCGAATGGACCGCTCAGGACTGGCATCACGTTCTCTTCACCGATGAGTGTCGCATATGCCTTCAACTAGACAATCGTAGGAGACGTGTTTGGAGGCAATTCGATCACGCTGAACGCCTTAGACACACTGTCCAGCGAGTGCAGCAAGTTGGAGGTTCTCTGCTGTTTTGCTCTGCTGTTTTGGGGTGGCATTATGTGGGGCCGAAGTATGCCGCTGGTGGTCATGGAAGGCGCCGTAACGGTTGTACGATACATGAATGCCATCCTCCGACCGATAGTGCAACCATATCGACAGAATATTGGCGATGCATTCGTCTTCATGGAGGACAATTCGCGCCCCCATCGTGCACATCTTGTGAATGACTTCCTTCGGGATAACGACATCGCTCGACTAGAGTGGTCAGCATGTTCTCCAGACATGAACCCTATCGAACATCACTGGGGCTGTTTATGGACGACGTGACCCACCAACCACTGTGAGGGATATAACGCCGAATCGCCGTTGAGGAGTGGCACAATCTGAACCAACAGCGCCTTGATGAACTTGTGGATAGTATACCACGACGAATACAGGCATGCATCAATATAAGGGGACGTGCTACTGGGTATTAGAGGTACCAGTGTGTACAGCAATCTGGACCATAACCTCTGAAGGTCTCGCTGTGTGGTGATGCAACATGCAATGTGTGGTTTTCATGAGTAATAAAAAGGGTGGGAATGATGTTTATGCTGTACAAGTTGTACAATTTTCTTTGCAAGTTCCGGTACTCTCGGGACTGAGGCGATGCATAACTTCTTTCGATGTGCGTATTTGCTGCAGTTCTTGATGCAAAGGCCAGCTACTGGAATGTTTCCGGAGTGGCTAGAAATCTTAATGTGACTGCGACTTTGTGTCTCAAGGCAAACACAAGTTAGACACTGGAAGTTTTTACTGTTATGAAACTTTCTGTAGAAATAATCCCATCTCTGGGTTTATGGACTGGTTCATCTTTGAATCTTTCGAGTAAATATATTTTTCAATGATGGAGAGCATTGGTAGTCAAAACAAAATCGAGAACCTGACGTTAAACACTGTACCTCACCCGTGTCCAATTTAAAACTCAGTTAACGAATAACTTCTACTAGAAGGCATCTCAGATCGTTGTAGAGCATTATGTAGTGTTGCTCTACTGGCAGTTCGCTCTTCAAGCCATCGACGAGTTCAGAACGTTCCTCGCGGTTTTGCCTGCTCTTCTCCAACAAGTGTTAGCAGAATTAATGCATGAGAGCGGGAATCGCGTCAACCACCTCGTCCCGTATGCCGACCGCGGTAGCTCTTGTGAGAACGAAATGTCCCGATCGCGTGCGCGCCATCGTTAGGACGCGTTTAGGATCTGGGTGCAAGAGAGTGGTAGGGACAGGAGCCACCAAAAGGCGAGGAGAGGCGTGATCTGCTGGGTGTGATAGGACACGTGAAGCGTGGCCTGGACGAGTCGTGGAAGTGTTAACGGAAGGGGAAAAGACCTACAGTTACTTCCAACAGTATGGAGCAACTGCCCGTACAGCCGGCCGGACCTTGGAGCACATTTAGACAATCTTCACGCCAGTTGTTAGGACAGCTCAGTCTTGTCACGGTCCTAGCTGGCCACCCTAGTCACCTAATCTGTCAGTGTGCGATTACTTTGTGTGGGGAGCCCTCAAGTCTAAGGTGTATCACAAGAATCCTCATTGTCTTCAAGGACTGCAGCAAAACATTTCGGATGAGACTGCAGTAATTCCAGCAGTCCAGCGTCTATACGCCTTCAGCAACTTGCTGACCAGGACCCAAAAGTCACTGTCAACATCTGCTGTATTCAGGTTAGTACTCTGTTTCCTTTCCTCTGCTGTGTTTCTTCGTACCCTGGAACTCTGTTCTGTGGTCCACTTTTATTTGCCTCACCCCGTACGCTGCCTAACAAAGAAAGTGTAACACCAAAAAGACATGATCATGTATCAACGTAGCTTCATGAATATACAGTTCTCAATAACAGGTAGAACGGTCACTAAGGTGCATTAGTATTGTTTGTATTTAGTGTTGTTTCAAGCCTGGCAGGGCATATGAGGGACGTGAATAGCGTCACATATTGAGTGTTCACTGGGAAGGAGACTGAGATGCAGTGTACTCATGTGAGACATCATTGCCAACAGCAAAAGGAGTTTGAAAGCCACCTCATTGTGGGTTTCCATTTGACAGGCTAGTCGAATGGTGCAGTATCCAGATTTGTGAGGCATATGCATGTGACAGTGGCTCTGAGCACTATGGGACGTAACAGCTGTGGTCATCAGTCCCCTAGAACTTAGAACTACTTAAACCTAACTAACCTAAGGACATCACACACATCCATGCCCGAGGCAGGATGCGAACCTGCGACCGTAGCAGTCGCGCAGTTCCGGACTGCGCGCCTAGAACCGCGAGACCACCGCGGCCGGCTGCATGTGACAGTGACTCGTTGTTCGACTGCAAGGGAACATGAGGACAGACACAATAGTCGTCAAGGCTACGATCGACCAAGTGTGACCAGAACAATGGCGGATCACCGTATTGTGCACAGTCACATCGTAGCCGCTTCACATCTGCTCCAGCCATATGACAAGTAATGGACCCTGCACAGTATTCTGTGCCATCCTACACCGTGCTCGGAGGCTAGCAGCAGCTATACTAGAGAATTACCGTTCCACGTGTAGGCTGCCATTAACAGCACAACTGCGTCTGGAGCGCTACCGTGACGTATGGACAGCTAAAGAATTGCGTCGCACTGTATACAGTGATGAATCGCGGTGCTGTGCTACTCTGGATGACCATCGTCAGCGACTATGGCTACGACCTGAGCAAAAGATCCTGTTGAACCGTGGTTGGCTCATGTTATGATTTGGATTAAACCTTGGTTGCTATTCTGTGTTTAGTCTCCCGCGCTTATCGAGATTATGCTGTTATCCTCTATCTCCGCAGGTGGCAGCAGCGGTGTGTATCGATATTCGCACCTTGTACTATGTGTGGCCTGGCGCTTATAGTTCCTGGCTGTGCTGTGTGCGACCAGTTGGTCGGTTGGCGTGGAGCAGCGAGGAAATCTCCGCAGCGCGTCGATTGGCCGGGCCTGATGGCGGCGTCTAGGCATGATCGGAGTGTGTGGAGCTGTTCCCATTGCTACGAGGTTCTGGTTACCTGCCCTGGCCGTTTACGTAAATTCAGGCAGTGTATTTTCCTCATCATGTTGTCGCTGTCCAGCTCGGTGTGTAGTTTGACAGCTCAATGTATAATTGGTTGCGGATGCCAATACTTTCTACGTTGTTCCATTGAACTCCTTGTTGTGTGCTGGTCGGGTAGAGCGGAAATTATCTTGTCAGTGGGTCCATACACCGTCTGTCGGTTGGGTTGTCGTCGGATCGAGAATGGTTGGGCCAACTGCCTATCTCACCTAAGAGAGCGTTAGTGTTTGAATTCCAGGCCGACTCTCGGAAACTTCTGAGTGCTGTTGGGTATACTGCCTTTTCTTATTTGTTCTTGTTGTTTGTATTTGTATGGCTTCTAGCCGATTTTTAAATTAAGGTTGTTTTGCCCTTAAGGCATAAGATTGCTTGGGTCTTCAGCCTAATTTAAAGAACTCTTTCAAGTAAGGCCTTTGGCCTTTTTAAAAATTTAATTTTGTTGAGTCTTAAGTGATAAGCCTTCAGCCGATTTTGAATTAAAGTTGTATTGCTCTTAAGGTGTCAGATTGTTTGAGCCTTCAGCCTAATAAAAGAACTGTGTCAAGGTAAGGCCTTTGGCTTTTTAAAAATTTATTTTGGGTTGAGTCGTAAGTGATTGGGCTTCAGCCGATTTTTAAATCAAAGTTGTTTTGCTCTTAAGGTGTCAGATTCTTTGGGCCTTCAGCCTAATTAAAGAACTGTTTCAAGATAAGGCCTTTCGCCTTTTACAAATTCTGATTTTGCTTTGAGTCTTCAGTCATTGGCTTTCAGCCGATTTTAAATTAAAGTGGTCTTGCCCTTAAGGCACGAGATTTTATGGCGTATTCAGCCGGTTACTAAGTTCCAAAAATTAATGCTGTGTTTTTTTTTAATTTTCTTGGTTCTTGTAATGTTTGGTCAAATAAATAAAGTTGTATGTTAGAGTGTAGCTGACAGGCGTTTATTTTGGCCCTTTTCCACAATTTGAACTACCTGTCCTGTCCTGTGGATTTAGAAGGGCGTATCACCAATCTTCAAATGTTTTGGAGATGCGTACAGGTATTTCTGTTTTTGTACTGGTGTCATTGCATGGGTATGCTTTCAGGTCACAGATGGAACTGATTGAGGAAACTCTGACAGCACAATGGTGTGTCACCAACATCCCACTTGCTCAACTACTGCTACTGATGTGGCAGTATCGTCGTGCCAACAGCTGCGGTACTCCCGTGGCTAATGAGATCTCCAGACTTTCCACCAATGTGTGCGACCAGCTCGGACGTCATTCTGTCACGGTGCCATCATCCAGGATGTCGTGGACTACTTACACTTCTGGGCCAGCTTACCTCGGGAAAATATACAATGGTTTTACGGCGTCATTCTCAACCGAATCATTGCATGTATCAGATTAGAGGTGGCACTACGTCATACTGATAAGTGGGCTCATACTGCCAAATTCTTTGTAAATTTGACTCGATTGTTTAATCACTTCCATCTTAATCAGTGACGTTCCATTTCATTTCCTCCTCCCCTTCTGGATGTTTCACACTTTTCAGCCAGGCAGTGTATCTGGGCGGATTTCACGATTGGGTAATGTGAGGTGATTAAAGTTTCAGTGAGACACTATGCTCAGAGTGTGTAGGTGTACTGTCGGGTCAAGCTACCAGCTGCCGACCCATGCATCATGATCCTCTGCCCCTCAACCAACCCAAAAAAATTTTGCATTAAGAGTTTATATTTTCAAGTACATAAATTTCCATATTTCACTGACAACTATCAGAGAATAAAATGGCACGAAAACAAAGTTTTGAAAAGCCTAGAAAGCTACAAACTATGTTAAACAGTAGCACTTCGACAGAGACAAACTATGGACCCTGGATTATCGAAGGAACCGACAGATGATTCTGTGATCAGGGTGTTGTGAGTATAGGAGGCTAGAATAGAAACTCTTCGTCCTACAAAAAAATGGTACAAATGGCTCTGAGCACTATGGGACTTAACTTCTGAGGTCATCAGTCCCCTAGAACTTAGAACTACTTAAACCTAACTAACCTAAGGGCATCACACACATCCATGCCCGAGGCAGGATTGGAACCTGCGACCGTAGCGGTCGCGCGGTTCCAGACTGTAGCGCCTAGAACCACTCGGCCACAGCGGCCGAACACGTGTGATATCAAAAAGAGGGGACCGTTATTTGGGTGTAAGGACACGACGGTAAGACCTTAGCGCAGCACGGCAACTGGCATCTGACCTCGCAGCACCCACTGGACGCGTTGTATAGAGGTAAACGGTGTACAGAAGGCCCCGTATTGAGGATATTAATCAGTTGTCGGAATGTATCTGTAAATCCGTTAAGTTGAAAAAAAAAAAAGAACCTTTTTGTCTACCGTTATGCATGTTGCAGCTGCTTTCGTCTGTATTCTTTACATTTTTTTCTACTTTATTATCACTTTTTCATACTGTTTTGTGACGAAATAAACATAACTTCGCAAAATTTCTAATTGTTGCTTTAGTTTTCGACACCAATGTAGTTCGTCCCACTACTAAGAGAAAGGAGACATTCATAAAACTAGCTGAAGACGTATTTAAGCAGGATAAACTGTTCAAAACAAAGAATTTTATTAGGACCGTTTTCCAGTTTAGCAGTTTGATTAACACAAAAGACAGCTACTGAAAAACAAGGTACATATAAACAAAAACATTTCGCAGACAATGCTGAACTTGAGTTATGTTACAGCGGCGGTGCACACATAATACGGACACACTTTGATAATCATAAACGTATTTTCCACCGGCATTGTCAAATATTCTTATAATGAAGTCTCATTACAGGACACATATACATGATTAGTATAAACAGTAATGAACATGTAATGTTTGTAGCCATGCAACTACCCTTGAAGACTATGTTCTCTAGTACATGGAATAGAAGGAGTTGCCGAGTAGAAATATTTTATGTTAGATTTAAAAGTTGCTTTGCTACCTGTAAGACATATTATGGTATTGGGCAAATGATTAGCCCTTTCGCCACGGTGAACTTCTGTAGAAGTCGGGAGCGAAAGTGCCGCCCAGCCGGTGGACTGCTGCAGCAGTTCCGCCTCGCGTCGTATCTCCACTGCACTACGCTCGACTTGTGTGGAAGTTTGACCTATGCACTTTGTTCAAAGTCTGTAGTTAGCAACAGAATCACTAGATGGCAGTTGCATTCAGTCTCAAAGCGTTGGTTTCGCTTGAGTTGCACTGCTCATTTCCCGCCTTGTTTCTAATCGGAAGTGACGCGTTATTAACCTCAGTTAGTTTCTACTAGAAGTGATATGGCAGATAAGCGATATACTGTGGACGAAGTTCTTTCCCTCGTATTTGGTAGTGACTATGAAGATTAAAGGGAGTCACATCCGAATCTGACGATGAACGTGAAACACCTATTGTAGCTGCTTCTACATCAGGTATACTTGCTACTTCAGCTGTTCCATTGACATCCCCAGACTTGGATTTGTGTACAGACACAGACAATATCAAAAACATATGTGATTTGTATAAATATTTTCCCGATTAAATATATAGTATAAAGTCCAATAGTTGCGATAACACTACCAGTGTGAAAGCAAGACAGAGTAGAGGCGCGGGGAGCGCGAAAAATGCGCCGTACAGCGGACACGGCCGGACGGGACTGGCGCTCGGTCACAGCGCACGACGCAACAATCACGGCGCCGGCGTGAAGGGGTTAAAACGCGCTAAAGACGCTACGAAATGAGAGTTTCTGTGATAATGTTAGTGCCTGGTAGTAATGTGGAGCTCTATGAAACGACTTGTGGGAATATTGGTGTTGTTGTTATTGGCTTGGTCTGCAGTCCGAATTGTGGTCATTGTGTTTCGTTTTTTCGTTATGGATAAAATATTTATTGGTGCTTACTTTGCAAATAACAGTAACTGTTACACATCTATTGAACGGAATTTTTTCATTATTGTTTTTAACCATATGTGTTTCACCTAATTATTTTGCATAACTTCATTGGTCTATACAGAGTGCATTAACTGTTAAGTTTCCGCAGGTGATTGAGGTTAGCAGGGGAAGCAAGTCTGGCTGTCACATAGAACACCACTGTGTGAGGAGCTGTGAGGGGGCAAGAAGCCACGTTAGGCAATTTTAGCTGCCTTTATTCCAAAGAATCATATGTGAGGGTTGGAACTTAGAGCAACTATTTATTTACAACCGATACAAAAGAGTTACATGTTTGCACCTGTTACTGTCCTTCAAAGTAGTCACCAGCGTTGTGTAGAACCCGTTGTCAGCGATGTGGAAGGCGTAGTATACCGTAAGCTGAGCCTGTTCTGTTGATGGTGCGAGTGGAGCGATCTAAAGTTATGGGGATTCTCGTGTACGACTGTGATGGTGTTATCCTAACGCATTACGTTCCTCCACGGCAGAATGTCAATGCACAGTATTACTGTACATTTTTGGAACATCACCTGCCACCAGCTTTGTGAAAGAACCGGCGACACTTTCTGCGCAACCAATCCATCATTTTGCACGACAATACGCGGGCGCATACAGCGCAAGCTGTGGCTGCTCTGTTCGTTCGATGGAACTGGGAAGTACTGTACCATCCACCATACTCCCCGGACTTAAGTCCTTGTGACTCGGATTTGATTCCGAAGATGAAGGAACCAATTCGTGGCGCTCGCTTCAGAACTGTTCCAGAGATTCGACAGGCAGTAGCCGCTCCATTCGCACTATCAACAGAACAGTCTCTGCTAACGGTATACTAAGCCTTCCACATTGTTGGCAACGGGCTCTACAGAACGCTGGTGATTACTTTGAAGGACAGTAACAGATGCAGACATGTAACTCTTTGGTATTGGTTGTGAATAAATAGTTGCCACCTTTTAAGTTCCAAGAATCGAATGAGATATGTATGTGTACGTTATGTGTTTGTATACCACCAGTACTCCCACCACAGTGGGCGCTTACATTGGGCGCACACCTCATATTTTACATATAAAACAGAAAGAAAATAAATTTAACTACAAAGACAATGAAAAAAAAACAATTTAGATGAAAAAGAAGGTATTGGTCTTGTGTAGGAAGAGAGTACGCAGGAGCCAAGGCATAGGAGTCCAGCACTCTACCCGATGCCGACCCCGGGCATCGGGCGCTGCGCCGTCATATGCTCAAAGATTTTGTAGGATGCATAGCACGATGTTAGGACCCAGGAGGTGATGACTGCGAGGTTCCACACTTTGAAACCCAGCCTGAAGAGGTCTCCTACGGTTTGTGCGGACCGTGCCCCTCTCCAGTTCAACGTTGCCGATGTAAAGGATACTTCTGCCGGGATGCAGGTTGAGGACGGCACGCCGGATGTACGGCGTGTTGCACTTCGTCGCCTTCTCACTGGGGCACCAGTCCAGCCGAAGGTGGTCGCCAAATATCTGGGCTTGACTGTGCGGCTTGGCCTCTTTGACTGCGACTACATGTGGCTTGTGGATCCTTTTGGTGTACAAAGGAGGGGGTCCACTAAGACGTCTAAGCCTGTTTGAGCGAGTCCACGTGCGAGATACTTCACGACTGCTTCACGTCGTTTCACGTGGGATGCATGTGTCTGTCTGCAAGCCTAGATGACGCGATTGACGGTCTCGAAGGCTTTGCAGCCCGCACTGCATCGGGTGTCGGCCATCCTCCTGCGACTGCGCCGCACTTTGGAGGGCAAGGCGTTTATGCGGACGCGGATGACGTTGATATAGTCATCTCCAGAGAGGAGACAACTGGTATCAGCGACCCAATGTTGCTGCCCCCGGACGGCAGCAGACTCCGAGAGGACCATTCCACGAAAGGCAACATGTAGGCGAGCCGCCCTCATCTCCCCAGTCTGCTCTGGCGCCTTCAGTAGGTGTTTTTTTCCACATCAAGTGTCGCTTGAATGCCGTGCTGTACCCCGCCCAGGCCCACGTCGCGCATAGATGGAGAGTGGGACCCATCCAGGGGGCAAATGGGATGCCAAGTCCCCCCCTGCGCCATAGGAGCGTGGAAGTAACATAAGGAGGTGTCTGCTAGGAGGTGGAACCACCTGGTGATGGCTGCTCACACCACACTGTCAGCATTGTTCAGGGCACTAATCAAGGTGTGACTGAGGGCCAGCTCTTGATAAGGCCTGGCAGCACCACGAGCACAAGGGCGTAGAGGTGTTGTTGTAGCTTCAGGGAAGCCTGGGTGATGATGTCCAGCTACACCTGCAGATGGCAGCGAGGATTTAACAGGTACTGATCAGAAGAGGATAACTGCGGTCACAGTTAGCGGAAGGTCTCACCTATGAGTAGCACAAGCATGGTAGCGTTGCCAGCCATGAAAGTGACAATGACGTCCACCTTCATCTTCTTCTCACGGCTCGAGGCCACTAAGGCGAGGATGAAACACTTCCACACATTGATTTGCAGCCCCAGCTGTGCGAGGGCTGCAGTGGTTGCGTCGATGCGAAGACTGATGCATTGACTCTGTGACCTAAAATCTGGGCTTCTATGTGGGAAGACAGAGAATCAATCATGGTGTCCATGCCTATGTTGAAAAGGAGGGTGGAGAGAGGTCCCCTGACAGATATCCCTTGAAAACTGCACAGCTGCACTCACTCCACCACTGCCCATTATCAATGTTGTGCTGCCCCTGTAGCAGCTGACAACGTAGTTGGCAAGTCGCTCAGAAGACCATGTGCCTTCAACCCAGGCCACAAGGTAGCATGGCCTAGCGAGTTGAACGTCTTGGACACGTCGAGAGACGCAACGAATTCAGAACAGTAGGAGCAGACTCCGTCGACGAGATCTTGGTCCAAGATGAAAGTGTTTCCCAGCACCTCATCCTGAGGGATGAAGTTCGTCCACAGTACACAGACACATGAGATGCGAGGCCAGAAACGTGAGAAAAGTCCTAGCCAACACCGAGCATATGGTGATAAGGTGACATTCAGTGGGAGATTCTGGTGCAGCTGTTTTGGGGAGTAAGATGTTCTGGGCAGGGAGGAGGCAGCCAGAGAGCGCTCTATAAAGGAGAAGGAAATTCACCAGCTTCACCACCACATCAAATGGCTGGCAGTGCAGCTCAGCGGGAGTTAGGCTATCTGGACTCAGCGCCAAACTCCAGAGCGGCAGGGAAGCTTTGACCTCTTTGACTGTACTGGCCTCGATAGGCACTTGAAGTCCACGGACTGCGAAGCGACAGGAGACAGTCACTGGTATGGCCAGCGATAGATGTTGGTTACTGCTTGAAGAGCTTAGGCCAGAAGCTTTGCAGGCCGGGGATGGTAGTTGTACTCTCCCCCATTCAGTGGCAGTGACCCCCTTGGGCCCAGGCTGGACTCCAGTCCCCCCTCGTTCCTCTCCCACAGGACAATCAGAAACTCTTGCACACACTGTCTGTGCAGAGGCTTACGTATCTGGCCCTTGATGGCGTCAAATGTCATGTTGGGAAAGACAAAAGGAAACTCCTGGTTGATGAAGAAGAAACAGGCGTCCCTCCCCTGGAACAGTTCAGCCTCTGCCCGAGTGAGCGAGAGGATCTCGTACTCGGTCCACCTCACCAGTCCGCTGTCCATGTTGATCTCTGCTTTGGCGGCCACCTGCTGTTGTCGGTGACGGTGGACCCCCGGGCCGGACTTCGTTGCAAAAGTGCGGTTGCACTCTGGGCAGGTGTGTTCTGTGACTCCTACAAGACCCTCAGCAAGGCCAGTAGGCCGGGCAGGTGGTGGAATAGTTTGGTTGGCACCTCCAGCGGGAGAGCCAGTGCCCCTGTTTTCTATACTGCTGAAAGGGTGTAATATGAAGAAGGAACACGTGAGGCAATACTAACCTTACGACTTATCTTAGAAGAAAGATTAAGAAAAGGCAAACCTACGTTTCTAGCATTTGTAGACTTAGAGAAAGCTTTTGACAACGTTAACTGGAATACTCTCTTTCAAAATCTGAGGGTGGCAGGGGTAGAATACAGGGAGCGAAAGGCTATTTACAATTTGTACAGAAACCAGATGGCAGTTATAAGAGTCGAGGGGCATGAAAGGGAAGCAGTGGTTGGGAAAGGAGTGAGACAGGGTTGTAGCCTCTCCCCGATGTTATTCAATCTGTATACTGAGCAAGCAGTAAAGGAAACAAAAGAAAAATTCGGATTAGGTATTAAAATCCATGGAGAAGAAATAAAAACTTTGAGGTTCGCCGATGACATTGTAATTCTGTCAGAGACAGCAAAGGACTTGCAAGAGCAGTTGAACGGACTGGACAGTGTCTTCAAAGGAGGATATAAGATGAATATCAACAAAAGCAAAACGAGGATAATGGAATGCAGTCGAATTAAGTCTGGTGATGCTGGGGGAATTAGATTAGGAAATGAGAAACTTAAAGTAGTAAAGGAGTTTTGCTATTTGGGGAGCAAAATAACTGATAATGGTCGAGGTAGAGAAGATATAAAATGGAGACTGGCAATGGCAAGGAAAGCGTTTCTGAAGAAGAGAAATTTGTTAACATCGAGTATAGATTTAAGTGTCAGGAAGTCGTTTCTGAAAGTATTTGTATGGAGTGTAGCCATGTATGGAAGTGAAACATGGACGATAACCAGTTTGGACAAGAAGAGAATAGAAGCTTTCGAAATGTGGTGCTACAGAAGAATGCTGAAGATAAGGTGGGTAGATCACGTAACTAATGAGGAGGTATTGAATAGAATTGGGGAGAAGAGAAGTTTGTGGCACAACTTGACTAGAAGAAGGGATCAGTTGGTAGGACATGTTTTGAGGCATCAAGGGATCACAAATTTAGCATTGGAGGGCAGCGTGGAGGGTAAAAATCGTAGAGGGAGACCAAGAGATGAATACACTAAGCAGATTCAGAAGGATGTAGGTTGCAGTAGGTACTGGGAGATGAAGAAGCTTCCACAGGATAGAGTAGCATGGAGAGCTGCATCAAACCAGTCTTAGGACTGAAGACCACAACAACAACATGAAGAAGGGGTGGTAACCCCCCCAAGCTCCAGTGTGGTCTTCCACTTGGCGAAATCACCAGGCCCACGATCCTGATTTAGGTTTTCCGTGATTTCCCTAAATCGTTTCAGGCAAATGCCGGGATGGTTCCTTTGAAAGGGCACGGCCGATTTCCTTCCCAATCCTTCCCAAACCCGAGCTTGCGCTCCGTCTCTAATGACCTCGTTGTCGACGGGACGTTAAACACTAACCACCACCACCACCAGGCCCACGGGAAGGGGGTAGACCGCAGTTGAGGAGAAGCTAACGGGGCTAGGCCCGTATTTTGCATTACTCACCTTCTAACTACAACCCAAGGAAGGAGTTAACCTGTGTTTCTTGCTTCCGTAAAATCATAAGTCATTCACGTAAAACCTGTTCATTATCGAAACAAAAACCACCTTACATATTCACATGTTTAATAAAGGTCCTAACAGCAACAATTACATAGACTTATCATAGTACAAAACAGAGTGCACAGCACAGTAACACAGCAGACAACAGTGACAACGTCCCACAGTAGTGGCAGCTAGCCAACATTGGCTGCAGGCAAACACAAATGATAACTGGCCGGAGCCTTCCGACTTCTACTACCTCAGAGATAGGGAACAGATCGTCCAACTTACTGTTAACATACTGCACAAATAAATAAAAGAAACTTTGTTAACATTGTAAGGTCGCAATCCCGGCGGAGGTTCGAGTCCTCCCTCGGGCATGGATGTGTGTGTTTGTCCTTAGGATAATTTAGGTTAAGTAGTGTGTAAGCTTAGGGGCTGATGACCTTAGCAGTTAAGTCCCATAAGATTTCACACACATCATCATCTTTAAGGTCGCGAGATTTTGCACCTTACAATACTTGACAAGGAATTTGATTCATTTTTGATATCATTTGATAGGCTCAGGGCCGTTTCACTATGAATACAGAACTTGAATGAAATCGACAAGTACATCTTGGAATTGATAATTTAATCTCACTTGCAGCGTTGCTGAGAATAGCTCAGTGTAGAAATGGGACAAAGGGACCTCAGACGGATTGCAGCCAAAAGTGGGAGGACGGGAAAGACAGAGAGATAGCAAACGGCTGGGCGCCCTTCCTGCGGCTGAGTACCACAGCGCGGAGAGTCTGGAGATGCAACAGGGCTAATGTTAGCTGGTGGTCGCCGACCCCAGAGATGCGGGTTGGCGCCAGCTTTCACAAGGATGCGGCCGGAATGGAATGCGAGGGCAACTGGCGTACAATGATGGCTGGCAAATTTTGTTGAAAGTGCAGAAGGCGCGTGTAATGTGTCGTGCAGCGGGACGGCGCCACTAGCCGTTAGCACGGAGTCACATCCGCCAGGCTGTTGCCCGCGATTTCTAGCGTAGACGTCTCTTATTGGTAGATTTGTATTACGCAGTGGGAGAGGAAAGTTCCTGTAGAAAGTTTGGTGTGAGAAACCCAACTTGAGTTTGTGGTTGGGCGGCCCCTTTTAGAGTGAGGAGAGTTGGAGTACGAACAGAATGTACTAAAATAGTGATTCACCTACTTTTACTTAGGGGAGAGGTAACCAGAGGTGAGCTCGAGAGCCAGCTGTTTTTTTAGAGGAGATCTGTCTGAGCTACCGAGCTGGGCAGACTTCTGCCAGAGCCCTTTGGCTGGATAGAACTTCTTTTACAGGAGGTAACTCGCGTAGAGAACTTCGCTGTTCCTTTAAGACGATGCTGAACTTCGACTCTTGGTTCGGAGTTCCCGTCTTGCGTCTCGCGTGTAGTTTTCTCGAGAGCTCTTTCTCTGTTGTAGACTTATGATTAAGACGTTTCTGAATTCCGCCCATTTGGCTGGGAGTTCATGCCTTACGTTGTTCGCTGACAGTGAAGCTATTTAGACAGAGCTTGGACTTAGCAGTTTCTGGACAGTAGTCTGCTGTCTGAGGTTTCAGGTTTAAGCACTGGAAACATAACGGGGCCGCGGCCTTGATCGCATTGCCGGATACTTGGAGCATCGCCACGACATGCCGCCAGTACACTGTCTGAGACAGTGAAATCGCCACCTGCTGCGGCATTCAAGGCAGTCAGTTTAAATTGCGGGGATCACTTGTAAAAATTTTCTCCAATGAGACTTCAGGTCAACTGATTGGAGTCGATTCTTATACTTTTTCAGTGCGGAAAGGAAGTCAGTCATTCCGTGTAGAATTGTTCAGATGGTTCAAATGGCTCTGAGCACTTTGGGACTTAACATCTGAGGTCATTAGTCCCCTAGACTTAGAACTACTTAAACATAACTGACCTAAGGACATCACACACATCCATGCCCGAGGCAGGATACGAACCTGGGACCGTAGCGGTCGCGCGGTTCCAGACTGAAGCGCCTAGAACCGCTTGGCCACTCGGGCCGGCTTCCGTGTAGAGAATCTCAGATCGCGCTGTTCACAACTGGGCAGAATTAGGCGGAAGATAGGCAGTATTAGATTACTGCAGTTACTGCACATTTGTGAGTGTCCGTTGGAAGTCCTGTGACTTATAGTTCATGTTCATCACATGGGTTTTACGCCAAACAAATTGTTTCGTTAAGCCTAGAATTTATCCATTCAGCAGAAGCATAGCTCACCCTCATCATTTAATTTGTTCATGTGTTGTGAATTTGCCAAAAACCGATCACAAGAAGTATTTCAACTTTGTCAGCAGGCCATGATATTGCATATTTGATTAATCCCACAGTGATTGGAATAATCCATTGGATACATTCCTGTTGCAGGGTACTGTTATTGGGCAACAGTCGACATTTTATATAATTTGCCCTCCTACAGGGGGTGTTTATGGGTGTCAGGACCACCTTCTAAGATGACGTTTTGAAAAGATTTATTGCGTAATTAATACATTGATAGATACCCTTAGTTCGCATATCTCGAAACTGCACGGAAGAGAGGTATAAAAACCATACGTACAAATTAGTAGAGAACGACTGGGGTGGGGAGGTTTGCGTTAGAGCAAACCATAAATGTTTTGTTCTTAGATTTGTAGTGTTACATAGCAGCGTTTATAGATTGTAATAATAAGAATATTATTAATAACTGAATACACAATGTTAATCTTCCACAACAGTATTTATTTGACGGCTTGTTAGGAACCTGCCTTAGGCTTCTAAGGCCATCGTCAGAAACATAATACTAAACAGGTGGTCCATACAACTTCAGCGAGAATTCATAGCTGTACAAAGATATGAGACTTTTATGAGCATATCGACGCAAAACACAAGAATAATGTAATACCTAAAGAGACTCTGAATAAATAAATCTTACATTACAGTATACTGAAACATTAAAACTATGTGAACGTATAAGCCAATAATTGTTGTGGTAATGTGAAATGGCACAGGCTACTATGCCATATGGACAAATTGGTGAATGTGACGAAGAGACCGACAAAATGGGGAGGAGGCAGAAAGGAGTCTGTGGAAAGTGGGTGCGGAACAGTTATGACTAGCTTATCATCTAATGCTGAGAGAAATAATATCTGGGTGCTGCTATTTTAATAAGAGTAATAAAACTGTGTTTGATCATTAAGGACCAAGTCAGGATTCATGGTTGCCGTCTATTAATGTAATTTCAAGTAATTTTATTTTTTTGCCTTTAGTTTCTTTATGGAGAATATCATATGAATAACATTCATACAGAGCGTGTTTAGCAAAGGTAGAATCTTTCCTTTCAGTTTCCAACAATCAGTCTTGTAGTTATAGCCCTCCTGTTTGACTTACACATAACTTGCAGATACATTGTGGGAAATTCTAAATATTGAACTCTGTTCTAATGGCGAAATCTTAATGTTAAGCAGAAGGCGGGCAACAGTATTCCTAGTGTAAAAAGTTGGAGTATAGTTCCTGGTAAGAACCTGTGAAGTTCTACTCACATATAGCATGGGGGCCCATTTGTTATCAATGTGGTTTTCTGCTACATGAGGTAAATAAAGGAGTGTTGTCGTCCTTTGTCTCTTCTTTTTACCAAGTATGTTTTCAATTAGGGTAGGACTATAACCTTTGCAGTATGCTATTTCTCTAAGTATTTTCAGTTACTTTTCAAAATATGATTTGGTTTGTGGTGTAGATAGTAGGTGGTGGACCATGGAATGGAATGCTTTGAATGAATGGTATTCATATGACGTGAAATGTGGTGTTCTCCATAAAAGAACTAAAGGCAGAAAACTAACATTTCGTGAAATTCTGGCCATTAATAAACACAAATCAAGTATCCTGATCCAGTCCTATGCGACAAAACACAGTTGAATTACTCACCCTTATTAAAGTAGCAGCAGCCAGTTATTATTTATATCTCACTATTAGATAACAAGCTTTTCATAATGCTCCACACCCGCATTCCATAGACTTCTTCCCCCCCCCCCCCCCCCCCCCCTCCAATTCACCTTAAGATTTATTTCTTCAAAGTTTCTTTAGTTATTTGTGTAGCTATGAATTTTCGCTGAACTAGTGTGAACTATCTGTTAAGTATTAAGTTATCTGACGGTGCCCTGAGAAGGCGAAGTCCAGTTCATAACGAACTGTTAAACATATATTATTGTGAAACATTAAAACCGTGTATTCAAGTTATTAATATGTCTATGTTCCTCCAAGAACCGGTAGAATAGTCCGTAAATAATGAGAATATTAAGGTAACTTAAAACTGCTACTTTGTTTATAGTTGAGCGAAAACTTGTTTTTTTTTTAAATTCCTTTTCAGACCAATGAAGACGAAAATAAAGATGTTCGATTAAACGCAACACTAAAAATGCAGTCGCAAAAAGAAGAATTATAGTTATTCTTATCTACTAGGTAAACAATATTGAAGTATCAGTCGAGGTAAAGTGGCTGTAAAGATTCGCTAAAATATTAATTTTGCAGAGGTGATATGGAGGCCGAGTGACTGACTCAGTAACTATGACTCCGGTTCCGATCAGTCTTTGTTTACGGAGCAATCTGGGGCGGCAAGTGAATCATTGTATTTTCCTAGCGTTTCGCTGTCTGAGGTCAGAAGATTGGATGACACCGTGTGGTACCTCCTTGACCAAATTGCACGCCGCCTCCAGGGAGATAGAGGAAGATGGTTGTGGAAGAGCCTGCAACTTCTGGCGAGCAGCGCGGCTCGTTTTTGCGGGAAGAAAGCCTCGCGGCCGCTTTATCGGACCTTGTTTGGCACAAGTAATGGCGCGACCAGACAGGGCTTTGTTAGAGGCACATAAGGAAATGAGGGGACGCCCGGGCCGCGGAAGGGGACGCTCCGGGAAGATAGGGCGACGTTTATTTCATTTGTGGCTGCGCATGCCGGAGAATTTTCTTACGTCTTTAGGAACGGGAGTACCCTGTTGATTTAGTCTGCGCCGAAGTGTCACATCTGCGAATGAAGGGCATCTGTACCTAAGCAGCAGTCATTTTTTTTTTTTTTCGTTTTGGCTAATCGCGAAGAAGGTCGTTTAAAGTGATTCCTCTGATGAAATGTGTATTGTTGGTCGGGTGACTGTTGTTGGTAATAAACTCACACTACTTAAGGGTTCCTTCTAAACGGGATATTTTTAGCGCTCATGACCATGAGAAATGCCACGAGATCTGTACTTGTGAAATTGCAACACCCTGGCAGTGTTGTTTATTAAAGTTTTTGAATTGTGAGAATTTATGTGAAACACTACACTACTCCCCTGACAAAATTACACAACGGAGACCGGATAGCATGAGAAATGAAGTAGTTCTCTGACAGTCAACCTAAGGCTGGAAATCTTGACGTATAGGGTGTTTCCTTAAGAGCTATGAAGCAACGACATACACAGTCATTACTCAGTGCTCTTCAGAGACATACAGTACAATACGATGGAGCAGTACCGATTCAGTTTCGCAGAGCTCATTGACGTTCACCTTGTCTTTGCGGGAGTACGATGCAGTGCTCGCTACTGAAAGGCTGTACAGGGGAAGATTTCCTAACAGGCATCATCCGTCACGACGTGTGTTTATTGCTCTTAATCGACGAATGCGGGGACTAGTTCATTGGGGACCTGGCAACATGAGGACCACTCGCACACCCGATTTTGAGGAGGAAGTGCTGAAACGTGTTGCACGGACCCTACAATAAGTACTTGTCCTATTGGTCATGAAAAGGGCGCTGCACATACTAGCGCGTGGCGAGTACTCCACGAACAACAGTTCCACCCATATCACCCACAAGGAGTCCATGCAGTGCTTGTGACTGACTTTGCACCAAGGATCGCAATGTGTCAGTGTTTGCTCCAACGGTGGATTGATCTACCAGATTTCCTCCAAATCGTGCCGTTTACTGACGAGGCCTTATTTAATCTTGATGGTATTTCGAACAGCAGGAATTGCTCTGTGTGGGATGAAGAAAACCTTCACGCTGTAGCAGAGTCACACAATGAAGTACGTTTTGCTGTTAATATTCGCGTCGGCATTTTAGGCGAAAATCTCATTGGACCATATCTTCTACCTTGTTGTCCGAATGGCCACCTGTGCTTGAAGCTCGTGCGAAGAGTTCTGAGTGGGTAGGGAAAGTGCACTTGGCTGTTCGTGAGGGGATGTCGATGGAACATGACGGTGCACCGCCTCACTTGATTGCTGATGCCAGCAACCATCTCAGTGTTGTATTTCGTGGTTGTTGGATTGGAAGGGGAGGTCCTATCCCATGGCTTGCGACGTCACCTGACCTGAATTCCCTTGATTATTTCCTCTGGGGATATCTGTAGTCACTTGTGTATGAGACCGCAGTGGATACGGAGATGGAATTAGTTGCCGGAATTGTGGCTGCGTGTGATGCGTGTCGAAACACACCAGGAATGTTTCTTAGGATGTGTCAGAATCTTGTTCGCCAACGTAGTGCTTACATTGTGGTTGATGGCTGTTTTCAGCACATTTAGTAAGATACCGTACAAATGGTATGTTCCTTGTGTCAATGATGGTATTTGCAGTTACCTGCAACTAATGTAAATAAAAAAGTACACAGTAATGTGATGATTGGTACTAGCTACTTGGAGGAAACGTATGATGTCCAGTGAATTTCATTTATTTTGAACAAAAACAAAAAAAAGGGAAAAAAAGGAAAAGGGAGGGAACACTGAACATGTTTGAGCAACACTACATTGAATAGTGAATATAAGCAAGAATTACTCAAAAATAAAACTAACTTAATTTATTGATCGCCAAAAGTTTTTAAAGCAAGGGAAAGGAATGGAGTGAGCTAACTGTTTTCCTACTGCTCATTCACGAAAGAAATGCCCTTCCTGATCAAGAACGAATGTTCATTATAAAACTGAAATTGACATTCAGTTCTAAAGGTCAACTATATCATCATCAGAGATCAGCGAGCAGCTGTCATCAAGTTTCCATAAACCACCATAGCTGAGCTGTACCCGACCGTATCGAGCATGTGTGCTGCACTGTCGTGGCCGCGTCTGCTGGTGTGATAGCACAGCTCATGTGATGCATGACGGGCTTTTCTGTACAGACAAGACTGGCAGCTGGGGGCGAAAATGTGACTAATCCTGCCGTACGCTGAAATAAGTACCGAAAGTCTCTGTTCAAATTTGCGTTAATGAGGGCGACGCTGTGCGTCCTCACCTATGCAAAAGCTGTCTTTAAGCTTTCAAACAACAAAACCAAAATGTCAAGGAATATTCTATTACTATGAATAAAGTCCGGAGGACTAAATTCCATAAAATATGTGATTCTGAGTGATACCAAAACTGTACTTAAAGTGAAGCCTTCCTTCTCAGATCGAAAAATGCTGTCGTCTACATCTTCAGAGATCTGAATCATAAGTACGTCAAATTCCACAGCTGGTGACACATTTCAATCTGGCAAAGCAGGAGGTTAAACAGAAATCTGTCTACTCGGCTGAATGCCAATGCAGTAGGTCATTCCACAGTTGCGTAGCACGAATCAGAGGCTGTCAATGACGGCATGCCGAGGCAGAAGATTTGCTGCAGTCACATAGAGTCAATTCATAGCCCGCTAGTATGCTACTAGCTACTAGTATGCTAGAGCATACTAGCCGGCTATGGTCAGTTAGACGAATGATAGAATTACGAAACCTCGTACCCCCCCCCCCCCCCCCTCCAATTAAATCTGTATCCTTTTCATTCTCTTTTTCCAGTCACAGGCCTGAACACTGCAGGAGTCACTACAAAAAGAAAGAGTCTTGTCCAACTGAACACTTACTTTCAGTCTTATTAATACAGATGTGAGGCACGACAGCTTGCCCCTCTGATGTCACAACTTCTTCGCCAATAGGAATAGCGCTCTCTGAACGCTACAGCTTCCCACGCTAAGTCTTGGAGCTAAAAGAGAAAACCAATTCAGAAGTGGGTGGTGGGTTGCGTTTTTGCGTCCTGTGTCCGTATTTCTAAGATTCTAATCTGCCTTCAGATTTGTCTTTGTGGCGTTCGATCGGACGATCGGCTTCAGTAATGATGATTTCGTTTATCTGATGTGAATCCAACACAAGACGAAGTGAGCCATCTTTCTTGTTAGCAATGTGAAGAGGGTTAATACATCGACTAACGGCTGATTCAATGATACCTTGGTCTAATATAGACTGAAGTTCTTGCTTGACTTGATCTCTGTAGATGAACGGAACCGCTGCAAATTGTAACTCAGACATTTTATTTTAAATAATAAGAATTTATGTCCTTTGGTATACTGCCTCTATATATCTTATGTTAATGTATTTCTGATGCTATTTTGTATTTGCCGATACCATGTAATGTGCTATTTTTTTTATGATGCATGCTACTCCACTTTGTCATTATTGCACACCCTAAGCAAGATAGTATTACAACCCAAATTTATGCTATTGTCTGATGAATTATTATTACATTTGTTGTTAGGTTAGTCACTCTTTGTACTTTATAATATTGCCATGTACAGTCTTTATGTCCAGTCTTGTGCTATATTTTGCTATACATCTTTCGTACCTGATGATGTCTCTAGTTTACTTGCTTTCACCTAAGTAGCTTTAAGAAATCAGTGCATCTTGTAACTCATGTCCATTACATATACTCATCCATTTCGTATGTTTCCCAGAACCAATGTCTGGAAGTCTCATTGTATCCAAACGGGCTATAATAAATAGAAGCACATGAAAGATTGAAATGTTCCACCCACTAAGGTGTGCGGGAAATGCGTTAGATGGAAAGCATGACATGAGTAACTTATATGGAGTACTAAACACCATTGATACTTCTCACACTGTTTCCTAGAGGGCTTTTATAACCATTTTCCTGTTAGTCTACTAGGCAAATTAAGCAGAATGCCTATAAAGATTTAGGATTAAGGATATGTTTTCTCTGCATTTTCTGTTAGGTATAAGAGTATTGTTAGAATATTTAATAAGGGATCATGCCTTTTTATGGAATATTGATGGAATGTTGATGTTTAATGAGTGTTCATACCCTGAGCTGCACTTCAATAATGAGGATTATGTTGACATATTGATGATTCTTCTATAATGATGCTGTATGATGTTAATACGCATTTGTATTTTGTTTATGTTGTGTCCTTTCTAGGTAAAGCTGTTTTACATTGTGCCACATGATAGGAGGTGGTTTTGGGAGACTGTCAGAGAAGCTTTGCATCTAAAAACGCTTTTTAACTATTCCTTATGAAATTGCATATGATACTGCCATCTTCTGTTAGCATGCATGATTGCTTTTTTTTCAGGTTGATAATCACATTTCCAGGTTCCACTATTTCTGCAATTCACCCTCATCTTTGCATTTTTATCTCGTGATTTAGTGTGGCATGTTACATTTACCTAGTCAGTAAGCTATATTACACTTAGTACTCCAGTCTTTATGCTTGCATATACTATAATCACATTTCATCTTTGCTTTAGCCACAGCAGTTCCTCACTCAAGACTAATGAAGATTGACTGTTAATCATTTTCTTTAGAGATAAAGTGTTCTGCTTTTATCAATCATTCCCATATCCTTCCCTGTAGATATGTGAATTGTAAGATATATAGGTCATTTAATGAACTGAAATTTATGAAGCCTTGAGGGTGCTATATAACCTATAAATATTATGTCTTTACTCATACATTGCCACACTTCGATTTTATGATGCTATTTGTCTAATATGTACTCATACAGGCCATACACAGCAACGCTTTTATATAATACAGCAGTTTATCCACTTTTTTCTTGTAAAAGCCATATCGAGTTACATATTCTCTATATGAATTATGCATAGGCCTTTGAGTGCCATATCAAGTTATAGGTAAAATGATATTTTACGTTACTTTCTCAGGTTTGATGTTTAAGCTATGTAAAACTGAGCCACTTTGAGCCACAAAGAAGGTTTCTGCCGCATTTTAGCTATTAAGGTCAGCATTTATCTCATGTTAAACTAGGCCACTGTGAGCCGCAAAGAAGATTTCTGTCAGCATTTATTTCACGTTGAGCCTCTGGCTGATATTTTCCAAACAATTATTATAAATATTACGATTTGCGTGTATCACAAGTACAAGGCCACCTGGAGCCATTCAATTCTTGATTTTACTGTTAGGTTTCTTAAGTAATTATGTCACAATATTGCATATACAAGACCACTGAAAGCCACAGTATAATATTATGAACCAGTGGTGTTCTCTGTCATGTTAGGTTATTCAATGTCTAATTGGTATCCTGATGCCACACTTTTTGACTTTGTCTTCGTCAGAGTTCACTTTCAATTTTGTCTTGTCACTTTGATGTAAAGCATTGTCGCATCATTGAGTCTGTAATTTCATTAGGATACTGAACTTTTCTGATCAGATAGATTATTCCATATTGACATAGACAGCAATGGTCATGTTCCACTACCTTACCTTTGCTACCTTTTAGCGGCTTCCATTATCCAGTCTCCTACCTACGTTCATTGTATTGGAGCAATTTATTACTGGTATTCATACTTCAACATAATTGCCCATATACGTTTTTTGATCTCACAAGAATCTCTACTATGAAGATCAGTGATGATTCTGGTCATCACATTACTGATATTATGATAATCGCCAACTATGGTTGTTGGTAACTGGTTGCCGAGTACCTACTGTATTTCTGCACATGTCTGAGGTACATAATAAGAAGTTCAGATGTCTTGGCACACTGAATGCAATCCACATTGGTCACTACTCATTTGTTGAACCTGCATAAAACAAAAAGACATGGACTCTATGATGCAGTCACTTCAATGTGCTCATAGGTTTCAGCCATGATTCTTCCTTTCCCTTGTCCAGTCCTATATCATTATCATTGTGATTAGGGTTGTGTACTGATTTTGCTTTACATGATTTATTTGTCAGAAACCTTGTTTACGAGACAATTTACTCACATTATAACCAGATTATGATTAATACAAGTACACCTGAGTGCTCTCAATTATTTCAAGTTTAAAGATTTTTTTTTGAACAATTATGACGTGTTACTTGACAATGGTCCTTAAGACTACACTGTAATGGTTCTGAACTACTCAAGATTTCTACTTGTCAAAAAAATGGTTCAAATGACTCTGAGAACTATGGGGCTTAACTTCTAAGGTCATCAGTCCCCTAGAACTTAGAACTACTTAAACCTAACTAACCTAAGGACATCACACACATCCATGCCCGAGGCAGGATTCGAACCTGCGACCGTAGCGGTCGCGCGGTTCCAGACTGTAGCGCCTAGAACCGCTCGGCCACCCCAGCCGGCTTTCTAATTGTCAGTAATGAGATAAATTTAGCACACATTTGTTGTACAAGGTACTTCCAAATATGCACCAAATTTGTTAAACCCCGCTGGAGGGTGAAAGGAGTCTGCTGGGATACACTTGTTTGATAAACGATGTATTTCTTTGTTAGTCCTTATAAAGCGGATCGCTGACTGTGCGCCACCGCCGAGCCAGAGATACTGCTTCTGGTCTGAGTTTGGAGTTGTCTGAGGTTGCAGTGTTGGACTAAGAGAGCGCTTGGCACACACTTGTGTGTAGCTGTCTGTGAATGAAAGAGGATGGAGTAGGTAGTTTTTGTAATATGCTCTGTGAAGCCACCAAGTGTTAGAATAATGTAGGAATTACGAGATCATGGAAGCAGAAGTCTTCACGCAAGCAAGGTGAAGATGTTAAATAATTATGGTTTCCGTTCTGCCAGTGCGTTAGTATAGATGTGTTGGCTGATAATTTGTAATTGTGGAGCAATCGCAGAATGTATATAAACAGATTTGATGAAAAGGCTAGTTAGATATTTCCCTTTTGTAATGATTCTATGATTTGTTAACACAGGTTAAATTTGATGCTTTGCATTTTTGATTTTTTAGTGAGCTTGACTAATATTTGCTATATAAATCTCGTAATTTGTGAATCAATTAGTTAAAAGGATGTAATTTTTCTAAGTAATGTAATTTCAATTGTTAGATGTTTTGAAAAGCCGAACTTAACTTGGAATATAATTTCATTAAAAACGCAGTGTTAGTAATTCATCACAATCAATACCGCCTTCCTCTCCAGGCCATATGTTTTTCAAAGACGTTAGAGTTTCTTAAATGTTTCCATTTGTCAGCCGAAAGAATTTCATGTAATTTCAAAGTATTATGGCCAGCATTGCACACCACTGAACCTGTAGCTAGCACATTTTATTTTTTTCGTGAGAGACCAGAATATATTGTGTCCCACCATTGCTGCTTTAGAGGTAAGTCAATTCAATTTATTTGTTACGTGCACAGGGACCAAAGTTATCAATTTTGAACAGGGCCAGAGGATTCAGCGCCTAATGTGCTGAATGTATTTTCCAGTGACTGTATTTCTTTATCGGTATTGGGAGTTGCATTGCCCAATCAATTCGTATAAAGTTTTGCTAACAATAACACATAGTAAGCACACCATTTGCACTTACAACACGATAAATTGAGTTTTGTAACCATTCCACAATTCAGTCACACATTCAACGTAATCAAAGAATTATTTTTAAAAGAAAGTTACAGGCTTATTTCATTTATCTAGTAGATAGTGACAAAATAGACATAATCAAATCGAGAAACCACGCCAGTCTTGGTTACTAGTCGTATTAGCAGCTTTTTTAGTATTAGGCAACGACATTTTGATTTTTCATGCTGCAAAATATTTGAGGAACTTAGATGAGGTAATAGATTCTTCCGCAGAAACGAAAGCACGCCGTGTAAAGCTGTAGCAAGATTAGAGAGAAAAAAATGCTGAGACCTAAAGATTAAAGAAATGTGTACTATCTTGCTTGTCTCTTGTCTTTACTGGTTTTATATTTCCTATACTTCATTTTATGTCCCACGGAAGAGCGAGTTGTTAGCTAACAGGCAATAAAGAGTGCAAATTTCCAGAAGACGTCTTATTCTCCTGGTCACAAATAATGCCACCCAGTATTAATTGTGAATTTTCTTTTTAGGGGGGGGGGGGGGGGGGGTAGGACGTCAAACCGGTCGACTGGGAGCACGAGAGGCACCACAGGGCATTTTAATTTCCACTGTCGTGACTATAGGTTTGATGGTTTCCTTTACAAATATAAACGTTTGAATTCCACAAAGAGAAATACAGTGATGTGCGATAGAAGAATGCTATCAAGAGGCGTGCCACTGCACCTTGGCACACTGAAGACCAACTAACATATCTTACTTTCATCGAATATATATGTTTTATATATCAAGCTCTTCAGAAAGATGTGCGCTACAAAATTAACATTTTTTGAAAAAATCAATTATTTTAAAAATTTTTGCTGTCCAATCTCTAACGCTCGAGGTGGATGGCGTGGTACCACTATCACGTTTTCGCCCCGGTTCGGAAATATCGTAGATGCGGGGCTGCCGGTCGTTCTCCGTGGCATGCGGAAACGGCTAGCTGCTGCTTCCCTGCACCCCTCTAGGCGGCTCAGCACTGCGGAAACAGGGCCTCGGCCGGCCGCCGAACTGTCGATTGTGAAGACTGCGTGCCTTATCCGTTTATAAGCCAAGTACGCTGCGACGGCAAGCTACAGTTGTAATAAGAATTAAAAAGGAATTTCCTGATTTAATATATATATATATATATATATATATATATATATATATATATATATATATATATATATATGCACCCTCATTGTTGTGATATAGCTCAGTCATTGCAAATCTGCAGATCACACCAGTTGTAAAACCTATTAGGCTATAGAAAAGGTAATTAAAAAGTATTAAAAATGAGACATTTTTCAAAATAAACATTTTGAGAAACCTACCGGCCATCAACAGTGATGACAGAAACATGATGATCACTCGTCGGATAGCGTGTTGGTACACCATTGGAACGCAATTCGTAAGAAATTTCCGTGGAATGGGGTCGACAAGTCCTCAGTAGCTTTCATGGGGTATGTGGCCCCAGATGTCTACACACAGGTAATGCAGTTCTCTTAAATGAAGGCTGGAGTTTTGTGGCACGTAGCTAGCGCCCGACGTGCGACCAAGAAGTGTTCTATCACTTTCAGATCAGGCGAATTTTGGGGGCCATGACATCAATGTAAGTTCACTACCATGCATCTCAAATGACTATAGCACTATTTTGGCCTTGTTCCGAAGCACAACGTTCAGCGCACATTGTTGAGTATGGGGCTCTGCGGCAGACTTTCCTTACATGTTCCCATGTTCACTCAACGAAACAGTCAATCCGCCTGGGCAGATAAAACACTTTTCTTGTTACACCACGTCGTCATCAAGGCGAACAGTTGGTCGAAACATGCACCATGTCATGGATGCAGGCTGGCGGTGAGAGTATTATGCTGCCTGGACTATCACAGTGCCTGCGGTAGTAATCGAAGGTACCATGGCAACTGAAAAGTACATGAGCATTATTAAAGACCAGAAGCGTCCCTTCGTGCGTTATGTCATCTCTGAGAGCGATGATATCTCCTGGATAGCTATGCGTATCAAGGCCAGAATCATGTTGCAGCAGTTTGAGGAGCATAATAGCGAGAACATATTGATGTCTTGGGGCACCAAATTCGCCTAATCTGACATGGATGGAACATGCCTGGGACATTATCTGGCGCCAGATTCGCGTTGCCAAACCACTGGCCCATAATGTATGGGAATTGCATGACCTGTGGGTAGACATTTGTTGCCACTTACCTCCATAAACCTGGCTTGTCGAGCCCTTGCCACAGAGAATCACTGATGTATTGTGTTTCAAAGGTGGACCAACAGCCTATTAGGATGCAGTCATAATGTTTAGGATCGACAGTGTTACCGTGTGGTAGTCCAGCTTAATATACTGCACAGCATAATACTCTCACCGCCAGCCTGCGTCCATGGTGCGCAGCATGTTTCGAGCAAGCGTTCACCTAGACGACGACGTGGTGTAACAAGAAAAGTGTTTCATCCTCCGAGGCGGACTGATTTTCAGTTATGCTGCAATGCTGTATCGTCCTGGTCATCGTTTTGGTGCAGTATTGTGAATTGTTACTTAGCTGAAGATCAAACAAGCTAAGATTGCATCTGCAAATACAATGGCGTCTGGGGAAGACTAGCTTGGAGCGTTCTAGGCTGGTGAGTCTCTTTCTTTTCTGTATACAGGTCTGCCTGGGTGTCGATACACTGCAACATATTAAGCACTATGCTTCCATGTTTATTTTCTCTTGGATTCAAGCACAGATTTACTATACCTTCATTAATTTATCCATTTTACTGGTTGTTGATCTCTCTGACTGTACATTATATTGCTTTAATACTTGTGGCCGGCTGCTGCATTTCTTAATCTAATAGTATTATATCTACAGCAACTATGAATCAGTTCTGCACATCATCTGTTGCTCGGGATTGTGTCACAAGGATGCTCAGACTGTGGTGGGTGGAGGCCACAATCTTCCAATATCACAATGGTAGATTGTGGCAGCCACTTGCCAGCGTATCTATCACGCCACAAGTCAGTCCCTCCATATGTACCGCTTGACAAGACACATCTTCTCCCTCCAAGCCCCCTTCCACTCCCCTCCCCTCTCTAGCTAATATCAGCATTGTGTTAAAACGAAATAGTTACTCACACTATAGGGTCTTAGCGGATATTAAAATGAAATCTCAAATTAGACCCAGAGCTGGTATCTTGACCTTGCTCTCAGAAGCACCCAAAAGTTATTAATTTTTGCAATCTGTTCAAACCTATTTTTCCAAAAAGTTACGAAAAGTGTATATCTTGTAGTATTTCCTATGTAAAATGTTTCTCCAAAACACCCACACACAAACAGATATTTGCTTACACCCACACAAATCACACCCACATAAATACCCACATCAACAACCAAACACACACACTCATACCCACCGACAATCCTACCCATGCCATCATCAACCATCATCCAATCCTACCTATGCATACCCACCCTCACCCATCCATACCCACCCACACCTACCCAGCCCTGTACACCCACAATGCCCCCCATTCCTACCCCTCCCCCCCCTTCCACACCCACAAACAGTGTTTATACTATGAACTTACAAAATGTACACATACAAGCATGCACACACACAAACACACACACACACACACACACACACACACACATACATACATACACACACACTGTGTTTATACTACGAAGTTACAGGCTAAGTAGCGCTAGTGAATGTGCAGAGTTTGATTTCTCTACCATAGATTGTATAAGGCACAAGGGAGCCTGAAATTAACTAATTTCCAGATCTTAATTGATCTATGGTTCTTACCAAATTTCATAATGTTCTTTCCAAATCTGAAATGTCTCCAGAAGTATGTCAGCAATATAAAAAAATTAATGTTCATGTCAAGTGTCACAATGTTATTTCCCTCAAATTAAATGTTTTTTTACATCTAAATTGAGGATCATTTTCACAAAACTCAACAAGAGCCATTGACAAAACTTCACAAGAGAGATATTTCTTAGTTGTACTCAATATCACTTATTCAAAAAATTTCAAAATTATTAATTCTTGTAGTAGGGATTGATGAGTATTTTTTTTTACAAAACTCAACGTATTCCTTTTTTCATATATGTTTTATCTTTGTTTACTAAGTGAGGTGTTAAAAGTGAATATTCTAAACACTATACTTCAATGGGCTCTTAAGTATGTCACATTTAGGAGATAATGTGAAATTAAGAAGTTAACAATGTATTTCTACATTTGTATTTATCTTGTAATTTAACACATGAATAGAACTTTCCACACTTACAGAATTTGCTTCTCATATTTGAAACCATTTATGAAAATCAAAAATGATATGCTTGAGAGACAACTAATGTAACTGTACATATTTTAATACAATGTTCAGATTTAATGCTGCGTAAAATCCAAAACAGTACTGAATTATAGTCCTCTTTAATGAAAACGTTTTTCATAATACAGAAGTCTGTCTCCAGTATCACTGTCATTCCCTTGCACAGCTTTTGAACAGAACTCTTTACTTTTCTTTGAATCATTTTGCCAATAAGACATCAACTTCTCTGTGCCAATAGCTCTATTTTTGCTTACATCATACACTGACTGAAGTTGAGGTACTTCAAATATTATTGAAGGACTTCTCTTTCAAGGTTTTAGCACTACAGTGTGTATCAGTGAAGCAAAGAAAGTATTTTAAAAACGGCATTGTATCTTGGTGTTAGGTCTTCTTCCATTATTAGTCTTGCGTCAGGTGTCTTAAAAGACAGTTTGCCTTTCATTACGAGTTTGGAGATTAATTTCATACAGTAATTATATCAGTCTGTACATCAAAGTTTGACCCCCTCAAAATTTTCCAAAAAAATATGATATTCTGAGGGCAGAGTGACTATTTCGTGTTTTCCTAGTCCTTTCTGAATGAGGCCAATAACCCCATCAGAAGACAAATAGTCAGAAAGCAAATAGTTATGCCCAAATATTAGGAAATAATGTTGAAATCCTTTTAATACCTCTGAGTTTTCTGTCTAGCTCATAAAAATTGCCATCAATATGAACTTTCTGCTTTGGTAGCCATAAGAATCAAAAAATAATCTAAGATTTTTCTGCACCTTCTCTCATTAGATCTTGGTTGGAAGCATTTGATCTCTCATAGCAGATGTAACTTCGTTTTCCTCTGAATAACGTCTGTATCATGTACATTCTTATATTATTTTTTAATTCCCAATCTCAAGCTGACTTTAACTCTATAACAAAGTGTACACAAGCTGAGCAAATCAGTACGAAGATTTCCAAACCCAAGCTTGAAGCATTTATACAATACAGTATATTTTGATATGTTGAAGGAGAGAGTCGAACAACCCTTGTTTAACTCGAGAACAATCGTACTATCATGAACTTTTGTCAGATTTACCCCTGATGGAAGATGTGATTACTTATCTGTATTTCCAGAGTAACGAGACGATTTGTATTTATATGTAAGTATATTCTTCTTGATGAACTGCATCTACTCCTCGTCCCTTTCCTGTAGCTTACAAGCTAGTTCACCTCGATTCTCTTTAGGTAGTACATCCTCCAGCTTATATCATTTGGCAGTATGCCGGAGTCTGTCTCTGGACATTCCTGGAATAAATATCTGCATCTGGAATAAATATAAGCTGTTCAAACAATTATTTTCATTCTGAAAACTATTCGTTTAGGCTATGAATAAAACTAGACTTTCCTGTCACTTTTCTGAATGTTGAAACATATACTGAAATCTCTCGGCCTCCTTCTTCTCGAATATAACTACCATGAATGACACAGATCTTTGTTTAGTTTTATCGTTGTCCTTCCCTCTGCGCATTTTAGGCAAGTTAACTGTCATGTGTCGTAGTAAAAAATTGTTCTGTTCAACTTCATATTCGTATTCATATACAAGCTATCTCTAAAATGAATAACATCAATATCCTGCTTTGCATGTAGTTTCCTTTGCTGTTTCAATATGTTTACGGTCTATACTCGGATCTTTCTCTGAGGATAAAATCGTGTACTTCGTAATCTTGTGACGCTAACAACTGCTCCTTTGTCCTCCACTTTTTACCTCCTGGACTGTTTCAGAGCATTCTGAATCTTGCAACGTTTTAATAACGCTGTTCAGACAAGAATCCTCTACAACATCTACTAATTACAGTAAAATATTGACTGAACATAAAAGTGAATTACGCGGGGCAATATGGATTATTATGTAACAGACGATTAGCAAAGAATTGGTTTATCTTGTAGGATGTTGTGCTATTGCCTGAGAGCAAAAATATGCAAGTGTAAAGATTATTACATTTAACTTTTAATTTTTATATTAAAAATTTCAACCCTGCTGTACAAAAGAACGCTTAGCTAGGTTTTGTGGAATCTTCAAAAATGGATGTCAAGTTTCGTGAAGATTTGCTATACTCAGGCACCTTTAACTGCGACAAGTATTTAGTTTTGTAGCATTTTCTGTTAGCCACTGTGTGAGGCTCGTATTAAAGACGATATTGCAGTGCATGTATTGCTCCGAAGTTCGATGAAATGTCCTTGCATGTGTGCTCGGGTAGCGTAATGGTAAGGCGACCGCTCGCAATAAGCGGGAAATCCGGGTTCGAGATCCGGCCCGCCACAAATTTTCGATGTAATCATTGCAATATACACCTGATTGTTGTCCATATTTACAACAACGAATCTATTTCAAATTATAGTACCATTTTGAAAAAAATGGTTTTTGTTGAGTTTTGTTAAAACGGTCCTCAGTTGTTCTATGATGCTTCTGAAGTGACACAAGATTCTTCTCACACCTGAAATATCTGATAAAGTACGTCTGGAACACAAAAATGCAATTTTTGCACTAAATGTCACGGAGTTGTTTTACACACACACACACACACACACACACACACACACACACACATGCAAGACCGTGAAATTGATGTCCAAAACATCACTGTGGACTTCCATAGTAAGTTCTTCAATATTATTTTTTTTTCTAAACACATGCGGCTGAAAAATTACATGCTAAACAGACAGTTGACATTTCAAGTTAGGCCTCAAACGTAGAAAAACGAACTGGACCAAGCTTTTAACTTCAGAAAACATATGTTGGTTCGAATATTACACTAAGAAGGTAATCACACAAATAAATATGATGTCTGAATTACTGCAAGGCATTGAAAGAATCTAATTAATTCCATTATTTAGGCGTTTGGTGTAAGACACAAAGAACATTCAAATCGAATATTATAAATCTAAATTTTTCTACGATACGTGTCAAGTGCTAAAATGCTAATTGCTTGTGCAAAATACGTGAATGAGGTGTCATTTCAATATGAGGAAATACTATTGGTGGTTCATAGAAGAAAGTGTCATCACTTGTTGTTTTATCAAGTTTTTCAGTAATATTTCACCGTAGCAGGTATTACTAGTGTGAGGATGCGGGTGGTAAGGGGGGGGGGGAGGGGAAGGTGAGAGATATGGATAATGTTCTACACTAGAAAATATAATCAATGACACTGACTGTCAATTATCGCTCTTTGTTTTTTACAAGTGATTGTGTCTAGTTGAGGCCACGTTCAGTAACAACCGTTGAGGGCAGCTGCAATATTTACCAATTGGGACTACGGTGCCAAAAACATACACATACGGAGGCTGCTTATTGTAATATGCAAGTATAATTACAGATCTCTGATCACAAACAAAAAATTCAAACATTGCAGCAAAATAAAATTGCATTATCTCTCAAAACATGGAAGACTTGCAGAGCAAAACACACGTGGCAATACTTTCACAATGTCATTAGTCTGTAAGATAAAAAGATACACCTGGCTTGCATGTTGACACTACCAATAAAATTTGTGGATTAAGTAACACTTGTTAGTAATGGAAGTTCAGTTCTCGTACCAAACTTTGAAAGCTCAGTGGAGCTTAAAATGAAACATTTCCACATTTAAATTGTCTGTATTGCTTATCAAATTCACGCAGCACACTAACTGATACTACTCAAATAAATTATAGGTTAGTAGACGAACATAGCTCGAACTCTTTACCTCCCCGTTAAATTTATCCAGGGTGGCGATTCTTCTGGAAAACTTGGAATTCTCAGCGAATCACATTTTATCTGGAAAAATCAGAAAAATAGCCGGGAAATTCAGGAATTTTATAAAATTACAGGGAATTAAGCATTTTAATCTACCACTTAAACTGAATTTTATTGAGTTTTGCAAGTCACAAATTTAAAAAAATGTAACATTACAAAGTGCATTAATTATATGAATATTTCTATATAAATTATCGAGCGTTAAAAACTGTGGTTAAACTACTGAACTACTACTTACAGCTGATATACAGCGCAGCTGAGAGAAAAGAAAAGCTATTGTTGTGGTATGCTGCCACCTCCCGCTCCCCCTCTTACCAGTAACTTATCAGGATCTTCTTGACTCCATCTTCCTCCTGGAATTCCCAGGAAATTTGTTTTCGAAGTTTGAGTAGCCACCCTGATTCATCTAAATATATAAATACTGTCTCAACAGTACTGAAAAACACACATGTACGCTATTGCTGATCAAACTTACAACCTTAAATTGCACTTGTTGAAGAGAATTACCAAAGCAAAATTTGTCGAAAACTCGTTCGATATCTAAGTCGGTCAAACACTATAGCGGGCCCTCGGTAGGGTGTTAACTTCATCTCGCAGTTCAAAATTTTTTCATCTTCCGCTGTTATATAGTGAATACTTCGGGAAAAGTGTATTCCTTTCATTTCTCCTGTATTGTATCACAATGTTGTTACCTCATTAAAGTAGGCATTGCAGCCTTTCAATCCTTCTGTAATACATTCACATGTTGTTGCCTCATCAAACTAAATATTACAGAGAGAGAGCAAATTTACTGCTGTGTGTAAATCACAGAGAAGATGTCCGCTACTGTGGATGTCAGCTACAGAGAAAAACTCTGTTCCCTTCATTCCCGTTGAAATACATTGTGATGGTGTCACCCCATTAAAGTAAGCATTAGAGACTTTCATTTACCTTTTATATACGGTTATGTTGTTGTCTTAATAATGTAAGCATTACAGAGAGAGAGAGAGATAGAGAGACAGACAGACAGAGAGAGAGAGAGAGAGAGATAAGAAATTTACCGTGGTGCGTAAGTTAGTGAGATAATGTCAGCTACTGGGGTGTCAGCCACCGGGAAAAACTGTATTCCTTTCATTTCCTCTGTAATATATTGTCGTTGGCTCATTAAAGTAAGTATTATAGGTGCTCATTCACACACACACACACACACACACACACACACACACATATTTGGAGAGAGAAAGATAGAGAGAGAGGAAGGAGAAATTCACTGTAGTGTATCAATCAGAGAGACATGAAATTTACTGATTATGGATACGGTGCACTGGACCATTCGACTGTTCTTTCATTTGTTTAACATCATTTATGGCAGACATCAATTAATCACGCGTGTTTGCTTCAGTACGATAAATCTCTCACTTCTTTCTATTCCGTCACTTCTGTCGCAGAGCTCCGTTATTTATTGCCGGGTAGACTCGGTCGGTTGCTGTTTACTGATGAGAATGATGTGTCGTCGTATGTGTAAGTCTTTAACATCTTTCGATACAGCAGTTTTAAGTGTTATGGATTGTAGTTTATTTTTCTTGTATCTGTCAGGTACGAGACAAACATGATATAATTTACTTCGATTTGCTACTGAAAAGGGTAAATGGGTAAGTGTCATTTACCGTCAACTGGAACAACGTAGCGAAATTGGGAGTTTAAACGAGCTACATGTAGGTTTGTTAGAGACATGTAAAATGGCATATAACACGTCTATTGCAGATACAATTAAAGACTACGAATGGAAAATAAAAAAACTATGAATGTTCTAATTTGACGTTATAGCTCTACCTGACTCTCACTAGCTACGAAATACTGACTAAAAAATAAGTCGCAGTTGACTGAGTTTCCTTCAGCTACGAGATGATCTAATGTTCTGAACTTTAACGTTGACAATGCCAGTTATTGCGCTAGTTCGTGCTATTTAAATTTTATACAGTTAGCTGGGCAAAAACACATTACTGCTATCTTGAGCATTTCACACTACGACAGCTCTAAGCGGGAAGACCAAAGGGGCCGAACAACTTGTTTTTGTCCCATCCACACTTGCAACAAGCAAAATAGAAAACAGTGCCTTCCAAAACACAATTAATATACAGGTATCACAACTTGGTAGTAAACCACCATCTGCACGCAGCCGGTCTCCTACTCCTGTGGATTAGTAGAACAAATGAATAAAACACGGACGCCAGACTAATACTACTCGAATATTCTTCCGAAAAAGTAACCGCTTTCATTAATCGAAACAAAACAGTACTCAGAGAAAGACTCTGAACCAAACTTGCATAGTGGACGGTAATATAATGACTGTGGACCGATTCCAGAGCTACAAGATGGCAAGGGGTCTTTTGTATGGACTGATCATGCAGTACCATTTTTGAACACAGAGCCCTGTCAAAAAACTACCTTCTATTCTTAATGGATTCCAGTGATAACAACGTACACAATTCCGTTGAGCGTGCTACAAAGTCGAAGGAATAGTTGGGCCTGGTCTTTGCTACTGCTGCAAGGTAGGCTACTGCGGCTACAGTAAGTTAGTTACATGTTCCATACAGCGTTGGAATGGTTATTGTACTGAAATGATGTGGTACGATTCGGTTTAGTGTTAATATTACTGATAAACTCATAACATAATAATACATTTTGCAACTTCGAGAATAAAAAATGAATATTCACATTAGCACACAAACACAATAAACCGCGCGAGAAATAATTAGCAGGCATAGCTTGTATAATTGAACATTTCTGTAAAATCCACTCATAAGATCCTGTCAAAATTAACGAGTGTAAAAATGATCAACGTGTAGTTGAAAATGGTATGATGGGATCATGGCACTTATCTGTAATCACAGTATCTCAATATGAGAATGACTAACTGCTGATATTACCTCTCCAACACATCTGAATAATGATGCGACTCAACAGGCTGAATTTGTTTGAACTGTTATGGAATGCTTAAGGAATCTGTACCATACTCTGTACTGATTATTTTGTGGAGGCATGAACACATACATTGTAGAAAAACCTGCCACAGCAACTTTGCATTCAGGACCCTGTGTCAAAACTTGGCTTCCTACCCTGAATTGTATACGTGCAGAGAACGGGTTGTTTATCACTATTAATGTGGGTAAACTGTGTAAGGAAAGAATTCTTCCATTTTATCTTCAGTATTTGCAACCACGGAATAGACAAGAGGGAAATGCTTGCAATAGATGTGCAGACGATTGAGTCAGACAAAGAATGCAGCATACTTTTTCTTTTTTATCATCAGTCTTTCGATTGGTTTGATGCGTCACGCCACGAATTCCTCTCCTGTTGTGCCAGTCTCTTCGTCTCAGAGTAGCATTTGCAACCTACGTCCTCAATCATTTGCTGGGTGTCTTTCAAATTCTGTCTTCCTGTACTGTTTCTGCCCTCTGTAGCTCCCTCTGGTACCATGGAAGTCATTCCCTCATCTCTCAACAGATGTCCTATCATCTTGTCCCTTCCACTTATCAATGATTTCCTTTCCTGACCGTCTCTCCCCAGAACCCCCTGATTCCTTACCTTATCAGTCCACCTAATTTTCAACATTTGTCTGTAGCACATCTCAAATGCTTCGATTATCTTCTGTTCCGGTTTTCCCACAGTCCATGTTTCACTACCATTCAATGCAGTGCTCCAAACGTCTACTCTCAGAAATTTCTTCATCAGATTAAGGCCTATGTTTGATACTAGTAGACTTGTCTTGGTCAAGAATGCCCTTTTTGCCAGTGCTAGTCTACTTTTGACGTCCTCCTTGCTCCGTCTGTCAAGGGATATTTTGCTGCCTAGGTAGCAGAATTCCTTAACCTCAACTACTTCGTGATCACCGATCTTGATATTTCTCGCTGTTCTCATTTCTGATCTTCTCATTACTTGCGTCTTTCTTCGATTTATTCTCAATCCATATACTGTACTCATTTAGCAGATCATGTAATTCTTCTTCACTTTCACTCATGAAAGCAATGTCATCAGCGAATCGTATCAGTGATACCTTTTCACCTTGAATTTTAATTCTACTCCTGAACCTTTCTTTTATTTCCATCATTGTTCTTTGCTGTACAGATTGAACAGCAGGGGCGAAAGACTACATCCGTGTCTTACATACTTTTTAATCCGAGCATTTCGTTGTTGGTCGTCCACTCTTATTATTTCCTGTTGGTTCTTGTACTTCCTATAGCTCACCCCTATCTTTCTCAGAATTTCGAACTTCTTGCAGCTTTTACACTATCGAACGCTTTGTCCAGGTTAACAAATCCTATGAACGCGTCTCGATTTTTCTTTAGTCTTGCTTCCATTATCATCCGCAACATCACATTTGCCTCTCTCGTGCCTTTACTTTTCCTAAAGCCAAACTGAAAATCATCTAGCGCATCCTCAAATTTCTTTTCCATTCTTCTGTATATTATTATTGTCAGCAACTTGGATGCATGAGCTGTTAAGCTGATTGTGCGATAGTTCTCGCACTTGTCAGCTCTTGCAGTCTTCGGAATTGTGTGGATGATATTTTTCCGATTGTCAGACGGTGTACTGCCAGACTCGTACATTTTAAATGCGAACATTTTTAGGTTGGCTTTACCGTGACTGTTACTGATATCAAATGAAACAACAAATTTACTTTTACCAGTCACCGTTTTATTTTTTCCTCGACGCGTTTCGAAGGTTTAAACCTCCATTATCGGGTGGATTTACATTAGTTAGTATTACATATGTGTGTATGTTGTGTTACGGCGGCTTTGGAGGAACTTGTGGCACTGCCTCCAGTGGTCACTGGTTCCATTTTCTGTCGTAACACTTCACATGTATACTGCCAACTTTGTAAACAAATATTTGTTTACAAAGTTGGCAGTATACATGTGAAGTGTTACGACAGAAAATGGAACCAGTGACCACTGGAGGCAGTGCCACAAGTTCCTCCAAAGCCGTAACACAACATACACGCATATGTAGTACTAACTAATGTAAATCCACCCGATGATGGAGGTTTAAACCTTCGAAACGCGTCGAGGAAAAAATAAAACGGTGACTGGTAACAGTAAACTTGTTGTTTCATTTGAGACTCGTACATTCTACACACCGACGTGAATAGCCGTTTTGTTGCTACTTCCCCTAATGGCTTCAGAAATTCTGATGTAATATTATCGATCCCTTTTTCCTTATTTAACCTTAAGTCCTCCAAAGCTCTTTTAAATTATAATTCTAATAGTGGATTCCCTATCTCTTCTAAATTGACTCATGTTTCTTCTTCTATCACATCAAACAAATCTTCCCCCTCATAGAGGCGTTCAGTGTACTCTTTCTACCTGTCCGCTCCCTCCTCTGCATTTAACAATAGAATTCATGATGCACTCTTAATGTTACCACCCTTGCTTTTGATTTCACCGAAGATTGTTTTCGCTTTCCCATACGCTGGGTCAGTCCTTCCGACTATTATTTGTTTTTCGATTTCTTCACATTTTTAACGCAGCCATTTCGCCGTAGCTTCCCTGCACTTCCTATTTATTTCATTCCTCAGCTAGTTGTATTTTAGTATTCCTGAATTTCCCTGAACATTTTTGTACTTCTTCTTTCATCGATCAGCTGAAGTATTTCTTCGGTTACCCATGGTTTCTTCGTAGTTAACTTCTTTGTACCTTCCTGACTTCTGTAATGGCTCTTTTTAGAGATGTCCATTCCTCTTCAGCTGTACTGCATAGTGAGCTAGTCCTTATTGCAGTATCTATAGCCTTACAGTACTTTAACTGTATCTCGTCATTCCTTAATACTTCCGTATCCCACGTTTTTGCGTATGTATTCGTCCTGACAAATCTCTTGAACTTCAGCCTACTCTTCATCACTACTACATTGTGGTCTGAGTCTACTCTGCTCCTGAGTACACCTTACAATCCAGAATCTGATTTCGGAATCTCTGTCTGACCATTACATAATCTAAATAAAATCCTCCAGTATCACCCGGGCTTTTCCAAGCACACCTCCTCCTCTTGTGATTCTTGACCAGAGTATTCGCTATTACTAGTTGAAATTTATTACATAACTCAATTAGTCTTTCTCCTCTCTCATTCCTTGTCCCAAGCCCATATTCTCCAGTAACCTTTTCCTCTGCTCCTTCCCCAACAAATGATGAAACTTCTATATTTAGTTCTCAAACTGCTGAATGCAACTGAACTTTCTTAAACTGCTGGGTGAAACTGAACCCCTCAGTCACTTTACTTGTTTTTATCATTTCGACACTGACCTACAGAATTTTCCCTGACAAATACAACTCAGACTTATCCATTCATATATGACCCACAATATACTAACGCAATGCAATCTGCCTGCAAATAATGAACTCAAAAAAGAATGGCCCTGAATTAGAAGAGATCCTAACAATAGCCCATACATTTCGTAAGTCACTTACCTCACAGAAAATCTTAATGACAAGAACTACAGCAAATACAGCAAGCACACAGCCAGCTAAACTACTGCAGGCTCTAACTACTAATAGGCATGTGGTTAGGAAAGGAACGATTTTGTTGCAGCACAAACAATTTATTTAGGAGATTTTTACCATAATCATATGACATCCACTTCCAAAATTATATAATCGTCAATAATTCCATTTCTCAGACATTATAAAACACATCAATCATCATTTTACAATACATTTCCAATCAACACCTAATTTGCATGAAGGATACACATCCAAACCGTCCTCTCGCGCTAACACTTTTGACCTCCATCATTGTCAACTTTTAACTTTCAACTGTGAGTCCGACCAGCCACAAAGTCTCTTACAGAGGGTGCACAGCGCTGTCAGTGATATTAATGCAGTCTACAGCGCTGTCAACATACAAACATATAAACAGGCTGCTTACACTGCATTCTAGCCCCCCATGACTATTAGATGTTCATCTAGCGTGATAACGAATGAAAATGTTCGGTTTACTATAACATATCGTGACATTCCAAACTCCGTCCGACAGGCCTCGTAAGGACCAACGGTACCGACCGACCGCCGTGTCACCATCAGCCGATAGACGTCACTGGATGCGGATTTGGAGGGGCATCTGGTCAGCACGCCGCTCTCCCAGCCGTTGTCAGTTTTCGTGACTCTACTCATTGTGCAGTAACGGTGTTTTTGAATGTCAAAATCGGGGCAACGGTTTGGCCGCAATCAGTTCGGTCATTTTTAATAAGTTGGCTAAAAGATCGGCTCCAGTGGCTGTAACTCAAAAACAGCTACATCAAATGAAAAATGCCAAGTTAGCAAGGTCGTAGAGCATGTTACAAAAGCATATACTTTTTCACTTTGAGGCAGTAACTTTTTTTTTTGTTAGTCAAAGTTATTCACAATAAAACGAAATTTTCAATATATATCTCATTAATTTTCTTCATTCCTGTGTATTTTTATCCAAGCTTTTATTGGTAAGAGTAGGTTGCTAAAATGAAAAACAAGTACATAGTAATAACCAATATGTATTTACGTACGACTAATACAAAAATTTGTAAAATTACCAAATATGCAGCAACCAGTCACAAAATCATGTTTTATTTATTCACTTTTGGAAATCGATTTCAACTGATTAACAGCCATCATCGGTGCTACAGATACAAGAACAAAAATAATTAATAACAGTGACCAAATGAATAAATGTACGAGGGTTATTCCAAAAGTAAGGTCCGGTTATAAAAAAAAAATCAAAACTAAAATGTTTTTTCAAAACAATTGTTTTATTTACATTCCTTACATCTTTATCTATTTTTCTACATAACTTCCATACTTATTTAAACATTTGTCACATCGTTCAACAAGCTTTTGAATGCCCATGTTATAGAAATCGGCCGCCTGTGACGATAACCAGTCCTTAACTGCTTCTTTCACTTCATCATCTGTGTCGAAGCGCTTGCCGCCGAGAAACTCCTTTAAGTAACGGAACAGGTGGAAATCACTTGGCGCCAGGTCCGGACTGTAAGGAGGATGGTCCATCTGTTCCCATCCAAATTTCTTGATCAGAGCTTGCGTTTCATTTGCAGTGTGGGGTCTGGCATTGTCATGCAACAACAAGATTCCAGACGACAAAAGACCACGTCGCTTATTCTGGATTGCACGTCGAAGTTTAGTCAGGGTAGCGCAGTAGGCGGCTTTATTAATCGTTGTTCCTCTCTCCATAAAGTCGACTAACAATACTCCACGTCTATCCCAGAACACAGTCGCCATAACCTTACGTGTTGAGATTGTCTGCTTTGCCTTGACCTTGACTGGCGATGACGTGTGACGCCATTGCATTGACTGACGTTTAGACTCTGCAGTGATGTGAGAAACCCATGTCTCATCCCCTGTGACAACGTTGTCTAAAAGCCTGTCACCTTCCTTATGATATCGCTCCAAAAAATCAAGAGCAAAAGCCATTCTTTTCATTCGTTGGGGCTCAGTAAGCAGCCTGGGAACCCAACGGGCACACAATTTGTGAAACTTCAAATGTTCAGACACAATTCTGTACAAAGTTGTTCTACTCACATTCGGAAAATGCATGTCTACGTCTGTAATAGTGAATCGGCGATCTTCACGAATTTTTTTGTCAACCGCATTGACCAAATCGTCTGAAATCACTGATGGTCGGCCACACCGTGGTTCATCGTGCACATTATCCCGTCCTTCATTAAAAGCTCGCACCCACTTGCGCACTTTACTGTCGCTCATTATGTTAGGACCGTACACTTCAGTAATCTGCCGACGGATTTCCGCCGCTGAATTGTTTCTTGCAGACAAAAACCGTATCACTGCCCTTACTTCACAATCGGCGGGCTGATCAATTGTCTTAAACATTGTAAAGTGACACTGTGAACTACACTCAGCAACAGTAACAAAGCGAATGGCGGCGTTTGACGCGCAAGGCTTGCCGGGAGTCGGCGCGCATGCGTGTTTTGTCATTGGCGCCAAATTTCAATAGTTACGGCGAATCGGACCTTACTTTTGGAATAACCCTCGTATATAAAGCAACGTAGACCAATTAAATGTATATAGATGCATTAAACCATTTAAAATGAACATACAAATTCACCTTTCAATCAATATGTGCCCTGAGTAGTGATACTGTCCTAAGCAGAGGTCAAACATAAAGTGATACATCGAGAATTGACTGTGACAACGAGAAACCATAAAGGAGTGCTGCAAAGCAAGCCCGCCCTCTATGCGAAAAGATACAGCTAAAATAAAAATGAGAAGAATAAGAAAGAGGTATGACATACAAAGTGAGGTAAATATAATGATATAATACTAAAATATTTACATGAAATGGATATATTGACAAAGATTTTGTCAACCACGTAGTACAGTTATATACGCCAAAAGGCGACTGTACAAATCAGTAAAAAGGAACGAACATAGATGAGAAGCACACCATCGAAAAAATCTTTTAAAAATTTTTGAAAAATTCTTTAATTATTTGTCATATTTTTATCCAAGAGCAAAAGTTAATCATAATGCCAAAACGTAAAACGGTGTTGGCATCCATCTAGCGTACAGTTAATGACATTGATGAAGATCGGAACAGTGTTAATGGGTTTATGGTAGGAACCCACTTCTTCCCCCTCTTGAGAGCCGTAGTGCAGGTCACAGTTGTTGTAACCTAGAAGTTGCGTTGAAATGGAAGGTTTTTAAAGTTCTCGCCTTTAATTCTGGTGAGTCCCTTAATTCCTTCTACTAACGCCTCTTAACGATTTACCGACTCATCACCAATTACGCCATTGTTTATTGACATAAGCACATTTAGGATAAGGTGCATGTTTTAACTGCCAATAAGTCAGTCTGTCGCTGTCTGCTGCGTCTCTATCTCTGCGTGAAGCTCTTAAATCCACACATTGATCGCTTGTTCCTGATGATATATCACCGATTTATTCAATTTTTTGGCAACATCCAGTAAGGATGTCATCCCTAAAGTCCACTTTGTCAACACAGAATCTGAAAACCCATGAGTAAAACCACCATTCACTTTCAACGTCTTGCTCTGTTGTCATGGACTATACGCCATACCAAAATTTATCACTTCGCATTATGATTAAGTAGCCTTAGGTTGTAAATTTGTTGAGTTCACCAGCATGCATTAGGTCATTCTGTGTGAGCATCTCTTGCAAGTAAAGGTGAGCACTTCCGGCGTACAGGAGGTGACAAGCAGTATGAAAGTATGAGAGCATTTTCTTAATGGTGTTTAAATGCAGATTCCACTATCCAGTACGATCAGTCCCAATTAACTGTTTTGTGAGTGTAGCCATGCGATAACGTTGTACCCATAATTTAGTTGTTTTTCTTCTTACTTCAATGCTGCAAATCGCATTTTCAAACTTGTTATCACATTTATGTAATCTTCCTTTTCATGGCATATGAATATTGTGGGCCTGCCATGGCGAAGCAACAATTCCTCAGTTATTTTCATCTCTTCTTCAATCGCCTAGGCCTACCACGTGAAGAAATGTATGAGCTCTTACTGCTCGAGCGTACGCATGCACATCCAAAACTTTATTCTAACTGTTTACAGCTAATATTGTGGACAGTAAGTATCTCAAGCTACTTCCTGCCATTATTATACCGATGCACCTGAAGAAGGACATTGGATGGGGAAATCCACCTAATCATACAATGGCATGTTCTAAACCACTGCCTTCGCTTTTTCAGTATTCATCGTCTTCAGATAAAGTGGTTGATCGCAAATGACAGAACACCACTTGTGACCATGTTTTATGCATTTTTTAAAAGCTGTTAGATGTATATATGGCGTCGTACAAGGTGGAAAGATAATTTAAGAAAGAGATGCTCATTATTTTTGAATGAACCGACTGTCGGTGATTTGTGGCTTCTTCCATGAATCTGCCCACTCTGGCACATCAGCAAATTTCTTCCACTTTCTATAAATCCACATAATCTCGTACCCAGAGAACAATACGTTCAAGCGTTCAGGGTTGTCGAAACTGACATTCTTTATAATGATACCGTTTAAGCCAATAAAATATTGACTTTTTGATACGAGATCAAATGAGGTACACCACTTGCAGACAAAAATTCCGAAGTTGAAGGTCTTCTTTCCCGCGCAATGTGTAACACCATAGCTCTAATGCTCTACTGATTTATTTTGGCTTTTGTTTTATTTAATGTTACATCGTTGAGCATCTGTATATGTGTTTGATTGAATCGAAAACACAAAATTCTATACTCCTTTCTTTGTAAAAACATTGATGTCTTTTATAGTGTAGGAAATGTAATCTATGAGCAAATAATATATTTTGTCTTTGTCATATAATCTCTTTGGTTATCTTTAAAATTAAATAATTTTATTTAAATAATTTTGTGTAGGAACGTCAATATGTGCAAATGTTCTGTTTTATTCAATATGGTTGGTTACTGTTATGTAAACTGCTGACCTTCACTTAGGGTTCTTAGTTATTTCGTATGTAAAAGTTGTAGTGATTCCCCTCGGGAACGGAACTGTGTAGCGTGCGCAAAATATGGTTGGTATGGATAGAAAGATGGAACGAAGAGTCAGTCGGGAACGAGCTACCAAACTATCAACTGCTCATGTAAAAGTTGGGTATTGTGCTGGTTCCGAGAGAGGCTTTTCCTGACGCTTTCCAAAGCCTCGGATGGATGGACAAAGAGCTGGAATTATTCTGGAATTGGTATCTATCATCGCCACGAAGAAATGACAGAGTCCAGCAATTCTACCTGCAAATCCACCAACCAACATGCAATCGCCACCACATTGCGCAATCACTGTAATGGAACACTGTAGTAATGTACAGTGAAGGATCAGCTCATAGGATGTTATGGTGAACACAAATATAAGGTAAAATTTGACTTAACTCTTGTACCTACCGTGATTTATCCTCAGTCACATATCCACTTAGGGTCCCTCCCACGCTAAAGTATTTACTGAGTGTCCTTTATTGAAGGCATATTAAAATTAATATGGTATTAGTGTGTGCTAAAATTAATATTGTTTGTTGAAAGGATCTTACAAATATCTCAAATTTGTGTTTCACTGCAGTAAAAGTTCTGAACTGCAACTGTTGAGAGTTATATGTTCATGCTTGCTAAGTACTTGTTTCTATAGTGTATTGAAAGTGTGTTTAGTTTGCTCTGCTACAGTGGTCAAGATTAAGGGCCCCCCCTCCATTGAAAGTAGTTCAAATGCACAAAGTTAATTAATTATGGAAAGTTTTAATTATTCTTGCTATTCAAGCCAAATTCTGTACAATATTGGGTTCCTCTTGTGTATTGAAAATGCATATTAATAATGTAATAGGATCCACAGTTTACCCTTTATGCTCATGATAAATAACAATTAATAGAAAGACAACTATCTATGGAAACAGTAACTTCTTTATTCAAAAGACAGTGAGAAGTAATTTGTTAGTGAAATACATTTAACTTTCATTCTAAATAGAAAAGTATTTAGCTGAGAGAGACTTAACCTATGACCAGTTCATAATTTTGCAGTAAACTACATTTACAATTTTTTGTGAGATAGGAAAATGTTTGAAAGGTAATACTGAACCTATGTCCAATTTATGATTCTACAGTGAATATTAATAGTAATGTTATAAAGACCATTCAGTCTGAATAAGCCTTGAAAGAAATAGTGTGTATTGTTATCTGTTATATTTATGCAAATAGTTTGTTCTGCTCTGGCAGATCCGACCTTACCGTGAACATACTGTATTCAAGTGCCAGAGTTCATTGCACTCGCGTGTGGCAAAGTATAGGTTGTGTTTGCCCGTTAAAGGTACTCATACCTGTTTTCTTGAACAAGAATGTCAATCATTCTCTTGCCTAAATAGGCTGGCGACCGTTTTCTTTATTCTTTAAACAGTGTAAATAGGTAAAATATTGTATATTACTGTTTAAATATTTATGTACATTTGACTTTCACTTCCGATAAGCTACCTCCGTTAGATATTTCACGGTCAACACAAACAAAATTCCTTTCAGAGGATAACACTGCTCTGCTGTTTTATACCATAATTACTCTAACAAAATAGTTCCATTTTACGATCTGCTTCCTACTTTACGGTTATACCATGACAATAGTAAACGGAAGTGTTATACGTGGCTTTTCCGTGACAGGACTATTTGTTCTGTTCGGGCATAGTACTTAATAAACCAAATTTGGTATTTGATTGCATAAGCTTACACGTGGCGCCGCGAGACAGATCGTTGTTCACTTTTACAGCTACTGACTGGAAAAAGCATAAGTATTAATTGTTTTACTAAAGTAAAGTGACCATATAACGTCCAGCGCCACGAACCTCTAACTTATTTGACAGAACGGATAGTGAAAGTTCAGCTTAAATTGAAAAGAAAAAGATATCAGTACTTAACAGTAACTAAAATGGACAGGAAACTAGAAATAAATCTAGACAAGCGAGGACAGAATGCAACCGACAGCAGTTCAGGTAGCACCGTTGTCTTACTGCAGAAATCACTGCATGTGACGAAGAACACACTTTTTCCCCGTTTATCTAGAGATCCTCCTTAGTTTTTCAAAATCAACGAGTCAGAGAAGTGGAGCAATGGTTCAGGGATCACTGATTGGACGTCTGACAAGAAATCACCAGATGAGGGGCTATTGCTTTGTATCATAGACCTTTGTGTGGATATCCTCTCGAAAACTCAACAGCAGTGTGTACAATTCTCAGACGCCTTTCTCATGGATCCAATAGCTTGCTGTGATAGAAACTATCAGACAGTATCTTATAGTCTGTACTTGTGAAAAACACTACTGTGCTCTTTTTATGTCTGTCAATAAACATTATTTCTTCACCATACTTCCAAAACAGTCAGGTTTTTATGGTCCTCACGACAGCCTCCCAGACACTCGTGATGTGGTCCTTTTACTCCTGCAAAGTAAACTGGCACTCTTCTGATTGTTCACTGAAGGAAGAAATCATTTCTGACCATCTTCTGATTGCCTGACGTAGGAAGAAATCATTTCCATTGACTCATCTATCCGTGTGAATCCAGGAAGTCCTTTCTTTCTTTCACTCCTGACTGGCTGGTAAAAATCCCTCTGACAAAACTATGATATTGAACATCTTTAGCACAAAGGTCCTTGTGCTGGCGTAAGCTGTCGCCAGCACATCGGTCGGCAAAGATGAAGCGCGAAGATGGATTAGTAGGTGTTGGATCAGGCGCGTCTCTCATGAGAAAGGCCAGAGACACATCCACAAGCAACACCCCGCCAACACTCTCTTGACAACACGCATTTAGGCCGCCGCCGCTGACCGGACTGCCACACTCACTAATTTCCCAGTTGGTTTCTGTCAGTATATTGGCAGAGCGGGTTTAGTTCATCACAGTATACGACAGTACATAGCGACCAGATTAGTGACTGTAGCGGGACTATTACTGATGGGCTGGTACCACAAAAATGGACTCTCTTCAAGTTAAGTAAATATACCAGTTCTTGTAAATAAAGAACCGTATTAATCCACGTGTGCTTTTGTGTTGTAGAAAGAGGATACTGGCCACCATAACAACATCCTCTCCCTCGCTTCCTAGTGGTACAAGACTCTACAGGCTTCATCACGGTTACGATGCATTACTTCAGGAGTCCAGTCATCACCTCGCCTTTCAACTGCCCATTAAGAGAATCTCTTAATTCAGGTTCCATCATTTTATGAACAATATTTCGCTTTCAATAGGGAAATCTGCTAAGTTTCTTCCAGTTAGCGTTAACTATCTCACCATGATAAAAGCAGTGTTGATTAAAATCAAATACCTTCTTGTATGATCGAAGATTCGACGTTGGCGTTACAGGCCCTTTTGTCAAAGACGATCTAATCAGTTTACTTCTTTTGACAAGCACCTTGCAATTCAGCTTCAGCCAGACCAATTAATAATTTACGATATGCTGCGATTATCTTATTCTTTCTGGACTGCAGTAGCGTTTCCAATCCTTTCTGCTTCATTTAGCGACGTCACCATCTGCCAAATTACCATAACATATAAAACACTCGACTGAAGATCTGAGGCACATTTTTTAAATACACTGATCGCGCAATGAAAGTAAACTCAAACAAGGAAACGTGAATTTTGCAAGACGTAAGAAGTTGCGAACGCGTCCCTCGTACAACACAGGAAGATTGGGCGCGGCTAACTATGGAAACAATAACAAAGGAACGGAGGGGATGGCAACGTCGGCTGTTTAAGACGTGTCAATCGCGGAAGATCTGTAGATGCCTCTACACCCTAAGGTGGGACACACTTATGTCCTCCTATTGGAAATTTCTCTTCACTGAAAAACTTTGACTAATAAAAACAAAAAATGAAGAATAGATTTACTTTGCTTTCAAGTGGATGAACGCTTGCTTAATAGTGTCCAAAACTGAAAAACTAGATGCTTTTGTAACACGAAATTTCATATTCTACACCTTTGCTGACGTGGCATTTTTCATTTGGAGTAACCATTTTTGAGTTACAGGCGTTGGAGCCGACTTTTTAGCCAAGTTGATAAAAATGACCGAATTTTAAAACTGATTGGGCCCAAATGACCGCATCGATTGTAACATTTACGTAGATCATTCGACACAAAATTTAATGCTATTTCATTTTGGTAATGGTAACATTTTCAGGAGGATGCATAATTTCCGAGTAATACACGAAAATCTTAAAAAGTGCCTTTTTTACCACAAAAAGTTGTCCCTTTCTAAAGGTCGAGAACTTGGATTTTACATGCTCTCAACTACATACACAACACACAAAAATATATTCTACCTCATTTTTTGCAAGCCAAGATCCTTTTTTGGAACGCCATACTTGGACTATCAATTGGCTTCAAATGAGCTGAGTGCACCCAGCTTGCCAACAGAGCTCAGCAGACCCAGACGGTGACCCGTCCAAGTGCTAGCCAAGCCCGGCAGCGCTTAACTTCGGTGATGTGGCGAGAACTAATAATAAAACTGCGACAAGGCCGTTGGCTTGACATCATAAGATTAGTGGTTAAATTGAGTTTGTTCTTAGTTAAAGATAATTAATCTATGCTGTTCTACATCTACATCTACATCCATACTCCGCAAGCCACCTGACGGTGTGTGGCGGAGGGTACCTTGAGTACCTCTATCGGTTCTCCCTTCTATTCCAGTCTCGTATTGTTCGTGGAAAGAAGGATTGTCGGTATGCTTCTGTGTGGGCTCTAATCTCTCTGATTTTATCCTCATGGTCTCTTCGCGAGATATACGTAGGAGGGAGCAATATACTGCTTGACTCTTCGGTGAAGGTATGTTCTGGAAACTTTAACAAAAGCCCGTACCGAGATACTGAGCGTCTCTCCTGCAGAGTCTTCCACTGGAGTTTATCTATCACCTCCGTAACGTTTTCGCGATTACTAAATGATCCTGTAACGAAGCGCGCTGCTCTCCGTTGGATCTTCTCTATCTCTTCTGTCAACCCTATCTGGTACGGACCCACACTGCTGAGCAGTATTCAAGCAGTGGACGAACAAGCGTACTGTAACCTACTTCCTTTGCTCATGGGAATAAATTCTCCCCACATGCCTGGCACGAGTATACGGAACACTCTCAGTATGAAACGAATGGGACACTTCCGATGGACACGAGAGAACGTATCACCTGCGACACTACGATTACATGTTGCTCCAAGATCTCGCTTCCGAGAATCCAATTCGTAATACAACTTCTGATAATGTTGGTTCCACTCTGTCGTGGCTGTCTGATACAGTAACCCGATATGAATATTAGCAAAACTGAATTTATCAATAATAATTACGCATTTTTGCTTTGTTAGGCATCTTCAGGTTTCCTGGAGTCAACTGCAATATACTAAAATGGTAAACAGAATGAAGCATGGTTCTAAGCTGTGCAGCCATGCGTGCAAAGGACAATAAGAAAGTGAGAGAAAAAAATCACAACACCAAAAGATAATTGCTGTAGAGTAATGACATTTCGGGAATACTAGTTAAGTGGTGAACGCTGTAAGATTACGGGCCAATTTAAGCCCGAGATAAGCCATTGCAAATGTGAAATTAATAACCGGCGTAACCTCCAGAATGTTGCATGCAGACGTGCATGCATTGTGTTGTACAGGTACGGGATGTCAGTTTCTGAGCTGAAATTCCACGCCTGTTGCACTTGGTCGGTCAGTGCAGGGACAGTTGATGACATTTGTGAATGACGCTGAAACTATCGTCCTACGATGTCCCATATCGGTTGGAGACAAATCTGGTGGTCTAGCAGGTCAAGGCAACACATCGACACTCTACAGACCATGTTGTGTCGCAACAGCGGTATGTGGGCGAGTGTTATTCTGTTGGGAAAACCCCCTGGAATGCTGTTCATAAATGGCAGCACAACAAGTCGAATCACCAGACTGACGTACAAATTTGCAGTCAGGTAGCATGGAATAGGCGCGAGAGTGCTCCTACTGTCATACCCCAGACAATAACTCCAGGCGTAGGTCCAATTTGTCTTAACACGCAGACAGATTGGTTGCAGGACCTCAGCTGGTCTCTTTCTAACGATCACATGGCCATCTTTTGTACCGAATCAGAACCAGCCTTCATCAGAAAACACAACAGACCTTTACTCTGCCCTCCAATGAGCTCTCGATTGAGACCACTGAAGTCGCAAATGGCGGTGGTTTGGAATCGGTGGAATGCACGATAAGGGCGTCTGGTTCGGACCTGTCCTTGAATCCTTGAAGTAACCGATTTGTAAAAGTCCGCTGTGTTGTTGTGATGCCAATTGCTGCTCAAATTGCTGCTGCAGATGCAGTACGATGCGCCAGAGCTACATGCCGAACATGATGGTCTTCCTTCTCATCTTATTACACGACCTATTTCGAAATCAGTGGGGTGTTAATAGTGGTGTCTTTATCGCCTTAAAAACATTCTTGACTAACATCAGCTCATCACGTCGTTAACCTAGAAGAAGGTCACCGTAGTCGTGGCCCAAGTGGTGGTTACTCTAGTAAAGTTTTTAACATTATGATGTGATACGACACTCGGAATACTTTCATTTCAAAGCTGATCTCAGGCGATGGGCACGAAATTTGGATAGACATCATCTTTCAGGTGTAGACACATGCCTATCAAATTTCGTTTATGTCGCACAGCTCCTTCTTGGTGCTGCGATTTTTTTCGTCAGTGTATTTTACGTCCTTTGTCCCTTTTGTACTCGGATGAAATGAAATTTGCATGCGACAGCCCCCTTGCGACAATAATTGTGAAGAAGCGGCAGCGGGTTTTGACGTGTTTGTTTATGGCGGCGTCGGCATCAGCTGGAGCATGGCCTGTGCGGCCCCACCCTGGCAGTGTGATGAATGGGCGCGGCTCCGCCCCCTGCTCCCCTCCCCCACCCCGCCCCCACCGAGCTATTTTTACTGGCGGCCCCAAGGGCGGGGCCCACATTACGTCATGCGCCACTGCCGTTCTGGCCGCTCTGCTGCTCTGGCCTCTGCCTGGCTTAAACGGTAACTGCTTTCTCCTGAGCACATTCACTGGTTCGCTGTTCGAAAGGTAAATGGCGACTTCTTTGCGTGGACATTTGACTTGAACATCCTAATCTTGATGGATCCGGTTCTTATTAATTAAACTCAAGTGTCGATTAATTGTCACATCCAGCATTAAACCACGTGAAATATTATTGTGGACACTAAGATAACTGGTACGCTCCACTACAAGTGAAGCTAATTATGAATGATGCATTTAAACCGCCGCAGCTACTACATCAATATTTTTTACTTACAGTTTTTTGAAATCGTAGAGTATTGTGAACTCGAGTTACATTCAAACTGATTAAAAAAAATAGCAACATCGAGTAGGAGTTGTGCGACGTGAACGAAAGCCAAGCGAGAGCTCATTTGTGAGCAGGTTAAAGTGTGTTGTCTTTTCTGGTGAAAGCTCGTTCTGCTTCGGTGCCAGTGATGGTCGTGTGTTCGTTAGAAGGCCAGTTGAGGGCCTGCCACCAACCAATCTTGTGCTGGACACACTGGACATACACCTGTAGTTATGATCTCGGTTGCGATTTAGTATGAGAGCAAGAGCGCTTTCCTGGTTATCCCACGCATGCTGACTGCAAAACTGTACGTCGGTGTTGCGATTCGTTTCGATTCTGAACAGCATTTCATGGTGTGTTTTCTAGCAGGATAACGCACGCCCACATATCACTGTTATAATCCAGTGTGCTCTACAGAGTACAGATGTGTTGGCTTGGTCTGTTCGATCACCAGATCTGTCTGCAATCGAGCACATATGAAACGTAATCAGACGACAACTCCAGCCTCGTCCACAAATAGGATTAACCGTCTCTGTATTGCCCGATCAAGTGCAATAGGCATGGAACTTCATCCGAGAAACTGACAACAGTCACCTGTAAATGTATGGCCCTGAGTTCGAGTCTCGGTCCGGCACACAGTTATAATCTTCCAGGAAGTTTCATATCAGCGCACACTCCGCTGCAGAGTGAAAATCTCATTCTGGGAACAGTCACCTGTACTACACAATGCATGCTAGTTTGTGTGCTTGCATTTTACATTCTGGCGGTTACACCGGATATTAATGAACCAGCATTTCACATTTGCAATAGCATATCTCGCGCTTACATTAACTTGTGATCGTGCAATATTAATCATTTAAATACTGTACAGGGTGATTCAAAAAGAATACCACAACTTTAAAAGTGTGTATTTAATGATAGAAATATAATATAACCTTCTGTTATACATCATTACAAAGAGTATTTAAAAAGGTTTTTTTTCACTCAAAAACAAGTTCAGAGATGTTCAATATGGCCCCCTCCAGACACTCGAGCAATATCAACCCGATACTCCAACTCGTTCCACACTCTCTGTAGCATATCAGGCGTAACAGTTTGGATAGCTGCTGTTATTTCTCGTTTCAAATCATCAATGGTGGCTGGGAGAGGTGGCCGAAACACCATATCCTTAACATACCCCCATAAGAAAAAATCGCAGGGGGTAAGATCAGGGCTTCTTGGAGGCCAGTGATGAAGTGCTCTGTCACGGGCTGCCTGGCGGCCGATCCATCGCCTCGGGTAGTTGACGATAAGGTTTCATAACTAACCTTTTTCGTATGACTCTCCATACAGTTTATTATGGAATTTGCAGCTCTCTGCTAGCTCTGTGAGTCGATTTTCCTGGGCTGCGAACAAATGCTTGCTGGATGCGTGCTACATTTTCATCACTCGTTCTCGGTCGTCCAGAACTTTTCCCTTTGCACAAACACCCATTCTCTATAAACTGTTTATACCAACGTTTAATACACCACCTATCAGAAGGTTTAACACCATACTTCGTTGGAAATGCACGCTGAACAACTGTCGTCGATTCACTTCTGCCGTACTCAATAACACAAAAAGCTTTCTGTTGAGCGACCGCCATCTTAGCATCAACTGACGCTGACGCCTAGTCAACAGCGCCTCAAGCGAACAAATGTACAACTAAATGAAACTGTATAGCTCCCTTAATTCGCCGACAGATAGTGCTTAGCTCTGCCTTTTGTCGTTGCAGAGTTTTAAATTCCTAAAGTTGTGGTATTCTTTTTGAATAACCCTGTGTATTACCTACAGAAACGTATTCCCGAAATTTTGGTGTTGCGACTTTTTCCGTCAGTGCATAAATGTGAGAGTACGTCAAGCACTATCGAGCACGATCGTTTTGGTGGTCCAGGTATTATGGGACGTGAAGGCATAATGATGCATATGCGTACTGACCTCCATATCATTGAACGGAGTACACTCGTCAGTCAACCTCATGCGTTATTCTTTAGTCCTTCCCCACACGCGTCTTTTCAGAAGACTACATCTTAGTGGCTGACAATGAGCGGTTGCATCGAACAGCGACGTGGAGGAGCTTGTAGAACGAGAGGATATTCGGATAATGGGCTGCCTTGCAGGTTCCTCTGATTTAAACCCCCGTCGAGCACATAAGGTATGCGCTTGGGTGACGTATTGCAGAACGTCCACATGCACCAGCGAATTTCCAGCGTTGTGAACAGCGCTGGTGGAGGAATGGATCACCCTACCACAAGTACTTACCAACGCTGTGGCCAGCATGGAAGCACACTGCAGAGCATACATCGCCTCCCTTGGTGATCACAAGCCCTACTATAACCAAGTCTCGCCATAAGTAATGTCCAGGAGACCGTCACAAACCGTGGTGATATTGAATAAACGTGTAATTTCTGTTCGTATCTTTACGAGAAGAGGAGATCAAAAACAGACTAGCACTGGCAAAAAGGTATTCCTGGCCAAGAGAAGTCTACTAGTATTAAACATAGGTCTCTATTTGAGAATGTACGTGTGGAGCACAGCGTTGTATGGTAGTGAAACATTGACTGTCGGAAAAATGGAACAGAAGAGAATCAAAACATTTGAGATGTGGTGCTACAGACGAATGTTGAAAATTAGGTGGATTGAAGAGATAAGGAATGTGGAGGTTCTGCGCAGAATCAGAGAGGAAACGAATATATGGAAAATGCTGCCAAGGAGGAGGGATAGAATGATAGGACATCTGTTAAGACATGAGGGAATGACTTCCGTGGTACTAGAGGGAGCTGTAGAGAACAGAAACTGTAGAGGAAGCCAGAGTTTGGAATACATTCAGAAAATAATTGAGGATGTAGGTTGCAAGTGCTACTCTGACATGAAGAGGTTGGCACAGGCGAGGAATTCGTGATAAGCCGCATCAAACCAGTCAGAAAACTGATGACTCAAAACAAAAAAAAACAAAAAAAATCTTTGCGTATTTCTTTCGGTTGCCTTTCGTAAATTCTGTAGCAGTCCTTTTCTATGTATGGTCCAAGTTTGATCGACCTATGTTACTTGATAGTACCAATGTTTTATTCGCCTTTAAGTGTTGCACACCAATCAAATCCTGGTGATGTTGGTTAACAGTAGCTGATGAATCTTCCGAGCTGTATGGCCGTTGTCGAGGAAACTTTCCGGTTCCTGATGTTTCCGCCAGAGTTGCGCTGGACATCTTCGGAAGTACTCCTTGCGACACTGAATCGGTAAGTCTCATCAGCAGCTACGACACCCCGTCGTGGAAACCCATTGTATGACGTTGGTTAACGTTTCTAGATGGAGAAGACACAGAAGACAATGTTATTAACATAACGCGGTTACGCTTTTACAACACCTGTGATTATAGGAGCAAACAGCTATCATACCATAGAAGTTCCAGAATCCGAGGAACAAAAGGCAAAAATGGCGGTGGAGACAATCTGTCGCATTAGATATCTGTAGATACATGTGCTAGAGAGAGATCCTTGATTCATGACCTGAAGAATGATGGGTGTCAGCGGGGATTTTCGAAGAATTTCTGAATCGTTCAAGGGATGGAATACTACCATCGTCGGCAGCCGTATTGTAACCTCCCCACAAAAAATAATTAAAATGAACCAAGTGTAACCTCCCCACAAAAATATTAATTAAAATATGAACCAAGTGTAACCTCCCACGGAAATAATAATTAAATGAATTTTAAATATTGTAACCTCTGAACAAAATTGGTTCCCATTTTTGATCTCCGTGAAGAAATGCATTCACATTTAATGTACCCACAAAATTCTTTTGTCATTTAATGTTAAGTTCGAAAAAGAAAAATTCCTAAACACCAAAATAATAAGAAAATTCAGTAACCTGGTAAATTTTATGACGACAGCAGCGCTGCGCCACGGCCCTGTATTCTGAATAAAAAAAAAAAATTCTTACCTCAATAAAAACTGCGAATATATCTGCTCTTACATAAAAATTTTCGGCACAGCTTCGTACAATGCTGGCCTATATTTTTGTGATTCTTGAAAGGAATGATCGTGGATTGTATATATTCTTTAAATTGAAATGAATGCTTTTTTTTTTAAATTACTTTATATTATAAAAATTATTATTGGGGCATTTTTTAAAAGAAATTGGATGACAGTTAACATACATTACTAGATATGCGCAAGGCTGCTTCTTTAGCTTCTACAATAATACTCATCCTCCAGAGTCGCGACCAGAGCAGACTGCACACAAGTGCAGACACGCGCAGGCTACCGCCGACTACTGCCGACTACTGCCGACTCACGCAGACTACTAAAGACTACTGCCGTCTAGCGACAAGCAACAACTAACTACGTACTGCTCTCTGGTCAGATACTCTCCTAAGTCTTGCCTGTTGCAGGCAGCGCATACATCGCATACCTCTTACAGGATGAGGATGAGGAACTTCCCAAATTCGAGTATAGTGTGTCAGTTGGGACGGTTTTCAGTGCACATATAATATTTTATTGGAGCTTCAGGATTATCCTTTAATCTGAGCTGCATTCGGAGCGTCTATGATTGATTATTGACGTTGAGATTTTTTTCGTTTTACTGTGATTTATTCAGATACTGTTATTCCTTGTTTCTGCTAGTGCTTTAATTACAGTCGCAAGTCGAGGTCGATGCATCGTGACAGCAGAAGTGGCCGATCAGCATCATCCAGGGAAGGAATCTGGGCATACGTTGCATCTGATATGTGATATGTCACCAAGGATCACTGGGAACTGTCTGGCTGGAGCAGGACTAATATCATGTGTGCCTTTGGTGAGGCTATCTCTGATACTGTACCGCCAAGCATGACTACTTTGGTGTCGCGAAAGAGTCGACTGGAGATTGGAATGCCACTCTGTTGTGTTCAGTGGTAGTAGGTTCATTCTGTATGCGAGTGATGGGGGTGTAGATGTATGAAATAGACCTACTCCAGAGCGTATTCGCCAACAACACACAAGTCTCACCCCAGGCTTCATGGCGTGGGGCCGTCAGTTACTACTGGCTATCACATCTAGTGTTTCTACAGGGCAAAGTATCCAGTGCCCACTACATTGCACAGGTGCTATTGCCGAAGGTGAAATGCTCTTTCAGCAGGACAATGCACATCTGCATACTGTTGCTGTGACGTAAAGTGCTCTTCATGAACTGCCCTGGCCCGTTAGATCGCCAGATGTCTCTCCACTTGAATGCATATGACGTATGGGACATGATGAAGCGAGAACTTACTCGATCTCCAGAGCCTGCAAGAACTGTTGCCGAACTGTAAGAAAAGGTTCAAGGTGCCTGAGGCCAGAGAGGGGGGGGGGGGGAGGGGAGGGAGGAAGTGTGGTATGCTACTTGTTGATGAGATTGTTTAGCTAACCTTCCTGTGACATGTGTGTTTCATTTAGTCTGGATTCGTTTTCATATACTTTCACAGATGAGCTAGCTGACACATCACTTGTCAACAAAATGGCTTTGTCCTTGAAAGTATTGCATTTAGTTTAGACAGTGTGTAAGTGGTGCAGAGGCGAATGGGGAGTCTTTCTAGCGACGATACGGACCGCAAAAGTGAAACACAATAACGTAAGTAATATCGACAAGGAGCAGATTGTTGCCCGGCGTCTAGCAACATGTCGGCTGGTCGTATGCTACTGTCGGGAGCATCTATGGAAAGTGGTTGAATAATGGCCAAACCACAAGTTGTACACATTATCACTGAACGTGGAAGCTTTGCGCTTCTGTAAAGAACGATACGGCAATCTGTGATAGAGCTAATGACAGAGTACAATATCGGAGCACTCACAAGTGTTTTTGAGCATATAATTCAAGATACATTGTTGAACACGGGGTGTCACAGCAGGCGACCTCTACATGTTACCATGTTGACGCACCGAGATCGTCAATTACGATTCAATGGGCACTGGATCATTGCGATTTAAACTACAACTGCAATGGACATCGGATTTTCGTGCTACTTTGGTCATCTGCAGACGAGGTCTAAGTTATCTGGGAATGAGACAGTGTGGTTGTGAATTGGTGAAGAAAATGAATGCGACAGCAAAAGACGTGGTTCTACTATCAGACTGATGTGTAGGTCAGCCCGAGGTCTACGTTGGTTTGGGAGATGATCGTTAAGTTGGCGAAATCAACGAATGTGAAAGAAAGAAACTACCTGAAATTTCTTGGTTTCCGCAGAAACGTCAACACATTCCATCTCCGTACAGATGTCACCCCGCAAGACTGTCACAAATTCCTTCTGCATTTCGCACAATGTCGGCTACATTTTTTTGATCGATCTGGGAGAACAGTAAATGTGTGTACATACTAGCACCTGTTTCTGCTAATAACAGTTCATTTTACGTAAATTATTTACGACTAAAGTTTCACAACAGAATCAATTTCACGCACAACAACGTTGTAGTCTGGAGGGCTCCCTTGCGCTCTTGTGCCTTTGGATTTCTTCTCTTTTCTTTTTAATTTTTTTTCTTTTTGTATCAACGGTAAAACGATGAGTTCATTTCGGATTCCCATTTTCCGGCCCTGTGCGCCCCGTAATACACACACGCGCGGAGCGCAGAGAACGTTCCCCGGCCCCCTCTCCAAGCCGCGCGCAGTCGGGTGCAGCAGAGCAGCAGGTGGTACGCGGCACGCTTCCCCTGGCCCGGTCTCACGAGGTGGCGCCACTTACAGCAGTGGCTCCCGCGGGAGGCGTGCGATCGCCCGTACCGGAAACCTTTGCCAATACGGCCCCTGCTGCGTGCCCTCTTATTTCAGTGGCCTTCCACTTCTCTTCAGTAATTATCAGCTGAGGTACCGATGGCAAACTATCTGCTACCTGCACGTTCTTACTTGACACTAACTACTTAAAAAAACAAGCAAACTGGTTTTTACTTTTCACAATGCTGTTTATCATGCTGATTTCAGATCTGGAAACTGTTTTGCTTTCTCACGCCCGATTTTGAAAAACTCAGCCAACTCTGATTTTTTTATGGAACACCATTCGTCAAAGTTTTTCTTCATTTTTCTTATTTTTCTTGCAAAGCTGTAATTTACTCTGGGAGGAGCTCCAGTGAAATCGTCCTTTGCACGTTGTGACTTAGGAAGCCGGGATTAGCATGGGAGGACAAGGCCCCTATAACGTCAGTCAAGCACAACAACTAGTAGGTCAATAGACTAACAATTCAGTCAAGACCACATTTATAAAACAGCTAACATACAATCAACATGTGGCCGTCTTAAAAACAATAGAAAATGACCAATAGCTTCCTTCTCAAGCAAGCACCAAATCAGAATTACTTAATGAACAATCAGTCTGAACTCATATAAAGATGGCTCAGATAAAAAAATTTTGTGAGCAATAACACAACTAGCACAATACGTTACACTTAATATAATTCATTGGCGAGCAAATTAACTTTTTTTAAAAAAATTACATGAGATACGTTAGGTGTTTATCAAATGGGCAGTGACGCCAGGCTGCCCTGGGCAATAGGTGACTTAACTTAAATGCCGGAAGCAGCAGATCAGCCCTCTGAACACCTAAACGCCGGGGCCCAACCAGGAGTCACATCCCATTAGACGGCACGTCACAGCTTCTGTGCAAAGAAGCGGGACGTGGCGCCGCACATACGCACTCCAACTCGCAGAAACTGGAACACAAACAGACCGCCGAAGACACGGCAAACCATATAGGTTAAAAAATTGGTAAACAAATACACAAACCAGTTACTGCTAGTGATTGCATTCAGTAAGTGCACGTATATAAGGAAGAACATATAAATGACTAGCTTTACAAGTTTTACTAATAACAGAATAACTGGCTGCATGTGTTTTTTTTTTTGTTTTTTTTTTTTACAGCCCTGTGCCAGGGACGTCGCTTGATGGCAATAACCCTAAATCATACTCAAGCCTTCGTGCTAATCTGCCTTTTAATAGTCATCCAACCAGCGGATTTTAAAGCAAATAGTAGCTGCTGGCGCCGGCCGGTGTTGCCGAGTGGTTCTAGGCGCTTCAGTCTGGAACCGCGCGACCGCTACGGTCGCAGGTTCGAATCCTGCCTCGAGCATGGATGTGTGTGATGTCCTTAGGTTAGTTAGGTTTAAGCAGTTCTAAGTTCTAGGGGACTGATGACCTCATACGTTAAGTGCCATAGTGCTCAGAGCCATTTGAACCATTTTTAACTGCTGGATTGCGTACAGTCACACAGACTCTGCCGGCTGCTCTTACTTCGACAACACGTACATTCGAACCAACCTACCAACAAATACACTCGCTGCAACGCAAATCGTTTGACGAAACGAAGGCACCAAAACCACTTACACGTACGATGGAGAGCGTTGTTCGAGATGGTCTCGAGGGATGCGTCTCTCCGAGAAAACAGGCCCCATAGCAATGCGACGAGCAGCGCCCGAAGCTGACATCAGACAGGTCCACCACAACTCGCGACCGTCTTGCAAGTCAGACCATCCGCGCCACCGCTGGCCGAGCCCCGTGTTTGCTCCGTCGTCTCCTCAAGCACGTCCTAGCGCCTCGTAGTGAGTCCAGTGATCTCTATGCTACCTGGTTGTTGAACTTCAGCCATTCTATCGTGCCAGCCATAAATGCTCATATTTAGTTTCTTGCCAAACTACAAATTGTCTGCTAGGAAATGTCACTAGAAAATACTTTTCAATTCCTCTCCCTCATAAGCGTATGTTGACATAATAAGTTCAAAACAAGATATCAGTCTGCAATTCCTTGTCATATGCAGACGGATGGAAATTTGTTTGTTTTGCCAAACTACAATATCGTGGACGATGCAAAGCACGTGTATTTTCAGACACGCTGCAGTTCTATATTCAGAGACCAGACTTCTACATCCAGATTGTATAGAGATCACTCAGTGAGTTCGACGACCAACGCCCCCTTCCGCCAATACCCGCCGGCAGGTCACAACAGGGGCAAAGATCGTAGTACAGCCGGGTAATCGGGTAATCGATAGTCGTGCCAAAGACGCGCACCACGGCTCACACGTGATTCTCACACACATAAAACTATTTTCAGGGTTAATCCATGTCAACTGGGGACTCATTGCCCACTTCTAACGAAGAGGTCACGACTGCTAATACACAGTCCAGTCACATTAATGTGGCCACCTCCCAGAAGCCTGAATAACCACCTTGAACAGCGCTCACCGCAGTGAGACATGCAGGAAGAGAATCAGTGAAGTTGTGGAAGGAACCGACAGGGATGTGGAGCCGTACAGACGCCACTGTCTCGGCCAGCTGCGTTTGGTTTCTCGGTTGAGGATCCTTGGCACGAACAGCCCGATCGAGGTGGTCCCACAGTTTCTCCATTGATTATATCTGGAGAGTCTGATGGCCACGCCGGCCGGTGTGGCCGTGCGGTTCTAGGCGCTTCAGTCTGGACCCACGTGACCGCTACGGTCGCAGGTTCGAATCCTACCTCGGGCATGGATGTATGTGATGTCCTTAGGTTAGTTAGGTTTAAGTAGTTCTAAGTTCTAGTGGACTGATGACCTCAGATGTTAAGTCCCATAGTGCTCAGAGCCATTTGAACCATTTGGTGACCACGGCAGTATCGTAAACTCAGTCTGCTGCTCTTCGGACCACACACGTACACTACGTGGTGTGTGTTGAATTGTTCTGCTGGTAGATGCCATAGTGCAGAGGAAAAATAAAGTGTATTTAAGGGTAGAAATGGTCTCGAAGAGAGATGCATACTTGTGTTGTTTCACTGAGCCTTCCAGGATGACGAGATCATCGAAGGGTTTCCACGGAAAAGATCCACAGGCCGTAAAGCTCCGTCATCCTGCCTGGACCTTTTGATTTCAGACTTTTCACGCTGTACACGCAAATAGTCATCTTTCTGATGGAGCATAAAACATGAGTCATCTGAATAGGCCACCTGTCGACACTCAGTGGACGTCTAGCTATGGTTCTGGTCCTCGAATCTAACGAACAGCAATCGGAATGGGTGCAAGAACGAGGCACCTGCCGGTGAACGGTCGTTGAGGAGACACTGCTGGTAGCCCCTTGATCTCTCTGGGCGGTCAGCTGCTCAGCAGTTGCACGTCTCTTCACCTGTACACATACCTGCAGTCGTCGTTCACCCCTGTCTTCTATGGGCCATGGTGCGCCAAGTTGCGTCGGCGCCTGTTTCGGATAGTGCTGTTTCCCCATGCTTACAACTTTAACCACCGGAAGCAGGCAGACAGTTAATGGATTCAGCACTTTAGGAAATACTTCCATATTTGGTCTAAAAACCAATGATCATCCCCTTTTGGACATCAAATAGATCACTCCGTTTCCGCATTATGACAACGACTACACTGTTTTCCGCATTCCCTGGACAAGCTTTATATATGCTTCACTGCTAGTGCTGCCACCTGCAATTTGTGAGTCATTATTAGACGTTGAGGTCGATTATAAGCTGTGATTACAGTGGCGTCGATACTTCCGATGTCACCGCGTAGGAGCACGGTCGTAGGTTGGCACTACGAGAGCGGACGAACTACGCCGACCACAGCGCCCTCTAGCCGACGCTGTGGAACTCAACGAACGCAGCTCTGCTTTTTGCCCATTTTATCAAGAGCAGACGGCCTGGAAACACCGCTTCAACTTCAGAGTGTGTTGGCTTGCTATTGAGACTTTGTACTACTTACGACGGGAATACGGCTTCGCGCAACCTACGTGCTCATCATCTCAAAGTTATGTAACCATTTATTAACTTGTTTTTGCCTATAGTGAAGATCTTTAAATTTACACGCTGTACCGAAGTGCTTTACCTCACCTGCTCCTACTCGCTTCCTTCATTTGGCCTATTTTGCAGATCACAAGGGCAGACCCACTCACCGCCTTCCAGGCGGGATACAAAAATCACATTAATGGTTAGTAGAGGAAAGTATTCTAAAGGGCTGGACTCCCCCTCTAAAGCGGACCCCCTGTTTTCTTGGTTATACATTCTCTTGAGCTCTAGTGCAACAAAATATAAATAGTAGTTTAGGCTTCTACCATTCTGTAGCGGACTGAAAAAGTCGTCCACTTTACTTGTTACTTATCAGTTCGCCTAGTTTCGACAACCGAAAAAAGTTTTACTTTGTGCTTCATTTTTCGTTATTTCTTCTAGATATTGGCAGATAAGGCTTTCAGGTTCTATGTGTTCTTGAAGATTAAGACTTAAGGCCAATGGCTATAACTAACCGTTTGGTGTAGAAGTTTCGTTAAAAATTTGTTTGATTAACAAACTGTGAGCTGTAGTTTGCTTAAACTGGACACGCTTCAGCTGCTGAAAAACGACCCCTGCCTGTGTTAGCACACACTCTTATTCACTTGGAATTCTATTGTAGATTCGAAGAAGATTGATCAATGAATGAGGAGTCCTTCTAAAATGATTAAAGCTGTTGGTGCAGATCAGAAAAAAAGATGGGATAGAAGAAGGCGAGTAAATAAGTGTTCCAAAAACAGCACTTATGAGGTTGTGCAATACGAAGTATGGTACAAATGAGGAAGGAGCAAAAGTGAACAGAGGTAGACCTACAACTTTGGATAAAAATCATGAAGAAGAGCAGGTTTACTACTGGCTTACTAATTGTAAGGGATCTTCTTTCTTTGGGATTACTCGTAATGATTATGAGGGCTGAGCGCACAGTCGGCAAAGAGAAATAACATGAAACGCCCTTTCAAAGACAAAAATGTTAGGTAAAACTGGGTTAGTCTTTTTCTTAATTGCCACAAAACCAAGCTGCCAGAAAGTAAGCCTACAGGAACGTTCTAAAGCAGGGCGCTTGCATTCAGTAGACATAGTATAACTATGTCTACTCTGAAACTAGAATAAGTATTTAATACCTTTTTGAACTTTTGTTCGGTGTTTTTTTTTTTTTTGATGATTTTTAGAGGAGGTCTAATTCTGGCAACTAATTTCAAGAATCGCCGAGTATAACGTTATAGAATTTTTTTTCATAATGACTTTTGACTGTATTTTCTAAGGCTGAAAACCTACGAACTACGATTTGTGGACAGGATTCGTTTTTTGTTATCATTTGAAGAAAACTGCTGCAGAATCGCATCGAATGCTTGTCGAAGCTTTCGGCGAACATGCTCTTGGGAAAACGCAATTTTTCGGGTGGTTCAAAAAATTCAAAAGAGGTGATTTAGACATGAGAAGGTGATACTCAGACTCATCAGGAACTCGCGGAACAATTGAATGTGAGGCAGAAAGTCGTTTCTCTTCGGTTGAAAGGTGCAGAAAGTGGGAAAATGAGCTCCGCATGAACTGAATGAAAGACAGCAAGCAAATCGAAGGGCCACTTGTGAAACGCTACTCGCCAGGTACAAAAGAAAGTCGTTTCTGCATTGAATAGTGACAGCTGATGAAAAGTGCATATCCTAAATGCGTAAATCATGGGTGAAACCAGGCAAACCATCGATATCCACTGCAAGACCAAATCGCTCTGGAAAAAAGTCAACGATGTGTGTTTGGTGGGACCAGAAGGGTGTCATCTATTACGAGCTGCAAAAACCTGGTGAAACCGTTAACACTGATCGCTACCAACAGTAAATCATGGATTTAATTCGAGCATTACGTGAAAAACGACCGGCATATCGAAAATGCCAACACAGCGTCATATTGCTCCGTGATAACGGCCCGTCACACACAGAAAAACGGGTCAGGGAAACGACCGAAGCATGTAGTTTATTCTCCAGACTTGGCTTGGGACGATTATCATCTATTTGAAGAACGCTTCAATGCGTATAAAAATGTACGAAAATCGCTTGCTGACTAGCTCGCTTCAAAAGAACTGCTTTTTGGCGTGGCATTCATAGCCTTCCGGAGAGGGAGCAAATTATAAATAGCAATGGAGATTATTTTGAATAAAGTATTGTTTATCAGTTTCAAACAACAGACGTGTAATTATTGCAACGAAATTCCGGTATCATACATCTACACCTGATAAACAGAGGGAGAGAGAGAAAGAGAGAGAGAGAGCTTACTGTCAGTTCATCGCCTGGGCTATTTATATCTATTTTCGGACGAAGTGTGGTACGTTTTAGCGCTTTTCAAGCGATAACATCTCGCGAGAGCATTATCAGTTTGCTGATGAAGATTGCCCCATTTTGCGATCAAACTTGTTTGACTAGCGTCTAGTAATTCTGCGCTGTAGTGTTCGTTAACCCAAAGTGGTTTAATAACAAAATTTGCAAAAAAACTAAGAAAACAGATATTGTTGCGCTCTCGGTTCAAAAAAGAACACCGAAATATCGACGGACAAGAGTTAGTGGTAATTTATGTGACTATCAAAACACTGACGCCTTCAGCATACAACTTCCACCGTCATAAGTTACTGAAAGATCTTGCAGATAATCCTAGGAAGTTCTGATTCTATTCAAAATCGCTAAGCGTGTCGATGACCCCACTCTGTTGTGGCAATAGCGGGCTACGAAAAAGAAAGCTGGAAGTTTTAGATTTCATGTTAAAAAAAATCATTCATGCAAGACGATCGTACAGACATTCCATCGTTTGACTGCCGCACAAACTCCCATATGGAAGATATAAAACTAGCCTTCATGAAGTTGAAAAGTAAAATCAAGGAGTTGAAACTTAATGTCAAGCCATGTGCAGATGGAATCATAATTCTGTTTTACAGGCAGCACTCTTCGGTGCTGGCCCCTTATTTAGCTTGCGTTTAACATGAATCTCTCTGCCAGCATACAGACACAAGCCAGTGGAAAAATAGTGCAAGTGACTCCTGCGCATAAGAAGGGTAAAAGAACGGTCTGAAAATAACAAACGAATTTCCTTAACATCGCTTTGCTGTAGAATTCTTGAGCATGTTGTTAATTTCAATATAACAGACTTTCTCAAGAGAGAAAAGTTTCTGTCCACAAATCAGCATGGAGCAAAACATCGCTCGTGCAGGATTCAGTTTGCCCTTTTCTCACAAGATATCCTACGAACCATAGACGAATGACAATGTGCGGATTCCATATTCTTAGGATACGGTGCCACAAGGGTTTTCCATGAATGGGGCATACACGATGACTTGGACATAAATGGTGTTGTGAATGACAGCTTGTTCTAAATACGGAGAAACGTAAATTAATGGAGATGAGTGGGGAAACATCATGTAATGCTCTAATATAGTATTAGAGGTGTGTTGCTTTACACAGCCACGTCGAGGAGTGATGGTGGTGGTGGTGGTTAGTGTTTAACGTCCCGTCGACAACGAGGTCATTAGAGACGGAGCGCAAGCTCGGGTTAGGGAAGGATTGGGAAGGAAATCGGCCGTGCCCTTTCAAAGGAACCATCCCGGCATTTGCCTGAAACGATTTAGGGAAATCACGGAAAACCTAAATCGGGAGGGCCGGAGACGGGATTGAACCGTCGTCCTCCCGAATGCGAGTCCAGTGTGCTAACCACTGCGCTCGAGGAGTGAAGTAGCCACCTCGAGACACGTAAGTTGCAAAGCGACATGACGTGCACAAGCACTTAAAGTTGGTTTTGGGGAAGGCGAATGATTGATTTCCGTTTATTGAGAGAATTCTAAAAATTTGTAGCCCATCTATAAAAGGAACCGCGTACAGAACACTAGTACAATCCGTTCTTGAGTACTGCTCACGTGCTTAGAACCTCCACTAGGTCGCGTTAAAAAAGGCATCGAAGCAGTTCAGAAGTGTGATTCTAGATTTGTTACCCGTGTGTTCGATCAACGTGCGACTATTAGGGAAATTCTGCATGAACTCTAATGGAAATCCCTAGAGGGATCAGGGATCAAGACGATCTTTTCGCCAAGCGATATCGAGAAAGTTTGGAGAATCGGCACATGCAAGACTGCAGAACTCTTCTACTGCTAACAACGTATATTTTGCCTAAGGACCTAGAGGACAAGATAAGAGAAATCAGAGCTTGTACGGAAGCATATAGTCGTTTCTTCCTCGCTCTATTTGCGACTGGAGCGAGAAAGGGAATTACTATCAGTGATAGGAGGAACCCTCCGCCACACAGCGCATATTGGATTTTGAAGTATTTATGCAGATACAGATGTACGTAATCGCTATCGTCTCCTCAGATATGTTTCTGTAGAATTTGATGTCCTCTCCTTTCTCCTACATATCAGAGCTCACTTCCCATTATCTCCCTCCCACCTATCAGGGATCTTTCTCTACTCTCATTTAATTCAGCTACAAACCGGTCCCACCCTTACCAAAATCTTTTCGCTCTAAATTCTCTTTCATAACGTACCTATCGGAAATATTCTTGCGCCACCTGTGGCATATCCAACATTTCGTATTATATTTGATGAGTGGTATGTCTGATCTGGTAAGGTATGACCTGGTAAGAAGTGTAAGCAAGTTTATTACCGTCAGAGGCAATACGAAGGGCGTTCAGTAAATAATGCAACAAATTTCTCTTCTTGGATAATTCTGGTTGAAAAAAATGCAGATTTTTTTTTTGGTGGGATATCGGGGAATATTCGCATTTCAGCCCCTATGATTTCATGAAGGTCCGGTAGCTGTCGGCGCTATACGTAGAGTCGCGTCCAGACACGACATCAGACTGGAGACTAGCGACGGTCCGTCCAGTCAGCTAACGTGGAGATGACGAACTGGAAGTTTGAAAGAGTTATGGGTCTCCGTCGGGGAACGCTTGAACAAAGGTAAGACTTGAATAACTACAATCTTTAATTGCTCGTCTGAGCTCGTCTGACTTGAGTGAAAGTAAACTACTCTTGATTGCAAAATCCCACGGAGGAAGGTACTTGGCTAAGTATGAGCGCGAGCAGAGCCAGGGCGAAAACTAAAAGTCCACGTCCTGCGCCTGGCCTACACAGACATTCCTCCTGGACCGCTGTCTGTAGTGAACTCTCTTTTCGTACGGCGCCACCGCCAATATACTTGTGCAGTAGGCCACGCCGCCCCTTCCACATTGGCACTTCCGGCCTCCGGTCTTGTGTGAACATACACTCCTGGAAATTGAAATAAGAACACCGTGAATTCATTGTCCCAGGAAGGGGAAACTTTATTGACACATTCCTGGGGTCAGATACATCACATGATCACACTGACAGAACCACACGCACATAGACACAGGCAACAGAGCATGCACAATGTCGGCACTAGTACAGTGTATATCCACCTTTCGCAGCAATGCAGGCTGCTATTCTCCCATGGAGACGATCGTAGAGATGCTGGATGTAGTCCTGTGGAACGGCTTGCCATGCCATTTCCACCTGGCGCCTCAGTTGGACCAGCGTTCGTGCTGGACGTGCAGACCGCGTGAGACGACGCTTCATCCAGTCCCAAACATGCTCAATGGGGGACAGATCCGGAGATCTTGCTGGCCAGGGTAGTTGACTTACACCTTCTAGAGCACGTTGGGTGGCACGGGATACATGCGGACGTGCATTGTCCTGTTGGAACAGCAAGTTCCCTTGCCGGTCTAGGAATGGTAGAACGATGGGTTCGATGACGGTTTGGATGTACCGTGCACTATTCAGTGTCCCCTCGACGATCACCAGTGGTGTACGGCCAGTGTAGGAGATCGCTCCCCACACCATGATGCCGGGTGTTGGCCCTGTGTGCCTCGGTCGTATGCAGTCCTGATTGTGGCGCTCACCTGCACGGCGCCAAACACGCATACGACCATCATTGGCACCAAGGCAGAAGCGACTCTCATCGCTGAAGACGACACGTCTCCATTCGTCCCTCCATTCACGCCTGTCGCGACACCACTTGAGGCGGGCTGCACGATGTTGGGGCGTGAGCGGAAGACGGCCTAACGGTGTTCGGGACCGTAGCCCAGCTTCATGAAGACGGTTGCGAATGGTCCTCGCCGATACCCCAGGAGCAACAGTGTCCCTAATTTGCTGGGAAGTGGCGGTGCGGTCCCCTACGGCACTGCGTAGGATCCTACGGTCTTGGCGTGCATCCGTGCGTCGCTGCGGTCCGGTCCCAGGTCGACGGGCACGTGCACCTTCCGCCGACCACTGGCGACAACATCGATTTACTGTGGAGACCTCACGCCCCACGTGTTGAGCAATTCGGCGGTACGTCCACCCGGCCTCCCGCATGCCCACTATACGCCCTCGCTCAAAGTCCGTCAACTGCACATACGGTTCACGTCCACGCTGTCGCGGCATGCTACCAGTGTTAAAGACTGCGATGGAGCTCCGTATGCCACGGCAAACTGGCTGACACTGACGGCGGCGGTGCACAAATGCTGCGCAGCTAGCGCCATTCGACGGCCAACACCGCGGTTCCTGGTGTGTCCGCTGTGCCGTGCGTGTGATCATTGCTTGTACAGCCCTCTCGCAGTGTCCGGAGCAAGTATGGTGGGTCTGACACACCGGTGTCAATGTGTTCTTTTTTCCATTTCCAGTAGTGTATATGGGTATCGCCAGTGCACTGCCACGCCTCGGGGCCCTTCACGTGAGCTCACGTGATACCTCGTGAGTCTATGAAACACTTCTAGCCACCACCCAAATCAACGCCCTTCCTGTGGCGTCTCCGCCGGTCGCTGTGGCCGAGCGGTTCTAGGCGCTTCAGTCTGGAACCGCGCGACTGTTACGGTCGCAGGTTCGAATCCTGCCTCGGGCATGGATGTGTGTGATGTCTTTAGGTTAGTTAGATTTAAGTAGTTCTAAGTTCTAGGGGACTGATGACCTCAGACGTTAAGTCCCATAGTGTTCAGAGTCATTTGTACAGTTTGTGTCGCCTCCTTTGTACTCTGAGTACTTTCTAGAACACTTATTCGTTCCGGCTGCTGTTCTGTTGCGTTTCGGGCGTTACATTTTTTTAAATATGCGACAGGAGGCTTAGAACTACTTAAACCTAACTAACCTAAGGACATCATACGCAGCCATGCCCGAGGCAGGATTCGAACCTGCGACCGTAGCGGTCGCTCGGCTCCAGACTGTAGCGCCTAGAACCGCTCGGCCACCCCGGCCAGCCAATATGTAGGTTTCCAGATTATTACATAAATAGCCTGCCCGATAATGTACACTGTTACGCCTTTGATGGAACATTGATATAGAAATCAATAGCGAACAACTGATCAGTAGCGATATTCATAAATAAAAACTGCTAACAGCAAAGTTCTGCTGCTCTGGACAGCTTCGTAGGTCAATAAATTATATTATGCGGGTATATTGCGTCGTACGAATAGCCTCATTTCATTCCTATATACAATGTTTTTACTTCAGTATCCAAAACTTCAGCTGACTAAAAACACAGGTGTTCCGAGGCCCATTTGTGGAACGTTTGCATTAGTATTCTTTCTCACGATATGCTAAATTGGGCGAGTGGCCTTACGGCGTTCAATGAGATTTCCCTCAGATACGATGTTAATGTGCTTATTGGAGATTTCTGAAGTATCATGTTCTTCGACACTTACCTTGCTGTTCACGTGGACACCATCGTGCATCTTAGCAGATTGCAATTTGTGATGATAATTAACGGTAACTTTATACTACGTTTCATAAAAAGTTGCCAAAGGTCGAAGTCTATAACGTGAGCGTTAATAGCATCCTGAAAGGAAACTTTTAATGAGTTCTGGGCTGCGGTCCGCTGCTCGTCTGCGGGTGAAGCCACAGGATCGAATCCAGAGGAGGTCGTACATTATTCCAAGCGGGCCACAGATGCAGGCAACCCCGAAGTTTCCGGTCAGACGCCTTCCGCGGTCAACATATTGAACGGCTCTCTGACGTTTGCTTTATTGACTGGCTAGAATGTGAGTGATCATACCAGTATCTGTTGATAATCTTCTCATATTTTTCTGCCGCAGTCATGTTATAATATTTGAAAGATATTCCCGCCATTTGTCTGTACAAAACTTTTATTTTATGTTACTATCATAATTCCGGCGTTAAGCCGTTAAAGGTATAAGAATGTTGGGTGTACAAAGTCTAATTATGCCCTACATTGTTGTACTTGATAATGGCTTAAGGCCGAAATTATGACAGTAATACAAAATAAAGAAGTTGTACAGTCAAATAGTAGGAATAACGTTCAAACATACCAATGTCTAGTTAGAACTGCAACCGAGTGAGTTGATGCAGCAGTAAAGACAATAGACACGCAGTCGAGATGACTGGAGTTCAAATCCTAGCCCGACATCTAGATTTACATTTTCTGCGATTTCCGTAAAACAAGACTTTCTTCCTTGTAAAGGGCATTTTTTCTGAGTGAAGGGCTAGGTTAGGGATATTCTAATCAGTTAAAAGCGTGAAATATACGAGGTTGAGGTACTTGTGAAGTGTGTGCATACAGCGTATTAACATATCCACGTTATCCACCGTTATCCATAAGTGGATGCTCGAGCCTTCTAAGACGCAAGAGGTCTCTGTCTCAGTGGGAAGGTATGCTGCAAGACAGATCGCAGATTTATAAATCTTCTGCTAAAGTCAGGTGTAGGAGTCTCGTCTTACCATAAATAACGAAGCTGCCGTTCCATGATTAAATGTGCCAACTGCCTTGCTTCGTTGAATACTCAGGTTCACGTCGGACTGCCGAAGTTGAGCAACGTCGCGCTTGTCCAGTACTTTTGTCTGGATACGCCACATGCTGTTGGCTGTTTTCCCGTTGCCTTTACAACAAAGGGGAGGAGAGATGTTGGCGAAAACCCTCTGAATACCAGTATTTGTCCTTAGGATAATTTAGGTTAAGTAGTGTGTAAGCTTAGGGACTGATGACCTTAGCAGTTAAGTCCCATAAGATTTCACACACATTTGAACATTTTTTTTTTTTTTTTACATCTACATACAAACTGCGCAAGCGACCGTATGGTGCGCTGGCGGAAAGTATCCTGTGCCACTACTAATCAGTTCCTCTTCTGTTCTCCTCACAAATAGAGCGTGTCAACGACTGTTCATATGCCTCCATGTGAGTTCTAGTCTCTCGTATCTTCGTGGTCCTCGAAATGTACGTTGGTAGCAGTAGAATCGTCCTGCAGTCAGCTTCAAGTGCTCGTTTTCTGAATCTCCTAGAAAAGCACGTTGTCTTTCCTCCAGGGATTCTCATTTGAGTTCCAAAAGTATCTCCGTAGCACCTGCGTGTTGTTCGAAATTACCGATAACAAATCTAGCAGCTCGTCTTTGAATTGCTTCGATTATTTCCCTTAATCAAGAATAGGCCGCACCACCATCCAATAGGATACAGCGCGGCTATTCCGCTCATTTCAGCTGTAAGCCCTATATGATATGACATGAAACATTTTTAAAAACCTTTCAATCTGATGCAATTATGGTATTTTAATTGTGAATACACTCCAGTATATAAAAGGTCGAAATTCCTTTACACAAACGAGGTATTAAACAAACACCTGAAGAAGGCAGAAATTACAATATATAAAAATGGTGCGCTACTCCAGCCAGTCAAACGGCTATTCCATCCAGTGTATTTCAGTGTCAAAATCACAAGCATTTACCGCAAGCAAACATTTTTCTTCTTTTTCACCCCCACACACTTCGTGAAACCAAGTAGCATATTGCTGGCACTTTATCCAGAGAAGATAACTGTAACACTTGGTAACGCTTGTTTCATACTTTTCACGGACCATGAAGCACTTGGATTTTTCCTTCTGTGCGTATGGACCGTTTGAAAAGCAAGCAAGAAAACTTGTTCCCTAGAATTTCTCAGTAAAACATCAATTAAATTAATAAATTGACTGGCTGGAAATAGCCTCAGGCGTATGGGGCGGAATAGCCCAATGTACAGACATTCCGAAAGACAGGGCGAGTCAGAGCTTCTAAAAAAAAGCCAGCAATATTTGTTGATACACACACTGCATAACCTGTGTTTTCATACAAGAGTTTAAAAAAATGGTTCAAATGGCTCTGAGCACTATGGGACTCAACTGCTGAGGTCATTAGTCCCCTAGAACTTAGAACTAGTTAAACCTAACTAACCTAAGGACATCACAAACATCCATGCCCGAGGCAGGATTCGAACCTGCGACCGTAGCGGTCTTGCGGTTCCAGACTGCAGCGCCTTTAACCGCACGGCCACTTCGGCCGGCTTACAAGAGTTTAAAATTTCACATTATCGTGCATGGAAGAAATCTTAGTTTGTTAGGTTGTATTCTTTAACTATGACAATAATCCATCACAATTCGCTTGCCTGTAGAGTTTGTTCTTCTGTCCTGTCAACAATGTAACACAGAACAAAAAAATGTTCAAATGTCTGTGAAATCTTATGGGACTTAACTGCTAAGGTCATCAGTCCGTAAGATTACACACAACTTAACCTAAACTATCCACACCCATGCCCGAGGGAGCACTCGAACCTCTGCCGGGACCAGCCGCACAGTCCATGAAACAGAGAACGCCCTTACTGCAACTAACATGTGGCGACACAGAGATACTGACACATACTGATGGCACACACTGAAGGCACGACCTTGACTCTCTGAGGAACTAGCACACTGTTGCAACATTTCTTGTTTCAGGTTGATTAGCCAGTGCCACATAGGAACAAGGCCGCTACACTGTCTTTGGAGTCGCTCGTGACGTAAGCACTACAGGTCATAACAAACACAAAGCCACATGTGCTGTCTTGGTTGTTTCACCTGTGTAGCCATTATATGATTGTGAACTGAAATGTTAGTTTAATAGTGCTCATACTATTTCAACATATAAATATGCCTGCTTGTAGAGGCAATTTATACTGCTCAGGAAAGAGTCAGTACATTCCCTCGTGAGGAAGATGCAAGGAGAGAATGGATAAGAGCAGTTCACTGTGATAGTTTTATCCCTTCAGATCACTCTGTGGTAAGTAGCAGCTTTAGTAAATAAACCTATGAAATGGTTCTGTTTAGTCTGAGTGTTAATTGTAATTTACAAACATAACCTGCATACATAGGCCAAACTTTTCTCATACTAACGTAACGTAATCCATTATTTTTAACAGGCTTGGGAGCTGCATTTCCATACACACGATATAGAAAGAACTACATCAGCATATGATGCTAAGACTGGAAGATTAATTACAGCGCCTCTTGACCGTCCACGTCTAAGGAAAGGTAAGTTTGTTGTTTACCGACTTCGAGTTAGGTTATATAATTATTGGATGAACCTCTTACGCTTTTGGTTTATATGGTAAGCTACTGAGATTTAATACATTACTGGCCATTAAAATTGATACACCAAGAAGAAATGCAGATGATAAACGGGTATTCATTGGACAAATATATTATACTAGAAGTGACATGTGATTACATATTCGCGCAATTTGAGTGCATAGATCCTGAGAAAACAGTACCCAGAACAACCACCTCTGGCCGTAATAACGCCTCTGGCCTTGATACTCCTGGGCATTGAGTCAAACAGAGCTTGGATGGCGTGTACAGGTACAGCTGCCAATGCAACTTCAACACGATACCACAGTTCATCAAGAGTGGTGACTGGCGTATTGTGACGAGCCAGTTGCTCGGCCACCATTGACCAGACGTTTTCAATTGGTGAGCGATCTGGAGAATGTGCTGGCCAGGGCAGCAGTCGAACATTTTCTTTATCCAGAAAGGCCCGTACAGGACCTGCAACATGTGGTCGTGCATTATCCTGCTGAAATGTAGGGTTTCGCAGGGATCGAATGAAGGGTAGAACCGGCCGCGATGGTCTAGCGATTCTAGGCGCTCAGTCCGGAACCGCGCGACTGCTACGGTCGCAGGTTCGAATCCTGCCTCGGGCATGGATGTGTGTGATGTCTTTAGGTTAGTTAGGTTTAAGTAGTTCTAGGGGACTGATGACCACAGATGTTAAGTCCCATAGTGCTCAGAGCCATTTGAACCAATTTTTGAAGGGAAGAGCCACGGGTCGTAACACATCTGAAATGTAACGTCCACTGTTCAAAGTGCCGTCAATGCAAACAAGAGGTGACCGAGACGTGTAACCAATGGCACCCCATACCATCATGCCGGGTGATACGCCAGTATGGCGATGACGAATACACACTTCCAATGTGCGTTCAGCGCAATGTCGTCAAACACGTATGCGACCATCATGATGTTGTAAACAGAATCTGGATTCATCCGAAAAAATGACGTTTTGCCATTCGTGCACCCAGGTTCGTCGTTGAGTACACCATCGCAGGCGCTCCTGTCTGTGATGCAGCGTCAAGGGTAACCGCAGCCATGGTCTCCGAGCTGAAAGTCCATGCTGCTGCAAACGTCGTCGAACTGTTCGTGCAGATGGTTGTTGTCTTGCAAACGTCCCCATCTGTTGACTCAGGGATCGAGACGTGGCTGCACGATCCGTTACAGCTATGCGGATAAGATGCCTGTCATCTCGACTGCTAGTGATACGAGGCCGTTGGGATCCTGCACGGCGTTCCGTATTACCCTCCTGAACCCACCGATTCCACATTCTGCTAACAGTCATTGGATCTCGATCACCGCGAGCAGCAGTGTCGCGACACGATAAACTGCAATCGCGATAGGCTACAATTCGACGTTTATCACAGTCGGAAACGTGATGTTACGCATTTCTCCTCCTTACACGAGGCATCACAACAACGTTTCACCAGGCAACGCCGGTCAACTGCTGTTTGTGTATGAGAAATCGGTTGGAAACATCCCTCATGTCAGCACGTTGTAGGTGTTGCCACCGGCGCCAACCTTGTGTGAATGCTCTGAAAAGCTAATCATTTGCGTATCACAGCATCTTCTTCCCGTCGGTTACATTTCGCGTCTGTTGCACGTCATCTTCGTGGTGTAGCAATTTTAATGGCCAGTAGTGTATTTTTTTATAGGTGCAATACCAGCACTATTATCAGGATGCCCCGAATATTAATCTACACCGTCAGCATCAAGAGAACATCCTGAAGATCGAAGACAGCGTTTGGAAAATGCTTTCGTCAGATCTGCTCTGAAAGAAAGTTTGATTACTCATGAAGACCATAAGAAGGCAATATCATTCTCTTCGTTGAAGAAATTATGTGATAAAATTAATAGTAGTGATTTGAATGAGTGGAATGAGTTGAATAGTGTGTATTTTCTTTTAATTAGTGAAGTGCCATTTTGAAAAGTTCTGTGTTATGTTACAATTAACGCAAATCTCACTCTCACTGTCCATGTCAATGATTTACAGCTTGGTCAAATAGGGAACATAAAGTTTCCAGTAACTGTAAGTACCACAACACAGTTAACTAATATTCTTGATATTGTCAAATTAAAATTTAGCAACAGATAAGATCAGGAACCTAATGAGAGTACTGATTTTATAACCACTATTTTGAATAATTTATCTGAAAAGTTGCCAGATAAACATGAAATTATAAACTTTATGAAATAACATATTTCATTGCTAAAATGCAAGAAGAATAGTGCAAGATATTCATGGGATGTTTTAGTTTTGTGATCATTAGTTCATACTATTTAGCCGGCTGCGGTAGCCGAGTGGTTCTAGGCGCTTCAGTCCGGAACCGCGCGACTGCTACGGTCGCAGGTTCGAATGCTGCCTCGGGCATGGATGTGTGTGCTGTGCTTAGGTTAGTTAAGTTTAAGTAGTTCTAAGTTCTAGGGGACTGATGACTTCAGATGTTAAGTCCCATAGTTCTCAGAGCCACTTCATCCTATTTATCCTCACTGTTACAAGATTTTAAGAAGCAGTGGTATAATAACTATGCCTAGCCCTGCAACTCTGACTAGAATATGTGGTGGATTTGCTAGTAATCCTGCTCTTGAACAAGTTCCTGCACATTTTCTTGGATATATGACTAAGAAAGTGAGTTGTTTAACTGAAAAAGACTAGACAGTTCTCCTCTTGATGGATGAAATCCATTTAAAGTCGCAAATGGACTACAAAGGGGGAAACATAGTTGGCCAGGCCTATAATAGTAGTGAATGTGCATCTGCAGCCTACGTATTCGTGGTGATTAGTTTGGATACACAGTACACTGATGTAGCTCATATTCTGCTGGTCAAAGTCATGCAGGCCCCTGCTCTTTTTACCTTCCTTAAAGAAATTGTATTGAAGTTAGAAAGCGTAGGGTTTGAAGTTGTTGGTATTGTATCTGATAATAATGCCATCAATAACAAAGGTGTATCTTACTTCAGTGATCCACCTGAACTTAAAATTAAATTCCGACACCCTTCTCCAGGTGCTGGAAGTAGGCCTTTTTATTTTTTATTTGATAGTGTGCACCTATTAAAATGCATGTGTAACAATTGGCTGAATCAGAAAGAAGAGATTATAGAGTTTCCGGATTTTAATAATGAGCTGGATGGTGGTTTTGCGTCTTTCAATAGTTTGAAATCTCTTCATTTGCTGGAAAAGGCAAATTTATTGAAATTTGCAAACAATCTATGTCTTAAATCACTGTATCCCTCAACCATAGAAAGGCAGAATTTAAAACTTGCTCTCCATATTTTTGACCATATAACAGCTATTGCTCTCAGGGAATTAGGCTCTAAACACAATATTGAATACTGCAATGATACTACAACTTTCATTGAGACCAATTGCAAGTGGTGGGATGCAGTTAATGTAAAAACATAGTTAAAAGGTCAAAGGTTGTTAAATCGGTTTCAAGAGCCAATAACCAGGAATTCTGAGCACATACTAGAGTTTCTACATCAGTTTGCAAATTGATTAATAAAGGAAAATTCTCAGGGTGTAATTGGTCTTAGCAGACAAACACATTTAGCTTTTAGGCATACCATTCTTGCATTGGTGGATCTGGCTAGGTATTGGCTCAATGAGAATAAGAGGCAATACTTTCTAACAGGCAAGGTTCAAACTGATGACCTGGAAAGCAGGTTTGGTAAATTTCGTCAGATGAGTGGTGGTAATTATCATGAGTCAATTAGAAAGATTTTTGAGACAGAAAACTGAGGGTACGAAGCTACGTATCATTAATATTAAAGTCCCAAAAAATGGGTGATGTTGTAATTGCCAAGGATGATATTTTTTCTAATGAGACAGACATAAATGACCTTCCAAAAGTGACATATATTGAAGACGTAGTAGTTGTGGAAGATATTGATATACAGGAATTAGATGAGGATGTGTGGCCTGTATTTCACTACATGAGTGGTTACTGCTCATATGCAGTCATTAAGAAACTTAAATGTGATTATTGTAAAATGTATCTAACAGGAGATGATGAGAATGTGAAAGATGACATAAATCATTTAACAACTGTGACCAGTAGAGGTGGTCTCTGCTATCCTCGTCAGGATGTTATAACATGTGTAGCATGTGTATATGTTACTGCACAGAAACTGCTTACAGGAAAAAGAAGAGTTATTTCTTCGGGAAAAGTGTCAAAGAAATGTATTGTTTTGTGTATGTCATAGTAACTTACCTGATGACATATTTGTTGGGTTTGCTTGCACTGCAAATCATTCTGTACATGAAATCATTGACAATATACTTGGTTCTGCTGTCAATATTCTTTTGAATAATCATACAAAGAGGGTCTATGACATTGTAAATACAAATAATGTTACAACCCTCAAGAGAAAGTCCCGCAGCACCTTATGCAGTCTCCTTTATAAATGAACCACACTTACCTAAAATTCTCTTCATGAACAGAAGTCGGTCATTCGCATTCCCTACCACGTGCTCGTTCCATTTCATACGCCCAGCGACGCAACTGTGTCAAGGAGCACACTACTAACAATGTATCCGAACATTAGGGTTTTGTTTTTCCTACTCAACCGTATTAACTTATATTTTCCTATGTTTGAGTTAAGTCATATTCATCACACCAACAAAAAAATTTGTCTAAGTCATCGTATATCCTCCTACAACCACTCAACTTCGACACCTTCCCGTACACCACAGCATCATTAGGAAACAACCGCAGACTATTGCTCACCCTGTCCGCTAGATCATTTATGTATACATAGTGATCCATCTGTCGGGTGGGGATGTTAAGCTCCGAGGTCAACTTGGTGCTCTTCGAGAGGACTAGACTGTCTGCCGACTGTATCTTTCGCCATCACCCAACACAAACATGAGACCACATTACACACGCAGCCCCATTACAGTCACTTACACGTAACCCTCACACTCAGCCAAAGAAAGGTGCCGGTGTACAAAGAAAAACCTTTCCAATTAGGCGTATGAACCTGCTCTTTGGGGTCTCCCAGCAAACCATGCTATACTATACTTTTTCATGGCTTAAATATTTCATAATGACAGACTGTCGTCCACTTCAGGTCAGGCAAATTTTGTGACGAAGATATCAATGTGAGTTCACTATACGCCCTCGAACTGCCGCAGCACGGTTTTGATCTTGTGACACCAACAACTATCCTGCTGGAATATCCCTTCGCCATTGAGGAAGACATCAAGCATGAAGGGAAGCAGGTGGTCCATAATAACCTTCGCATAGTCCATTAGCTGTCATAGTATCGTCGATTACTAATACAGATCACACGGAAACCTAATATAATGTCTTCCACAGCATAATACTGCCCACACAGGCCTGCGACCGTTGCACGGTGCACGTTCCGGGCAACTGTTCGCCTGGATGACTGTGCATCTGGACACTACCGTCGACCTGGTATAGCATGGAACGTGGCTCATCCGACCCTGTGAGGCGACTTTTTTTATTCGTGGTACAGTATCAGGCATCACTCTTCTGACTGCTTTGATGCATCCCGCCACAAATTCCCCTTCTGTGCCAACCTCTTCATCTTAGAGTAGCACTTACAACCTACGCCTCATTTATTTGTTCGATATACTCCAAGCTCTGTCTTCCTTTGCAGTTTTTGCCCTCTACAGCTCCCTCTAGCACCATGAAAGTCATTCTCTGATATCTTAACAGAAGTCCTATCATCCCGTCACTTCTACTCGTCAGTGTTTTCCACATTTTCCTTTCCTCTCAGATTCTGTGCAGAAGCTCCTCAGTCCTTACCTTATCAGTACACCTGTGCCTGTAGCACCATATCTCAAATGCTTCGGTTCTCTTCTGATCCGAGATTCTCACAGTCCGTGTTTCACTGCCGTACAATGCTGAGCTCTAAACGTACATTCTCAGAAGTTTCTTCCTCAAATTAAGGCCTATGTTTGGTCCTATTAGTCTTCTCTTGGCCAGGAATACCCTTTTTGCCAGTCCTAGTCTGCTTTTTATGTCCTCCTTGCTCCGTCTGTCATGAGCTATTTTGCTGTCTAGGTAGCAAAATTCCTTACCTTCATCTACGTCTTGACCATTAAACCAGATGTTAAGTCTCTCATTGTTATCATTTCTAGTATTTCTCTTCACATTCGTCTTTCTTCGATTTGCTCTCAGTCCATATTCTGTGGTCGAGTGTTCATTCCATTCAACAGAACCTGAAATACACTCCTGGAAATGGAAAAAAGAACACATTGATACCGGTGTGTCAGACCCACCATACTTGCTCCGGACACTGCGAGAGGGCTGTACAAGCAATGATCACACGCACGGCACAGCGGACACACCAGGAACCGCGGTGTTGGCCGTCGAATGGCGCTAGCTGCGCAGCATTTGTGCACCGCCGCCGTCAGTGTCAGCCAGTTTGCCGTGGCATACGGAGCTCCATCGCAGTCTTTAACACTGGTAGCATGCCGCGACAGCGTGGACGTGAACCGTATGTGCAGTTGACGGACTTTGAGCGAGGGCGTATAGTGGGCATGCGGGAGGCCAGGTGGACGTACCGCCGAATTGCTCAACACGTGGGGCGTGAGGTCTCCACAGTACATCGATGTTGTCGCCAGTGGTCGGTGGAAGGTGCACGTGCCCGTCGACCTGGGACCGGACCGCAGCGACGCACGGATGCACGCCAAGACCGTAGGATCCTACGCAGTGCCGTAGGGGACCGCACCGCCACTTCCCAGCAAATTAGGGACACTGTTGCTCCTGGGGTATCGGCGAGGACCATTCGCAACCGTCTCCATGAAGCTGGGCTACGGTCCCGCACACCGTTAGGCCGTCTTCCGCTCACGCTCCAACATCGTGCAGACCGCCTCCAGTGGTGTCGCGACAAGCGTGAATGGAGGGACGAATGGAGACGTGTCGTCTTCAGCGATGAGAGTCGCTTCTGCCTTGGTGCCAATGATGGTCGTATGCGTGTTTGGCGCCGTGCAGGTGAGCGCCACAATCAGGACTGCATACAACCGAGGCACACAGGGCCAACACCCGGCATCATGGTGTGGGGAGCGATCTTCTACACTGGCCGTACACCACTGGTGATCGTCGAGGGGACACTGAATAGTGCACGGTACATCCAAACCGTTATCGAACCCATCGTTCTACCATTCCTAGACCGGCAAGGGAACTTGCTGTTCCAACAGGACAATGCACGTCCGCATGTATCCCGTGCCACCCAACGTGCTCTAGAAGGTGTACGTCAACTACCCTGGCCAGCAAGATCTCCGGATCTGTCCCCCATTGAGCATGTTTGGGACTGGATGAAGCGTCGTCTCACGCGGTCTGCACGTCCAGCACGAACGCTGGTCCAACTGAGGCGCCAGGTGGAAATGGCATGGCAAGTCGTTCCACAGGACTACATCCAGCATCTCAACGATCGTCTCCATGGGAGAATAGCAGCCTGCATTGCTGCGAAAGGTATCCACTGTACTAGTGCCGACATTGTGCATGCTCTGTTGCCTGTGTCTATGTGCCTGTGGTTCTGTCAGTGTGATCATGTGATGTATCCGACCCCAGGAATGTGTCAATAAAGTTTCCCCTTCCTGGGACAATGAATTCACGGTGTTCTTATTTCAATTTCCAGGAGTGTACTTCTTCATTTTCTCTGAGGATATCAATGTCATCAGCGAATCTTGTCATTTGTATCCGTTGACACTGAATTCTAGTCCCACTCTTGAATCTTTCTTTTAGTTCCGTCGTTGCCTAAAGCCAATAACCCACCTTAGACCCTTTTTAATCCAAGCACTTAGTTCCTGGTCTTCCGCTCTTATGCTTCTTCTTGGTTCTTGTACATACGTGGACAAAACGAGCGAGACCCTTCACCTTTTCGTTATGCTGATCCGCACAGCTTTAAAGTCTGCCTCACAGCATAACAGACAAGACGACGAAGTGCTACCAACATACTATGCACAGGCGTGAAATTGAAAAACTATCCAAACTTTGTTAGACTGTTTTCAGGCATGTGTAAGACTACATTAATTTTGATTAGTGTGTTAAACACAACACGAAAATATAAGATATAAATGAAAGAAGAAACGGTACTTAGTATGAACTGTACTAATAAAAATTAATTTCAGCTTATCGAGATAACATAACTGTTTTAGTAAGACAAAGTAGCCCAGATCGTTACGAATTAACAAAACATTATGCGCATTCGGCAGCGAAACGGTCTGTGTCAATGTTCAGGCCAGTCATACTATATTACCGTTGCTCACCTACCATGAGAGTGTGGAAATTTAGCAATGAATGAAGATTCATAACGAAATTCAGCTAAAAATCATTCAGTGTCACACTTAAGTCAATTCAATTATTGACTGAAGCGGAAAAAATAGGCAGTAACAAGTATGAAATTCTACAAGAGTTTCGTATTGACATCCACAGGGTGCTGGTACAGAATGAAGGTAGCAATAAAACGTACTGAAGGCGCGAAAACTTCCTAAAATTGCTTTACTGATAGTCTATCTGCCTCCATCGAGATTAAAACCAAAAACAAACCACACCTCCCTTGCAGTAGCAAACACCTTTCACTACGCTAGCAGACAACCCAGGTAAACAGCCCTCTATTATTACCACACACATGAAGAAGCCGGAAATTTCGCAATGAAAATGGCAAAATGATCTGCAGTTTCTGTTCCATAGAGCTTTCTGGACTCAAAAAAGAGCGGTCTCGCTCGTTTTGTCCACGACTGAACATATCGTTTATTACCCGTCTTTCCCTACTGCGAAACCCCATATTTCTCGGAATTTCGAACAATTTGCAACAATTTAAATTGGCGAAAGGTTTTTCCAGGAAAACGAGATTCCATGAACGTGTCTCGGTTTTTCTTCAATCTTCCTTCCGTTCTACCACAACATCAGAACTACCTTTCTTGGGCCTTTACCTTTCCTAAAGCCAAACTGATCGTCGTGTAAAACACCCACAGTTTCCTTTAGCAGTCTTCTGTATATTATTCTTATCAGCAACTTGGATGCAAGAACTGTTAAACAGATTGTGCGATAAGTCTTGCATTTGTCGGCTCTTGCACTCTTTGGAGTTGTGTGCATGACATTTTTCCGAAAGTCTCATGGTATGTCGTCAGTCTAACACATTCTACACACCAACGTGAATAGTTTTGTTGCCACTTCTCGCAATAACTTTAGAAATTCCGATCTAATGTTATCTATTCCTTCTGCCTATTTGATATTAAGTCGTCCAAAACTCTTTTAAATTCTGATTCTAATACTGGATACCCTATCACTGCCCTGTCGATTCCTGTTTCTCCCTCTACTACGTCATCTGAAAACTCTCCTCCTTGTAGGCGCCTTTTGCGTACTATTTCCACCTATCCGCTCTCTCCGCTGCATTTAATAGTGGAATTCCCATTGCACTCGTTTGACTTTCCTGCATGCTGAGTCAGTTCTTCTGACAATTATTCCTTTTTCGATTTCTTCGCATTTTTCATGTAGCCATTTTGCCTTAGCTTCCATGCACTTCCTGTTTACAGTGTTTCATTCCTCATTGAATTTCCCAGAACATTTTTGTACTTCCTTCTTCCGTCGACCAGCTGAAGCGTTTCTTCTGTTGCCCGTGTTTTCTCCGGAACCACCTTCCGTGTACCTATGTTTTGCCGGTCGCTGTGACTGAGCGGTTCTAGGAGCTTCAGTCCGGAAGTACGCTGCTGCTACGCTCGCAGGTTCGAAACCTCCCTCGGGCTTGGATGTGTGTGATGTCCTTAGGTTATTTAGGTTTAAGTAGTTCTAAGTCTAGGGGACTGATGACCTCAGATGTTAAGCCCCATTGTGCTTAGAGGCATTTGAACCATTTTTTACCTATGTTTTACTTTCAAGCTTCTGTGATTGCCCTTTTCTGAGATGTCCATTCCTCTTCAACTGAACTTTCTACTGAGTTACCGATTGCCGCAGTATCTGTAGTCGTAGTGAACTTCAAGTGTATCTCTTCATTTCTTAGTACTGCTTTGTCGCTTTTTTTGCGAATTAATTCTTCCTGACTAGTCTCTTAAGTTTCTGCCTACTCCTCATCATTCTTAAATTATGATCAGAGTCTGTACGTGGTGCTGGGTAAGCCTTACAATTCAACATCTGATTTCGGAATCTCTGCCTGACCATGGCGTGATCTAACTGAAATCTTCCCGTGTCTCCCGGCCCTTTCCAAGTATACCTCTTTTCCTTGTCATTCTTGAACAGAATATTTGCTGTTACTAACTGATATTTGTTGCAGAACTCAACTAGTCTTTCTCCTGTCTCGTTCCTGCTACCAAGCCCATAATCTCCCGTAACCCTTTCTTCTGCTCCCTCCCCTACAACCCCATGATTCTTACATTTTCATCTCCGTTTACATACTGAATTACCATTTCAATATATTCATATAATTTCTCTATCTCTTTATCCTTTGCGTGCGACGTCGACATGTAGAGCTGAATTATTTATGTCGGGAATTGGTTTGCTGTCGGTTCTATCACTGAACTGTTCACAGGAATTCACTCTCTGCTCTATCTTCCTATTCATAATGAATCCTACTCCCGTTACAGCGTTCACAGCTGCTGTTGATATTACCCTACACCAATCTGACCAAAAATCCTTGTCTCCACTGACCCACACTATATCCAGTGTGAGACTTAACATTTCCCTTTATAGATTTTCTAGCTTCCCTACCACGTTCGAAATTCTGACATACGACTCGTACATTGTTATCCTTTCGTTCGTTATTCAGTCTTTTTCTCTTGGTCACCTTGCTCTTGGTAGTTCACTCCCGAAGTTCCGAATAGGGGACTAGTCCGCAATCTTTTGCCTATGGAGAGATCACTGTGACACTTTTTTCAACTTCAGGCCACATGTCATGTGGATGCGCATTACGTGTCTTCAACGAAGTGATTCCCATTGCCTTCTGCATCATTTTAGGGACAGTTTCCCATCCCAGGGGCAAGAGAGTACCCTGAACCTCTGTCCGCTCCACCGAGCGAGGTGGCGCAGTGGTAGCACACTGGACTCGCATTCGGAAGGACGACGGTTCAATCCCGCGTCCGGCCATCCTGATTTAGGTTTTCCGTGATTTCCCTAAATCACTCCAGGCAAATGCCGGGATGGTTCCTCTGAAAGGGCACGGCCGACTTCCTTCCCCATCCTTCCCTAATCCGATGAGACCGATGACCACGCTGTCTGGTCTCCTTCCCCAAACCAACCAACCAACCTCTGTCCGCTCCTCCGCCCTCTTTGTCAAGACCGTTGGCAGGAGGATGACTTCTTACGTCAGAAGTCATCGGCCAAAATTGGTGGTGATTTTTATTCACCAAAATTTATTTACCAAAATTTAAGCAGTGGCAAGGTTCTAACCTAGGTCCGAAAACGTTTAGATTACCAACCACAGATTTCCAATCAGGGTCCCAATACACCATCTTATCAATCCTTTGCTTACAAAACCCTATTTTTCAATCTAATCTCAATTCAATCGACGGCCTTACGCCACCTTACAGGGAGGGTCTATATGCCCTTATGGTGCCACTCTACTAGTCAATATCGGAGCCAATGTCTTGCTACACCGATTCCCCCCCCCCCCCCCCCCCACTCCCCCATCATCTACATACTGCTTCCCTCGGAGTGGTTCAAATGGTTCAAATGGCTCTGAGCACTAACATCTGTGGTCATCAGTCCCCTAGAACTTAGAACTACTAAAACCTAACTAACCAAGAACATCACACACATCCATGCCTGAGGCAGGATTCGAACCTGCGACCGTAGCGGTCACGCGGTTCCGGACTGAAGCGCCTAGAACCGCACGGTTACACATGCTGGCCCATCGGAGTGCATTCTTCATTTGGCCAATTCGTGCTGCACGATAGGCGTGATACAATGCAACCGTTCAATATATTTTGTTATCTTCCACCTTAAACTTCACCTCCTTATGAGCACTTATCTTAAAAAAAACTGATGTCATTTGTGTCGAGCACATCCTTTGTATATGCAATGCAACAGGGGATAAGTTTTCTTGTAAATAACAACAACAAAGACGTATGGTAACTAGCTTTTTCATTTATTCCATTCACACAGGTAAAATTTGATTTCTGAGATAGAGGTCAGTTCTTGAGATACAATGCAGTTCTTTAGATGCGCTTCAGTTCTTGAGACACGATTTCACTCTGATATTTCAATGCAGACATACTTTTAACTTACACACTACACCAGTAACACTGGTTGAGAATATCTTTTACAATTTTCTTGCTGTAGCTCTGGATGAAAATGTTTTTAGAACTTTTCTTATAATTCTACGCTAAAAACTAATGCGGAGATACTTTTTTTGCTACAACTAAATTCTACAGTTGCAATAACATAAGTTGTATAATAATTCTAACAGACTGTGTACACTTAGAAACTAATCTGTCTTGGACAGCTAGTGCCACGAGAAACTAAAAAAAAAAAAAAAAGAAAAGTATTTACATGATGCACATTGTGCATAGATGGTTGGTTGGTTTAAAGATTAAAGGGACCAAACTGCAAAGGTCATCGGTCCCTTCTTGTGCATAGATAGATATATATTTACACAGTGTACATGCGCTCTGTATGAGTAAATAGATATACAAATATTTATTTGTGGGGTCATCTTCATAGCGGGTCACAGGAGTGAGGAAAAATAATTGAGGCATCTTATGCAAATAAGGTTTATGATCAAGTTTACTCATCTGGGAGGCGAAAAGGCGGGACATGTCTCTGATCCAAAATAAAGGTAATTGCTTCTCCTTATTTTTCTCTTCTTATGTTCATCGGAAGATTCTGAGAAATGGAGGGAGCTGACGGCAATGTGCTTGTACTGCTCTTCTGGCTTGCTTTTCTTCTCAAGGCCACGTATATGAACCGATACTCTGCACCTCAAATTTGTGTCCTGGATCTTGACAGGGAACTTGATACCATCAAAGTTATAACCCTTATGAACGTCAAGGTGTCTACCGTATCGATATGTGCACTCTGGTTCTCTTTAATGTTTATTTTGCAAGCCAGGATTGACAACGCAAAACAAAACTGATTACATTGATACTATCCTGATTGGATGCTATATCTTTAGGTGGCTTGATGTATCTGGACCCTCCATTTTCCAGATTATAGACGGGTGTGTGGGTGTCCAGGTGTAGCATTCGGCTGAGTGCTTTAGCTGACCCTCTTGGAAAACATGGCAGATACAGCTCTCAAACAGGATTCATGAAACCACTCGCTGAATGATGTGCTCCTCATTATCATGCTGTTATCCCCATAAAGATAATGAAGTCTTGTCTCTTTAGCGCCACAGCAACCTTTTTCTTTGGGGGGGGGGGGAGGGGCACTGCGACAGTTTCGATGCACAGCACCACACTGCAGTTAATGGCGGGATACCACAGACCATTAACTACCTTGAGGGGCTCCATCTCAACTACAGAAGGCCCACTCCTAGAAACCCAACAGGGTCGCGGTACCCTCCTGCCGGATTCTCGATCCTTGTGAACAAGATCGCTCCTCAAAGGCGTCTGCAATCACCGAGTATTCTGATTGCGGGATGGTGTCACTGGCCTGATGTCCTTCACTAAACAGACAGGAGAGGGAACTGGCGATGGCCACTGCATCATCTCTGTTACTAATACTATAACTACAACTAGATGACGAAGCTGCTTGTATGAGGGGTGTGTGTTGTATCGTACGAGGTCTGTGAGGACGAGATGGTTGGGGAGGAAATGCTTCGGGCCAGTGCGAGCAGCCTGGTTGCTGCTGCGGCTGCAGCCGTGGGCCGCTTGCCATAGTAAGTGTGGGACATGGATGCCAGAGAAGTGCTGGGGTGGCACTGGGGGTGGCGATGGGGGCGTGAGTGAGAGAGGGGCGGCGGCGACGGCGGCGGCGGCGGCTTGCTGTGCTGTGACTAGTGGTGCCCTTACCAGCGAGGCATGCCTCAGTGGGCATCACTTCAGCGAAGCAGACTTCGCCGCCTCCGGTACCCTGACCACGCCGTATTGTGTGAATTGTTCCATTGTTCCCTTGGTGTAGCCGCTGCAGAAGAGACAGGGAATAACGAAAGAAATTAAGTGCAACGTTCCAGACAGTGCCATCTGCTGCAAGGAAAGAAAGAGTACTGTTTATTTGTAGGCAGAGTGAGTTTGTATTACCTGCTTCCCTCTCTCCTTGGCATCTCCCTCGTCTCCTCACGTCAAAAAGGCCTTCTTATATCTCTTCCAACCACGGTGGCTTTTCGTCCACACGTCAATTTGGTAAGACCCATCCGTACAGCTCCCCTACGTCACATAACATAATGATCTATAACAAAGGCATACACATGCAAAAAAATCTATGAGAAAAAAAAACACTTAAGGAGACCAGAGATCTGCGATGGCTGCAGCTTATCCCTGACAAACAGCAACACACCACATATACACAGTACCAAGAGGAAGAACAAGAAAAATATGTCTACTACTTACAATGCTGTTGCTGGGTTTCAGCAGCCAGGTCGTCAGTTATGAGCTGGACATGTACTGAAACAAAACGAAATTCTCAGAAAAGAAAAGAAGTAACGTTTTATCGAGTTTGATCATCGAAATCATCTACAACAACAACAACATTTTATATGCTAAAATTACTTATATACATTACTACAATGAGTAAAAAGTCAATGGAGATATACAAAGATAAGAAGTAACGCTTATCGACATTCATCCACGAAATCATCTACAACAACAAATTATGCACGCGTTGAAATTTCTTTAGAAAGAAATTGCATATACAGAATACTCCGATGGAAATGGAAATGCCTTGTGGCTAGGGCCTCCCGTCGTGTGGACCGTTCGCCCGGTGCAAGTCTTTCAAGTTGACGCCACTTCGATGACTTGTTTGTCGAAGCACTCCGATGAAAAAAATTAATCGATGTATACGAAATTTTTACTCATAAAGCAACATTTACCGATTTTGATCCACAAACTCGTGTGGAACAGCAAAGCCGCACTGACTGAAGGCTAAATAATAGCAACATATTAAATAAGCACAGAATATACATATATGTACAGGGTGAGTCACCAACTATTGCCACGTAGAATAACTCCGAAAGTATGACAGGAGCTGAAAAGTTTGTGGGACAAAAGTTGCATGGGACAACGGGGGCCATAATGTGGCGTTGGTTTTTTGTTGCTACGTGGGATCGCTTCAGAGATATAAAGGTCAACTTCGTTTTTTAAAATGGGATTGAATGCTATTCCTTATCACTTCGGCACTTATCGAAGCACATGCTCTGACAATTCTCTCTCGCATATCTTTATAAACAATGTCTTTTACGAATCCCCACAAGTACATATCCAGAGGCGTCAAGTCTGGTGAACGAGCCGGCCACGACACATCTCCTAAGCGTCCAATTCAACGATTTGGGAATGGTCTGCGCTTCTCATTTCTAGCCATCAGCGAAAAATGTGTCGGACACCCATCGTGTTGATACCACATTCAGTTCCTTGTTCCTAAAGGTATTTCTTCAAGTAACAGACCTAATGTTTCTTGCAGGTATGTGCTGAACTTCCTACCATTAAGATTTCCTTCGATGAAATAGGGGCCTATAATTCTGTCCTCCAGAATACCACACCATACGTTCACCGACCACGGTTTTTGGTGTGCATCTTGTCGCAACCAACGTGGATTTTCAGGTGTCCAATAATGCATGTTATGCAGATTAACATTTCCTCGCCAGTAAATAAAATCAAATTAATAAATGTGTCATCCCTCTGAATCGGAAGTTGAGCCCATCAACAGAATTCACTTCGACCCATACAATACGTGCCAGTTAATTCTTGGTGGAGACTGATATGGTAAGGATGATATTTATGGCGATGCATAACACGAACAACATTACTCTGGGTCATGCCAGATTCCGTTGTGATTTGACGCGAACAAACACATGGATCTCGAACCACAGTGGCAAGAGTACGAATTTCCGTTTCCTCGTTAGTAACTTTCCTTTGCTGGATATATTTCCGGTGCGTTAAAGATCCTGTTCTTCTAAATTTATCACACACATATTTAAATGTACGACGTGTAGCTTGAGTACGTTGAGGATATTTTTCAGCGTATAAGTCTCTAGCACTCACTGAATTTCGTTGGCGTTCTCCGTAAATGAGTAGCATATCGACTTGATCTTCGAAGGAATACATCATTTACATTCGCTTGATTCAACGATACTAGTCTTACCGCTCTTATTAGTGCTGTATTGCGAAACCGTCGAATGGTGTTTGTATGTCAATGGTACATTAGACTATTTCCATGATATACGAGAGAGAATTGTCAGAGCATATGCTTTGATAAGTGCCGAAGTGATAAGGAATAACACTCAATCCATGATAAGAAGATTGCAGCACTGCACTGATACCAAGGGTCATCACTTCGAATACTTTCTGTAAATGGACGTTCATGCCACCTTTTTGACCATCGTTGACCTTCAAATACCTTACTGTTACACATCATTGGATTCGTCTCGATAGTCGCTATCAGAAAATGAGTACCAAACTATAGCATCCCATTAAAAAGAAAAGAAAAAAAAACGAAGTTGACCTTCGCATCTCTGACGCGACTCCACCTAGCAACAAAAAACCAACGTCATATTATGGCCCCTGTTGTCCCATGCAACATTTGTCCCACAAACTTTTCAGCTACTATCATACTTTCGGAGTTATATATACGACGTCAGCCATTTGCACGCTGACCGACATCTCTCCAGGACAGCAACGCGATGGCAGCACTCCCTGCACGAAGAGGACATAAGTGCCGCGCCGCCTGGCCACAGCCCAGTTGAAGATTAACCAATTCTACGAGTTCTACTGCAGCGAGTTGAAGAATATCACCGAGACTACTCATTTCGCTTCTACTGCGTAGCTCTGTGTATGCTGAAGAGATTTCTTATTTTGTCTCTCATCCTTTGCCTGCGACACGTCTGTATATCACAAAGTTAAGTATTGTAATCATTTCCTTTTGTAATAAACTTCATTAATACGATTTGCTTGAATTGTTGTCTAGCGATCCGAAACGCAGGTCTCCTAGGCACCCTATAATTGACGAGTAGGCAGGTTACAACATATATATACTACTTACGACGATAATGCTGCTGCTGCTGACGCTGCTGGACCTCTGCCTTCAAGTTTTCCACAATGTAGTGGACATATGCTGAAACAACAAGGAAAAAAATATCGCCTAGATTTGAACACACATACTACGAAACCTTTTTAACTTTGTAATCTGAAAATACAATGATTTGATACTGGAAACATTTTTTAAGGAAAATATACTTCGAAATCTGAACACACAGCGACTTGGTACTGCGAAACTTTTTACGAAAATATACTTGGCGAAATCCAACCTCATGCTATGGAATTAAATGTGGGCTTACCTGGTAATTCCCACTGCACTGGGCGTTTGGTGTCACTGGCCATGCTGCTGCCGCTTGATGCTGCTGATCGTTTCTTTTTTTTTCTTTTTTTCTTTTTTCAAGTAAATTGGTAGCACACACACGAGTGAGAACAACACAATCGAACTGACGCCAATACAGATGATAGTAGAATGAGGTCGGGTGTGGAGGGGGAATCGTTTATATATCTTCACTGTTCAGCATTAGCCGATAGGGACGAAGTTTTCTGAGAAGGGATGAAAAACTCCATCTGCATGTTTGGACAAGTTGGTTCATACGTAAACAGGAACTTGAAAAAGAGCAGAGGCCGTTTCCCAGGTCCCAGGTATCAAATATCAAAGGGTGTCCGTCTACTGAAGCTTTTTACGGGGATTAGAGCGACTTCCGCTCTGCGTAGCGCACAAGACTTCTGGCTGTGCAGCAGTTGACGACGGACATGGTGGGAATACGCGAAGTAACGAGCCCAGTGAAGCAGCTGGGGCATGTGAGATCATCTCTCCTCTCCAGCACAGGGGGGGGGGGGGGGAGGACTGGTGGGATTTCCCAGAGGGGAGGGACTAATTAATTCATCAATTCAATAAGATTAATAGAGTGGAAAGGGGCTATTCGAATTACGTAGGTGTGAAAGTGTAGATGCATCACCGATGCGGAGGGGGAGGGTTGGAGGTTTCCAGTGCAGGCAGGATAGGGGGAGTGGGAGCAGTGGGCAAAGGATTCTAAGAAGGACAGCTTATCCCCAGGGGGCCGTAATCCACTTATCAGAAGAATAGGTTAAGGACCTGTCAACCAAAAGAGAACAACAGCATTGCCTCTGAATGTAGCTTGCCTCTGATGTGGGCAACCTGCACGAACAAAACACCCTGGTGCAGGCCTTATTGTACTACCACTGCAATGCTGTGCAAGCCAATGGCTGTTTATCAGTTTACAATGCAGCCCGTCTGTTGAGAAAACAGAATAGCACTTTTTGTAGCAATTATTCGGAACTCCTACGTCGATCAGTTCAGTCTGCATGAAGATACACCCCTTGGCACACCTCTCTTTCCTGATAATCTTCTATTGGACAGTTGACGCCATCCTGTTTCACTATTAATGGCATGCACACATATAGTACTCCTGATGAGTTGGGATGATACGTCTGTGCATACGAACTCAATCTCGGTAAGTTACTTTTTTTCATTGGCTGCCGCCACTCGCAAGCAAACAGTGTTTTGCTCTGAGATAATCAACAACTAATTTCGTTGGTTGGCATCTTGGCGCACAGAACTTATTCGGGCGAGACTCTGTGTACACCCACCTACTGATAAACGTCAAGTTTACTTTGTATTCAGCTTGGTTCTAGACACATAACCCCACTTTTGATCTTTTCCTGAAATTAGTGGCCATATCTATTCACCGTGCCACCCAGCAATCCTCTCTTTGGCAGGTTTGGTCGCTGCCCAGAAAGGTGTTATCAATGTAATGGTTAAAATACTAGCTGATACACAGACTGTAGAAAACTTGAGAGTAACAATGGTAAACATAGTAGAAGTTACTAATTATTTCGAGATGAAAGTAGTGGTCGGAAACGAGTCTTTATTTTTTTAGACATGTACAGTCGTTCTCAAAAGTATCCGAACGACCTGAATTGCATTTCGCCTGATTCGAATACAACCCTCATAATGCAGCTGTCTAGCAGCTGACCTAATCGCTCCTTGGTACAGTCGTTTGATTATAGAAAATGGATCCAACAAGTCACCGCTACAAAACTCTGCTCTGTATCGCAATAACTCAAGATGTAAAGTAATACCACGATACTACAAATATCACGGAACACCTTATCACAGATAAGACTGTTCTTAAAGTTTGTAAGCTCACATTTATTGCAATAAATGACATGCCTGAAATGTTACCACTCTCGTTACTACGTCAGATAGGTAATGCACGTAGTAAGTTCGTCGTATTCATGATTTCCTCTTCAAAGTAACATACCATACTTGTTATTTAACACAAAATGACATTAAAAATTTAAGTTATTCACGAACAGCTATTTGAGGATATGTATGAACTTCAAATGACACGACGAACCGACTCGTTCTGCATATGGATTCAAACCCAGGTCATGCAGACTAAGATTTCGTGACTGACGGAAACTAACAGTCATTCCTGACTAGGCATACAGAGAATGATATACCTCGGTTTTAGACAGTATCAGTTAGCAAATATCAACTTTATATTACATAACGTAAACATTTTTAACGGACGCGAATTCCGACCCAGAATCTATTGTCCCTGCTAACGAACTACGAGAGATATTAAATATTGCTTCTTCACAATTAACTTACTTGATATGCCGTGAGGTAAAGCTTTGTGTTGGACAGGGATTCGAACCCAGACCCTAATCGGATTGTTATCGAAGAACAATCAATTGTGTCATATCGGATTTTCTCGGCAGTAGCTAGATGTTTTAACTGAAATGACGAGACGAAACTCTAATTTTTTCCATGCCAGGACTCCAACCTGGCACCTGTCGCTGGGAAAACTAGCGTTAAATATGGGTTTGTTACACCAGCAGCGACATGTGAGCGTGTTTCAACTAGAAATAATATGACGAAGAGTTCGGTGCTGACTGGGAATCGAACCCCACACATATCGTTGTTGACTACACTCAAAGAGGCGTCAACTACCAAATTTTTCTCCACCAGCAGCTCGGAATAACATCCTTGAACTTACAGTCTTCGCTCAAATAGTGCTGTGTCTCACGGGGAGTCAAAGACGCCAGATATCGTTCGTGTTGACAACGAATGAAAATGCATTAAAAATCAGAATTATTATCCACCAGCGCATAGGTGTTCTCATGCTAGAGCCTGATAATACATAATGAAAACTTTAGTGTCGGGCCATGACTCGAACCCATTCACGCGCAGTATGTGGAGATGTTGAGGAATTTGCAGTTTTGAACAAACAACAAATTGTGGTCGAGCTGTCTTGTTACGAAGGGGTCAAATTCCGCGTTAAGGGCGATCTGCGTTGCATTCCCAGTTGAGAACCAATTTTATCGACATACAGAAGCTCAAATAAAAGATGGAATAAGTGTCCTGTGATAGAGCTCCCACATTCCGCCATTCCTGATTTTATTGTGGTTCAACCTACCGTCTACTTGGTTGAGAAGAAATATCATGTTTACTGTGAATTTCAGACCACATTGTCATTATACCTTCTTCACCTGGCGTTGACAGAAGAGAATAGAATCTGTCTCTCCCTGTTAAAAATCATCGGCAGAAGTTGGAATCGGACCCACCATCAAACCAACAGACCACCAAACCCTCTTCCCGGAGACCCATTATTCTATCATAACACTGTTGCGGCACACACTATGAGAATTCTGACACACAGTCTCTCTGTAGTGGTTTGCATCATGTTCAGTACATTCATTTACTTGGTTGACCGAATCGCCATGAATTAGCTGCCTCGGCTACCCAGTGCATACATTCGACTCTATTTAGTAATCACCGAAAAAAAAATCACGTAACTGCCACCTACACAGAAGTGCCAACAGTGTAGGATGCAGAACTTTAAATAGAAAGTGTTCCTTTCCATTTGAGCTACTCTATTGCGCTATCTGTTTGTTGAAAACGTCATGCAGTGCAAAAGAAAAGCAGTAACTGTCTGTCTCTCAGAAGACCAGATCGGGCCATATGCATTGTCTCACACCACTGTGGAATGTGGAACTTCTGGACGAACTTTTCTTGACTTCTGGAGGTGCTGTAGCTACATAACAGCTAACAGCGTAACGGTAGACGTCGCGCACTGTAGATAAGACGTGGCCAGTTCTATTACATTCGCTGATTCATTGTTTTTTACAACGCAATTCTGATGTCTGCAGAGGTTATCAATTTAATGGAACTTTGAACATAATTCCCTTCACTTCTCAACCCAAAATAGCCGCATGTGGAAAAAGGGCTAACTTCTGCGACAATTTGTTCTTGTCAGGTTCAATAGACAGCTGGGCTGCAGATGCATCTCGGACTTTTGTATTATATATGGGGAGAACGCATCGTGCCAAAATAGTCAGAAAAGTATTTTCTACATTAGCTGTCGTGTGGCAGTGGCATTTTACTCTTCTTCAAACCTTGTTTGACAGCTTTAACTCACAACAAGTTTTCTACATGCATCTGATCAAAAAAGTGCATGTGCATTGTCAGGCTGTTGTAGATAACATCAGAGAATTCGCATATATCGTTGATGATTAATTTCTCTCTCATGTTTAGTATTGTTTTAACAACACTAAAAGAACCCTTACGAAAATTGTGCACTGTGTTATAAGAAATGAAATAAAACTACCCACGATAACCTTACGACGAAAGTCTGTTTTTATAAACATGTGTATCTGTACACAAGCGTGCCTCTATCAGCACGAATTAGTAAAATACTACTCACTTGGATTTCGATTGGGTCTGTCTTTAATTGGTATGCTGTGTCATACTCAACCGGTATGCAAATGTGTCATTTCATAAAGAAAGTTATGCATTCCTAGAAAGCCAAAATTTGCTTGTCAGCAGCGGAAAGAGGCGTTACTTGTTGTGCAGCATTGTAAATTTTTGCACCACTGCACTATGAGCTGAAAGTATTTTCTTGGGATTTCCTTATCGATCTTTGATCTGACTGCTTGTAGCTCTTTCACGGAAGGGATAAAAACGTAGCAATCAACGTGACTGGAACGAGAACCATAAAAGGTGCTTTTCACGGGTCAGTACGTCACCACAGAGCTAGCGAAGAGGTATGTGTTGCGCCTTCGTGTTACGAGGCTAATATTGGCTAGAACTAGTAAACTGCTTTTTAAAGGACGAGACTAGTTGCGATTTCCACGTGCAACGACTTTCCTAGGCAGAAAACCGTAAATTTACAATCTTTTGATACACCTGAAGCGATAATATCTTAGATTATTCAATGGAAATGACAGGAAAAATCAAGTGAACTTTGAGGCTTAATTCCGTGTACACAGGAAGTAACTCGTCGATCACAGAGTTGCCGAACATACCTTGCCTTGTTGCCAAATCTCAGTTACAGTACCAGCAGGAAGAAGACGAACCGATGTGATCCTACAGCGGGCTTGGAAGTGACCATAGCTGGCGTCTCAAAGACGTGGCTGCTATGGCGTGGAATACGTAATGCGTCTGATTCGCATTTATGTAACTAGGTTTAGGGACTGAAGCGTAGTTACTAATAATAATCAGAACTGACTGCAAACTAAGCATCTTTTTTCTTTTTGGTCATCAGTCTACTGACTGGTTTGATGCGGCCCGCCACGAATTCCTTTCCTGTGCTAACCTTTTCATCTCAAAGTAGCACTTGCAACCTACGTCCTCCATTATTTGCTTGTCGTATTCCAATCTCTGTCTTCCTCTACAGTTTTTGCCCTCTACAGCTCCCTCTAGTACCATGGAAGTCGTTCCCTCATGTCTTAGCAGATGTCCGATCATCCTGTCCCTTCTCCTTATCAGTGTTTTCCACATATTCCTTTCCTCTCCGATTTTGCGTAGAACCTCCTCATTCCTTACCTTATCAGTCCACTAAGTATCATAAATCAGTAACTCTCATAGTTGTTTTTATATTGCTTTTGCAACTCGTTCACGGACGTTTTTGTGCCTCGCCGATAGTCGAGCGCACCAAACAAATAAAAAAAAAGAATGTGTGTGTGTGTGTGAGTGAGAGAGGGAGAGAGAGAGAGAGAGAGAGAGAGAGAGAGAGAGAGAGAGAGAGAACAGAGAGAGAGAGAGAGAATGAGAGAGAGGGGGAAGGGAAAAATAAAAAAGAATCAGAGAGAAGGTAAAATATTGTTGTAAAAAAACTGAATACCGGTATGTAAAGAAATCTTTCATTACAATTACACGTTCCGCATCATTACGAAATGTTGTATTGATGATGTATGGAACAAGTATTAATCGAATCTAATCTAATCATATTATATCGTTGACTAGCCGTGATGAGTCATGAATTACCGAAATTTTCGCCAATATCAGTAACCAAATCTAAACTTGAAAATAAAAGACGACAGTTTTTGTAATAAACCGGGACTCCTATCAAGATGATTTAATCCCTGTTAACTATATCGGAAGGCAGTAAGATCCCTTGGCTTTTGGTTTCGCAGTATTCGACAGCCATTTCTAGGCGCAAGTAAATGAAGAAAGGCAACGTGTTTTTGCTATCAGGTAACGTCTTCATCAATTACTTTAGTTTTAATGTAATCTACGAGTAATTGCTGATGTTTGATATTAACATGAAAAGGATTCCGTAGACAGGGCAACTACTTCTATAATGACCAAAAGGCCTTAAATGATCTTCAAGCACATGTGTTCCAACAGCGGTATGAAGAAAATGATAGTAATAATGACGGTAATAATAGAATTATCCGGTAACTTCACACTTCACGGTGGATTTTCTCGAACTAAGAAATTTGCTTAGTTAGTGAAAATTTCAAAATCGCTTCACATCGAGGCTATGATGCCTAGAAGAGTCTTTACAACCCGCTGACCCGAGAATAGCATAATCTCCGAGTCAGAAGCTTGCTTCTACTTAACCATTTAATAGACTCGCATTTTTTCCAACGTGACTAATTTTATAGCTAAGCACATCATCCGCTACAGCACACTCCTGGAGCTGGGAAATGTGGCCACAATGGTCTGGTTGAACGAACTATCACAAGTCCAATGTGTGGGTTCAGGCATTTACTTTTAAGAGGCACAAACAGATTTACTTTACCTCTGTTAACGTCAAGAGAAAGACGTTATAATCCAGAATCCCCATTAAACATCACGTTCCTTCATTCCCAACTGGACAGAGCCGGTTTAGGTGGTGGTGGTGGTTAGTGTTTAACGTCCCGTCGACAACGAGGTCATTAGAGACGGAGCGCAAGCTCGGGTTAGGGAAGGATTGGGAAGGAAATCGGCCGTGCCCTTTCAAAGTAACCTTCCCGGCATTTGCCTGAAACGAATTAGGGAAATCACGGAAAATCTAAATCAGGATGGCTGGAGACGGGATTGAACCGTCGTCCTCCCGAATGCGAGTCCAGTGTGCTAACCACTGCGCCACCTCGCTCGGTAGAGCCGGTTTACTTTGGGAAATGACATAGGTGAAGGTCATGGTAAACAAAAGTGTCGCCAGTAAACTTACTTACATTAGAAAATTTTATTTTATTTGATGAACCGATAGCCATTTAAAGGATCAGGGCTCTTATTTTACTTGTACTTGATTGAACTAGAGACGTTGTATAACTTGGTGCTGCACTGTGATTCGAATTCGTATCTCCTCTTTCGAGGTTCTGAATCTCTCGGAAAAGTATAGTTCAATCATTTAGTTCCTTTTTCCAAGACTGCAATCTTCTCTAGGTCTCCTCCAAAGGTAAGTATGTAGGTCCCATTCCTCATCCAGTGCAAAAATATTCATAATTTCATTTCAAGCCCTATCAAGTGCACACCGGCCTGCTAGTGAAAATTAACGTGCATCTTTAATGTCTGTTCATGTGTTGCCAACAATTTCTGGTCAAACACGCACACATCTTACTGTTGGTGAGTAAGCTATTGATACTTAAGCTATATTCGTAGACGATAAAGCAGAACGATAGGAGTGCGGTTCGATTGTCGCTCAGGCACAAAAATTTGTATCCTTAATTTAGATTCAAACACCTAGCAGCTGGTAAGAAAAACCGATACGTAACAGTTGATTTTACATAGTTAACAATCCGATTACGTGTTGGGTTCGTACATCCGTCACAGAACTTCGAATCATGCGCTTCCCTTTAAACGCATCCACACTTTGTTACTTCTGAATGGAGGTATATCAGACATCTATCGAGGTTAGTTAACAGGGATTAAATCATCTTGATAGGAGTCCCGGTTTATTACAAAAACTTTCGTCTTTTATTTTCAGGTTTAGATTTGGTTACTGATATTGGCGAAAATTTCGGTAATTCATGACTCATCACGACTAGTCAGCGATATAATATGATTAGATTAGATTCGATTAATACTTGTTCCATAGATCATGAATACGACATTTCGTAATGATGCGGAACGTGTCATTTTAATGAAAGATTTCTTTACATGTTGTTGTCGTTGTGGTCTTCATTCCTGAGACTGGTTTGATGCAGCTCTCCATGCTACTCTATCCTGTGCAAGCTTCTTCGTCTCCCAGTACCTACTGCAACCTTTATCCTTCTGAATCTACTTAGTGTATTCATCTCTTGGTCTCCCTCTACGATATTTATCCTCCACGCTGTCCTCCAATGCTAAATTTGTGATCACTTGATGCCTCAGAACATGTCCTACCAACCTGTCCCTTCTTCTTGTCAAGTTGTGCCACAAACTCCTCTTCTCCCCAATTCTATTCAATACCTCCTCATTAGTTATGTGATCTACCCATCTAATCTTCAGCATTCTTCTGTAGCACCACATTTCGAAAGCTTCTATTCTCTTCTTGCCCAAACTATTTATCGTCCATATTTCACTTCCATACATGGCTACACTCCATACAACAACTTTCAGAAATGACTTCCTGACACTTAAATCTATACTCGACGTTAATAAATTTCTCTTCTTCAGAAACGCTTTCGTTGCCATTGCCAGTCTCCATTTTATATCTTCTCTACCTCGACCATTATCAGTTATTTTGCTCCCCAAATAGCAAAACTCCTTTACTACTTTAAGTTTCTCATTTCCTAATCTAATTCCCCCAGCATCACCAGACTTAATTCGACTGCATTCTATTATCCTCGTTTTGCTTTTGTTGATATTCATCTTATATCCTCCTTTGAAGACACTGTCCAGTCCGTTCAACTGCTCTTGCAAGTCCTTTGCTGTCTCTGACAGAATTACAATGTCATCGGCGAACCTCAACGTTTTTATTTCTTCTCCATGGATTTTAATACCTACTCCGAATTTTTCTTTCGTTTCCTTTACTGCTTGCTAAATATACAGATTGAATAACATCGGGGAGAGGCTACAACCCTGTCTCACTCCCTTCCCAAACCCCGCTTCCCTTTCATGCCCATCGACTCTTATAACTGCCATCTGGTTTCTGTACAATTTATAAATAGCCTTTCGCTCCCTGTATTTTACTCCTGCCACCTTTAGAATTTGAAAGAGAATATTCCAGTCAACATTGTCAAAAGCTATCTGTAAATCTCCAAATGCTAAGTTTGTCTTTCCTTAATTTATTTTCTAAGATAAGTCGTAGGGTCAGTATTGCCTCACGTGTTCTAACATTTCTACGGAATCCAAACTGATCTTCCCCGAGGTCGACTTCTACCAATTTTCCCATTCGTCTGTAAAGAAAACGTGTTAGTATTTTGCAACTGTGACTTATTAAACTATAGTTCGGTAATTTTCATATCTGTCAACACTTGCTTTCTTTGGGATAGGAATTATTATACTCTTCTAGAACTCTGAGGGTATTTCGCCTGTCTCATACATCTTGCTCACCAGATGGTAGAGTTATGTCAGAACTGGCTCTCCCAAGGCCGTCAGTAGTTCTAATGGAACGTTGTCCACTCCCGGGGCCTTGTTTCGACTCAGGTCTTTCAGTGCTCTGTCAAACTCTTCACGCAGTATCATTTCTCCCATTTCATCTTCATCTACCTCCTCTTCCATTTCCATAATATTGTCCTCAAGTACACCGCCCTTGTATAGACCCTCCATATACTCCTTCCACTTTTCTGCTTCCCCTTCTTTGCTTAGGACTGGGTTTCCATCTGAGCTCTTGATATTCATACAAGTGGTTCTCTTTTCTCCAAAGGTCTCTTTAATTTTCCTGTAGGCAGTATCTATCTTACCCCTAGTGAGATAAACCTTTACAGCCATACATTTGTCCTCTAGCCACCCCTGCTTAGACGTTTTGCACTTCCTCTCGATCTCATTTTTGAGACGTTTGTATTCCTTTTTGCCTGTTTCATTTGGTGCATTTTTATATTTTCTCCTTTCATCAATTAAATTCAATATTTCTTCTCATACCCAAGGTTTTCTACTAGCTCTCGTCTTGTTACCTACTTTATCCTCTGCTGCCTTCACTACTTCATCCCTCAGAGCTACCCATTCTTCTTCTTCTGTATTTCTTTCCCCCATTCGTGATAATTGTTCCCTTATGCTCTCCCTCAAACTCTGTACAATCTCTGGTTTAGTCAGTTTATCGAGGTCCCATCTCTTTAATTTCCCACCTTTTCGCAGTTTCTTCAGTTTAAATCTACAGTTCATAACCAATAGATTGTCGTCAGAGTCCAGATCTGCACCTGGAAATGTCTTACAGTTTAAAACCTGGTTCATAAATCTCTGATGCCTTCTAGTATCTCCAGGATTCTTCCATGTGTACAACATTCTTTTATGATTCTTGAACCAAGTGTTGAATTTACATACCGGTATTCAATTTCTTTACAACAATTTTTTACCTTCTCTCTTATTCTTTTTTATTTTTATCTCTCTCTCTCTCTCTCTCTCTCTCTCTCTCTCTCTCTCTCTCACACACACACACACACACACACACACACACACACACACACACACACATTCTTTATTATTTTTATTTGTGGGTGTGCTCGACTATCGGCGAGGCACGAAAACAGTGAATGAGTTTTTTAATTTTGTGTACAGTTACGAAAGAAATATAAAAACAACTATGAGAGTTACTGATTTATGATGCTTAGTTTGCAGTCAGTTCTGATTATTATTAGTAACTACGCTCCAGTCCCTAAACCTAGCTACATAAATGCGAATCAGACGCATTATGTATTCCACGCCATAGCAGCCACGTCTTTGAGACGCCAGCTATCGTCAGTTCCAAGCCCGCTGAAGGATCACATCGGTTCATCTTCTTCCTGCTGGTATTGTAACTGAGATTTGGCAACAAGGCAAGGTATGTTTGGCAACTCTGTGATCGACGAGTTACTTCCTGTGTACACGGAATTAAGCCTCAAAGTTCACTTGATTTTTCCTGTCATTTCCATTGAATAATCTAAGATATTATCGCTTCAGGTGTATCAAAAGATTGTAAATTTATGGTTTTCAGCCCAGGAAAGTGGTTGCACGTGGAAATCGCAACTAATCTCTTCCTTTAAATAGCAGTTTACTAGTTCTAGCCAATATTAGCGTCGTAAGAGAAAGGCGCAAGACATACCTCTTCGCTAGCTCTGTGGTGACGTACTGACCCGTAAAAAAGCATCTTTTATGGTTCTCCGTTCCAGTCTCGCTGACTTTTACGTTTTTATCCCTTCTGTAAAAGAGCTACTAGCTGTCAAATCAAAGATCGATAAGGAAATCCCAAGAAAATACTTTCAGCTCGTAGTGCAGTGGTGCAAAAATTTACAATGCTGCACAACAAGTAACGCCTCTTTCCGCTGCTGACAAGCAAATTTTGGCTTTCTAGAAATGAAATGACACATTTGCATACCGGTTGAGTATGACACAGCATACCAATTAAAGACAGACCCAATTGAAATCTAAGTGAGTAGTATTTTACTAATTCGTGCTGATAGAGGCACGCTTGTGTACAGATATGGCTCTGAGCACTATGGGACTTAACATCTGTGGTCATGAGTCCCCTAGAACTTAGAAGTACTTAAACCTAACTAACCTAAGGACATCACACACATCCATGCCCGAGGCAGGATTCGAACCTGCGACCGTAGCAGTGCGTACAGATACTCAGGTTTATAAAAACAGACTTTCGTCGTAAGGTTATAGTGGGTAGTTTTATTTCATTTCTTATAATACAGTGTACAATTTTCGTTAGGGTTCTTTTAGTGTTGTTAAAACAATACTAAACATGAGATTGAAATTAATCATCAACGATATATGCGAAATCTCTGATATTATCTACAACAGTCTGACAACGCACATGCAGTATTTTGATTAGATGCATGCAGAAAACTTGTCGTGAGTTAAAGCCGTCAAACATGGTTTAAAGAAGAATAAAATGCCACTGCCACACGACAGCTAATGTAGAAAATAGCCGGCCGCGGTGGTCTAGCGGTTCTGGCGCTGCAGTCCGGAACCGCGGGACTGCTACGGTCGCAGGTTCGAATCCTGCCTCGGGCATGGGTGTGTGTGATGTCCTTAGGTTAGTTAGGTTTAAGTAGTTCTAAGTTCTAGGGGACTTATGACCTAAGATGTTGAGTCCCATAGTGCTCAGAGCCATTTGAACCATTTGTAGAAAATACTTTTCTGACTATTTTGGCACGATGTGCTCTTCCCATACATAATACAAAAGTTCGAGATGCATCTGCAGCCTGGCCATCTATTGAACCTGAAAAGAACAAATTGTCGCAGAAGTTAGCCCTTTTCCTACATGCGGCTATTTTGGGTTGAGAAGTGAAGGGAATTATGTTCAAAGTTCCATTAAATTGATAACCTCAGCAGACAGCAGAATTGCGTTGTAAAAAAATGAAATAGCGAATGTAATAGAACTGGCCACGTCTTATCCACAGTGCGCGACGTCTACCGTTACGCTGTTAGCTGTTATGTAGCTACAGGACCTCCAGAAGTCAAGAAAAGTTCGTCCAGAAGTTCCACATTCCACAGTGCTGTGAGACAATGCATATGGCCTGATCTAGTCTTCTGAGAGACAGACAGTTACAGCTTTTCTTTTGCACTGCACGTTTTCAACAAACAGATAGCGCAATAGAGTAGCTCAAATTGAAAGGAACACTTCCTATTTAAAGTTCTGCATCCTACACTGTTGGCACTTCTGTGTAGGTGGCAGTTACGTGATTTTTTTTTTCGGTGATTACAAAATAGAGTCGAATGTATGCACTTCGTAGCCGAGGCAGCTAATTCATGGCGATTCGGTCAACCAAGTAAATGAATGTACTGAACATGATGCAAACCACTACAGAGAGACTGTGTGTCAGAATTCTCATAGAGTGTGCCGCAACAGTGTTGTCAGAATTCTCATAGAGTGTGTCGCAACTGTGTTATGATAGAATAATGGGTCTCCGGGAAGAGGGTTTGGTGGTCTGTTGGTTTGATGGTGGGTCCGATTCCAACTTCTGCCGATGATTTTTAACAGGGAGAGACAGATTCTATTCTCTTCTGTCAACGCCAGGTGAAGAAGGTATAATGGCAATGTGGTCTGAAATTCACAGTAAACATGATATTTCTTCTCAACCAAGTAGACGGTAGGTTGAACCACAATAAAATCAGGAATGGCGGAATGTGGGAGCTCTATCACAGGACACTTATTCCATCTTTTATTTGAGCTTCTGTATGTCGATACAATTGGTTCTCAACTGGGAATGCAACGCAGATCGCCCTTAACGCGGAATTTGATCCCTTCGTAACAAGACAGCTTGTAAGTAGGCTGTTTATGTTTTCTCTATGTAAGTAGGCTGTTTATGTTTTCTTATTGGCAATGTTACGTAGCGCTCAATATGAAAATCACTGGCTGTGCTGTGTGCAGTCTGTGGCTGCTTTGCATTGTTGTAATACTCGCCATTGTAGCGTTAGGCAGCTGGCTGTGAACAGCGCGTAGCGTTGCGCAGTTGGAGGTGAGCCGCCAGCAGTGGTGGATGTGGGGAGAGAGATGGCGGAGTTTTGAAATTTGTCATGAACTGCTATATTTATATACGATGATATCAAGGTAAATACATTGTTTGTTCTCTATTAATATCTTTCATTTGCTAACTATCCCTATCAGTAGTTAGTGCCTTCCATAGTTTGAATCTTTTATTTAGCTGGCAGTAGTGGCGTTCGCTGTATTGCAGTAGCTTGAGCAGCGAAGATTTTTGTGAGGTAAGTGATTTGTGAAAGGTATAGTTTAATGTTAGTCAGGGCCATTCTTTTGTAGGGAATTTTGAAAGTCAGATTGCGTTGCGCTAACAAAATATTGTGTGTCAGGTTAAGCACAGTCATGTATAAATTGTTCAAAGGGGACGTTTCATATGGCGACCCTTAGCCTAGGATACCTCACTTGAATCTTCTGATTTTTTGTTGTAGTTTGTGTAATTAGTGTAGATTTTGTTTATTGCTAGCGCGTAATGGTAGAGAAAATCTCCTTTGTAGTTGCAGTCTTTCATTGTTGTACAGTAAAACAGTTGTGGCATGCATGTAGATTTGCACCAAGTATTTCGCAGCTGCAATTAACTAGATATTATTTTCAGTGCTATGTTAATGTGTTCTCTTATTTTTGCTCTTCAAATTGTGTTTTTCTGTGTTGTCGTGTGAAATACTGTGACAATAATGGCGTGTGAAAAACGTAATACTAGGCTCCAAAGTAAACTGAGAAATGACAGTGCAAATGAAAGCAGTGTGTTAGCGCCACCGAGTAATGAATTAACTGATGTTCAAAGTAGTAATTTGGTAACTGTGCATAGGGAAATGGAGCGGGCGGCAAACAATGGCGTGGACAGTGAAACAATTAGTGAAGAGGGACGCATTATCGAACGATCGGTCGGCAACAGCTCGCCTCAGGAATCCGAAATGACAGGAAACAATCTCGCAAATACTGTAGATTCAGGTTTTGGTTCCTCACCGTTTTCTCAAATAAGTCAAGACACACTTTCAGCTTGTCAAAATGTGAATGTTGCCGGTGCAAATGCACTGCCGAAAAGAGTAGAGGAACAGATTCCAGACACTAATGCATTGTTATTACAACTAATGCAACAAATGGAACAAAATCAGAGACAAACACAGCAAAAGCTGCAAAAGTTAGACACAATGGAACAAAATCAGAGACAAACACAGCAAAAGCTTCAGAAGTTAGACACAATGGAACAAAATCTTCGGAAGTTAGACACCACACTTGAACAAACACGTGAAGATTTAACTACTGAGTTACATAACATTGAATCGAAATGTCAAAAAGTCTGTAATGACGTAAAAACACAAATTTGTGAGCATTTCCAACCTATTTTTTCGCGTCATGAAAATGCATTACAGAATCACGAAGCAGCCATAAAAGAACTGCAAATTATTGTTCATGAAAATCATGAGACCTTGCAAGCTAAATTTGACTCAGTTGCATCTACCGATTCGGTTACGCAACTTGCAAAAACTCAGGATAACTTAAAGGACACAGTAGATTCGATTTCAACACAAATGGACACTCTGAAACTTGGTTCAGAAAAACACACTGAGGAAATGTGTTCATTATCAGAGAAAGTAGTTCAACTTTCGGATCAGCTAAATAATTTATCTACGAAGGTAGATGATAATCTGAATGACGCAAAACCGGTAGTCTTTAATGACACAGAACAGAGCGAACAAATTAGGAAACTGAAACAAAATCTGGATCAAATTGATACGCAACACCAAAGAGAAATCCGGGAAGTACAAGATCAGCTGACACAGGTAATACAAGAATTACGTATTTCAGAAGACACTCGCGCTCCAACACGGGAAGAGGAACTTAGAAATACGCAAAAGCCACAAAATAATAACACAGGGCATTTCGGTAATTATGAAAGAAATTGGCAAGGTACACCGAATTTTGAGATGGAACCGCCGACACGACGTAACTATGACCGAGATGCTACTCGCAGACACGATGATTTTGACTATAAGCTGTTCATTACTACACGTAAATTCAAAACGTTTAAGAATTCTGCCAACGACATTCATCCACAAGCGTGGCTCCATCAATTCTCTCATTGTTTCCCTCCCAACTGGTCATTGGAGCACAGGTTAGAATTTATGTGTGGCTACTTACAGAATGAACCAGGTGTAAGAATGCGATCGGTCATTCACGATTGTCACAGTGAAGGAGATTTTTATCATGCCTTCCTCTCAGCGTATTGGTCTCAAGCTACACAAGACCGTGTAAAACATAGCATCATAATGATGAAACACTTCGAACAATCTGAATTTTCCAGTCTTGTGAAATATTTTGAAGACATGTTGCAACAAGACGCACATTTAGCGCTACAGTACACGTATTTGAGTGATTAATTTTGTACTTAAAACATTTATTTTTAAAGATTTTTGAGTTACAAAGAAAGTTTTCCGTGATACATTTCATTGCATTGCTGTAATCTGTAACACCTGAGGGTATAATTACATTAATCCTCAGGGGGGTATACGCCTACTTTGTGTACCATGTGTTTGGCAACCACAAGGAACCCTAGCTAATATGGTATTTGCTTATACAACTTTACACATCGGTACCATATTTCTCTAACACACAAATTACACAGCTATCTGATCATGTACTGAGAGATAAACTTTTTTTATTACATCAGTGACAGATGTTTACGCAATTACACAGTTGGATAACTTCACACTTATGAAATTGTATTTTGTCTGTACTGTGTGAACTGTTCATATTTTTTTTGGAACCATTGTGATACTATGAGAGCTTTGAATGATATATTTGGTAAGGGAGCATGATTTTAAAGTACGTTTGAGGCAGATGACACATTTGACATGAGCAGAGAATTTTTTTAATTATTGGAGGAAGCTACGACGATTTTGAGATTTGACTGAGGTGTTATGATGTTATTTTTACGACGACGATGTGTATTATGCTGCTGAGGTATGTTTATGATTAATAGGCTGATGCTATATGAGTTATTTGATTATGATACTTATCTGTTATGATGCAATATTGAAGAAGTGTCGACGAATAAGGTAAGGAGTAATGAATAGTGGGTAGGGACTCTTGACTTGTGAAACAGGATGTTGGAAACCAAGAATCGTACTTTAGAATTATGAAATGTGTGTACATGTGTGAATCATGTGTGAATGTATCACAATGCCACTGAAAATTTTTTTGGACACTGTTATATTCATAGGATTTTATTTCTACACATTTGTTACGCAAATTTTCGACCTGTGAAATTTTGTATATATGACTGTCACTGTAGCGGAAAACTGCTGTCGTAAATATTTCCGTACGAAAGTTAAGTGACCACCTGCACATAATGCGTCGTGGGCACCCAGGTGTGTCAGACGCCTGGAGAACAAGCCATTAGTGTGAGTGCCTCGTCAGAAGCACAGGTAGAAAAAAAAGAAAGGGAAGGCCATTGTCCGCGCTACTGACATCTCCTTGTTGAAAGCATACTGTGGAGCTCGTAATTTATGATATTTACTGAAATGCCTAATGAAACGATGAGAAACATTTCACAGCTATTGGCTTGCTAGTTAAGAAAAATGCCATATGGCTTGCTTTATGTATTTATTTACACATTTTGTTTAATATCAAGTTTCTAGCTGCACTGCAGCATTGGTTAAAATAAAATTTTATAGATGTACTAATATAAATATTTTCTGTCTACAGATCGAGTATATAATAATTTTTTCAAAAAAAATGAGAGAGTACAAAGCGACATTTACCTTCACAGGAACTGCATTCATAATTTTCTTTTCAAGTACTTGGTAATTTCTTTTGTAGAATAAATTGTGATGCATAACTCTAATGTTAAGATGTGACATAGGTATTAGACATGGCCATTTTAGTGTAATATTTTTTCTGCTTGCGCTATGTAATGTTTAGGTATAAGTTGCTGCTGTTTGCCAGGCATAGTGTTATTGAATTTGACTTTTGCTAATTTATGCTGCTAGCTTTGCCAATTTGCATTTTTTGTCATTGCTGTTTGTGTTAATTTGTTATGTGATGCTGCATTGCCTCGTCCCTTGGTATATATATCTCTGAGCTCAATAGATTTAAGTTAGCTTAAGAGGGGGTAGACTATAGGAGAAACTGACTATGGAGAATAGGTAAAGAATGCATTGCGAAGTTATATAAAAAGGATTTGGGCCCAAATGAGTATTGTACAATCAGAAATAATTATTTTGAAAGAAATATGAACAGAATACAGAAAGCATGCTTGGATAAGATTTTTTTGGTGGAAGCAAAGGTTGAAATAAAACGAAAGATCTATGGAATGAAGTTTTGGGATGGACTGCAGTACCAAATGTTACACTGAAAACGAACCCTGTCCTTTCCTTTTGTGTTATCCCAGTATGTGTTTGTGTACCCTTGTGTATTTGTTTTCTTCCTGTCTCTGTGTAGTTTCATAGAATTTTTTTCTCTTTTAATATTAAGCTACATTCACTATGATGAGGAATACTGTTATCCTCAAATATAATTGGCATTAATAATATGTTATTTTCTTTGTAAAGATGTTTAGACATTATTCATTCTGTTTAAATGCTCATGTGTGAAGTTGATGTTTCAATAATTATTCTGATCTTCTATGTATGTACTCATGTCATAATTCCACTGATGTATATGTTAGTTCGATTCTTTTGTAAAGCCTGTACTACAAATGTTATCTGTATTATTATGTTCTTTAATGATGTATTCTGTACCTTTGTTATTGTATTTTTATGTTACAAAATTGTAATTGTTACCAGTTCTTCAAATTAAGTAACATTTCACTGCACACGTTTCTGTTGGTCATAGTACATGGACAATATGTGAGAAGTAGGGACTGATAGTGTTTGCACGTGTGTTAATGATTCAGCAAGGGACTGGATAACAGCATTGCTGGATCTAAGGACAATTCCAAAAACTTTGTGAGTGCACAAGTGGTGGTTTATGGACTTGCTATATTCTCCGCAAGACTCTTCAATGGTGAATGTGCACCTGCACAATCGCAACAGATGGCTGCTGGCCATCTCTACAAGGACTACAGTGGGTCTGCACCTCTGGTGGCCCACCAATACCATTATCTCTACAAGGACTACAGTGGGTCTGCATCTATGATGAGCCACCAACGCCATTATTTCTACAAGGACTGCAGTGGGTCTGCATCTTTGATGACCCACCAACACCATTATTTCTACAAGGACTACAGTGGGTCTGCACCTCTGGTGGCCCACCAATACCGTAATCTCTACCAGGACTACAGTGGGTCTGCTCTGTGATGACCTAACTACCAATATTCTTCAAAACGTCGACTGACTCTGCTGTGGGTTTACTCTGTTGTGGCCCATTACCTGTCAGCATGTCAAGAGTCAACACTGTCTTTCCGTTGGAAGGACAACACTACTTCTTCAAGACTGAATGGAAATCCACTACTTCTGTGTGCAATTTTTTTTACTAATGAGACTTTGTGAAAAAAACTGTAATTACTATTGTGATGAACAATCTGGACTGTCTTTATGGACTGTGAGAAAATTTTAGCTTTTGACCAACATTGTATCAATAAGTGTGTGCATTTGATTTCTTTGTTATTGTAATTATGAAAAATTTTATCAAATCATTATTGGCCACTGCCCAAAAAAATTTTGTAAAATTTTTTGTGGGGAGCATGGGGGCTATGTAAGTAGGCTGTTTATGTTTTCTCTATGTAAGTAGGCTGTTTATGTTTTCTTATTGGCAATGTTACGTAGCGCTCAATATGAAAATCACTGGCTGTGCTGTGTGCAGTCTGTGGCTGCTTTGCATTGTTGTAATACTCGCCATTGTAGTGTTAGGCATCTGGCTGTGAACAGCGCGTAGCGTTGCGCAGTTGGAGGTGAGCCGCCAGCAGTGGTGGATGTGGGGAGAGAGATGGTGGAGTTTTGAAATTTGTCATGAACTGCTATATTTATATATGATGATATCAAGGTAAATACATTGTTTGTTCTCTATTAATATCTTTCATTTGCTAACTATCCCTATCAGTAGTTAGTGCCTTTCATAGTTTGAATCTTTTATTTAGCTGGCAGTAGTGGCGTTCGCTGTATTGCAGTAGCTTGAGCAGCGAAGATTTTTGTGAGGTAAGTGATTTGTGAAAGGTATAGTTTAATGTTAGTCAGGGCCATTCTTTTGTAGGGAATTTTGAAAGTCAGATTGCGTTGCGCTAACAAAATATTGTGTGTCAGGTTAAGCACAGTCATGTATAAATTTTTCAAAGGGGAAGTTTCAAGCTCGACTACAATTTGTTGTTTGTTCAAAACTGCAAATTCCTCAACATCTCCACATACTGCGCGTGAATGGGTTCGAGTCATGGCCCGACACTAAAGTTTTCATTATGTATTATCAAGCTCTAGCATGAGAACACCTATGTGCTGGTGGATAATAATTCTGATTTTTAATGCATTTTCATTCGTTGTCAACACGAACGATATCTTACGTCTTTGACTCCCAGTGAGACACAGAACTATTTGAGAGAAGACTGTAAGTTCAAGGATGTTATTCCGAGCTGCTGGTGGAGAAAAATTTGGTAGTTGACGCCTCTTTGAGTGTAGTCAACAACGATATGTGTGGGGTTCGGTTCCCAGTCAGCACTGAACTCTTCGTCATATTATGTCTAGTTGAAACACGCTCACATGTCGCTGCTGGTGTAACAAACCCATATTTAACGCTAGTTTTCTCAGCGACAGGTGCCTGGTTGGAGACCTGGCATAGAAAAAATTAGAGTTTCGTCTCGTCATTTCAGTTAAAACATCTAGCTACTGCCGAGAAAATCCGATATAACACAGTTGATTGTGCTTCGATAACAATCCGATTACGTTCTGGGTTCGAATCCCTGTCCAACACAAAGCTTTACCTCACGGCATTTCAAGTAAGTTACTTGTGAAGAAGCAATATTTAACATCTCTCGTACTTCGTTAGCAGGGACAATAGGTGCTGGGTAGGAATTCGAGCCCGTTAAAAATGTTTACGTTATGTAATATAAAGTTGATATTTGCTAACTGATACTGTCTAAAATCGAGGTATATCATTCTCTGTCTGCCTAGTCAGGAATGACTGTTAGTTTCCGTCAGTCACGAAATCTTAGTCTGCATGACCTGGGTTTGAATCCATATGCAGAACGAGTCGGTTCGTCGTGTCATTTGAAGTTCATACATATCCTCAAATAGCTGCTCGTGAATAACTTAAATTTTTAATGTCATTTTGTATTAAATATGAAGTACGTATGTTACTTTGAAGAGGAAATCATTAATACAACGAACTCACTACGTGCATTACCTAGCTGACGTAATAATGACAGTCGTAAAAATTCAGGTATGTCATTTATGGCAATAAATGTGAGCTTACAAGCCTAAAGGAAAGTCTTATCTGTGATAAGGTGTTCCCTGATATTTGTAGTATCGTAGTATTTCTTTACATCATGAGTTATTGCGATACAGAGCAGAGTTTTGTAGTGGTGACTTGTTGCAACTATTTTCAATAGTCAAACGACTGTACCAAGGAGCGATTAGAGGACCTGCTAGACAGCTGCGTTATGTGGGTTGCATGCGAATCAGGCGAAATGCAATTCAGGTCATTCGGATACTTTTGAGCATGACTGTACAGCTTAAACTTGTAAACTGTGAAGACCACCAGTCTCAATGCATACAATAATGGTGAATCTCCAGCAACGACTTCCTATTAACTTGCGGCCAGAACTGTACACTGTCAACTGATACTCGTGTGCTAACACCTCGTTTCAGAGACACACGTTACCTGGTATTAATCTGACACATGCAGCCACAGTTCTTGGAGACTGTACCTATTGTCTATTCAACACTGCAATGCTAAATCCTACTCAGTTTGGAATGCCCATGGGCACTTGATCAGCAGATAATTTCATATTTGCATTAGTCAACAAAATATTTCAATATGTTATGCATTCTTTAATGGGTTGCATCGGGTCATTGACGTATGGAACCCCAGTAGAAACTGTAGAGTTTTGGTCAATTGAGTCCTAGCTCCCTGTATCATTGCACAACAATGTTTGAGAGAGCGTATAAAACTTTTTTAATGCATGCACTGAGACTGGCATCGTTTCTGTGAGCGTAAGTTCTTACTGTAAGTTATATCAATGTCGTAATAACAAACTGTCTTCATATATATTTAATCACTTATTGTTCACCACTTAGAGATGCTCAGGAACGCCTTAATACCAACTTATGTGTAAGGAAGTAGAAAGAGAGTGCGTTTATGACTCTCCTGAGAAACATTGGGTTCTGCAGGTGTAAGTACTTTACGTGAGTAGAAAACTGCCTGTTGTCTTCTGTCTTAGGTTCTTGGGCCGACTTTGGTTTAATGATTTTTCTCACGTTCCGCCAGCATGAGTGGCTCGCATTGTCAAAGCTTCACTCTCCGTAGCTGATGGTGGACAATCCCAGCCGCTCGAGCTGGCGAAACGTCAGAAAAATTATAGGACAAACGTCTGCCGAAGAGCGGGAGAGAGAAGACAAAATGCAATCTGTCAACAAGTGGCAACGAAAATCTGAATAATGTTGTAAATATTCGAACACCATCGTTATTTCATTACATCACAGCATGCATTTTACGATGCTCTACCACCAGTGCAATTTTGCTTCTCAAGGTTTGTCCGTTTTCCGCATTTAATCATTTTTTGTAGTTATTGATGTTCGCTCCTTCAAATGTATATTTTAAATAATTTACAGCTTCAGAATTTCACTCACAACAATGTGTATCATCTATTGGTGGTTATGCAGAATGATAACACCGTTGCTACAGAAAACAGACATTAATTAAGCGTGTTGTGTAGTATAGAGGAAAGAAAATCCTTCACACTCATAGGTAAATAAAGGACATTTTACGTGAAGTGCTATTAACTGTATTTAATACCGACGTTTTATAGAAGTTGTGACACAAGAGATTAGCTTTAATACACTGGAATTACAGAGAGTCGATAAACCTCTCGTCAGCTGTGTGGTATTGTTCTGTATCTGATGAACAGCATACTGATAACACACAATGTCGCCAAACAAACTTCCTCGCACAAACGGCGCAATGTTTTCATTCATGCCAGTTAATGGTTATTGCGACCTACACAAAAGCTCCTAATGAAACCTGCGGAGAATGCCAGGATTGTCCCAAAACGCGCAGCCAACACTGCGAGCAGCGGTCGTTCCGTATCTGCCTCACACCGTAAATCACTGCAGCCCTGAGAGTAATACGAACAATACCGCCAGCGGACTGCGTGCTGCCCTAGCAATTCCGTTGATTGCAATCGCAGGAGTGTCAGTACTAGACACTGCGGGTAGGGATATTTACATCGGGAATCGCCAATCAAATACTCGAAACTGTCTGGCTATTGTGACAGTGCTGAAGGGTTTTGAACAAAAGCTGCAGATGTTCTGCATTCCAAAGGTGGACAACGCACTATCAGATTGATGATCACAATATTGTGGAGGATCAGCAAGTGTTTATTAGTAGTAGACTTTAGAAATTTTAAGTGCATTGGCAAAATTTTCTCGAGCTTCCAGCCGCACCCAGTGGTTGAAAATCCACAAGCTTTTGGCCGAGTTCTCATCGGCCATTGTCAAGTGGTGACTGTCGAATGATTGCTGCTGCCGTCCTTCCATAGCTGCGCTGTCTTCAGTGACGTCACTGGTGCTCGCTCCAGCGCCATATGTGGTAATGTTTTCAATGTGCGCTTGCCGCACCCGCTTCAACTTTCCGATGGCCGGGTTCCAAGCTGCGCTTAGCTGCAAGCCGCCGTCGTTATTGAGGGTGCTGTCATAAATTTTAACTCGATTGCTTCTTTTATAACACTGCCCCGAAAACAACCGCCACATTTCGCAAGTCATCTTACCGAAGAAATATAAGCAGAAGACCTCCGACGAGGGCACGAAGAAGCTTGCGTTATTGCCTTTCTGTGGCTCAATAACTGGAAAGATTAGCCGGCCCCTAAAGAAGCATAAAACAGGTACATTTTTAGGACACTAGCTAAAATTCGACAGCTAATGAGGCCTGTGAAAGACGAGGTTGGACTCAGAACGTCAGGAGTATATAAGATACCGAGTGAGTGCGGACAGTTCTACATCGGACAGACTGTACGTACTCTTGAACAGCGTCGTGTGGAACGCGAGAGATGTTTTCGTCTGTGGTATCCTGAGAAATCAGAGGTTGCTTTAAAAATCGGACACCGTATTGCCTTTACCGAGACATCTGTTATTACGCGGACTTCTAGTTTTTGGGACAGTGTTGTGTGTGAATTCCTAAGGGACCAAACTGCTACGGTCATCGGTCTCTAGACTTACGCACTATTTAAGCTAACTTAAACTAACTTATGCTAAGAACAACACACACACCCATGCCCGAGGGAGGACTCGAACCTCCGGCGGAAGCGGCCGCGCAATCCGTTTACATGGCGCCTCTAACCGCGCGGCAACTCCGCGCGGAGAGAAAGTGTTATAAAAGAAGCGATCGAGTTAATAATTTATGACGACACCCTCAATAAAGACGGTGGCCTGCAGCCAAGCACAGCTTGAAATCCGGCCATCGGGAAGTTGAAGCGGGCGCGTCAAGGGCGCAATGAAAACATTACCATATATGGCGCTGGAGCGAGCACCTGTGACGTCACTGAAGACAGCGCAGCTATGTAAGGACGGCAGCAGCAATCATTCGACAGTCACCACTTGACAATGGCCGAGGAGAACTCGGCCGGTAGCTCGTGGATTTTAAACCACTAGGGGCCGCTGGAAGCCCGAGAAAATTTTGTCAGCATATATCGCTGCGAAACTATGCTTTCGTATCAGTGTATTTTGAAAGTTATGATAATTAGAATATTGAAATATCATGATTTGAAGTTAACAGAACATTGTCGTGCAGAGAGTGGTACCAGTATTAGCCACGTCCTACCCTTTTCCTTTCGTGTATGGAGCGCTGGAGAAACGACTGGTTACCAATCCGATAAGAGGTCTAACCTCTCATATTTCCATGGTCGCTACGTGAGATTTGTGGTGGTGACAGTAGGGCTGCTGCAAGATAGATTCTTTCAATTTTCCAACAGGGTTTCGCGAAAACAGTCACCCTTCTACCAGTCAGTCTAGTGTACTCCTAAGCTCTTCCGGCGTACCAGATCCACTTTCGATGTCACGATTCCTAGCACTGCGCCTCTAATTCCTTCTATTACGGCTGTATCAACATGTCCCGCACGTGCCTACACCGGTCCTTTCGATTTTCTGACAGTGACGAGTAGTGTGAGATAAGCTATATATTAAACCTCGACATTCGCCTACAGCTGTTGTCATTTGTGTTGTAAACTATGTGATCAAAAGTATCCGGACGCCTCCAAAACATACATTTTTCATATTAGCGCATTGTGCTGCCACCTACTGCCAGGTATTAGATATCAGCGACCTCATTAGTCATTAGACATCGTGAGAGAGCAGAATGGGCTCTCCGCGGAACTTACGGACTTCGAACGTGGTCAGGTGATTGGGTGTCACTTGTCTCATACGTCTGCACGCGAGATTTCCACACTCCTAAACATCCCTGGGTCCACTGTTTCCGATGTGATAGTGACGTGGAAACGTGAAGGGACACGTACAGCACAAAAGCGTACAGGCCGACCTCGTCTGTTGACTGACGGAGACCGCCGACAATTGAAGAGGGGTGTAATGTGTAATAGGCAGACATCTATCCAGACCATCACACAGTAATTCCAAACTGCATCAGGATCCACTGCAAGTACTATGACAGTTAGGCCGGAGGTGAGAAAACTTGGATTTCATGGTCGAGCGGCTGCTCATAAGCCACACATCACGCCGATAAATGCCAAACGACCCCTCGCTTGGTGGAAGGAGCGTAAACATTGGACGATTGAACAGTGGGATTGGGTTGGGTTGTTTGGGGGAAGATACCAAACAGCGAGATCGTCGGTATCATCGGACTAAGGAAGGATGGGGAAGGAAGTTGGCCGTCCCCTTCCAAAGGAACCATCCCGGCATTTGCCCGGAGCGATTTAGGGAAATCACGGAAAACCTAAATCAGGATGGCCGGACGCGGGATTGAACCGTCGTCCTCCCGAATGCGAGTCCAGTGTTTTAACCACTGCGTCACCTCGCTCGGTGATTGAACAGTGGAAAAACGTTATGCGGAGTACCGAACCACGGTACACTACGTGGCGATCCGATGACAGGTCGTGGGTATGGCGAATGTCTTGTGAACATCATCTGCGAGTGTACTGCCAACAGTAAAATTCGGGGGCGCTCGTGTCATGGTGTGGTCGTGTTTTTCATGAAGGGGGCTTGCACCCCTTGTTGTTTTGCGTGGCTCTGTCACAACACAGGCCTACATCGATGTTTTAAGCACCTCCTTGCTTCCCACTGTTGAAAAGCAATTCGGGAATGGCGATTGCATCTTTCAACACGGTTCATAATGCGTGAGTGGCGGAGTGGTTATAAGACAATAACATCCCTGTAATGGACAGCCCTGCACAGAGTCCTGACCTGAATCCTATAGAACACCTTTGGGATGTTTTGGAAAGCCGAATTCGTGCCAGGCCTCACCGACTGACATCGATACCTCTTCTCAGTGCAGCACTCTGTAAATGGGCTGCCATTCCCCAAAAACCCTTCCAACACCTCATTGAGCGTTTGCCTGTGAGAGTTGAAGCTGTCATCAAGGCTAAGGGTGGGCCAACACCATACTGAATTCCAGCATTACCAACGGAGGGTGCCACGAACATGTAAGTCATTTTCAGCCAGGTACCTGGATACTTTTGATCATATAGTGTATCATGTCGGAGAGCTGGAGAGTGTTGAAATGATGGGTAGTAATAGTTCATTATTCTTTGTTGTCCGCCCCCGGTTGCTGAATGGTCAGTGTGACGGATTGTCAATCCTCTGTGCCCGGGTTCGATTCCCGGTGGGTCGGGGAATTTTCTCCGCCCGAGGACTGGGTGTTGTGCTGTCCTCATCATCATCCTATCATCCTCATCGACTGCAGGTCGCCGAAGTGGCGCCAAATTGGAAGACCGGTACCCGGCGAACGGTCTGCCCGATGGGGGCCCTAGCCATACGATTAAATAAATAAATAATTATTTGTACATATTCTCGTGATTCAAAAACTCGCACCGTGTACCACATGAAAAATACAGGGGCTGTTGGGAAAGCAAGGAACTATCGGCCGCGAAACGGAAACCACAGTGAGAATCAAAACTGTTTTATTTACAACAGTTATCCACATCTTCCAGCTACTTCTCTACGTAATCGCCGCTCCGACTGAGACATCTGCCATACTGTTGTAACAGCTTTCCAACATCCTCGTGATAGGGGGCAGCGTCGTTTGCTTTCAGACAATTTTCTACAATGGAGTGCAGCTCTTTGTCTGTGCCAAAATACTGTATTCATAGCCAACGGTTTATTGGACAGAGATGAAAATCAGAGCGATCCAAATCCGGGCTGTATGGTGGGTGATCAAACACTTCCCATCGAAGACGCTGCAGGGGCATCCTCATTGCCCCAGCAGTGTGTGGCCGAGAACTGTCATGAGAAAGGAAGTGTGTAAAAGTCACGTTATGTGGGATTGCATGAAGTCTGGCAGGCACCCATGCTTAGCGGGAGACACTATTTCCTATGCGTCTTTGCCGGCCGGAGTGGCCGAGCGGTTCTAGGCGCTACAGTCTGGAACCCCGCGACTGCTACGGTCGCAGGTTCGAATCCTGCCTCTGGCATGGATGTGTGTGATGTTCTTAGGTTAGTTAGGTTTAAGTAGTTCTGAGTTCTAGGGGACTGATGACCTCAGCAGTTAAGTTCCATAGTGCTTAGAGACATTTGAACCGAGGCGTCTTTACGCGCTGACTGTGCGCTCAGAACTGAGAAGAACGACATGACGCGATCTCCTGGTATACTAAAGACGCTGCCCACCACATCTTTGCAACGCTTCATCGGATTTCCACTGTGGTTTTCATTTCGCAACCGGTCGTTCCTTATTTATCGTATAGCCCTCATAAATAAAATAAAATTATTGGCTATGAGGCCTACCTGATAATGGCTTCAAATATTGGTGCAATACTCTAAATTCCTCACATTAGCATCCTGCATTTCCTTAGCAAGCACTGCGTACTTTCGCAGAATCCTCTCAACAATCTGCCGTCTCTGCTGTTTATTTTATATAGTCCATCCATTTTATATCGCTTCGTAGTATTATCAATTAATACTTAAACTTTATAATGACCTTAAGAACTCTAAAATTGTACACTATCTTGTCCTGTGTCTTGCGAGTATCGTCTTGCAGTAGTTCACATTCAAGGAGAGGTCCCGTTAACTACAACAAGTGGAAATTCGTTCTATGTAGTACAGCGTCTCAAAAGAATGTTTGTTCGAGTTAGAGTAGCTATTGTGTCAGTAGTTGCAGTATAGAGCGCTATGCACCTATTATTATCGCTGTTAACTTTCACAATTTTCTTAACAAATAAGGAAGTGATTAAACAGCCTTTTGAGAAAGGTAGTTGTAATTGTTCATACTAGCAAGTCAGCAATTTTGTACAAGCTGTAAATCTGTATGCATGATTCAGTAACGTACCAGTATTTATTGTGAGCAAGATGATTTGGAATATAACAACGCATGTGTTGACACTTATATTACAGTAAAATCTTTGCGTTCTGGATATACCAAAAACATTCTCGTAGTTATTATTCCGATACACGATTGGCCTTGAGTGGTATAATATCATTTCCTGGCTCATGGTAAAGCGCGTTAGAGCCTGCATCTTTGGAGTGGTTTGACTTTATTTTCTGCTACTAACTGAATTAAAAATTTGGTGCTATCAACTAGCTACGCAACAGTTCAGGCATTGCACAGCGCTTGATACTTCGCCAACCACCAAGTGTATTAATATGTTGCCCCTCAGTGTTAAGAAACGTAGTAACCGAAAATCATACTATTGATTCAACTCATTTTCAAGTTTTGTGGAGGGAAGGATATAGTTTAGTAGTCCAGTATATACTTACAATAATTCAGTAGCAATACATCATCACAATTTTTATAAATCTGTTATGTGTATTTGCTGTATTTTCGACGGATACATATTTCGGTTTTCACCTGCTTTCACATTAGAACCTACATCTGACAAAAATAAAACAGTCTGCTTTCTGTGTATTCTTAGGGAGTGTCTCTGCTTCTGCCAAGTAATAAGTGCACGTATTGAATTTATCAAACTGATAAGGCCCATCTGCCATAAACAAATTGTATTGCTTGAAAATATTAAACATGAATAAAAAAATGTCCTGTACTCCTAAAAAGTGGTGTACTGCAACTTTTAGTTAGTGGTTATTCTGCAGAACATTATGTTGTATACTCCTTTTCCAAAATTGCCCTCTAATGATGAGTTACACTGTTTAATGGAAGCTAGTGTCGTAAAGCTTCCCTGGCGATATACATAATCCACAATGGTGGGTTGTCGACAGAGGGATCATATCCTCCTTTTTCAAAATTGTCAACTAGCGCTCTCTTTAGTGGAGGCTACTGTCCTGAGAATATTAGCTATCCTCACATGTGTTCCACAACAGTGGGTTGTTGACATAGTTTGTCATTGAAATGAATTTTGCTTACTTGTGGGTCGGCAGGGGACAGAACATGTTGTATATGACTACATCAGTGGTAGTAGGTTTAGTACAAACAGCAAATATATAAACATGATTGTTATTTTTTGTAACTATATTCAGGAAATAAATGCTTCTGTCTAATACAGATTCCATTCTAAATTTAATATTAAAATGCATTCTATAACAACCTGTTAACTTTCAATCAATTTCAGATATGTTTCTACTGAAAAGTATTAATATTTTTCCTGTCTAGCTATGATAGGATAGTACTTTCTGAGCTATTTGACTTGCTACTTCAGTTCCAATGTGATCAATAAATATGTTGGCCAGGATGCCATCTAGCTCTTCTTACTGTATAAATGAATTATTTATAAATGTAAGTGAATTATGAGATAGGCTCAATGTAAGTACACCTTGTGCTTCAATAGTTTATTCTTTATTTTATCAGTGGTTTCTGATTAAGTTCAATAATACCTAATGAAAAAAGTGTGTTTTCAAACTTAGATTCGAATCTTTTTTTAATCTTAAATATTGTACACTATTTGCTTTATGTATGTTACTGTTTGAACTGATTACATTTACTGAACCTGACATTCTGTGGAAAGTGCTGTTCTGTACATACTGAGTCTTATAAAAACTTAATGAACATTGGTGTGATTTGTTCCATTTGTTGACATTTTGAAACCTTTCATTAGTTTAACTCTCATTAAATGAATATAAACTATTTTTTGTTTCTATAACTCTGTCAAGCTCAAAGGAAAAAAAAATTATTCATCTTGTAACCATAAACAGAAGACTGTTAATGCATGTTAGAACAAACAGAGGATTCTGTGACTTAAAATGATTGGTGCTACACATTCTTTGTGGTTGGTGCTATGTGATAGCTACAGAATAGATACCGCTTTGTGTCTGCATTTAAGATAAAAAACATCAAACTACTGTTCCATTTTAACCATAAAATTTTAGCTCTGTGTGAGATTACCGTATATGACACATTCAAAACAAGCTAAGTCACAAAATATTCCTAACGTTAAAAGTATCTCATTCATTGATTGTAATATGTTATCTGTCAAGATGACTACAGGTTATTCTATTGCTAATTTCCAAATCCAAATTGTCAACGAAAATATTTTTAGATTGTCTGTTTATACGCTCTGTTGTAGGTCTTAACAGAGATGGCTAAGTAGTTCTGCACTAGCATTTATCTTAATTTCTAAACTTCTTTGACAATGGAACATTGAAATCTATCTGAATATTACTGCTAGGAACGGATTCGTTTTTGCATCTTAGAGGTCTCAGGTATTTATTTTTACATGTGTAAATTATTATTAACAACTTCGAAAGTCGTGAATCATTTTGAATTACATTTGAATATAGAACTCATATAACTAATGAGGAGGTATTGAATAGGACTGGGGAGAAGAGAAGTTTGTGGCACAACTTGACTAGAAGAAGGGACCGGTTGGTAGGACATGTTCTGAGGCATCAAGGGATCACCAATCTAGTATTTGAGGGCAGCGTGGAGGGTAAAAATCGTAGAGGGAGACAAAGAGATGAATACACTAATCAGATACAGAAGGATGTAGGTTGCAGTAAGTACTGGGAGATGAAGAAGCTTGCGCAGGATAGAGCTGCATGGAGAGCTGTATCAAACCAGTCTCAGGACTGAAGACCACAACGACAACATAGAACTGTGTGTGCCTAACAGACGATAGAAAAGGAAATAAGGTAGTGTAATAACAGTTTGTGGTAGTGGTGAGTCCTTTCAAACTCTAAAGAGAGGATGAAAAAAAAAATACAGAGGTTGTATTATTGTAATTTCTCTTATTTATATTTTAGAACAAGTAATTCAGGTAATGTTCTCGAATATGTGTAAGAGCACGCGCACAACAGTAACAATGCAGAACTGTCCAAATGGTATTGGGATATGTTGATGAAAGTATTTTTCTGGATAAGACCAACTGAGACCTAGCAAACATATTAATCAAAATGCGTCTAGAGCAAAGTTCATAGCATGAGATAAAGAAGAGTAAATTAAGATTGGATATCAGTTAATAGAATCGATCGATTCATACAACTGACAACTACCTAAAACCATAAAAAAATGGGCAGTGTAACGCAGAATTACTTATTGCCATGAGGACACTTCGACAGGCGGACACACACACACACACACACAGGTGAAAGTTGCACTACTCGAATATTACGGTCCAATCAACTACAACTCGCTGAATCCGGTCCTTGGCGTGGGCGTGCACTCTCGCGACCACATCATTCCGTCGGACAGTGCATGTGTGTCGCCAGCGTCGGGCGAGTACTGGCTGTCCGGCCCTCACTGCTGCTCCGTCCCAACTCAGCTGCCCTCGACACACGACGACCCCGGAAATTCTACAGGCCGCTCCAAAGATGGTACCACAGTACGCGCTATCGATAAGCGCTGCTGCTGCCACTTACGGACAGACAAGGTGAGCAAACATAGAGGCGCCAGTGAACGCACTAAGAAAACGAATTGCCACTATCGCTATTACATGAAGCCAAACTATGAACGGCATCAACGCGAGCCGCACACGGCTCTATTTCGTCGAGCATACTTCCAGTTAGCAAACCAGTTTTCTCGTGAACGATCGGAAATATGGTTACCCCTCTGTATTTAAAATATAGTTTCAAAATGTTAGCTACATTTCATACTCAGCATTGCATAATTCCATGAACACATTTTACGATGAAAAATTTTTGAAGTATTTGCGTTTGATCAAATCACTTCATGATATATGTTAGTGGCCTGGCAGAAAATGCATACATCAACGAAAGTATTGCATAACCCCTTTATTTCGAAATTCACGGCACACAACATAAAAATTGATTTTGCGGGGTGTTGTGCATATACAGGGTGAGTCACCTAACATGACCGCTGGATATATTTCACAAACCACATCAAATACTGACGAATCGATTCCACAGACCGAACGTGAGGAGAGGGGCTAGTGTAATGGTAAATACAAACCATAAAAAAATGCACGGAAGTATGTTTTTTAACACAAACCTACGTTTTTTTAAGTGGAACCCCGTTAGTTTTCTTAGCACATCTGAACATATAAACAAATACGTAATCAGTGCCGTTTGTTGTATTGTAAAATGTTAATTACATCCGGTGATACTGTAACCTAAAGTTGACACTTGAGTACCACTCCTCCGCTGTTCGATCGTGTGTATCGGAGAGCACCGAATTACATAGGGATCCAAAGGGAACGGTGATGGACGTTAGGTATAGAAGAGACTGGAACAGCACATTACGTCCACATGCTAACACCTTTTTATTGGTCTTTTTCACTGACGCACATGTACATTACCATGAGGGGTGAGATACACGTACACATGTGATTTCCGTTTTCAATTACGGAGTGGAATAGAGTGTGTCCCGACATGTTAGGCCAATAGATGTTCAATGCGGTGGCCATCATTTGCTGCACACAATTGCAATCTCCGGCGTAATGAATGTCGTACACGCCGCAGTACATCTGGTGTAATGTCGCCGCAGGCTGCCACAATACGTTGTTTCATATCCTCTGGGGTTGTAAGCACATCACGGTACACGTTCTCCTTTAACGCACCCCACAGAAAGAAGTTCAGAGGTGTAAGATCAGGAGAACGGGCTGGCCAATTTATGCGTCCTCCACGTCCTATGAAACGCCCGTCGAACATCCTGTCAAGGGTCAGCCTAGTGTTAATTGCGGAATGTGCAGGTGCACCATCATGTTGATACCACATGCGTCGACGCGTTTCCTGTGGGACATTTTCGAGCAACGTTGGCAGATCATTCTGTAGAAACGCGATGTATGTTGCAGCTGTTTGGGCCCCTGCAAAGAAGTGAGGACCAATGAGGTGGTCGCCAATGATTCCGCACCTTACATTTACAGTCCACGGTCGCTGTCGCTCTACCTGTCTGAGCCAGCGAGGATTGTCCACGGACCAGTAATGCATGTTCCGTAGATTCACTGCTCCGTGGTTTGTGAAACCCGCTTCATCGGTAAACAGGTAGAACTGCAACGCATTCTCTGTTAATGACCATTGACAGAATTGTGCTCGATGATTAAAGTCATCACCATGTAATTGCTGATGTAGCGACACATGAAACGGGTGAAAGCGGCGACGATGCAGTATGCGCATAACACTACTTTGACTCAGTCCACCGGCTCTCGCAATGTCCCGTGTACTCATGTGTGGGTTCATGGCAACAGCAGATAACACACCAACGGCACCCGCTTCTCCTGTGACGGGCCTCTTACGGACCCGTTTGCGTACTGCGACCATACAGTTGGCGGTAGATGTTTTGCAATGTGCGGCACGTTGGATGCTCTCTGTCCGGGTACCGTTCTGCATACACCCGGCAGGCTTCAGCTGCATTTCGTCGACACTCGCCATAGATGAGTATCATCTCCGCCTTTTCAGAGTTCGAATACACCATGGTCACAGTTCCTACAACACTACACTATCACAGACGTCTGGTAACACGGTGTACTACAGTTGGTCTGCATGCGGAGACGAATGCAGAATAACAATAGCAGCAAGCGCTACATGCGGACACTGCGACAGCTAGACCAAACCACAACAGTGCACTACAGCCACACTCGTAAACACGGTCGTCATCGTAAACATGTCCCTGCAGATGCTGCTCGCCGACCCGTGGCCCGTGTTTGTTACAACACGCAACTGAACGTCGGAGGCTTCAAGCGTCAACTTTAGGTTACAATATCTCCTGATGTAATTAACATTTTACAATGCAACAAAGGGCACTGATTACGTATTTGTTTATATGTTCAGATGTGCTAAGAAAACTAACGGGGTTCCATTTAAAAAAACGTAGGTTTGTGTTAAAAAACATACTTCCGTGCATTTTTTTTATGGTTTGTATTAACCAATTACGCTAGCCCCTCTCCTCACGTTCGGTCTGTGGAATCGATTCGTCAGTATTTGATGTGGTTTACGAAATATATCCAGCGGTAACGTTAGGTGACTCACCCTGTATATTCATTTTCTGTGTGTCCACATCACCAGATCAAAAAAATAAACGTTTGTGTAATGACAAAATCGTTTGTTTTTCTTGAGGAAGAATGGAATCTTCAGAGCCCTCCTGAGCAAGTGAGTTTTCATCCTTCCAGATGAAATTGTCACTAAAATGTTGCCGCTAAGATCCTACTCACTATTGGTTGCAAAATCTCTCTCTGTACAGTGGAGCCGGAAGATTGTCCTCAACAGTCAAAAGAGGTGTACGGTGGCCCCACGTAATGTCAGCCCAGAACATCACTCCACCACCACACAGTTGTAGACGTGGACACTGTGTTGAAGGCGTTCGATGTTACTGGGTTGTCTGCAAATACATTACGTGCGATTATCAAAGTACAGACAGATACGAGTTTTGCCGTAAACAACATCCAACACCATCCATTCTGCTTGATTTATTGCCCATCTATAAGGAAATTCTTAGTGTGTATGACGGGGGCTCGCCAATCTCGTCAGGAATGCAAATCGCATCATACAATCGTCTCCCAACAGTTCAATCGGATGCATGACGTCCTGTAACCTCTCCGAACGCTGAATTCAGTCCTAGTGCTCTCAACACACGGTTCCATTGACACAGGAGTAGTAGTAGATATCTTTCATCCAGAGCCCTTTTTGAACGTGGATTGCCTGTGCGAAGTAAGTCGTCTACAGTATCTGTCAACTGGAATCCATTCCATGTCCACACCATATTGCTTGACTAAGGTAAACTCTTCGAGAAACTTCCCAGGTTAACAAGCCTTCGTCGCGTAACATGTTGATGCGGATTAATCAATGGTTGTGAGTGTCCTTCGTGGCATGATGGACTTTCCCTTCAGTGTTTCACAGGCGACCTTACTGTTGCTACACTTTCAACTGAAATGACGCAATCCTTTGGAGTGCGGCAATCTACCCGCAGATACCGCTTATGGTAATGCTGTGTATGTTCACAATCCATGTCTGAGGTGACCTTCCTAACGATAGAGGAACAGACGCAACAGCAACACACCTGCACGTCATATCGGGGTGATGCAAAACGTTTGTTGATGTGAACATCAAGTTTTCGTAGATGATGCTGTTATCTATAGTGAAGCACTTTCTCAAAAACAAGCTGCACAAATATTCAGTCACACCTTCACAAGGCTTCAAATTAATGCAAAGATTGGCAACTTGCTGTGGTGAGAAATGTAAAAGTGTACACTTCACAGAACAATGAAACGTAGTGTCCTGTGACTACAATGTTAGTGAGTCACAATTGGAATTAATGAACTCATGCGAATATGTAGGTGTAACAATTTGTGAGAACATGAAATAAAATAATCAGCAAGCTCATTCAAATGTAAAGTACGTGGCGGACTGTAGATTGTTGGTAGATGATAGGAAAATGCAATCAGTCTACAAAGAAGATTACGTACAAAACACTCGTGCGGCCCATCCTAGAGTATTGTTCAAGTGTGTGGAGTCCATACCAAAGAGGACTGAAGGGTTATAGCCACCCACTACACTTGAGGCTAATTAGGACTTTACTTTAAGTAAACAACAATAAAATCTCATCACTAGTAAACCGTTCATAAATGCAAAAATTCGTAAAGTCATTCAGTGTAATGCTTACTGTCTATAATTTTACTCAAAAGGTTATTTATGTTTGTGGATTACTGAATGCTGTCATTTAGCTTAAATTTTCCATCTTCAGCAACTGTAGTATTATATAATGCAATAATAAGCAACCAATTGCATATAAGAAATTTAATTTCTTGACAATACAATATTGTATTGTCAATAATAAAGTATTGTATTACTTATTGCTCTGCACATACTTTTAGGACCATGACAGTGTGCTGTAGCACTTTCTTATTGCCACTCACAAATAATGCGATGGGCATCACCTTCTGAAGAAGGGCGCTAAGTGCCCGAAACCGGTCAAGAAATTAAACTTCTTATGTGCAACTGGTTGTTTATCGTCATTCAATAATCACTTTCCTGTGGGTTATAGTTACTTAATTTTGAAAGTCAAATTTTCTATTGTAAAAGAATTGCAAAGTTCATGATACGATTTTACAAACTTATTGATTTCTTGTAACTTCAACTTTTATTACTATTCATTAGCAATTACTGCAATTCACTTTGTCCAGTTACTACTATTTTTCTCTAGTGACGTCGATATCGACGGGACGTCAATCCCCACCGCATTACTATTGCCTCAAGACGTTAATAGACATTTCTAATAGCAGTTGCATAAAAATTAAAACTTATTCATCCATAAAAAAGTACAACAAAAATATATTTTACTGAATTTTACTTTGATAAGCACTGTCCTTCAAATTACTGTTTACTACACTGAAGGACTTGCGTTTTGCACATTATTGAATTTTTAATTACCATTATTTCTTTAATAAAAACACTGTAATAATTTCTCGGTCATTGGGTCACTATCGCATCATCAATAATGAATAGGGTGGATCCTGCTTATGTATTTTGCCTTAGGTAAAAGTGAAGGTCAACACTTTGGTGCAACTCGGTGTTATTCAAAAACGAAATGAACTACGACACTGGCTAGCCGTATGTAAGCGTGACCAAGTAATTGCTGGGTCTTACTTCAGGTTGAGATGTCGCCGGTGAAATGTAAGGCATTGTTCGTTGTGTCGCAGGCTACTTCTTCTAGTACCTCCGTAACAAATGAAACTTGGTCCACATTACGTTTCATGTTAATTTGCATCCTCTTGGGGTAGTTATACTGTTCCAATTTAATGCCATATAGTTAGTTAGTTAACTGGTTTCGTGTTCCATTGATCAATCGCATGGCACGGTAGCCGTTATGATGTGGAACGTGTCAAATGCATAAGAAATTCACATAATGTATTAAAGATTAATGATTATATTATTTACCCCATTCCCTGAAATGGTACAACATGCCATGGCACATATTCTCCGTCAGTCCACATCAAATATATGCCGAGCCATTACATAGTTTAGTGCTACTGCTTTACGACTGTTTCTCAACAAAAAAAGGCCGCAGCGTTACTCGTCTCGACTGTCTCTCTCAACGTTCTCCTACATTCTGCTCTGAACTGAACTCCACTGCTGGCACGCTTGCGCCTCAAGCGATAATGCAATTGCCAGTTCACTATACCCTCTGCAAATACTGCATCGCCCTGATGAAGCCAGCGTATCTATTTACAACTAACTTACAGCTAACATTTATTTAACTTTACACTGAGAGAACATTCCGTTACATCATTAAATATTAATACACTTATTTGCAAATTTGATTCATAGAAAAATACATCGAAAAGTAAAATTTCAGGTAAAAAATTTTGTAACACTCAGCATTGTTGCCTTACAAGGTGATACTGAACTTGTAAAATTAAGGGCTAGACGAATGGTCCTAGGTTTAGATTACTTTTTTTAAAAACTGAGTCATGTCCTAAAAATCAAGTGAGGAACATTACAAAGCGATGAAATTGCAGAGAGTGGAAATTGTGTTTTTTCTTTCTTTTCAAAAATGCCGTTCTAAACAAGATTGTTTAGGTCACTCATACAGGTTACTTGACAGTCATCCCGTCTGTGGCGATCCATATGCGTCAATACTCAATAAACTTTGTTTCGCTTTCATAGCGGTCGCTCATACAGGTTGCTTTCATATGGAAATATTTCAGAACCTCATAAGAACAAATAAAAAGGAAATCTTCCCACGATGAAGATATTAGTTTTACAAAATTGCTGAAGACAACACTGTTGTGAATGAAGAGCGTGGCCGGTCGGAGTGGCCGAGCGGTTATAGGCGCTTCAGTCTGGAACCGCGCGACCGCTACGGTCACAGTTTCGAATCCTGCCTCGGGCATGAATGTGTGTGATGTCCTTAGGTTAGTTAGGTTTCAGTGGTTCTCAGTTCTAGGGGACTGATGACCTCGGACGTTAAGTCCCATAGTGCTCAGAGCCATTTGAACCAGTTTTTGAAGAGCGTGAACCTGTGGTGGTACTTTTTGAAAGACGTTTATCGGGATGTTTCACTGTGTGTATGTCATTCTTGGGTTAGATGTCAATGCAATATTAATCGACTGCAGTTGCAACACGGTCGCAGGGAGAATAACACCTTCCTAGGCAATGGTTCGCGGTGTCGAAAGGTGTATTGTGAGGCCGACGCGGTGAAACCGGAAGGCAGCCTTACTTACTCTCTCAGGCACAAAAGGCTTGGAATTACCGGTCGCAGCAAAGTAAATACGTCTACGGTAACGTTTGTTACGGAGGTTATGCCATACCTGGAACCGTAGTAGCTCTGTGAACCTGATAGTCTATTTGTGAATGCCAGACGAACGTGGGTTTCTAGCTGCCAGGTCCTATTCTGCCTTTATAAAACCTGCTCAATTTATAGTCATTAATCCATCAATAACCATTCTCATATGGGCAACAGAAGAATAGGCACTCAAAGACTTTAAATCGATCTGACGGAAACAAATAAATCTAACAATAAAGATAACCAAAAGTAATTAAACTTTAAACCCAAATAAGAAATAACCGTTATCACACCGAAAATACCATAACCACCTAATTGTAATAAAACACCCGCAAGAATCATTCTTCCAGAAATAGGAGCGATACCTGTGGTCTTAGGACAACTGCTATATCAGAAATTCACCTTGGGTGACACAGCACGGCAGTGGGAGGCGGTAGGGACGCCGAGTCGCCAGTGCGACCTCGGATTTATGGACCTTAGTGAGACAACCAATCAAAAGAGCAAGGAGACGAAAAGTGCGCCAGAGTTCGGGAATTACAGGTGTGGTGGTGGCGGCCGCATGCGCGAACGATGTTGCGGGATATGGCAAGAGGCGTTAGATTCATCACACAGTAAGACGTTGGGAAATGGTTTAAATGGAAGAAGTACGTTAAAATATCATTCTTAAGCTTCAAAATCTTATATTTATTTTTCAACACAGCCATTGATGTGTTACAAGTTTTTTCATTCTGCCACTGAAAAATTCTTCCAACTTTTGTCGAATGCAGTACTTCAGAGCTGCCTTAACCTCATCGTCCGAGGTGTAATGAGTAACCTTCACGTCTGTCTTGAGTAGAGGAAAAAAAGAAAAAAAGAAAAATGCAAGGCGCAAGATCAGGGTGTGAAGGAGGGTGTGGAATCTGTTCAAACTTTAGGTATCGCAGAGCCTCTTCAACTGCGCTCGAGGTGTATGGACGAACGTTGTCGTGTTGAAAGATTATTGGCGCCAGGCTGCCTCTAACACGATAAGCATCATGTCGGGGTGGGTTACAGTCTATGTACTGAGTAGAGCTTAGCACTGCCCCTCGTACTAGATAATCGGTCATATAAATTCCCTGAGCATCCCGTAACACAGTCAAAAGATATTTTTCAGATCGTTGTGTTTTGAAGTTTTTCGCCTCCGGAGAAGACGGATGTTGGTCAGCGCTCTGTCTTTTTCCTTCTGGGTCGCAATGATAGACCCATAGGTCGTCCTCCTACGTCACTGAAGCGCTGCAAAAGTTGCTCGCTAGATTCCAGTTGACGCTGTTTGTTCTCGTCGTACACAGATTGTACGGTAGCCTAGTTATTCGATAATGAAGCTGATACGTTCCTTCGATATTCCAATATGGTTTACGATACGCTATTGAGTGATTCGCTGGTCATTTTGAATCAAATAGTCGACGAGGCAATGATCGGACGTCCGCTTCGTGTTTCACCTACAATCATCGCTTTTCCAGGATCGCAACCACGAATTTTTCTAACCGTCGATTTACAGTAGATATATCAACAGCGTCGTCACCATAAACAGCTTTTAAACGAGATGAATGTCACTAGGGGTCACTTTTGAGCAGCTAAACATTCGATAAGAGCACGCTGTTTAACTCGCGTTGATATAGCACTTTAACACATCTCCATACTTCCACCACTGGATGAACGCAACGCATTCAAACTGCACGTGCGTACAGAGGGGGAACATACTTTCAACATTCCATATCGTGTGTTTCTCAAGGTCACCTATGTTGCGTTATACAAGCTTGAATGTGTTACTTTTCAACCTATCCTAGTATAGAGGACGAATCACCTAAAACTTGCGCCGCGCGGGATTAGCCCAGCGCTCTCAGGTGCTGCAGTCATTGACTGTGCAGCTGATCCCGGCGGAGGTTCGAGTCCTCCCTCGGACATGGGTGTGCGTGTTTGTCCTTAGGATAATTTAGGTTAAGTAGTGTGTAAGCTTAGGGACTGATGGCCTTAGCAGTTAAGTCCCATAAGATTTCACACACATTTGAACATTTTTTTAACCTAAAACTTGCACCTGAAATATTGCGGAAGTGGAAAGTGCTACCGACGTGCGGTTTTCACAGAATGTATTTGTAGTCAAGGACTCGTATTGTAAGCCAGCCAATATATTGTAATAATACTTAGAAAGTGTATTTTTTTCAAACGTACACTTTCTAAAAGGAACAATGCCTGTTGACACTAACAAACTAAAATTAGGGTAAATTAGAATGTCAGTGATCTTTGTGCCAGGACTCTAATGCGAGTCGTTTACGAGATATCATATTTTAAAAAGTTGTCACACCGACATTTGTACAATACCTGTGGTTGAGCACAACATAAGTACATATACTAGTTATGTGGATTCAGACCAGTAACGAGATAGTTGACCATCACAGGTGGTATTTGTAGTATCATTGCCACAGATACTACTACAACGCCGCACCGGGCTCGTGGTCGCGTTCTCGCTTCCCGAGCACGGGATCCCGGGTTCGATTCCCGGCGGGCTCATGGATTTTCACCTGCCTCGAGATGACTGGCTGTTTGTGTTGTCCTCATCATTTCATCATCACTCATGAAAGTGGCGAGACTGAGCTGAGCAAAAGTTGGGAATTTGTACGGGCGCTGATAACCGCGCAGTTGAGCGCCGCACAAACCAAACCAAACTAAAAAAAAAAAAAAACGCCGCGCCAACACGAGGTTGGCAGCCCGTCGTCTTCCGAGCACAGAGCACTCTAGCGGGCTGTGCCGCTCGACGGAACTGGAGTGTGCCTCGTTCACTTCTTAGTTGGATTTCAACCTAGGCGGACGCACTTTCATAATCGGCCCTCAGCAGTTCTGTAATGTTTGCATTGATTCTCTGACGATGGCCTATCAGGCTTAGTCCCCGAAAATATGTTGTATTAGTTCATGGCAGTCCATGTTACGAGATTGTCAGTTCATAGCCGCAGCTGCAGTCCTACAAACTACTGAAGAAAAGTAATTTCATTGTACTATGTGTTTCTTGAATAATAATCCTTTTCTCTAACAGTGTGCCGTACCGCATATTGTTGCAACCTGGACTCCTTCAGCTCCTATCAACTCGGCGTCCTACTTATTTGCATTTAGTAACGAGCTGAAAACACCCACGCGTTTTGTGCCTCTAAACAGTGAGGCACAATAGTGTTCAACATGACCACCGGCAACGGCAATTCACACATCCAGTCTGGTATCGACCGACTGCTGCACACGTGGCAGCACTTCAGCGGAGACGGCCGAGCAGACTGAAACAATACGTCGTTGCATATCATCGGGTGTAGTTGGTATGTCGTTGTAGACAGCGTCTTTCAGCTTTCCGCACAGAAAAAAAGTCTATAGACGCCAAACGCGGGGAACAGCCGGCCAAGGTACAGGTCCTGTGTGTCAGATCCAACGATTTGGAAACAGTCCGTAAAGACATGTGTAGTGCTTCGTGCACTAAGCTGGACACCCATCATATTGGTGCCACAGTTTCATCCCAGTCTGTTGAGGAACGTCTTCTAGCATCCGTGGAAGATAGTCTGTTAGGAGGCTGCGATACTTCCGCGGGTTCAGTTTTCCATCTATAAAAAATGGGCCACGCCACACGTTTACAACCCATGGACGCTGACATTCCACCTGACCAAGCCAACGAGGATTGTCGACAGACCAATAGTGTGTGTTTCCGCTGTTTACCTAGCCAGGAGTGGTGCATGTGTCGTCATTGTTAAACAAGCTACATGATACATCTGGAGTATCCTGCCGTAATGCCTATTACAGAAGTTGACACGATTCTCATAATCGTTTCCATGTAGCTCTTCATGGGCAGAGATGTGATAGGGGTGGAACCTATGTCGATGGAGAATGCGTAGGACACTTGCCTGAATCAAGCCACTTCCTCGGCCGACTGAGTGGGAGCCAATGTGCGCATCAGCTGCAACAGCAGAAATAACAGCAATTTCCCCCTCTTCTGTCGTCAGTTCTTTCCTTCTGTTGTCACACTATCACTTTAAAGCGATTGGCTGAAGAGGTTGATGAATAATAGCCGATATGGTTGACGTCTATTAGGGTAGAAGAACAAACTGCATTCTTCCTACACTTTCCATACACGATGAGCATGTCTGCTTTTTTTGCATCGGTAAATCCCATAATCCACTCATGACCTTCTGCTTGGACTGTCACACTCTTACTGACTAGCAAATCGCAGTGCACTCAAGAAACAGACGAGAACACTGTAAATAAACATAACAACACAGTACCTACGCAGGCTGAATGGCGCAAACAAGTGTCGATGTTCAAAATCTGGTACCTCGTAAACTACTCGCATTAGAATCCTGCAATAAAACCACTGACATTTTAATTTTATCGTACTTTCATTCTGTTCAAATGGTTCAAATAGCTCTGAGCACTATGGGACTCAACTGCTGAGGTCATTAGTCCCCTAGAACTTAGAACTAGTTAAACCTAACTAACCTAAGAACATCACAAACATCCATGCCCGAGGCAGGATTCGAACCTGCGACCGTAGCAGTCTTGCGGTTCCAGACTGCAGCGCCTTTAACCGCACGGCCACTTCGGCCGGCTTTCATTCTGTTAATGTCAGTAGGAATTATTCTATTTGAAGAGTGTATGTTTGAACAAAAAGTACACTTTATAAGTATTATGAGAATCTGTTTGTGGACTAACAGTACGAGTCCCTGACTACTAATCCATTCCGTGAAAACCGCACGTCAATAGCACTTTCCATTTCCGCAATATTTGAGGTGCAAGTTCTAGGTTAAGCGCCCTTTATACAATAAAGGAGATAAAAAGGAATTAAATGTAGGGGTGAATCCACTTTAAATTCTGTTAATGAAATGTATTGGTCTATCATAAAAGCAAACTCCAGCCAATGGCAGAAACATTTTTACGAGGAGTAGTGCTGCACTGGTAAAGGTAGGCCCTGTGTTGATCAAAATTAGTTCTAAACAAACTGACAGAAAATAGAAGAGAGTTGAACAAGGCACTATTTTCTTCCTCTAGTATGAGAACACCTACGATAAGGTAGAAATTATGGGAATTACTTACTGACTACTATGTACAGGTACCTCTACATCTTGGGAATCCCTTTAAGTCACTGAACGATAACAAGTAGAAACGGAGAGCTGTTGGCTGTAAACCAGGAACCAAAGCAAGGGCGTGGTCTTACAAATTTTAGAAGAATGGAATTCCAAAAACACCGGGAGGATCGACCTGAACAGGAACCAATTTGGGAAGTACTTTATTTGCAGACGACCATCTTCTTCTAGCAGCAAAATAAAGCACTTCACAAGAAAAATGATTAAATTGAATAATGTTTCCAAAATTATCGAGTAGCTATATCTGTAAATAAAACAAAGGTAATAGCAATGGAAGAGAAACTCGTAAAAAATCAAGACTCTTATAGACAATAAGATAACAGTTGACCGATCTCGTAATTCTTCAAATGGAAATTGAAACAAACTTTCAAGCAGACAAATATTAATTATTTTGGACCAAAAAGGCAGTTCCAAGCTAGTGCAATACGAGAGATGCTGGGACAAAAAATGTTTAAGGGGCTCCGGAACGCCCTATACTTGCAATGTTAAAATAACGCTTATAAATTACATCTTTCATCACAAAGTATTTGAGGTAGGAAGCTGAACTTTCTACAGATTATTTATTGGAATATGAGCTACAACTTAACACAGGGATTTTACAAAATTTTAGTTCAGTTATTAAAGATGATTTTTTTTTCAATTGTAATGAAAATTCACAACATTTTTTTGCAATTTTTTATTTATATATTCAAAAATATACAGTTTTTTGGAAAAAGGCTGTGTTAAATTACGCAGAAGGTACCGTGTAACATTTACTGAAAGTTTGAAAAGAAATTTGTTTGTAAGATCCTTAGAAAACATGTAATTAGTATGAGAAAATAAAAGTTTTGGGAATCGAGCGACAAAGATTGGATTAACTTTTTAGTGCATTCCAAGTCCATAGGATGGATTATCTTCATCCTCTTCAAACTCCTCCTCCAGCTTCCTCTTGTTCCTCCTCCTGTTTACACTTGCTTGTATTTCTAGACTCTTTACAGCCCTGTCTGCAGCCCGAAGGCGTTCCTTGTCTAAAGCAAGCATCGCTCGTTGTTGTGTTCGTAGATTTTGCTACCATTTTCTTCAGTTGCAGTTACTGCAACACTGTTCCAAAAGGTGGTCATGTATGGACACTTATCACATTTCAGTTGTATTTCACTAGCAAGTCCTACGTGCTTTATTATGGAGAGTTTCAGACCAACTTCACTACAATGAATACATCTTACACGGTTTGAAAAAATTCCTTTGAGAACCGACATATCAAATATTTCATTCACATCCGATTCGCCCATAAAACATTCATAGTTTTCACTCATTGAACCAAGCTTCTTCTGTGAAGTATTTTCTTTCCCACTTTGACTGCTATGGGCAGGTGTACTTGAGAGGTTAGGTTCACTCACTTGGTTATCGTCTTTATTGTTTACAGTAATAACACATACCTTTGGCTTTCCAACATTTCTCCTTTTCTTAAAAGCCTTCAGAGGATTTCTAATAACTTTACTTTTACTCATTATTATACTTCAACAAAACAGAGACTCAAGAAACAGAACTAATTACGAATATTTTCGAGATAACGACAGAGTAAATAAACATGAAACAATCGACAATCACACCAGCGATATATATTGAACCATCACAGGTTAGCCACAACACATATTTTATCTCACATCACTAAAATGTAGCCGGCCGAAGTGGCCGTGCGGTTAAAGGCGCTGCAGTCTGGAACCGCAAGACCGCTACGGTCGCAGGTTCGAATCCTGCCTCGGGCATGGATGTTTGTGATGTCCTTAGGTTAGTTAGGTTTAACTAGTTCTAAGTTCTAGGGGACTAATGACCTCAGCAGTTGAGTCCCATAGTGCTCAGAGCCATTTGAACCATTTGAACTAAAATGTACCTGATGAACACGGACGTTAATAATAACACCATTTGACAGCAGTTTAACAGCGCCACAGTGGGTCACGCCCATGTAGAACACATTTAAAAAAAAATTTAAAAATAGTTGTAGTCTTCGGGATTGAATAAATTATATATCTATTAAAAGGTAATAGTCTGCAGATTCAGAAAACGCAAAAAAGTAAAAATTGAACTTTTCATGATTTTGAGCCTTTCCGGAGCCCCTTAAATACTGTTTTGAAAGAACGTATTTTTTTTAGTAAATTCCGTTGAAAGGTAATTTCAAAATTACAGCTCGCTGAATTATCTTGTACTTTAAGCAATGCGATCGTTTACTACCATCACCAAACCACTTAAATTTGAGTTTAAATGGGCTTTGCAATGGAGCACGATACATTCAAATCTTTAAGCTTTCAAACTTTCTGAAATTTTAAAAATCCTTTAAGTTAAACGTTACATTATGTTAGAAAACACAAGTTAACCAAAACTTTCAGATATGAAAGCTTTCATAAATTTCAAAATCCTTTAGGTAAAACGTTACAGTAAATTGAAGAAAACCAAGTTACTCAAAATTCATCAACATATTTAACTCAGTTGGAAAATAAGCAATGAATTGAAGAAAACCAAGCTACTCAAAATTCATCAACAAATTTAACTGAGTTGGAGAATAAGCAATGAAATGGCAAGTAGGCCAATTCCTTTCACAATAACAGGAAATCAGTCGACTTGATTCCGTTTGCGTGGCGCCATTAACTCTAGATTAGCTCATACATCCCACCTTTATGACTTCCATTAATTTTAGTAATACAACTTCAGCACATAGTAATAGCTCCTGCAACACAACTGTTCACTACATACTACGACCAGGCAACGCGAACAAAATATTTTTAACCTTGAAACCCCTTGGGTTTGGCGTAGTTAGCAGATTTCAAGCAAGGAATTTGAATTACCAAGGATGTTTATTATCTAACAAAACAAGGAGTAAGATTGGTTCATGAAGAAAATCAGTTAGCAAATTTAAACATCTAAATCACTTGGCGCACGGCACTCTTTGAATTTACAGAAAAGTATTTCAGTCCCATTACTACGCGAAGACTGAAACGAAACCTGTGTCTGGTAACTAGGATGCCGAACTTTAGACGTTCTGACTGCTTACCTAACTCTGACTGCCTGCATCGTCGCTAGTGCTGTAACCCCATTTCCATATACAGTAGCCAGACTTAGAGGCCCATCCAGAGCTGATTGCGTTCCACATTCCGTCGGCAATAAAGTGTTTCACAAGCTAAATCTGGAGCGGTGCTTTCTATAGGAAACAAATAGCAACTGCATTTGCTGAAAGTGTGATCCACACTTGGAACTAAGCCAAGCTGAAATGCACCGAGTGCGGACATTGAGACCATGTATACTTCGTTTGGGCTGGCCGACCCCAACACCGGCACATACGACGACCAGTCCACACAACACACAGGAAACAACACACAGCCCGCGATGCACGGCTGTTTGCACCGTGGCTACGCTTCTTCTTTCTGTAAGGAAGCACTCGCTCGCCGGTGTCTCTCTGCCCAGCGCCATCGTACTCGCCTTTCAAAACTAGCCATGCCAGAGTTCCTCTAGTAATCAAAGCTTCAATTTAGCACGAGATGTAGGACCAATATAATCACCGAAGTAAGCGCGAACGCGCCACGGCTTAAACTAGCAATTCGTTTAAATATCTCGGAACAGATATGTTAATATTCAAAACTGAGATGTGGTTCAAAATGTACAGATATACAACACTATAAGGAGGCAGCTTGGCAGAAACATGGGGAAAGAGATGACACTAGCAAAGGAAATTCCCTATCGCATCCTCCTCGGATTTAATGGTAAGATGGGCCATTGGATAGCCCGTCAAAAACTGAACACAGATCAAGCATGAAAACAGGAAAAAAGAATGAAAATAGAAACAGTGAACGGTCGAAAATTAACATGTGTAACATCGAGCTAATGTAGTCACGGTGTTGGACTACAATGCGGAATTATGGGTTCAAATCTTCCTCTTGGCCCTTTTTTTACATCATTATGAACTGTCCGTCTGGTCATTGACTTGTCTGTTCGCTATATTCAAATTTGTATCTGTATCGTGTAACGCCCGCGACATGTAACGAAGAAACCTCCAGGAGTACATACCTCATATTTATTCTGTACAGGTGCCACATGTTATGCATCTAGCGTTCCGTTTTGGAAGATTTGTCTCTTGAATTCCTTCATAGTAACACAGTTCACTCTCGTTCATTTGGTGTTTTAATTTCTACGAGAGGTCTGTGAAGCATCTCGCCTGATTTCACTATTCATCATGTTTATTTGCGACGGTAATACGAGGGTTGACTGAAAAGTAATGCCTCCACCTTCGTAACTCTTCAACAGTTGGCAGTGTAATATCTCTTTATATTCGATGAATTATTCTGATACAATTCTACCCTTGAATGACGTTTACTAATTTTCTATCTTCATACTCGCAGAATCCATGCGAAAAGTAGTTCATACAATAGCTATGCCATGAGCGCATAAGTATTCTTTGTAGTACTCTCTCTGGTGGTCGTTAGAAAAAAAAAGAAGGAAAAAAAGCTTCGGAGATTGTCTTCGTGCCGATTAGCCTGAGCTTGGTTTGGAAGAACTGTAATCTGATTATTGAGATTTATCACAGAAGATAACTGATACAAAATGTATGATTAAAAAGGAAATATATATAGATTGCTCCTTCAAATAAAAGGTATGTATTTGAAATTTGAGAATTAATGATATTTATCGATATATTGCGTAGTTGTTAATCGGAAGGGAACTTCCGAAAGACTGGATACGAACCTGCATTTAATAATCCAAGAGCTCCATTACTTCTTCGGAAGGTTAAACTTCATCAAAGCCAAATATCCGCTTGATATGAGGTTTCCCGACTGATTATACAACGCTCCCAAAATTACGAGGCATTTTATTTGTACTGATTAGCAGACTGCCGCAAAGCACGAGCCTGCAGAGAAGAAGAATCATCGCCTGATTTCATTCTAACAAGTAAAATTTCAGAATCATTTTGAGTGACTGAGCTATGACTGTGTTTCCTATCATGAATGATTGATTGCTCGAACGAATTGAGAGCTACAGAATTACGTAGATAGGAGGTAATATGAGGGTTGACTGAAAAGCAATGCCTCCACCTTCGTAACTCTTCAACACTTGGCAGCATTGGTATGCGGCAGGCACTGGATTATTCTGTAGCCTCTTCTCTACAGCTCCAGTTGGTGGGAAGCCTTAGCATTGAGCAGTTGTGTTGTTACAGTATGGAACTATGCGCAGACGGTCGGTCAATACGATTTAAGCAACGTGCAGTCATTGAATTCTTGACAGCAGAAGGCGTCACCCCAAAGGAGATACATCAGAGAATTAAAGCAGTTTATGATTGTGTTGATGTGAAAGGAAAAGGGAAATGTTTTCCTGCAGCATGACAGTGCCAGATGGTTCAAATGGCTCTAAGCACTATGGGACTTAACATCGGAGGTCATCAGTCCCATAGACTTAGAACTACTTAAACCTTACTAACCTAAGGACATCACACACATCCGTGTCCGAGGAAGGATTCGAACCTGCGACCGTAACAGCAACGCGGTTCCGGACTGAAGCGCCTAGAACCGCTCGGTCACAACGGCCGGGTCCGGAACCGCGCGACTACTACGATCGCAGGTTCGAATCCTGCCCCGGGCATGGATATGTGTGATTTCCTTAGGTTAGTTAGGTTTAAGTAGTTCTAAGTTCTAGGGGACTGATGACCTCAGATGTTAAGTCCCATAGTACTCAGAGCCATTTTTGCCCCACAACGGCCGGTGACAATGCCAGACCACACACTTCATGTGCCACCACAGCAGAACTTCAGAGACTGAATCTCACCACCGTATGGCATCCTCCATACAGTCCAGATTTAGCACCGTCTGACTTCCATCTGTTCCCCATAATAACATACGATCTGTGGGGACATAATTATGCTTCTGATGAAATCGTTGAGAGAACAGTGTGTCAGTGGTTACGGAAACACAGTGTCGACTTCATCTGTGACGGCTTCAGAAAACTTTTTCATCGTTAGCAGAAATGTATCGAATTGGCTGGTGATTATATGAAAAAGTGAATATTGGTAATTAAAGGTCACATTCTAAGGATTATTTCTGCGTTTGATTTATTAAAGTATTCCCATCCAAACCCAATTAACGAGGGTGGAGGCATTACTTTTTATTCAACCGTCGTATATTCATACCACAGGACTCATATTCTATAACCAATGTACAGTATGACAAATTCCAAGACTATAGGAGAACAGACACGTCACTGAACAGACGGGCAGTTCATAAAATTGAGAAGCAAAAAATGGGGATCGACGGAGGTTTGAACACAAATCTTCGACTTTGCAGTCCAACACCGTGAACACACAACAACGATGCCTTGGTTTTTTAAGGTCGCTCCATGTTGTACGTCGTGAGCTTGGACCGTCTTCTGTTTCTACTTTGCTTCTGTTTTCACAGTGTAGTACACCTTCTTCCTGTTTTCATGCTTGATCTGTGTTCAGTTTTTGACGGGCTATCCACTGGGCCATTTTACCACCAGATCTGTGAGGGGTGTGAGGGGAGTTTCCCATGTAAGACTGCACAACATAGTGGCTAAGCCTTCTCTTCTGTATAGTAATGAAAAAGGGACTCCGATAGAAGGAGAGGAACAAAGAATTAAGCAACTGAGATGAGTTTCCGATGTCACTTCTTGGACCAACAATAAGAGACAGAGTGGTCGATGAAGACTGAAGACAGCAAATAGACGTGAGAACAACAATAGCACAAGAGAATAAAAATGGTTCAAAAGGTTCTATGCACTATGTGATTTATCACCTGAGGTCATCAGCCCCTAGACTTAGAACTACTTAAACCTAACTAACCTAAGGACATCACACACATTCATGCCCGAGGCAGGCGACCGTAGCTGCAGCGCGGTTCCGGACTGAAGCGCCTATAACCGCTCGGCCACAGCGGCCGATAGAAGAGATTAGGCACTATCAAAAATATGATACGACAACATCAAACGGAAGCTACTCGAGGAACTGCCATGTCAAGCATTACATTTCAAACAAACGACCAGTGAAGGGATGGAGACCACAGTTTTGATAAATTCTTTGGTTTCCCCACGTCCTGAAATGGAAGACGACGACGACGGAAGAGATATGGTGTTCCACGTGGAGCTGTGGAAGGGCAGAGACTCGGAGGGAATTCGCTACACAGGCAGGAGGAAGGAATTCTCAGGTTACCTTCAATTCGGAAAGTGGGTGCACTCAGCGACTATTATGTGATTTATAAATTATAGAGCGCAGTAATCAGTCGTCCTTTTCTGCAGGTTTTACTACGCAAATCCAGATTTCGACTATGCCTAGCCATTATCTATGCACTATTTTCTAATCTCGATGCATGTTGGTTCCCTGTTGCTATGGCGTCTGTCACTGTTCTTTGAATACTACACTACTGGCCATTAAAATTGCTACACCACGAAGATGAACTGCTACAGATGCGAAATTTAACCGACGGGAAGAAGATGCTGTGAAATGTAAATGATTAGCTTTTCAGAGCATTCACACAAGGTTGGTGCCGGTGGCGACACCTACAACGTGCTGACATGAGGAAAGTTTCCAACCGATTTCTCATACACAAACAGCAGTTGACCGGCGTTGCCTGGTGAAACGTTGTTGTGATGCCTCGTGTAAGGAGGAGAAATCACGATTTCTCATGCACAAACAGCAGTTGGCCGGCGTTGCCTGGTGAAACGTTGTTGTGATGCCTCGTGTAAGGAGGAGAAATCACGTTTCCGACTTCGATAAAGGTCGGATTGTAGCCTATCGGGATCGCGCTTTATAGTATCGCGACATTGCTGCTCGCGGTGGTCGAGATCCAATGACTGTTAGCAGAATATGGAATCGGTGGGTTCAGGAAGGTAATACGGAACGCCGTGCTGTATCCCAACGGCCTCATATCACTATCAGTCGAGATGACAGGCATCTTATCCGCATGGCTGTAATGGATTGTGCAGTCGCGTCTCGATCCCTGAATCAACAGATGGGGACGTCTGCAAGACAACAACCATCTGCACGAACAGTTCGACGACGTTTGCAGCAGCATGGACTATCAGCTCGGAGACCATGGCTGCTGTTACCCTTGACGCTGCATCACAGACAGGACCGCCTGCGATGGTGTACTGAACAACGAACCTGGGTGCACGAATGGCAAAACGTCTTTTTTTCGGATGAATCCAAGTTCTGTTTACAGCATCATGATAATCACATCCGTGTTTGGCGACATCGCGGTGAACGCACATTGGAAGCTTGTATTCGTCATCGCCATACTGGCGTATCACCCGGCGTGATGGTATGGGGTGCCATTGGTTACACGTCACGGTCACCTCTTGTTCGCATTGAACAGTGGACGTTACATTTCAGATGTGTTACGACCCGTGGCTCTACCCTTCATTCGATCCCTTCGAAACCCTACATTTCAGCAGGATAATGCACGACCGCATGTTGCAGGTCTTGTACGGGCCTTTCTGGATACAGAAAGTGTTCGACTGCTGTCCTGGCCAGCACATTCTCCAGATCTCTCGCAACTGAAAACGTCTGGTTCATGGTGGCCGAGCAACTGGCTAGTCACAATACGCCAGTCACTACTCTTGATGAACTGTGGTATCGTGTTGAAGCTGCATGGGCAGCTGTACCTGTACACGCCATCCAAGCTCTGTTTGACTCAATGCCCAGGCGTATCAAGGCCGTTATTACGGCTAGAGTTGGCTGTTCTACCCAGAACAGGATCTATGCACGCAAACTGCGTGAAAATGTAATCACATGTCAGTTCTAGTGTAATATATTTGTCCAATGAATACGCGTTTATCATCTGCATTTCTTCTTGGTGTAGCAATTTTAATGGCCAGTAGTGTACATTCTGTTCGGTAGAAAGCTCGAGAACACGAACTTTTCGGTTACGCTTACTAACTTTCAGGAGGGTCTCTATCTAAGCTTGCCACCTGTCCAACTTTATCCACACATGTCTGGCTTTTACGTTCGTGTCCGACTAAATATACAGGATGATTTTTCCCACGGTTACAAACTCTACGGATTGATCGATGAGACGATACCGAACAAAAAAGATCTAATGAACTTATGTCCGGAAATGCATGGTTTCCATGCTAGAGACCATTTATTCAATCATACTTTGTTACAAAGCTTGTGGTCTGATACTCCCTGTACCATGGAGCGACAGTTACAGTATCCAGGGCCCTCATACGTCATACTGTAGCGTCCTTTCCTATCATAGTAATTGGTAATGTTGAGTCCGATTCACTTCTCTTGCTGACTCACCTTGTAGTGGAGGTGATATAGCGTTGTACACAATGTTTATGGTGTTTACCTACGGAAAGGCAAACGGCAACGGGTGGTGGACGGCAAGGTTGTATCAGGAGACCTATTCCCGCGGACAACAACCACGACATTCAGTGTCTGCAACAGTTTGAGACGGGATCATTTCACGAAGCAGAAAATCGTGAAGACGTACCCGAAATTTTCGGACATCAGACTTGGAGGAAAATGTTATTAACACTGTAGCCGGCCGCTGTGGCCGAGCGGTTCTAGGCGCTTCAGTCCGGAACCGCGCTGCTGCTACGGTCACAGGTTCGAATCCTGCCTCGGGCATGGCTGTGTGTGATGTCCTTAGGTTAGTTAGGTTTAAGTAGTTCTAAGTTCTAGGGGACTGATGATCTCAGATGTTAAGTCCGATAGTGCTTAGAGCTATTTGAACCATTAACACTGTGAAAGCCGCCGACTGCCTTGTCAATACCAGACAGCTAGCCCGCCAGTGTGGGATAATCCAGACGGCCGTATGGAACATTCTCCATGTCAACTGGTGCTACCCTAATTATTTACAGCCTGTACCGGCCTTATTAGCAACAAACTTTCCACATTGGGAGCAGTTTTGTCACTGGTTTCATCGCCAGGCAACCACGATTCCGGGATTTGTGTGATCCATCCTATTCACACATGAGTCCACTTTTACCCATAGTGTTATCTTCAACTTCCATAACAGTCACCTTTGGTATAGCATACGGAACCTCCATGGCATGGCGACAGCGAATCATTAGCATCGGTGCAGCCGAAGTGTGTGGGCTGGGTTAACTGGCGGCCATACTGCTTCCACGTCGACTAACAAGCCGGAATTAGAGGCGTTTCTTACGGGTGACTTTGCCTCCCCTGCTGGAAGAAGTGCCATTGATGATTCGAAATGTGGCTGCTACATGATGGTGCTCCAGCCAACTTCGTCGTTAACGTATGGATGCATCTCAATTGTACCCTGCATGATCGATGGATCGGACGAGAGGGTCCAGGTGTATGGCCTGCTCGTTCACCAGATCTCAACGTATGCGATTTCTGGTCATGGAGCCATCTAAAAAGTATCGTGTATGTAAAGCTCATTCCAGACGTGGAGACACTGGAGCAGCGTATTCATGCTTCCTTTGACTCTGTTCCGACGCAGCCTGGCCGATGTGAACGTGTGGGACAGAACATGCCACGGGTCCTACACGCATGTGTTGAGACAAATGGGAACCATTTTCAACAGATACTGTAACTGTGGCTGCGTGGTACAGCTCGTATAAGATCACAGTCTTTGAAGCAAAGTATGATTGAATAACCGGCCTCTAGCATGGAAACCATGCATTTCCGGACGTAAAGTCGTTAGACCGTTCTTTCTGTATCCTCTGATCGATCAGTTCCTAAGAGTTCGTACACGGTGGGAAAAATCAACCTCTATAACGGCCTCTAGCATGGAAACCATGCATTTACGGAGGTAAAGTCATTAGTCCTTTATTTCCATATCCTCTGATCGATTAGTCCCTAAGAGTTTGTACACGGTGGAGAAAATCACCCTGTATACAAGTCTGGTCTATATGGCTTTTGCTAGGCTTTTTAGCAATAAAGTAGAGAGCGTACAATTAACGACCAATCAAAGGTAACGACGTAAGCGCGAGGAATGATTATAATGACGATGAAGGCGGTATACCATAAAGGTACACACAGATATATCGACCAGTGCAGTACTAGAAAAAAGAGAAGTTGGATCAAAGTAAAGTTTTTAATCAATGACAAAATTTCACGAAATTCGTGGAACAAAAGAAGGCGACTCTGACTTTAAAAAACTTTTAACTAATGAAAAGTGGACAACTTATTTCAAATCGCATTACAATGAAGAAACTTTATTTGCAATTATTGAAATTGCAGAATAGTACTCGAGTTTCAGGCCATAATGCCTACGTCGAAAGGATGTTCTCTTTAATGGATACCCAGTGGGCAAAGTAACATAATAAACTGCGAGCGAACACAACAGAAAGATAATCACGTTGCTGTGTAATTAAAAATTTTACTGGGGAGAGTTCCACGAAATGATTTCCAGGAAATATGACGCTCTTGATAATGTGAATTTAAATGAAAAATATTAATATTTAACACAGGTTATTGGTATTTTTTAAAAAAATATAATTGAAATGACCGAGGTTATTATATATTTTTTTTCATTTTTCCATTCCAAAATATTTATCTTGGTTAGTGAATAACTTTTAGTTTATTCTGGCGCAACATTATCTTAGGAAGAAGACAGAGCGCTTAGTTGCTGTCACATTTTTCAAATTATAAGGCTGTTTGCCGAGATTTTTCTTCTAGTTGAAGTACGTTAAAGAACGATCTCGCAAAATAAAGCTGACTGTAATTGGTTTTAATAAACTACTAACCCACTATAATACTAAAAGTACTCAAATGGCTCTGTTTCTGTATAAAATAGATAGCCCGGCTTTTAGGGCAAAATGTCCGGCTAAATGTAACCCTCAGTCCGGCTCTTCTATTTTTGGGTCAGGTAACCCTAGCTCTACCTAAGAGTGTTGTTGGGGCTAAGTTAAACCTTACAGTTTAGTGTGTGTACAAGTATGGAGAGGTTAATTAACGTAAATTGTAAATTTTTGGTAAGATCTTATAGGACCAAACTGCTTAGGTCATTGGTCCCTAAGCTTACACACTATTTAATCTAACTTAAACTAACTTACGCCATGGACAACACACACACCCATGCCCGAGGGAAGACTCGAACCTCCGACAGGGGGAGCCACGAAGACAGTGACAAGACGCATAGACCGCGCGGCTACCCGGCGAGGTGTTAATTAATGGAAATTAATGTAACACCTACTCTTTCATTTGATACTTAGTCTTTTTCTGTTTAAGTGTTTGCATGAACTTCATGTTCTCGTTTCTTGTTCAGTGTGTCGCATAATCTTTCTGCGTGAGAGTCACAAGTGAACGAAAGAGACGTTGGTCTACTTTTGTTTACTGTTATCAATCTCAAGGCATTCTTATCGCTGCAGTTCACAGATCGTGTGAACGGATGCTGGGTCTTTGAGACAGAGGGTCCTCTTGAGTCTTATTTAAAACATTACTCCAGTCTCATGCGGTGAACCTTTTACAGAGGAGATGGCGGGGACAGAAAGTCGAAGCTGAACGAAAACGTTTTATTTAGGTGGCGAAATAAAGGGGTGGAACGTCGCAAATCAGTTTCAACTCCAGGTACTCTAAACAATCGCCGCCCCTGCTAAAAACATTCAACGGCCTAGATAGCATAAATATTTCTTTGTTTAAGGCAACCATTTTCGAAAGACTTTGCTCTCATCTTCAGGTCTTAATAATCTCTTTGTTGTGAAATGTGTTCTTTTTACGTCGGACCTCACTCTAAGATGTCATGTGGATAAAAATCAGCACGTTATAGAAGGTCTGTCATCTCTAATCTATTAGACATGACAAACCTTTTATAATGTGCCGATTTTTATCCGCTTGACTACTTGGCTTGAGGTCCAACGTAAAACGAACACGTTTCACAACGAAAAGAATTTTAGGCCTGCAGGTGACAGCCAAATCTGTCGACATCGGATGTCTTAAATAAAGAAATAGTGTTGGTTAAATACAGTCTTGGTTGCAATTTTAGTTTTTTATTTTACAGCGACGCGTTCTAGATGGACGCGATAACCTGAAGGTGCAGACCGATCTGTTTTACTAGCTAAAAACGTTCAACATCCTAGATCGCATAAATATTTCTTTATTTAGGAATTCTTCCAATCCACATGTGGCATACAGCAAACCAGTGCTTAACAGTATTGGTTAAAAACGGTTGCAATTTTAGTTTTTTTATTTTTCAACGACGCGTTTCGCCTTATTCACGCGTTTCGCCTTATTCAAATAAGGCGAAACGCGTCGTTGAAAAATAAAAAAACTAAAATTGCAACCGTTTTTAACCAATACTGTTAAGCACTGGTTTGCTGTATGCCACATGTGGATTGGAAGAATTCCTAAATAAAGAAATATTTATGCGATCTAGGATGTTGAACGTTTTTAGCTAGTAAAACAGATCGGTCTGCTCAGATTCGGTCTGCTCGAAATAAGAATATTTAATCAAATTATCACCCCTGTTCCCAACCCATACTCACAATCACGTTATGAGGAAGTATCTCATTATCTTTTCCCTTATGCCACAGCTACCAGCGTAGACTACGAGTAGTCGCGTGCTGTGGTGAACTGACCTGGCGCAGGGGGCGAGCAGACTTGGGTACGCGAGCGCCGCTGGACACTCAACCGAAGTGCGCCGACTCGCAGCACGGCACTAGCCACGTGCCCGAAATAGGGGGTGGTGAGTGGGGGCGGGTTGGGGGGAGGGGAGGAGTGGCTGGAGAGGCGGCCTTGGGACGGCGAGTATTGAGCGACGCGTACTTGCGTCAGACGCGCAATTCCGCGCCACCACCGGCGCCTATAACACGACGGATTCCCATCTGCCAAGTTTTCCATCCACCGCGATCGCTGAGGGCTTCGAGAACTCGGCGCCTCATGTGCCGCCTGCACCTCGTCACCTACTGCTAGTTACCGACCCCAACGCGCTAGATTTGCACCATTGTGACAACTGAGAATTTAAAATGGAATTTCCGGAGACACGCCAGCATGATGCCCGTAACCGCATTACGACGGTAGCGAGCAAAGAAACGCATAACCGTTGATGACGTGCTAGTCTAGAAGACACGGCCTGGAGATGCACTTAATGTAAGTGCCGTTTCACTACATACTGTGCAGTTAGGAGAGTGAATAATATGATCTTACCAACTCACAATTTCTTATGACTTGCTATAGACTAACTGCAGTTTTTAGATTAAGTCAAGTAACTATGTGTGCAATGATACAGAAGCTGTTCTTCGAATTACTACTTTTACAGATGTTTAGTTGGAAACGTCAAGACCGGCTGCGTTGGCCGAGCGGTTCTAGGCGCTTCAGCCCGGAACCGCGGTGGTGCTACGGTCGCAGGTTCGAATCCCGCCTCGGGCATGGATGTGTGTGATGTCCTTAGGTTAGTTAGGTTTAAGTAGTTCTAATTCTGTGGGACTGATGACCTCAGATTAAGTCCCATAGTGCTCAGAGCCATGTTTTTGGAAACGTCAAGTTAATCACACTTGCAACCCTCACTTTTCTTTATTTCTAACTAGTAGTTTTATTCATCTCTTCACGCTGCATTTTGGTAGGTAGCTACAATATCACGACCGTGACGTCAACTTTTCTTTACGCCATATTGTTCTTCAGGCAGCAGTGTGAGTTGGTGCAAGCAAAAGAAAAGCTGAAATGCCGTACATTTAAGTATCGTATATTTTTTAAATTTTCGACTCTAATAGTACATTGCATCATTGTTTTCATTTCATAGTGTACGTGTCTTCCAAAACTAACGCCAATAACCATAATCGTTAAATTATGTATGCTATACAACAATTTCAACAATGGAAGCAGATGAATGAATGTTCAAACCGGTTAGTTACGAGGGTTGAATGAAAAGTAATGCCTCCGCATTCGTTAACTGGATTTGGATGGTAGTATTTTAATCAATCAAAAGCAGAAATAATCCTTAGAATGCGATCTTTAAGTACCAATATTCACTTTTCCACATAATCACCAGCCAAATACATTTCTGCCAACGATGAATAAGTTTTCCGAAGCCGTCACGGAAGAAGTCGACACTCAGTTTCCGCAACCACAGTCTTACAGTTCTCTCAACATCATCAGAAGCATAATGATGTCCGTACAGATTGTCTTTCATTATCGGGAATAGATGGAAGTCAGATGGTGCTAAATAGACTATATGGTGGATGCCGTATGGTGGTGAGATTCAGTCTCTGAAGTTCTGCTGTGGTCGCACGTGAAGTTTGTGGTTTGCCAAGCAAATATGACCAACACGTTCTTGTGAAATGCCGATTGTGCTTGCAGTTTCTCTCCGAGTGGTACGACAATCGTCCTAAAGCAATCGCTCAACATTTTGCTTGTGAAACTCGGTGGTTACTGTCACAGGACGTCCAACTCTTTGTTTGTCAAGCAGCTCAGATGATCGCTCCTCAATGTCTTTAAACTTAATCGCCCAGCGACAGACAGTACTCACATCAACACACTACCATAAACTGCTTTCACTCTCTGACGAATCTCGTTTAGGGTTACACCCTCTGCTGTCAAGAATTCAATGAGTGCACGTCGCTTAGATCGCACTGACTGCGCAGGGTTTCATACTTTACACTGTGACAACACAACTGTTCAATGCTAAGGCTTCCTGCCAACTGGAGCTGCAGAGAATAGGCTACGGAACAAGCCAGTACCTGCCGCATACCAATGCTGCCAACTGTTGAAGAGTTACGAAGTTGGAGGCATTACTTTTCAGTCAACCGTCTTATTTAATTTGTTTTCAAAGTATTTTGTCCGTTTTTTTTTTCAGCAAAAGAGAGACTTCCATTCTCAGCTTCCATTTGGAAAAAATCATACAGCCGTCTAACGGTGTTTTTAATAACAGCTGAAGACGTGCTTACTTACAGGCTATATGCATAGACGGAATGGTCGTTTTATCTAGTTGCCGTACTCGTGATATTGCTACTCTAGTTGTACGATCGTATTTTTCACACAGACGTGAGATAAGTATACATAGTAAGGTAGAAAAGTTGACTGTTACCACAAATTTCAGTCAATGGCTTCATATTAAGCTCCTAAGGCGGAGATACTGCACCACTAGGGTTGCCATACCTAGCTGGAACCTCGTCCTGACATTCTGAGCTGGGGGCGTAGGAATGAAGTAAGAAATTTATTTAATATTATTACTTTTTATTTAGAACATAAATACATGGAAGTTCTTGCGGCGGAAGTAGTTCGTACACCACATTTTTCATCTTATTAGAGAGCTATTCAGATGGGTACTGCCCGATTATTTCTCATGGTGCTGCTTAATTAGTTCCAGCCCCATACTACTGGGGAAGTGTGGTATTTTTTCGGATAATAACGCTGGGTCTAGAAGGTGCTTGCATCGTCGATACAGGATATGCAACATGCAACGCCATCTGTGAGACGACCTTGTCACCATAAAAAGAGAAAAAATGATCGTGTGGGACTGATGGGTGGGGAGACCCCACCGGGGGTCCCGCCAGGTGTTAGTCTTATTTCAGGTGACGCTACTTTTGGCGGCTTGCGCGTCGGTGATGATGACAATACAACACCCAGTCCACAAGCGCAAAAATCTCCAACCCGGCCGCGAATCGAACCCCGGGCCCGCTGCATGGTTTTGGATCTCATTTTGTTCATTATTGGTCGTTACACTTTTTCGGGGCGGACGTCCCACGGCACCGGTAGAAGTTCATTGTTGATCCATTCTCTCAGTTTTTAATTACAGAGGGCAGCTAACACTGTGACCGAACACACTGAATCACCATGCCAGTCACAGACAGCTCAGCTGACGGTTGTTGTGGTCTTCAGTCAAGAGACTGGTTTGATGAAGCTCTCCATGCTACTCTATCCTGCGCAAGCTTCTTCATCTCCCAGTACCTACTGCAATCTACATCCTTCTGAATCTGCTTAGTGTATTCATCTCTTGGTCTCCCTCTACGCCGGCCGGGATGACCGAGCGGTTCTAGGCGCTACGGTCTGGAACCGCGGGACCGCTACGGTCGCAGGTTCGAATCCTGCCTCGGGCATGGATGTGTGTGATGTCCTTAGGTTAGTTAGGTTTAAGTAGTTCTAAGTTCTAGGGGACTGATGATCTCAGAAGTTAAGTCTCATAGTGCTCAGATCCATTTGAACCATCTCCCTCTACGATTTTTACCCTCCACGCTGCCCTCCAGTACTAAATTGGTGATCCCTTGATGCCTCAAAACATGTCCCACCAATCGATCCTTTCTTCTAGTCAAGGTGTGGACAAATTTCTCTTCTCCCTAATTTTGTTCAGTACCTCCTCATTAGTTATGTGATCTACCCATCTAATCTTCAGCATTCTTCTGTAGCACCACATTTCGAAATATAAACCTGCTGACGTAAATAAAACTGACTGAGGCTGCATTTACATATTGCCCTGAAAGATGGCGTTCAGTACTTGAGCCAGGCTCGTAGCAATATTTCAAAAACGGGGCAAGACTGGGTCTTATCGGGAATTCGGGACAGAAAGGTCCCTAACGTTGACAGTCGCTATACATCGGGACGGACGAGAACCCCATACACCACACATGTACACGTACAATCTCAGTGTGAGACTCTCACATCATGCAGTCGTTTCCTCAACGAGAAAATCGTTATGAAAACTTTATGTTTCTCCAAATGACTTTCAAAAATGACACTCGACTGATGCATCAGATCTGGTCTATTGGTTCACGTTCCAACAACATGTGACTATTATTCATAATGAAATGGTTTATCTGTTTACACCCTGTGATAAAATCAGTTACTGACAACTTAGCAAGAGTTCAGTAGAACAGTGTGAATAGCTATTGATTGTTATAAGTTAACAGGCGACCGTATACGTTCGCAGTTGTAGCTGAAACTTTTATCTGCTGCTAGCGATGTGCGGTATATTATTAAAAACAATATTTTTGAGGCAAGTTTCCCTTTGAGTCTGTTGCGTTATCGGGAACAGTGTTCCAGAATCTATTGATGTGGATACTGTTCCGGCGTAAAAGTCAAGCGCCAGCATGACGGTCAGGAATGGTACAGCAGAGAGGGCTGTGAAGAAGACGTCAGCCAATAGCGTGCTGACCGACCGCTCTCTAGGACGACTCCGAGACAGCAGCGACCTCTAGGCGAAGAGAACATAGCGCCGCACCGCCTGGCTGCGGCCCAGTTGAAGACTAGCCGTTCTGCGAATTCTGCAGCAGCGACTTAGTAACTGTATTACTGAACTTATATTGGAATTGTATATACTGAAGAGACTTCTTATTTCTCTGTCACCATTTGCTTGCGACACCTCACTGCAAATTCTCAAAGTTAAGTACTGTCATTTATATTCTGATAATAAAACTCTTTAATACGATATGCTTGAATTGTTGTCTAGCAATCAGAGAAAGCAGGTCTCCCAGGCACCCCATATTCGACGAGTAGGTAGAACACACAAGATACAGACTACAGGTCTAATATTTAACTGTAGTTTTTTGTAGCTTTGGATGAGTTGTATCGACGATGGGGCTTTATACTTCCAATGGGTCGTATTTATGATCTGGTAGGCGATCTTTCAAAAAATAACTGATCTGTAATGGCAGTTATTTATCTGATCCAATTTGCAAATCATTCTTTTCTTGTGCTATTTTTTAGTGTTCACTACATATACCACATTTGGTGCCTCTTTTTTCCTCTGATGTATAAACCTGTTTCGTACACTACTTGACAACACGAAAATATTAATTGAGTGAACAATGAAAGGCATTAGTCCGTACTTACCTACAACGGTAGCTAATGTTCCTGCCTAATTCCGTTCAAAAACATTGCAGACTCCGTTCCCCATGCATAAACCGCTGAAACGGTTACCAAGTCATAAAGCTGTTGCACTGGTGTCTTTATGAGACATGCTCGGAAAAAAGATTCTTGTATATGACGAAAAAATTATTGACGGCAGTAACAAGTCGCCTGCCTTTTCACCAATATGGAAAGTGGATATTTTGTTTTCAGCATCGGTGTTACGAGCTGCTAGTATCGATATTCAATCATCGATTATTTAACTTCCAACGAATATTTTGTCAATATCGATGAACATAGGACATCATTATCTGCAGCTGACTACGCTGTATTTGGGATTATAGAGGTTTGTAACAAATTTTAACAGTGAAACTTCCTGGCGGATTAAAACTGTGTATCGAATCGAGACTCGAACCCGGGGCCTTTGCTTTTCGTGAACAAATGCTCTTCCTACAGACCTATCCAAGTACAACTCACGACCCGCCCTCACAAACTTACTTTCTCCAGAACCTCGTCTTCTATTTACACAAGAATTTTAGTGATAAGTCATACTCACACATAGTAACAAGAATTTTTATCTGTCTATATTGACTGTGAAGGATTTTCCTTGTGCTCCTGTGGGGTGAGAATGTCTGAAAAGGTGATGCAGCCCCATTCATGGTTCCCTAGATGATGATGATGATGATGATGATATTTGGTTTGCGGGGCGCTCAACTGCGCGGTTATCAGCGCCTGTAAAAATTCCCAATTTTTACACAGTCCAGTCTCCCCACTTTCACGAATGATGATGAAATGGTGAGCAGAACACAAACGCCCAGTGCCCGGACGGAGAAAATTTCCTGTCCGGCCGGCAATCAAATCCAGGACCCCGTGATCCACAGTTCCACAGTTCACCGAAGAGAATATACATATTCGTATACCGACAGAATGACCACTGGATAATCCTGGCGACGTGGGGTGAGTTACGAGTATTTCTCCCGAAAGGACACTACATCTGTCAGGAAAACGTTCTTCTGTACCGCTGAAAGGAGGGGCAACCACATCTCCAGTCATACTGGCATATAATTTTGCTTTTTTGCTGGTGCTAAATTTTTATACACTTTCTGAATCAGTATTGTTATGCAGGTTAGGAAAATTTTCTAGCTTCAAAAGAAAAGTGGCGCGGCTGTGATTCTAAGGTTCCCTTGATATTTAGGTTATTAGAACTAGCTGGGAGTGGACAAGGAACGGGGAAGGAATTGACGTGGCCTTGTGGATGGAACTATCTCAACATTACCCCTAAGTGGTCAGGATAAAACGTGGAATACCATAACCAGATTGGTCAGAAGGGGGTTTCGGACCTTGCTCCTCCTGAATATATTGGCATCTCACTCGGTGCACGCGTGGACCCTCTTATGCGAGATATCTCTTAGTAGCATTGTCCCGTGCGAGCTTATATAGTGGTTCCCATTTTGTGAAACCGTTCCGCTCGAACTCGCAGTTGTTTAACATCCTAAATGCACATACTAAGTTCTTAATGCACATGTTCTTTCAAGTACTTGCCACTTTAAGCGGCAGCTGAGGAAATTCGAGAGAGGGTTTTATATATGTACACTATCCAGTCACACTAATGAGGCGTCCTGCCAAAACAATGAATAAGCGCCATCTGCAGCGCTGACCGTTGCCAGATGTGCAGGTAGAGAGTCAGTGAGTTTCTGGAAGGCACCGACAGGGATGTGAAGCCGTGCTGACTCCAGTGCTGTGGCCAGCTGTGCTAGGTTTCGTGACTGAGGATCCATGGCGCCAACAGCTAGATCTACGTGGTCCCAAAGATTGTCGACTAGGTTTGTGTCGGTGGAGTATGGAGGATAGGGCAATACGGTACACTCACCCAGGTGCTCTTCGAACTACGCATGTCCACTGCGAGCTGTGTGAAATGTTGGGTTGTCCTACTGGTAGGTGTCATCCTGCCGAGGAAAACCAAAATGCATGTAGTGGTGGACATGGTCCCAAGGGATAGATGCATACTTGTGTTGATCCATTGTGGCTTCCAGAATGATGCAATCCCCAGGGATTGCCATGGAAACGTCCCCAGACCACGATGCTCCCTTCTCCAGCCTGGGCCCTTCCTACCATTGTTGCAGGTTGTCTGCTTTCAGACGCTTTCAGACGTAGACGTCAACAGCCATCTGTCGTCCGGAAACGCCACCTGTCGCCACTCGGTTTTGACGAGCGAGTTCCAGCCTTTGTCACCGATGAACATCAGTCGGCAACGTGCATGATTAAGGCGCCTGATGCAGAGGCCCGTACGCAGTAAAGTTCGCTGAACGGTCTTTAAGGAACACCTTGGTTCATCAGGACGATCACCTGCTCAGCTGTTGCGCCTATTCACTCGTAAACATCACTGCAGCCGACGTTCACACATCTATGGCCCATGGTGTACCATAGTTATCTCAGCACCGGATTTGGATAGCACTATTCTGCGATGCACGGTGTACTTTAACCGCGGTGACACGCGAACAGTTTGAAAATGTAGCCATTTCGGAAATGCTTCCACCATTGGCCCGAACGCCAATGGTCGTGCACGTTTGACGTCAGGCAAGTTACTCGTCCCCGCATTACGACGATGACTGCACTGTTTTCCGCATTCCCCTGACGCGTTTTAAATACCCTCCACTGCTAGTGCTGCCACCTGCCATCTGTCAGTGACTATTGCACGTTGACGTCGAACATTATTGTGACCAGACCGTGTATGATAATGGCGTATCTCACTTCATAGATTCCATGGTTTATGGTGTTACCCCATTTTTGACTGTTGAGGATTCCTGGGGTCTATAGCTTGCATGACATCTGTGACCCTCTTTCTACGCTGTTGACGTCATTTCTTTCTGACCTATGGAATGCACTTCCAAACTCTTTCGGCCATTGTCATTAGTTCTAAATCATCAGACCATAGAAGCCTCTTCCTCTCAACAGCTTCCAGATGTTGCCTTCCACTTTCATAATTTTTCTGGTTTGTTTATTTCTAATACGGTCTAATCTTGAGACATTGGCATCCCGCTTCAAGTAATTCATTTCCGAGGATAATAGCTTATCTTTTTTCTTTCTTCCTGATTTCCCATACTCCTGACCCATATGCACATATGAATGCTACTACTGTTGTGTATATAATCTTCTTCGTTTTGTCTGTCATATTCCCTCTCCAAAGGTGAGCCGTGACTTCCTGCGATGCTCTTGGCAGGACAGTTTCTCTACCGGAGTTATGCGCTTTCCGGGGTCCTGATTGGCTAGCGCCCTCTATTTACGACAGCCGCGGCTCGCGAGTTGGAGGAGAGTCGGTCAGGGCAGTGACGGAGACCCGGTTGGCGACGGTGACAGAGGGAAGACAGCGCACGGAGCATCGCGAGTAGTCAGTCGGCGCTTGGTGTACTGCGAGGACGCACGGTGGTGACATTTCGGCGCCTGGGTTTGGCGGCGAGCGGAACTGGATTGCGCAAGCAGTCACCGGTTAACATAGGCTCTTTTTAAGAGTCGTGTCTGTCTGGAATCGCGAGGAGAGCGCGGGAGTTTACCCTGGCGTGCAGATTAACAGCGAGCTCCTGGACTAGCTTTAAATGGTGACCCATTTTGTGGTGGACCTTTTGGATGTGATTGCTCCGTGTAGCCACTTTGATTTTCGCTAGTCTTTCCTTAAACCACTTGGACGTGGGTCCGGGATCGTGGCATTGCAAGTCCATGTAACTCCGCAGTGCCCTGGTTCCGTTGCATTTATCTTGAATTACAAGTGTGGCTGATCTTCGGCGATTCCTTTATTTTTATTATTATTGTTAATATGTTAAGTGGTCAGTTCTACGAAACAAAGTTTATTATTTGTATAAAACTTCAGGCGCTGATTTAAATCGGAACTGCAAACTTCTTCGTTGTCGCCAACTATAATAGTAACAAGTTTGCGCCGTCAAACGGTGCTTTGGAATTTAAGAACGTGTGCGGACTCTCTGGTCATTGTCACCTTGAGCTAGTTGTGGTTTATATATTAATGAACTGAAATTTCACTTCATTGGAGATTGTTTAATGAACTATTGCTTTAACAGTATCTGCGGTTGTCACCCTATAACGATTAACATCTCTTCCTGCATTTGGCGCTAACCAGTGCTTGGCTGCTGGTTGTAGTATTTTAGTGAACAGTGTATTAATGCTGGGTTTGTGTGTTCTAGAAGCCGTTGTTGGTGTGATCAGGCCCTTCTGCCTGCTGTCACTTGAGCTTTCGAGCACGGAATTCAGACAAGCGGTCGATGTGAGCGCCAAACGTCGAGAGTGTGCTGATTGCTCTGCAGATCTTTCAGGCTATCATAACATCATATTGACGAATGTTTTCCATAACAGTTAATTCACGTATTTATGAGATCTCGCTATTTGAATATTTTTTGAAACCTAATAACTTTTACAAATCGTTATTTCTGATGTTCACAAGGCCTGATAATTGATTTAATTTTACAACTGCTGAGCCCAAATCTGCATTTATGTTAAAGTTATATTTGTGTAAAGTAATTATTTTATTAATTTAAAGTTAGGGCCATAAGGCTGTTTTCCTTTTAAAATTTTTTGAATTACTCTCATTGCTTTTATAGAATTGAATAATCGGTGTAGATCATCGCAATTTGCAATCATTGTGTTGTTACGAGTGCTCTGTTTTAATTAACGTGGTGAAAATAATTTTTGTATTTTAAAATGGGGTCAGCATTCTGCTCCAGCAGCCCATGTGCCCTGCTTACCAATCCTACACCTTATCAAAAGGATTGAGTTTAACAACCAAATAACACGTTTCCCTTGTACAGTCTTATTTCTAGTATCTTCTACGCTCTTTCCATTCACATGTGTAATAATCCCCAGATATTTAAAAGAAGAAGAATATTTATTACTAAAATTCCCAGCATGTAAATCATGCTGCTTGTCACTATCTACTATCACAAATTCAGTTTTCTTTGTGTATATTTTTGAACCCTGCTTGTCATATTTTTCAAACAGCTTCTTTAGCTTACAACTGGAGTCGTCACTACTCTCGGTAATTATCATGTGGTCATCAGCGAGCAGGAGAGAGTAGTATTTGTATTATTATTATTATTATTATTATTATTATTATTATTAGTAGTAGTAGTAGTAGTAGTCGTAATAGTTTTATTCATTTGTAGAACTCTTTTACTACAATATAGGACATGTCTTTGCGCAACAGTTTAAAGACAACAAAAATAAACTATGAAACTTCCTGGCAGATTAATACTGTGTGCCGGACCGAGACTGGAACTCGGGACCTTTGCCTTTCGCTGGAATGTGCTCTACCATCTGAGCTACCCAAGCGCGACTCACGACCCGTCCTCACAGCTTCACTTCTGCCAGTACCTCTTCCTCTACCTTCCAGACTTCACAGAAGCTCTTTTGCGAACCTTGCAGAATTAGCACTCCTGGAAGAAAGGATATTGCGGAGACATGGCCTAGCCACAGCCTGGGGAATGTTTCCAGAATGAGATTTTCAGCCGGCCGGTGTGGCTGAGCGGTTCTAGGCGCTTCAGTCTGGAACCGCGCGACCGATACGGTCGCAGGTTCGAATCCTGCCTCGGGCATGGATGTGTGTGATGTCCTTAGGTTAGTTAGGTTTAAGTAGTTCTAAGTTCTAGGGGACTGATGACCGTATAAGTTAAGTCCCATAGTGCTCAGAGCCATTTGAACCATTTGAGATTTTCACTCTGCAGCGGAGTGTGCGCTGATATGAAACCTCCTGGCAGATTAAAACTGTGTGCTGGACCGAGACTCGAACTCCGGACCTTTGCCTTTCTCAGGCAAGTGCTCTCATTCCGGCAAACAATTATAATCTGCCAGGAATTTTCATATCAGCGCACACTCCGTTGCAAAGTGAAAATCTCATTCTAAAAATAAACTAATTCACAAATACGGACATTTATATACCTACAGGTCTAGTACGACAAGCATGAGACAGATAGTCGGCCGTGACCTTATACGACGGCGTGCAAAAAGTAATGCCTCCGAATATTTTATGTGAAAAATTTATAGCCTTTTAAATAAAACGAACTCTATTCTTCAAATCAACATAATCACCCTGGTGACAAACGCATATTTCTGAGCGAGACAGCAGTTTGTTGAGATCGTCACTTCAGAATGCTTGACTTCGTTGACGGAGCCTCAATCTTAGCTCTGCATGCATCGCTGCATCAGTATGAAAGTGAGGTCTCGACGGTGTTCTTCAGGTTTTGGAAACGGATGAAAATCTGGCTGTATGGAAGATGATCGATGGCAGTCAACCCAAGGCGTCGGATTGTTGTAGATGTCGTAGAGCTTGTGTGTGGTGTGGCCTTCTCATGCTGAAGGAGAGTGTGCTCTATGTGTGGATGAACTTTTCGAATTGTGCTTTCAGTTTTCTGAGGGTCTCGCAGTACCTTGCTCAATTTATGGTGGTGCGACAATGTGAGCATGACTTAGCTTGCTGATGGCATGGTCTTGACCCTTTGTGGCTTAACTCTACATCTACATCTACATGATTACTCTGCAATTCACATTTAAGTGCTTGGCAGAGGGTTCGTCGAACCACAATCAGACTATCTCTCTACCATTCCACTCCCGAACAGCGCGCGGGAAAAAACGAACACCTAAACCTTTCTGTTCGAGCTCTGATTTCTCTCATTTTATTTTGATGATCATTCCTACCTATGTAGGTTGGGCTCAACAAAATATTTTCGCATTTGGAAGAGAAAGTTGGTGACTAAAATTTCGTAAATAGATCTCGCCGCGACGAAAAACGTCTTTGCGTTAATGACTTCCATCCCAACTCGCGTATCATATCTGCCACATTCTCTCCCCTATTACGTGATAATACAAAACGAGCTGCCCTTTTTTGCACCCTTTCGATGTCCTCCGTCAATCCCACCTGGTAAGGATCCCACACCGCGCAGCAATATTATAACAGAAGACGAACGAGTGTAGTGTAAGCTGTCTCTTTAGTGGACTTGTTGCATCTTCTAAGTTTCCTGCCAATGAAACGCAACCTTTGGCTCGCCTTCCCCACAATATTATCTGTGTCGTCTTTCCAACTGAAGTTGTTCGTAATTTTAACATCCGGGTACTTAGTTGAATTGACAGCCTTGAGAATTGTACTATTTATCGAATAATTGAATTCCAACGGATTTCTTTTGGAACTTATGTGGATCACCTCACACTTTTCGTTATTTAGCGTCAACTGCCACCTGCCACACCATACAGCAATCTTTCCTAAATCGGTTTCCAACTGATACTGGTCTTCGGATGACCTTACTAGACGGTAAATTACAGCATCATCTGCGAACAACCTAAGGGAACTGCTCAGATTGTCACCCAGATCATTTATATAGATCAGGAACAGCAGAGGTCCCAGGAGGCTTCCCTGGGGAACACCTGATATCACTTCAGTTTTACTCGATGATTTTCCGTCTATTACTACGAACTGCGACCTTCCTGACAGGAAATCACGAATCCTGTCGCACAACTGAGACGATACCCTATAGGCCCGCAGCTTGATTAGAAGTCACTTGTGAGGAACGGTGTCAAAAGCTTTCCGGAAATCTAGAAATACGGAATCAACTTGAGATCCCCTGTCGATAGCGGCCATTACTTCGTGCGAATAAAGAGCTAGCTGCGTTGCACAAGAACGATGTTTTCTGAAACCATGCTGATTACGTATCAATAGATCGTTCCCTTCGAGGGGATTCATAATGTTTGAATACAAAAAAATGGCTCTGAGCACTATGGGACTTAACTACTGTGGTCATCAGTCCCCTAGAACGTAGAACTACTTAATCCTAACTAACCTAAGGACATCACACACATCCATGCCCGAGGCAGGATTCGAACCTGCGACCGTAGCAGTCGCGAGGTTCCGGACTGCGCGCCTAGAACCGCTAGACCACCGCGGCCGGCTGTTTGAATACAGTATATGCTCCAAAACCTTACTGCAAACCGACGTCAATGATATAGGTCTGTAGTTCGATGGATTACTCCTACTACCCTTCTTAAACACTGGTGCGACCTGCGCAATTTTCCAGTCTGTAGGTACAGATCGATGAGCGAGCGGTTGTATATGATTGCTAAGTAGGGAGCTATTGTATCAGCGTAATCTGAAAGAAACCTAATACGTATACAATCTGGACCTGAAGACTTGCCCGTATCAAGCGATTTGAGTTGCTTCGCAACCCCTAAGGTATCTACTTCTAAGAAACTCATGCTAGCAGCTGTTCGTGTTTCAAATTCTGGAATATTCCATTCGTCTTCCCTGGTGAAGGAATTTCGGAAAACTGCGTTCAATAACTCCGCTTTAGTGGCACAGTCGTCGGTAACAGTACCATCGGCACTGCGCAGCGAAGGTATTGACTGCGTCTTGCCGCTTGTGTACTTTACATACGACCAGAACTCCATTGATGTTATCTTGTTTTCAGGATCAAAATGGTGAACCCAAATTTCATCACCTGGCTCAGTGTTGTTAAGGAACCCAACACTCTCACACTCAAAACGCAAAAGGAATTGTTGACAGATGCCCAGTCTCCTTTGTTCCACGTCAGGAGTGAACATCCGACGCACCCACCGTGCACACAGTTTTCTGTACCGTAGTTCTTCAATGATGGCCTTACACGCTCTCGTGATGTGCCACACTCACCTGACAGCTGTGTCTGTGTTATCCGGCGATTGTCTCTGGTGACTTCATCAACGAGACTCCAATGAGTCTCGGAGGTTGCCGCACGCCGTCGTCCACTCGGTTAGCACCACCGTTTGGTCATTACGTGCACGAACAACCAAATGTCGTAAATTATTGATGTCGATACGGTCTTTATCGTACACAGTTTTCATTCTTCTACGGATTTAAATTCGAGGCACGTTTTCAGTGCGTGGAAACTTGATTACAGCACGTTGTTTCTCACGCACCGACAGTTGCGTTACATACTGCTGTGTTAGACGCTACAATTCAGAGCCCTCTAGCGGAAGAGGGTTGCAGCTTGAGTTAACTTTTTCCAGTTCGAGAATACACACCATGAAATGTAGTTTCAAGAATTGGATCTACAATTTTTATTGTAGGAATCATTATATTTATTGTAATCATGTGAAAAAGAATAGTTACAACAAACCGAGCAATCATATTTAGAGCTAATATAAGTATGTGGTTGGTTGGATGAGCTGGGGTATGGGACCAAACGACCAGGTCATCGGTCCCATCGGACTAGGGAAGGATGGGGACGGATGTCGGCCGTGCCCTTTCAAAGGAACCATCCCGGAATTTGCCTGAAGCGACTTAGGGAAATCACGAGAAACCTAAATCAGGATGGCCGGACGCGGGATTGAACCGTCGTCCTCCCGAATGTGAGTCCAGTATGCTAGCCACTGCGCCACCTCGCTCGGTAATCTGATTGTTCACAGCTCAGTTACCGAATGGAACCAGAAAGGGAATGACTAGTAGCGGTACAAGACACTCTCCACTATGCATCATATGTTGGCTTATGAAGTATTTATGTAAAAGTATGTGTAAATTATAATATACTCTGAAAGCAATGTTAAGATGTCAGCTAGCGTGGCAGTATACTCAACAGAGAGTTGCCACAACGGTAGAACCCCTTCCCTCTCCTCACACCACCGTGACCGCCAATGATCCCTTTCACGCGACAAAAAAGTTTGGAGCTACCCTCGTTTCAAAGTCCACAATTACATAACGTTTCGCAATATCATCTGTGAAATAAATACTGAAACTGTGACCAGCAAGGTTTCACTGGATTATGCTTTAGAAGCTCGTCTAGTTGTGTATCAAATTAATTAACCATTAGACGCTGTAAACCACTAATGAACTTCGGATATTAAGTATTAGTATGTGGTAAGATTTGTACATAGTAGTAATAATAGACTTTTACGCTATATGTTTTTGACATAATTGCTACCTGTCCGGCAGGCAAAGCATGTAAACGCGACGCTTCCGAAATACGCGGAGCTGAGCCAGAACCGGATCGAATCCGCCTCACAGATTAACGACGGCGGCTGGGGAGCCAGCTAGCCTGGCTGTCGTTTTCAGGCGGTTTCCCTCATCTGACTAGGTGAATACTGGGCTGGTCCCCTAGTCCTATCTCAGGTACACGTTACGCAAACATCTAGAACACGGTGTCACACCAGCACATATAATTGTATAAGCAGACAGGTGGGGTATCCAGATTCTGTGCTGGAAGGGGGTGGGGAGGAGGTGAGCAGGAGTCTGATGACCTTTGATGTTCACTCTCTTCAAACCATTAATCAGCGACGGCAACAGATTTAATAAAAGAGGCTAACTATCTTAATCATAGACACTGCAACGTAGGTTAAATTCTGAGTACATCGCGAGAAATATAATAAAAATCTTTTGAATGTCTGTTCCTAATTTTATTCAAGTTTCTTTTATTGTAGGAAACATATGCTAACACGTGATACAATAAGAATTTTGCTATTGGTACTGTTAATCGGAATATCAGCGTGTTCATTTTTATATAATTTTGATTTAATGTACCTTGTATATGGTAAATACTGCAAATTACAATATCCGAGATATATGTAGCACAAATTGCAGAAGTCCAGTCTACGGATCATTTGTAGTAAAGGAGCAAGAAGGGCAGACTGAAAGTTAAAGAATCGATCACTTAAGTAAGGAGTATTCTGCAATACAATAGTCGTATCAGATAACATCTGATTATCGTCCTGTTACAAAAACGACGATTGCCAAAAAGTTTGGACAGGAATACGCATTGCGAATCGCGTACCGTCCTTTGCCGTTTGCCATTCGCACGTTCCCATTCAGAATTTATGGGACTGCTGCCGTGTTTTCTCCGGTATGAAAAATGCATGAGAAGGATAAAGGCACCATGAAGGAGAAGCCAGAGCCTTCGGCAGACGCCGATAAAACGAAGAATTCTCTCGCTTCGAAGATTCAGTAGCGTTTTCAGTACCAGATGTTATTGGGCAGATGCAATGCGGTGCCAAAAAATAATGACGCCGTATTTACAGATTAGAGTGCGTTTACATCAACAGCTGCACTGTAGCTAGTAATACCATTAAAACGTTAATATTTTCGAGAATTTTTTTCAGTTTATCACTATGGATTAAGAAAAGAGAGCCCATGATACAGAAATGGGCACTTCATGCTATCCAGGCCCAACAGTATGGTACAGTACTGATCACAATGACAAAACAACCCCATTTTTATTTGATTTCTTGTTCAGTTATTCCTTCACTGTTCATCTAACATGGAAGTCCCATTGCGCAACTGGGTAAGTGTGTACAACAGTTTAAGGAAGTCTCTAACAGAGCTGGTGAGTTCAAGAGTTCAGGTGCTCTGTCACCGTCTACAAACTTGGAGATGAGCAGCTTTCTACAAAAGATAGTATATGTGCACAGGGTTGGTTGGTTTAGTGGGAGAGGACCAAACACCGAGGTCATCGGTCCCATAGGATTAAGGAAGGATGTCGGCCGTGCCCTTTCAAAGGAACCGTCCCGGCATTTAGGGAAATCGCGGAAAACCTAAATCACGATGTCCGCACGCAGGTTTGAACCGTCGTCCTTTTGAATGCGAGTCCAGTGTGCTAACCACTGTGTAACCTCGCTCTTTGTGTACACAGGGTGGGAATGCGATTCCTCGTAACTGTGTACAGCGTCGCCGAGAATGGGTAGCATTAACTCTGCTCTGTTCAGGAGTTGTTCTCTTAAGTCAGTGAGACGACGTGATGCCATGAGGAACGGAATTCAGACACGCTGATGTTCAAGTCGCGTTTGTACTAAAGATTTTTTCCAGGTAAAGCATCAAATTTGTTCCAGTTTACACCTCCACAGTGCCGTATCTTGTGTATTTCTTTCTGTTACTGTTACCTTTATTTAAATATTAAGACGTAACATGAACTTCTTGCAGACATAAACGACCACTTTGTTTCGTCCATGGTACCAATAAAGTCAACAGAAAATAATAGTGGTTACAGTATCATCGTCTCTATCCACTGACGTATAAAAATACAAAAGGTAGACTACACTAGATTTCACATTATGCGACGTACAGTAGTTCCATTCTGTACGTTTGACGTCCAAGGTTGTCTTCACAGAGCTGATACGTACACGTTCGAGAAACGTTCACTCTAGAGAATATGTTCAAAGCGACTACCTTGCATTTGCACTCACTGGATCATACTTTGTTGGACCCTTCACAACACACCTGCACCCATCGTTGCCAAAGCGGCATGCACGCGAGATATTGGATCGTGTGCATCCATGGGTGGAGTACTATAAACCTGTTGTTTTTAGTGTCCCCGCAAACAAAAATCTAGTGGTTTAAGGACCGAGGAATGTGGAGGCCAGAACATTGGACCTCCACGACCAATCCATTTCCCTGGAAACGCTTCATTTAAGTAGTTGCGCACATTCCAAAGTGTGGCACTGCACCGTCCTCATGGAACGTAGCTGTCACTGAACACCAAATGGAACGTTTTGTAATGCATCAGGCGAAGTATTGAAAAGATACGTACGATACAGGGGCGCATTCAACTTGTACGGCAGTAGGTACAGGCCCAAAAGCACTCCTACCACGATTCCAACACACAGATTTATGCCAAAGTGTGCCTGAAAGACACGTTCACTGGTTACATATACGTTGTCCCCCCCCCCCCCCCTCCCGCCGCCCCTTCTACCCCCGACCAATAATGGCTGTTGTGGAAGCTGAAAGTATCTTCACGAGTTAAGCTAGGTTCGTCAGTCCATATCACATTATTTCTTCTACATGGTGCAAAAGCCACTCACAAAACTGTACTCGTCGAATGCGGTCTTCTGGCCGCTAGTGTTGAATTAACGTGTAATGATATGGATGTAGTTCTTCATCGCGCAAGAACTTCAGTAACTAGTCTTTGACATATCTCGAACTGCCTTGCAATATCGCTGATACTTTTGTGGTGGAGGTGGTGGTTAGTGTTTAACGTCCCGTCGACAACGAGGTCATTAGAGACGTAGCGCAAGTTCGGGTTAGGGAAGGATTGGGAAGGAAATCGGCCGTGCCCTTTCAAAGGAACCATCTCGACATTCGCCTGAAACGATTTAGGGAAATCACGGAAAACCTAAATCAGGATGGCCGCAGACGGGATTGAACCGTCGTCCTCCCGAATGCGAGTCCAGTGTGCTAACCACTGCGCCACCTCGCTCGGTAATACTTTTGTGAACAGTTATCAGAATCACATCCTCTGTTTGTGGAATACGTCTAGTCCTAGCACGACCTCCGTCCATTACTTGTAGACGAACATTATCGGTCTCCTGAAGACGTTGCTCCAAGGACGAAAAACATTCAAAGCGGGATGGCGCCTGTGACAGTACTGTGCAGCACACGCACGAGCTGCAGCAGCAGCAGCTTAGTTAGCGGGTACATACAGTACCAAAAGCGTGTCGACATATTCATTGTCTGTATACTCCATTGAGAAGTCGCGCTACGTGAACTTGACAGGATGCTTGTGCTTCACGCGGTTGATAGACATGAATGCAGTTTACTGGATCTACTGTCATATGAGAGGCTATTGTCGTGTGCGAAAATGATGGACATTTTGAAAAAGAAGGACGAGCCTGACGTGAATTCGAACCATAGCTCCACGATGGATGCGGGTTTGATGCCCCAGCTGCCTGTTCAATGAGCTGAACCAACACTTCGACCGTTTCCAAACTACTATGTAAAGCTCTCCAGCTCTGTACCGTGGCTCCGCCGGCACCCTTTCGTCTCACTCTGTGGATGATCAGTCGTCATTACATGGCTTTCACAAACTTCGCGGACTGTGTGAGGAACTGCTCTCGCGGAACTTCCCACGAGGAGAACTTTCCTCCCAGAAGCGCTGCCGTAGGTGCTGTAGGACGACAAACTGAGGGTCACCTCGCTCATTAACATCCCACTGGGCCCCTGACATGCACGCTGTCAAATGAACTTGTATGATAATCCTGCGCACTGCAACTCGATTATCTAACTACTGGCCTAGTTCGTTTGTTTGCTACTTTGCACTGAATTACTTGTTCTTAGGTTTGTTCCGGAATGAGACTGGTTACGTACGAGTTTTGTTAGTCTGCTTCGTAAATTTTAATACTAACTACAGATTTCGAGAGTTAAAAAATCATCTTTACCGGTAGAACAGAGCTTAAGAGCAGGAAAAAGCGTTCTGAAAATTAGATATTGAAAGGAAAAGAACGACAACAGGAAATCGCGTACAAGACGCTAGTGTTACGAGGTGCCGGGGTAGCAGTGTATTTAACACTAAATTCTTCTAGAATCTCCATATGGAAATGATGCTCTAAGCCCCCCCCCCCCTTTTCTAACTCCGACTTTTGCTGTTGCATGTGGATTAAGAAGAAACGCGAACTGACTATAATCGACCCTGCAAGTGGAGTAGAAAAGAGTTTGGCACCTGCAATTATTTAATTTGATAGAAATTAATTTGATAAAGGGAAGTTTAATTAACATAGTGAGAAATGAAAGCTTTGCTTTACCGATCCACAGAATGAAAGTTTTGCCCAAAATAACAATTTGATTTATTATGACTAAACTCAAAATAATAAACAAAACACATGAAACACAATACGTCAAATTGGATACTCAAATAAATGCTGTGAAGGTGAAGTTGTCCATAAACTAGCTTGTGACGTTTATGACCAAGTGGTATGTGGAGCCAATTCCTTGCAACTCAAATCTTAAGAGAAACACCCAACCAACCCAACATTAATTGCTGCTACAGTAGTGAGAACTCAGACAATGAACATCCAAGACAGAACCACGTGAGAAAAGACGGGAACAGGCGCGTCTGCTGAGCTCTGATTGTCACAGAGCAAAATTCCCTAATCAGCCGATGCTGCGGGCATCTTCTTAACAGCAAGGACACGATCTGTCGTACCGGAGGCCATGGCGGGTTGCTTTGACGTCCCGTCTTGGTGATGATAATGTCGCGAGTATAGCCCGAAACAAATTATCCTGGTCTGGTTGTTCCAGACGAAAGACTTCCTATCAATCCAAATGCGCCTCTGAGGGAGATGAAGAAGGCTCTCCACACAATCACTGACGCCACAGTAATTGATTTTAACAAGCGAAGTCACACAGTAACTCCGATACAGTTAACTTTAGCCAAAAATGCTCAAGACGGACAACATAGGCCGCTTGTACGCAGAACGCTGAATTACCAACTGTACTCGGAAAGTTACGTTGAAGTCGAAACTTCAGCAACTTCGTCAAACAGTAACAATTAATTGAAAGTATATTAGACAGCCAACGGAAGGCAGACTGTCCAGAGCAGCGAGAGCTCTGTCTTGTAACCTACCCCGACCGAAAGGCGAGAGCCGACTCACTCAAGAGCACCTGTACAAGCTGAACACAGAACATTCCTGCCCCCACGATAGTGGCAATGGTTAAAAGTTCCAATCAGCAACTCGAAAACCGGCGGAAAATTTCACTCTATTGCCGAAGCACTACTATTCCGCCAATGGAGATACTTGGCGCCAATTCCTGCGCCGATTTTGCTACGTGTCGGAGCTATCCCCTGAGCAAGCCAATCACAGTTACGATTTTGCAGAAAACGCGGGAATTTGCCCGCCAAGATTGCCTGGGAGCACAAGTCATTCCCACACTTCGCTGGTAGCCCATCAGAAAGTGTTTTCACTAAGTTTCTGCGAAGTAACGGAATCTCTAGCCCCAGCCGCTCTTTCAGGCCCTGTGGGCGTGTCTCTCCCGCTCTTATGACAATGTCGGCGTCTGGAAAGCATCCACTCGACTCCCTCACACCCGTCGGCATAACCCTTTCAAGATCAGCAGAACCCGCCTGTCACCAGACCACCCGGGTGACCAGAGACGCTGCGTGGGAAGTCCGCGTATGAAGGAATAGCAACTTTTTACCACATGCAATTAGAGAGGAAAATCGAATTACCCAGAGTAAGACTGAAATATGAGAGGGGGCTCATGCCACCTCTCAGTGTCACCAAGTCTAACATACTGGTCCAGTGTTTGGAGTCTTTGTCAAGTTGCATGACAAGTAATCGAACGAATTCATAGAGTCCATGGTAGGATCGCAAACGGTATAGCCTACAATACCTGAACAAAAGTATCCGGACACATCTTTGTAACACGGAATTGAGCACTAGATATCATGAAAATCTCACCTACCTAAAATAAAAGGAGGGAGAGAGTGATGTGTTGCCAGTAGAAAAGTACTAACAGCAGAATCGCTGGGCCAGGAGCGATCAGTGACTTCGTACGTGAGCTAGTTACTGGGTGTAACCTGAGAAGAGCTGCTCTCTGCCAAAACTGCGGTTCGTTAGCTCCGGTACGCTACATAAATGAAATAATAGATATAGGATTACCGGTAGTATTGGTAGCAGTGATAGGGAAAGAAATGCAAATAGATGTGTGAGAGAGAAACTGGGAGCCGACGGCTTCTCTTTGTTTTTTTGTTTATTGTGTTGTTTGTTCTGCACATTATAAGAACCACACATCATTCAGTCCTAAACCATTCTGCATTTTATATCCTTACAGAATATAAACTGAATTTTATGACTAGAAAAATTAGTTGATCGTGTAATTTTTGTGCTTTTATAGAACCAAAGCAATTACGTTTAATGCAATTACAGTTTATGTACACAAACGTAAACAAATATTTATAATAATTGTTGTTATTTTGTACTCAATAGAACGTTCTTCATCATGATCAAAGGCAAGAGTTTTCTGTCGTCATTGATAAATGTAAAAGTGGCTTACGAGTAACACATATACGTTTCATGTAAATTCGACGAAGTACTGAAGCGATGTTTGATATATTTTTATTTTATGGTTTTTCATTTTACCTTTTTATGGAGGAAAGTGCGTTTTTTATCACTGTACGATAAATCTGTACTGTTTATTATTTTCCTACAACATCCCTCTGTTTCACGTTACAAATAAATCATTTTCGAATAAAACCTGTATTAAACATTGACGATTTCAATTGTGCTATAAATACTGTTAACTTTTTAGTAACAGGAGAATAACTATGTAGAACAAAAATGTTCCGTAGGTTACCTGGCCCTTTATATATCGTACCTTAGTTTTAGATGGTTCACCTCTTTTGGTTTTTAGGGGATACAGTGAGTGCAGGGTCGTGGAGTACACTTAGCAGTGAATGATCTTTTCTTACTGAGAGTAGAGGTGGAGCCATCGAGCGACTAGCAGTACGCCGCGGTGCTGTTTGCTGTGTCCTGTGTGGACTCGAGGATGTATGTGCTGGCGGAATGAAGAGCACAGCGTCTCCCTGTCTGTGCTCGCCGTGTGTTATCTTGGCTTAGTTCCAAGAGTGGATCATAGTTCTCGGCAAACTGCTGTTTGTTGTCTATTGAAGCACCGCTCCAAGCACAGTTTGTAAGATACTGATCGCGTACATAAAGAAAGCGATCTGAGACAACACCTTATAGGTATGCAACGCAGCTAACGTACGGTAAACTCTGGCACGAGCTAAAAACCGACCTAAACTATTAAGAAAACTACAACGAAAGAGAGGCGTCATTAAAAGACTTGTCAATAGAGCCGAACGGATTTGCATATCGGAACAGCTGGACGCTGAAATAAAACATCTGTAGCAGGCTTTCGAGAAAATGGCTACTTAGGGAAAGAGGTAAAGAGAATTTTGTGACCGAGGAACTGAAGACCGAAGGACAAGGATGAACAATAACGACAGAAAAATACAATTTCATCCCCTTTTAATAAAAAAAAAAACTAACGGATCAGATAGGTAAGGTTTTACAGAAATATGACATCAGACCGGTCTTTAGGCCAACAAAGAAATTGAGTCAAGTACTCCGATCTGTGAAGGATAAACGCCCTCCTCTGTCGACATCTGGTATATACAAAATTTCGTGAACGTGTGGTAAAGCTTATATTGGAACTACCAAAAGGAGCGTACATACACGGCTAAAAGAGCACAAAAGTCTTTACCGACTAGGAAAAATAGCTGTAGCAGAGCATGCTCTTCAGTCAGGAACAGACGACGTGAAGATTCCTGAAACAGCAATTTTATCTGCAACGTCAGATTATTATCCATGACTTTGTAGAGAAGCCTTTTAAATATATAAGTATCAGAATAATTATAATAGGAAAGAGGAGGAAATCAACCTCAAGGACATATGGATAGTAGCTCTGCAGAATCGCTAGACAGTTTTATCTTTGACAAGACGACAATCGGTAGTTAAGTTTTATCTCTGAAAAGGAATATCTCTGCTTATCACGTCTTACTTTGACGACGCCCCCTTTCCTGCTGTATTTTTGTCGCTCTCGGACGTTCGATCGGTCAGTCGGCAAGACTCAGCGGAGGGGCGCCTCTGAGGATGTCCAGCGCAGTCCAGGACGAAACGTCAGGAACAGAAGAGTTTCTTGGAGCACGACCTCACACCCCGAAAGATTTACCAGCAGCTAGCTGCACGATACTTTGGAAGAATAGTGGACTGGCGATTAGTGCATCTGCGCGCTTGTGAAGCTACTCGGCGCGATCGGCCAACATGTTTCAGGTTGGTTCAGAGAAGGAGAGACGACAGAGTCTCTCGGTGTGAAAATCTGAGCCGTGCGACGCTTCGAACTGTACTCGAAAGTGGAGTATAATTCCTTTGCCTGTGTACCTAAGCGATCAGCTCCTTCGCGTTAGGGATGGCGGCTACCGTTACAACAACCGTTTACGGTAATATCGGTTTTTTTACAATACCAATTTAATCCGACTATTAAAACCACTAAAAACGAAATAAACGGGTTTAGATTTTTATTCTTATTGAAAAGTCTCCGTGTGAGCCAGTCCAACGATCTTGGCAAGCAACCGTAGGTTTTGCTACAATTCTTAACGATTCAAATGTTCGGTACGACTATGCCTGCAGAGAAAGATGGACGAGAGTGAGTCATATTACAGCGGCATTTCAACGCCAAAATTTTCAATATCAAATTCGTAACTATGTTCTGTATCTGTCTGTGTGATCCATTATCACGTATTCATGTTATTTCTTTCCTGTCTCCACTGTTGTTTGTTAGTATGAATGTTCGGTTTGTTTGCAGCTGGCACTCTGGGTTTTCTTAGTTGCCAGGAGGTTTCATTGAATGTTAAGGGAATTTTAGCCAACCTGTATGTAGAGCTGCGAATACGACTACTTTGAGTCAGAGAGGCATTAGCGGCCACTGGTCAGAATCCACTGTGAGGGTGATACAGTCAGAAACCGCTTACGCTGTCTGAGTCCTTTTGGGTTGCAGGTTAGTTTTACTCTTGCCTAGGACGCTGGTGAGTAAGGATCCTCTCTAGTTGCTAAGCTGAATTGTGTAAGAGTTGGCTTTGTTTGGGTTTCCGGTAGTCGCTCTTGTGTGGCACCAACTATTTCAGTGTATCATGTATGAATGTCTCATATGTTCTGTGGAATGCTTGTGTTAAATTTTATTTAATTTACCCCTCAATTTTGTGTCTCGTTTCCACACCCTTAGCAGCCCGTAACTGCGGTGCACCCCGTGCATTTCTTTTTAAACGACGAGGCTCCAGCTCGACGTAAAGACCTCTTGTGCTCGAATTGAAGCCTCACTTTCATCTCGGAGTAAATGTGCTCACGTTTGGTAAATTTATATACAAAATTACTGAGTTGTACGGAATTTCGAAAGTGGGATTTTTTCTCTGAAATTGACCGTTAAAGCTAGTCGCGCTCTGACCCAGTGAACTTACGTGTGAAGTAGGGGAGCTTTCTTCTATATTCTATATTTGTTGTGTAAATTATCAATGTGAAGTGGTCTATCTGATTTTGATAAATTATAACCAGTAATTTAGCAGACTTACCCCCTACTTGTCACTTCAGTTGTTGGGTATAATGTACCATGTGCCGACATTCACGCGCCAGCATTTCAAGTACTGTGTTTTAACTTAAAATTTGTCCGAGTGTTACGTTTACGAGGAAATAAATGTTAATTATTGCTAAATTCGTTGTTATAGCATCTCACAGCGCCATTCCGCTTCCTAGTCAGTATCTTTAAACAATCAGTCAGTTTGCACCTACCCTTAATAATGTTTAAATGAAATTTATCATGATTATCGTATATCCAATATATGGATTGGTATTTTATTAAATTATTAAATGATCTATGAGGTGGAGCCTTTTCATCTGTTTAATTAATTAATATTTAAATAAATTTGGCCCACTAATCAGAAATTTTATGTTTGATGCTTGTTCGAGGCAAGCGAACGTAGGCTGTACTTGAATAGTGATTCTTGAGATTTAGGAAATGAGAAGAGAGATACTTCGCTGATACTACCTGTACTTGGCAGTGGTAAAAGACGACAGATATCATTCACTATCATTTCCTGTTATAGACGTAGAACTCGGACAATGATTGAAAAATTTTGACTCTTTCTGTTTCAAGAGAAAAAGAATGACGATATTAATAAAATAAAGCACTCCGTCGTCAGACCACGAGTGGCCTACCGGGACCATACGACCGCCGTGTCATCCTCCGTGGAGGATGCGGATAGGAGGGCCGTGGGGTCAGCACACCGCTCTGCAGGTCGTTATGATGGTATTCTTGACCGAAGCCGCTACTAATCGGTCGAGTAGCTCCTCAATTGGCATCGCGAGGCTGAGTGCACCCCGAAAAATGGCAACAGCGCATGGCGGCTTGGGTGGTCACCCATCCAAGTGCCGACCACGCCCGACAGCGCTTAACTTCGGTGATCTCACGTGAACCGGTGTAACCGCTGCGGCAAGGCCGTTGCCCGATATTAATAAAATGGGGAAATAAAAGAAAACGTAGTCCGTCCACCGTTCGCTCATTTTTTTGAGAAATTGTTGAATATTTTTCTCCAATTGATTTTAATTTTTTGGGACTATGCTAAAAGATGATGTTTTAATCGATGACCATAGCACTATTTGGGCATTACGAACAGTCAGTGTCTTAGGGTGAAAACTGAGGATGGAAAACGCTACTTTTCGTGTTAATTTGTCCGTGTTCATGGACCACGAGTAGATAAAGGCATATTGTGTAGACACAGGCAGCATATCAGATAATTTCTATTTTTATCGTAAAGTACGAGTGAATTGTTAAGTTCTGATTTTTCTGTTCATATGATGTCACAAATTTGTTGAGACTCTCCCCGTTTTTAATCTTTCAAAGCAAATGGAGCATTATACTTCACTGACATCACACTTCGTAAAATACTGTCAAACTAGGTATGGTGCGATTCTGTAAAACAACTGATGTTCGAAGACGACAGCAAGAAGCTACCACATAGATCAGATGGTGCAAGTCTTGCGCACTGTATGTACATGCGTACCATCTAATACGTCACGTCCGATGGTAACAGGTAAAATATTGTCTCAGAAATGCTGTACCATTTCCTATGCGTGAGTTTGTTGCTCGGTTGTGTCGGCATTGTTACCAAAATATCACTGATCGCTTACCCTGTTTTCTATAATAACGCAATATTTCAAATCAATGCTAATCGATGGAGACTCGGCTAGGCGTGTCGGCCCCGGATAGAATCCATCGTATTAGATGGTACGCATGTACATACAGTGCGCAAGACTTGCACCATCTGATCTATGTGGTAGCTTCTTGCTGTCGTCTTCGAACATCAGTTGTTTCATAGAATCGCACCATACCTAGTTTGAAAGTATTTTACGAATAAATATCACTCGTTCTTCAAAAAAGGATTATTTAAAAACAAAAAAATTTATCGCTACTGCTGTAGTTGATATTTCGGCTTTGTACGTGGTTATTAGTAAAAGATAAAAACACCTGTTATAATCGAGATCAAACAAATACAGAAAAATATCTGCTACTCAGTACTGAAATTCCGGTATCGGTTTTAGCCAGTTGGTTTTTCCCATCCGTAATTCGCAGGACAATGCGCGCTCTCCACCAAGCCAACTCACTGCGTTGCGTCCGTGTTCGCCCTCAGTCGTTTGCCACCGTGACCGCAGCGACAGTTGGACGGCCATGCAAGGAGAAATGCTGTCACTCATGTGGCACGTGGACGCTATGACAATTTTTCAGAGTTGAATATGACTTTGAGCGGGTGTGTGATTCTCAGTTCCACCAACTTCTGCAACCGAAAAGCTCATACTCGGTGGAAAAAGGTCTTGGAATTCATCGGCAGAGTATGATTAATGAACCCTGGTCATAGGCGGTCGTAGAATTTATTTCGTGAGCACCTTTGTGTGTAAGCTGGACGAACATTTATTCTGAGCTATCCGCTGTAACACAGTGGTCTCTAAACTTCGTGTGTTGTGTTGCTTAAGGTTTAAACCCGGTGTTCTTTAAAGAGATTACCAGTTCCAACTTGGCTAACTTACCTGGCTAAAATTGTTTCTGCCACAGTTATTTGGGGCGGGTTGCCTAATTTCTATTGGATTTCAGTCCTGTTGGTAACTGATGAATATTACCCGCCAGGTTAGTCAAGGGCGCTAATGCTCTGCTTCCTGGACTCGGCCCTGGATAGAATCCGCCTGTCGGATTAACGACGAGGACCTGGATGTGGTTTTTAGGCGGTTTTCCACGTCCCACTACGTGAATACCAGGCTGGTCCCCACGTCCCACCTCAGTTACATGACTCGCAGATATTTGAAACTGTTCACACTATTTCATGGCTTACACTAGACGCAGACAGCTGGGATACACATTAATTCCATTCTGGGGGGGGGGGGGGGGGGAGGGAGGGAGGTATGGGGTGGCGGCAGGAAGGGCATGCAGCCACCCTCTGACACTGACATCACCAAATCTGTAGTAACTAGGCTGACCCCGTCTTGAAGTGGGACAAAGGCCTCAAGGGAATGATGAATGATGACTTGATGACTATTATATGTGCTCGTAATACATAACGTATTTGGCATTTTCATAAGTTCAGTTTTACTATCTGCTGTTCTAATTTAAGTGTTTACATGTGTTTATTGATGTGTTAACGAAATGTTTATTTATGCATGATGCTTTATTCTGGAATATTTGTTAACTGAAACGTTTTTCTGTGTTTTCGAGTAGTATCTGAATCCATAGCGTGTTTCACTGAATTTCTTTCGGAACGGAACCGCCTGAGTGCTGTGAACCTCTACATGAGGTCACTATTTCAAATTTTATATTATTGTTCATCAAATTTTAAGTCTTAAATCGTTATTGCTGATTTTTTGGGTAGTTATAAATAATTACATACATTTCAGCTTCTTAAATTTCATGTTCTTAAAAAATTTCATAAGAACAGTTTCTGTAACTTGTTAAATAAAATTAATTAATCTTTTCTGGGTGACATGTGAAACTACCCCTTTAATTGCTTCTTTATTAAACACTGACCTACTGAATTTTCCCTGACAAAGACAACTCAAACTTAACCTGTTCATTTATTACCAACGATTCACAAGTCCAACGCAATCTGACTGCTATACATTGATATCATGACTTCCAATAATTAACACAAAAGAATGACCCTGAATTGCAAGAAATCCTAACAATAATACAAATCGCAAAAATATATAATTAAAGAAATATGAAACCACTTCCAACTCTGTTAATTGCCTAAACTCATTTGAATAACGAATCCCAATAGTGAAAGACCCATTCCTTTTCCATAAGTCACTTACCTCACAGAAGATCTTCATAACATGAACCACAGCAAGTAGCAACAACAGCCAGCTAAATAAAAAGATTCTAACTACTGCAGACTCTAACTACTAGGAGGCATATGGTTAGTAAAAGGAAAGATTTTGTTAAGGAACAAACAATGCATTTAGAAAATTTTACCTTGTTCATGTGACATCCATTTCCAATAAATTATATAATTGTTAATAATTTCACTGCCCTAATGTTATCAACCATGCATTCATCCTAATACATTTCCCTGAGTATTTTCTTATAAACACATCATTTAATCTCACTTTACAATGCATGTCCGACCAACACAGAGTCTCCACTAAAATTATATAATTGTTAATAATTTCACTGCCCTAACATTATCAACCATGCATTCATCCTAATACATTTCCCTGACTATTTTCTTATAAACACATTATTTAATCTCACTTTACAATGCGTGTGCTACCAACACAGAGTCTCCACTAAAATATCATGTCCATACACTTTCCTATCCACTCGCTAACTGCCACTCTGTCCAACCACAGAATCTCTTGCCGAGGGCGCAGATCGCTGCCAGCGATACTAACACTGTCTATAGCGCTGCCAACATACAAACAGGCTATTTACACGCGTGCCAACCGTTGTAGCCGAGCGGTTCTAGACACTTCAGTCTGGAACGGCGCTGGTGCTACGCAGGTTCGAATCCTGCCTCGAGCATGGACGTATGTGATGTCCTTAGGTTAGTTAGGTTTACGTAGTTCTAAGTCTAGGGGACTGATGACCTCAGATGTTAAGTCTCATAGTGCTTAGAGCCATCTGAACCATTTGAACTCAAACGTGTTCTGTTTTTCGTGGTCTGACACCTTTCCAATCCTACCTTCGCGTTTGTTACCGATTGCGGAAATGTAGCCCGGTTAGTATCTGCAAGAGGTATCGGTAGATAGGAGGTAGTTGTCAAGGAGAAATTGAGTGAAGATGACATGCTGGTTCACAACAGTGTTAATCTTGTATAGGTGTGTGAGTAGTGGTAGAACTAGAAATAAACAAAGGTTGGTGCAAAATGACTCAGTTTTGGCACAGGTACATTGAGTGACGTTATTAAACAAATTCGTAACGAAGTTACGTATCTAATTTTCTTCAACTTACTGATGGCGTATTTTCTTCTACAACTGCAGATGTGTTCAAGCTTTGCTCTCCCTGCTTCTTGAAAATTCGCAGTCCTTACGGCTTTGTGGCTCTCTGCTCTTCATGGCCAAAGGTAAATTTCTAATCACAAAAAGTGATGATCGTCAAGCTCTGAGATGCTTTCGAAAAAATGATTTGTGAGAGCATGCTGGCTCACAACACAATTTTTTGAATTTTTGTAAATGCCTTTGGTGTTTTCAGTCATACAACCATCTACAATACATGAAACACACTCGTATTAACTCACATATTTATAGTATTACGTCTTCAAGTCACACGCATCATTTCATTTGAAAATCTGCATGGCAGGTTGACCATGAGGTACTTGAACAACACTGGCTAGATCCATGATATTTCATGCACATTTAAATTCCAAAAGAAACCGTTATCTTATAATAAAGGAATAATAAGCTTAAATTACATTCAGGTGCGAAGTGGTAGGGTTTAATTTCCACCGCCACAAGGTAATTCGATAACAATCCAAAAATCTTGATGCCCGCTGATGGCTGTATCGTTCTCCCATTGAATGATCACTATGCCCCAAGCTGCTCAACTGGAGGACTAGGTCGCCGGCAATTGTTTCCGTCATCGACACTCGACTATCACATTAAGATCTATCTCTAATCATTCACAGTAGGGGGAGTCTGTTCTTCCGATGTTTTTTGTACCGTTCTTGATTAAATGTCAGGCGTGTCACTGTCACATAAAACTTGCCTGAGATGGTTTTTTTGGAATATCACTGTGTGGCTAGGACACGGATATAGCCACAATAAGACCGCCCCATAGAGGCTCTAGAGATTCTTTATTCACTGTCGTACTGGCAGGCCCGTATGTAAGGGGGGGGGGGGCAAACCGGGGAACCGGGGTATGTGCCCTGGGTGGCAGTTTCGGGGGTCGCCAAATTAATGTTCTTGAAGAAAAAAACAGCATCCAGTACAGGTTAGTCTATCGAGTATTCATATAATTTTGAAACGAATTCCAGCTGACTTTTGAATATTTTTGAATAATTCTACGGTGATTTCTGCCGAAGTTATAAGTTGATTTTTGAATGCATGTATAGCGTACGTGATGTCTCCGTCAGGGCAATCCCCGTTACATCTAGAAATGAAAAACCTTACCCGCAGACGAAAGGGGACGTGGCTACACAAGCTGAACCGAATAAACCTCAATGGGTGAATCCCAATACCTGCCTGTTATATGTGGCTGATTCGACATCCGAATGATCAGCGTTATAATTATTAGCGAAATCCATAGATTCAGACTATCGAAATGGAAATAAATGACTAATGAGGATAACAGGTAAGAAATATTACATGTTATCTTCTTGGTATAACTAAGAAAATGAAATTCTGACTGAAAATTTTTGCCAGATCGCTACACTACCAGTTGTACAGTCCCCGGTTAGCACCCGATTTATGTTCTATCTCGGAGTAGCGCGGAAAACGCTTTGTACGAACATATAATAACCCCTAAACGGAGAACAAACGCGTGATAAATGAAATGGTGATTCTGGCAGTATCAGCGAAGTTAACCGGAGAATAAGTTTTGACAATGGCAGGGATGGTTACAGAATTGGTGATGACAAGATTGTTTCCTAGAATGAGGACGAAAGAAAAACAGGGAGGTCACACAAATTACATAGAAAAATCTGACGATTCCAAATTTCTATAAAAATTTCTTACTACTACTTTTCGATCTCGTGCTTGAGAAACTGGAGCATATGAACGAAATGTGAAACTATTTCCTAACATAAAAGTTTTTGGTTGTAGTAGATCTAATAGGCATTTGATGTTCGTACTTCGTGAACTATGTTCTGTCGTGTTATTTGTGTAAATGAGGTACATAAAATGCCAAAACAGTGTATTACAATTCTTGCAGTATGAGAAAGGCCTATTTAGTTTTATGTAGCAGACAGTGACAGAATAGACGTAATCAAATCGAGAAGTCACACCAGTCTTGGGTATTACTCATATTAACCAGCTTTTTCTATAACAGGACAACGAAATTTTGATTTTTCGTGTAGCAGAACGCTTGAGGAGCTTTGATAAGGTAATAGATTCTTTCGCAGAAAGGAAAGCACGCTGTGTACGGCTGTAGAAAGATTAGAGAGATGAAAATGCTGAGATCTAAGAATTGAAAAAATGTATACTGTCTTGTTTGTCTCTTTCCTTCACTGGTTTTAAGTTTCCTTTATTTTATTTTAAGTCACACAAAAGAGAAAGTTGTAAGCTAATAGGCAATAAAGAATAGAAATTTTTTGAAGACTTCTCATTCTTCCGCTCACAAATAATCCCATACAGTATTAATTGTAAGTTTTCTTTAAAGGGGTATAGGATATCAAACCGGTGGATTGGGAGCAGGAGAGACACCACAGGACATTTTAGTTTTCACTGTTCTGAGCATAGTTTTGATGGTTTCCATTACAAACCACAATGATCTAACATTATAGCGTGTTTTAAGCGCAGAACCTTGCAGCCTTAGGAGTGCATGTGTGTATGTTCTCTCTTCCCAGTACGTTGCTGGCCTCTGTGGCCGAGCGGTTCTAGGTGCTTCACTCCAGAACTGTGCTGCTGCTACGGTCGCAGGTTCGAATACTGCGTCGAACATGGATGTGTGTGATGTCGTTAGGTTCAAGTAGTTCTGATGACGTCCGATGTTAAATCCCATAGTTCTGAGACCCATTTTGAACCAATGCCTTGTTGGTAGTGACCCCAGACACTAGAAAAATACTTCAGAATTGATAGTGCAGTTGATTTACGTAAAATGCAGTAAACTCCGTCCGTTTGGAGCTCCATCATGCATAAAAACCACCCGTTTCTTGTTCTCAACCGTCTGATATATCACAAAATACATTCATATCTACTATACACCGATAAAGTGTGCTAATCACCTCTAAATTCACGGATCTGGAGAAATCTTGGCTTTTGGATGGGTGCAGTTATAGCCGCAGCTCACGCTGTTCCTACACGAAACTCGGAATGTAGCAGTCTACTTCTGGTCAGCTGCAGATCAAATCGGTGCCAGTGCTACAGCGAGCGTTGGTCAAAGACAAAGCGAGATCTTACGTTCTATAACTTTATCCTAAGAATGCGAGAATGCCCTGTGACTCCCATCCACATAGACAAGGATAGTAAGTTACGCACTATGATCGAAGTCCAAGAGATATGTAGGTAACTGTCTGGTTCGAGAATTAACAATGAATCAACGTACACAACAGTCATCTACTTACATTCGCGATGGTACTCGCAAAGTAGTGGAGGGGGTGTTTAGCAATGATACAGAAATTGGTAAGCATGCCGCTGCGTCATTAGTCAGTGTTGAAATTACGATAAAATTGCTAAATTTGAATGCACTATCAATTATGATGCTTATTATTACAGTACATCGACAGTGTCTTTTCCATCCGAACACCTCCACTGGCACACTGTTGCTTATCACATAATGATTGAATGACACCACTCGTCTGAGATGGAGAAAAAGTCTTGGTGGAGGAGGCAACACCTCCGGGGATGGCTAACACCGAAACAGTGATCACATGCATTGCAGCAGTATGAGGAGTCAGTCAAACGGAACACAGCGTCATCAGCTATCCCATCACTGAGAACGATGAGTTAAAAATTAGAGGTCGTCAATCACCTTCAGACAGCAGTTTGGAAACGCTCCACAATGCCTCTTTTATTTAAATACCCCTGTGTGTTGGTGTGTTGTGGGAGCAGAAGCATCAATATGATTTACACCATTTGATGTCTAGATTTCTGGGGTATCCAATGGACCAAAAAGGGTTAATGTCAGTTTAGAATCTGACACAGATGTCAAAATAGTGGCGGAAAGATAAACAAAAAATCTGAGGATGGTTTTAACATAAGCCAGAACCGGTCATAATAAAAAAAAATTATTGCGATTCACACTGATAAATTAACCTACTATTTTTAGTGGCTAAGATTCGAATCACAGGGCGATACAATTGGGAATGCAGCCGCATATGGTACTTTTTTTTGGCAAAGGCAGTATGAGAGGCTGTATGGTCACTTTCACTGCGGGTCACAGCAGCGAGGAGGCATTCAAAGTCAGGGTACACAACAAACAGGCATTCCTCCTGATGGTGAGTATTCTTAAACATTATGAATTTGTTTTCCTCAGTGCGCATAATAATACATACTTAGCCCTGGGAAGCGCAATGTACTAAATGCTTTCCTATATACTCGCTTGTCGAAAAGGCATTGAGGCACCATGACCCAATATGCTGATTATGTTCATACTTACTCATCTGGGGAGCGAGAAGGTGGGAGCTGTCTTTGATTCAAACATAACGATAATTGCCTTCCTCCTTATTTTTCTCACTGGAGAAGAATGACATGTTTACAAGCATTGTACGCTCACTGGCATATTTTAGAAATGGAGAGGGCTGATGACTATAAACTTGTTCTGTTCATCTGAATTGCGTTTCTCCAGGACATAAATATGAACTGATATTCCAATATTCAGAGCTTCATAATTTTTAACATTTTTGTGCAGCGACAGCAAGTGATATTGTTTATATGAGAATATACAGCCTACAGTAGCGGGTTAACTTTATCGTTTACCTAAGTTTCAACATTAGTAATAACGTCTTCTTCAGAACATAAAATATTATTTTAGGCAAACATATAAATGTTTTGTGACCATTAGAAATAAATAAACTGTGTGAAATCCATCCCTGAAAACTGGTTAAATAAACAATATTCTGGAAGTAGATTAAACGAGGTTCCAATGCCTTAAATTGTATAATGCAATGTGATTGAAGATATATTAACCTACTGTCTTGAGATCCTCCCAATCCAACACAGACTGAGCGATTTTCCCACTGTTTTTAAGTGGGCGGGGTGGTGGCTTTCCTAATTGTTTAGATAAATAAATAAACAGGCTGAAATCATTTAGATAAATACTATATTGATCCTCCCAGTCTGGCAGCTCAATACAATTTGAGCAAGTTTCCCACCATTTTAGTGGGTGTTGGTTTGGTAGGGAGGCAGTTGGGAGTGGATGGGGGGAGAGGTGGGAGGGGGTAGGTTGAGGGGAGGGGCATAGAGGAAGAAGGGGACACAAGGATTTTCCAGTGGGGTGGCAGGGGAAGGGGACAATACCTGCCAGGGAAAACTGATGACATCATCAATCGCTTGGGGATAATTAATTGATCAATTTAATTAATTTCCCTGATGCATTTGGCGTCAATTTAATGTCAAAAGAGAGCCAGAATCGGTTTTGCCCTACTACTTCTGTCCACAGCTTTTTAGCTTGTGACTCTTACTCAGCAATTATTGAAAGAAAGAGAAAGATTGAGGAGGCATTTTGTTCTTAATGAATTAATGAACACTACAGCAATAGGCAGCATTAAGCAACTATTAATTCGTTCAGATGAAAGGCAGTTATTTTTTGGATTTTTGCAAGCAGCTGATATGATCATTAACAAAGCTAAGGTAAATATGAGCTCTGCCTTATGGATCGTAATCACCACACCTGGGGTGATAAAAAAAGGTTTGTTGTCTAAAATGGCAAGGGTGCTCAAAAAAGGGTGGTGAAGTGAATATTCCAAAACATTCATATTCACTGAGGTCTTGGTGGATTATCTTCAGAGAAGAAAAGAGACTCCAAAAGTATGATGGAATACCTACCTAAGTTGTATAATTTTACAGTGAATTGTGTGAAGTCTAAACATTAAAATGATCGCTAGACACAGAACATTACAAAACTTGTTTGGTAGGTATGCCCATTTAGCATTGCAGTGGAAATTTATTTAGAAAAGTCAGTTTTTGTTATTTCTGGATTATGCCAAGTGATAACTTGCTTTCCTAAAGTCAATGAGCAAGTGTTAATGTGTAGTTCCTGTATATTTATGTCCATATTATTTGCATAAAGTTTATTCTAAATAATCTAGAAAGTGCAGTATGTCACTTAGCCACTTTAACATGGTAAGCCTTCAATTATTGGTGGTACTCTAGATGCTGGCGAACGTTAGAGAAGCTTCCTGGCTTGAAGAAGGACGGCAGGAGCACAACGACACATTCCTGGGATGTAGCTGGTGGTTAGGACCAAGGAACCCAACAGATCTAGAGAGTTCACCTCGGAACTCGCAGGTAACTTATGTAGCATTTTTTAGGAACGGGCGTTTAGGGTAGAGACGGAAAAAAATGCCTACCCTGGTGGTCTGCTGATTTCTTGTTTGGAAAGCGTTTTTAAGTAGGAAGCAGGGTCACTAAGCCCCAGCCCCACATAGCGGCTGTGTCCGTCACAGAGGACCATGTAAGCAATCACGAGCCGCCTTCGGCACTAGACGGCGGGATACTACGTCCTACACTGTAGAGATTAGGTATCATGCCAGCGTACTCCATTGTTGCTTCTCATTGTTAGCATTCCTGTTTTTTGCATGTCTCAAAATTATAGATACTTCACTGATTGCATTTTTGTGTTTTCTTTCAGCTGAGTCTGGATAACGTGTGAACTTGATATTTAACACTAGTGCACTATTTCCTCCCGATTTCATTTTATGTTGCTTTGTAAATATTGAATTAACGATATGTCACAATTATGGAGGCTAATTTGGTCTCTTCTCAATGTTATGGCTGTGGTACTATCCTTTCTGTTCAACTTCATTGCTATGATTAGCTTCGTTTAATAACTGCTTGATTTACACCTGCATGTAGTTCCAAGCCAAAGGGCACATGATACGGCATCACATTTGTCGAGTGCAAATTTATAAAAGAAACGGTGGGGAGGTGAGGAGAAACAACATCAACGCCAGCATGCTGTGCCGTGAACCTGAACAGCTCTTGGATAGTTGTGACACCAGCAGTGCGGGGCAGCTCAAAATTACTCTGAGGTGACAAAAGTGATGGACTAGCGATATGCATATATGCAGATTTCGGTAGTATCGAGTACACAAGGTATAAAGGGGCAGTGCATCGGTGGTACTGTCATTTGTACCTAGGTGATTAATCTGGAAGGGGAACTAAAAGACTTTGAATGCGGCATGGTAGTTGGAGGTAGATACATGGGACATTCATTTTCTGAAATCGTTAGGGAATTCAGTCTTCTGAGGTCCACCGTGTCAAGAGTGTGTCGAGAATACCAAATTTCAGGCATTACCTCTCACCATGGACAACACCGAGGCGGACAGGTTTCACTTAACGACCGAGAGCAGCGACATTTGCGTAGAGTTGTCAGTGCTAACAGACAAGAAAAACTGCCTGAAATGATCACAGAAACCAATCTGAGACGTACGAGAAAGATATCCGTTAGGGCAGTGTGGCGAATTTTGGCGTTAACAGACTGTGGTAGCATACAACCAGCTTGAGTGCGTTTGACACCGCCTGCAGTGTTAGTCCTGGGCTCTTGACCGTATCAGTTGGACCCTAGATGACTGTAATACCGTGGCCTGGTTGGATAAGTCCCGATTTCAGTTGGCAAGAGCTGATGATATGGTACGAGTTGGTGCAGACCCCACGGATCCAAGTTGTCAAGAACGGATTGCACAAGATGGTGGTGGCTCCATGATGGTGTGGCCTGTGTTTACATGGAATGAATAGGGTCCTCTCGTCCAAGTGAACCGATCATTGACCTGAAATGGTTATGCTCCCCTAATTACAGACCACTGCTACCATTCATGAACAAAAACATGGATGGAATTTTTGAGAGTGACAATGCACCATGTCACTGGGCCACAATTGTGCATGACTGGTTTCAAGATCATGCAGCCAATTCGAGCTAATGATTTGGTCATTTATCGAACATTTATGGGACATAATCGAGAGGTCAGTTCGTGCACAAAATCCTGCACCGGCAACATTTTTGCAATTATGGACGGCTATAGAGGCAGCTATAATTTTAATTAATATTGTGTTTATACTGGTTGCTGGTGAGGAGGACAGTTAGTTATTAGTATTTTATTAATGATCTCATTAATAAGCAGCCATATCATCGTCATCACAGTCGCTCAAGAAAGTTATAATTAAGCTTTATTTGTTAATCAGAATCGGACGATGATTCTCCTTGTCCGCAGCCTCGATGATTCGAAGCGCTCTGCAGTCCTGGGTAAATAAAATGTCTTGGTTTTCTTGCGTTGCGTAGTCAGTCGAGAAACCTCAGATCAAGCGGAAAGTTTGCTTTGATAGAGTTTAATTATCCGATGAAATAATGGAGCTCTTGGATCTAATAATTGCAGGTTCGTTTCCAATTCATCCGAAGTTCCCTTCTCATTACCAACGAAACGACACCTCCGTGCAAATTTCCAATTAGAGAATACATATATAATGAAATTCCTTTGACACCTTTGATGTAAATGCTCAGTATATATTTTCTTGAGTAGCATGAAATATATTTTCAATCTCTTTCTTCCAGTAATCTCGATAGGAAAATTACAATTATTCAATGCGGCTATTCGGCACGGAGAAGATCCTAGAAGTCCCCTCAACACACCAGAGAGAATATTACAAAGAGTAATTATGCGCTCATGGAATAGTAATAGTACTGTACTACTTTGCGCCTCGATTCTGCGAGTATATAGATGGTCAAGTAGGAAGCGTAATTCACTCACAGAATTGTGCAGGGGTAATTAGTAGAATATAAAGAGATATTACACAGCGTGGCTCAGTATATCTGTAGGGGACTTTGAACGACCTGTTGAGTCCACGCCACGTCAAGTTGCTGCGCTGCGCTGGGGAAAAGGACGTCCGACACGATATTAAGAGGTATCCTATGAGTTCTGTTACCTCTGTGTACAATACCAGTAGTTCTATACCACCAGTATTCAAAAGTGAAAAATATTATTTATTGTCTGAATTGTGGATAGACCCAAAGAGATGAAAGCGGTCGCACTACGTTACAGCACGATGAGCAAATGATATTCGACTGAAGTCCTTTAATACAGCGAAATGTTCGGCTGGAGCAGCGAAAGGTAAATAAACGGTGGGTGGAGTGTATCTGGAAAGGTGAGTGAGCACTAACTGAGAGGGCAGAGTGAGGTAGGCAGGGCGAGGGAAACACACACACACACACACACACACACACACACACACACACACACACACATGCTCGCGCAGACGGCAGACACGCTGGTGGCGGAGCGCACGTGCGGCCAAACAAAGCTGGTAGCGAGCCGAGCCGAGCGGGCCAGCGCCACTCCAAATACTCGCGGCCCCCGCATTCCTGCCCGCCTGTGTACACGGCCGCGGCGGCTACTGTTTATCCAGGAGCAGCGGCAGCAGCAGCCCCCATCACCCCTGCCGTCGCCGTCTGCCCACAGTCGCTGTGGCGCAGTGACCAGCCTGCTGCCTCACTGACTCGGAGGCGGCCGCTCCAACAGCTGATCGTAGCACGCCTGCCCACACGGAGGAGCAGCTTCCAACATGGCACCAGTCGATTTTATGCAAATATATCGATTTTGGAAGATTAAAAATTGATCTTTAAGTATCGATACTGAAACCTTTGAAGCACAATAGCATCGATATTAAAGACAAAATATCGGACTTAGATTTAGACATAAGGAGCCAGGCTACTTGTTACCACTGTGAATAATTTCTCAGTCATTTAAACGAGTGGTTTTGTGAACATGTCTCATAGCGATAGTACGAGGGCGCGTCAAATGAAAACCTTAAATTTGTAATAACAAATCGAAATTTCTTGCCATTATCCTGTAAGTTGGTAAGCGTGCTACAAACAGAGTGCAGAATGGCCTGTAGCTGGCAGCATAGTGCAGATGCAAACATACCCTCGTAGTATATCAAGATGGTCGCCCCACTTGCGACTTGCACGAAGGAAGAACAGCGTTCTGTTATTCGGTTTTTGCGTACCGAAACCTATTGAAATTCATCTACGAATGAAGGTTCAGTACGTTGATGCATGTCTGTCACAGCAGCAAGTCTACGAATGGAGTAGGAAGTTCGCAAATGGTGTGACTGCAGTGGAAGATGCTCCTCGTCCAGGCCAGGCACAGCGAGTTGTGACTCCACAGGCCATTCCAGCAGCTGAAGCCATAGTGAAGGAAAACCGCCGAGTGACACTGAATGGTTCAAATGGCTCTGAGCATTATGGGACTTAACTTCTGAGGTCATCAGTCCCCTAGAACTTAGAACTACTTAAACCTAACTAACCTAAGGGCATCACACACATCCATGACCGAGGCAGGATTCGAACCTGCGACCGTAGCGGTCGCGCGGCTCCAGACTGTACCGCCTAGAACCGCTCGGCCACTCCGGCCGGCGACACTGAATGACATTGCAGCATGTTTACAGATTAATCATGGGTCAGGATAACACATTGTGCATGATGTGCTCCAGTTTCACAAAGTGTCTGCAAGATGGTTGCCATGGCAGCTGACTCCTGAAATGAGTGAATGGCGTGTTGATGCTTGTGAAGAACTTCTTCGGCTCCTTGAACGAGAAGGTGATGCTTTCCTTGCAAGAATCGTTACTGGGGACGAAATCTGGGTTCACTTCCACCAACCCGAAACGAGGGAGCGAGCAAGGAATGGCGTCATTCCTCATCACCAAAACCAAAGAAGTTCCGAACAGACCCATCAGCAGGGAAGGTTATGCAGACTCTCTTTTGGGATGAAAAATCGTCATTTTGGAGCATTACATGCCTAGAGTGACCACTGTCACCAGTGCATCATACACAGATCTCCTAAAAAATCATCTGCGGCCTGCAATAAACTCAAACCGATGTGGATTGCTATCAGCAGGTGTCCTTTTTGCAACATGACAATGCAAGGACCCACACCGCCTGTACAACAGTTGCAACAATCACAGACCCGAATTTTGAGTGTCTTCCTCATCCACCATACTCACCAGACCTTGCCTCAAGTGATTTCCATATCTCTGGACCACTCAAAGACACAATGGGAGGAAAGAAGTTCCGTTCTGATGAAGAGGTACGCCACACGGTGCATGAGTGGTTGCGCGGATTACCAAAAGAATTTTTTTCTAAAGGAATTTATGCACTTTTTAAGCACTGGAGGGCTTGCATTGAGCGTGGGGGAGATTATGTTGAAAAGTGATACAGCTTTGTACCACTTCTGCAGAATAAATAATATTTTAAAAAATATTTAAGGTTTTCATTTGAGTCACGCTCGTAGTGCAGTACTTTTGCATCTTGTCTAATGTGGCCATCGGATCAAGGAGTTTGTGCTGCTAAAAATGTGCTGCTAAAACTGAGTGCTCGAATTACATACATACACTGCCATACAAAAATTATCAGGATACTTATTAGTGAAAATCAATAAAAGTTGTGTCTACCCTCGCCTTTATGGAGGCTTGAACTCTTCTGGGAACACACTCAGCGAGGCGTCTGAATATCTATAGGGGAAAGGCAGACTGTTTTTCCTCAAGAGCCGAAATTGGAGAAGGCATTGATGGTGAATGCTCGGATATGGAGCAAAGATGTTCTGCTGGGTTCACATTAGGACTGTAGGTAAGCCAAATCACTCCACTAAAGTTATTGTCCACAAAAAATTGTCTCACAGGAGTTGCTTTACGACGAGGTTCATTACCAAGCTAATGAAAAACATCAGAGTGCCCCTAACTGTTCTTTTACTGTAGGTAGTATACAGTGCTGTCAAGTGTGTTCGTATCCTTCAGCATTCAGCGTTATCTTAAGCACAGTAAGGGGGCGACACCCCAGTCACGCAAAACACCCCCATGCCGTAACACCATCACCTCTGTACTTCACTATTGGCGCTACACTTGACGACAGGTAAGGTTCTCCAGGCATTAGCCAAATCCAAACCCTCCCATCGGATCGCCACATGCTATAGAGTGATTCATCACTCCAGATAACCTTTTTCCAATCATCCTTTGTCCAGTGGCGTCGCTGTTTACGTCACCTCCATCTTCCCTTAGCACTGACTACCGAAATGTGTGGCTTACTAGAAACTGGCCGCGCGGGATTAGCCGAGCGGTTTGAGGCGCTGCAGTCCTGGACTGTGCGGCTGGTTCCGGCGGAGGTTCGAGTCCTCCCTCGGGCATGGGTGTGTGTGTGTTTGTCCTTAGGATAATTTAGGTTAAGTAGTGTGTGAGCTTAGGGACTGATGACCTTAGCAGTTAAGTCCCATAAGATTTCACACACATTTGAACATTTTTTTAACTAGAAACTGCTCGACCACTATACCCCATTCTCGAGGAATCCATGCGCACAATCATTGTGTTAGTTGGACTGCTGGCGGCACTTCGGAATTCACGAATGGTTACTTCCACTGATTTCATAGGATATTTTACAACCATCGTCAGCTATCCTCGGCGGACCCCGTCTGTGAGTACGTGAGGATTGCCACGTCTTTATTTAGAAGTGATGGCTCCTTCGCATTTATACTTCACAGTCGTATCACCAACAGTCAACTAGGACAGTTTCACAAGAGTTTAAATATTCCTTATGAATTTTTCTGCTAATCCATGTTCAAAGTACTGAACCCTCTTGGCAGACCCATCCTTCCGATACAACTTCTCTACTGACAACACAGTATTTCTCGCCTCCTTTTAAACTATCGGATACGCCTTTCCTGGATCTTCCCTTAGGGAAATGGCAGCAAGGGAAGGGAATGAACACCAGGCATACTCAGGATGCATGGCTGGCAGCCTCATTCAATGTGTTGGAACTAACGAGGCTTGTTGCCTGGGCTCCGACTTCTTGGATCATTCCAGCGACTGGAGAAAAAGTTTGAGAATAGCAGTCACGCTTACCGGTGTTCCAGTGAAGTTCACGATCTGCACCATTGTTCCCAGAACTGATAGAAACCCCTTGGTTCTGAGTCGAGTGGAAAGCTTGAACCAGAGACTGCGAAGGTTCTGTGACAAGCTAGGCTGCAACTCCCTAGATTTGCGCCATAGGTTTGAAAACTTCAGGGTCAGGTATGCATTACACACCAGAGGCTGCTACCCAGGTAGCTCACTGCTCACTGTATGTGGTGCACACAAGGCTGCTTTTAGATTTGCCGAGCCGCGCGGGATAGCCGCTCGGTCTTAGGCGGCTTGTCACGGCTCGCGCGGCTCCCCCGTCGGAGGTTCGAATCCTCCCTCGGGCATGTGTGTGTGTGTGTGTGTGTGTGTGTGTGTGTGTGTGTGTGTGTTGTCGTTAGTGTAAGTTAGTTTAATTTAGTTTAATTAGTGTGAAAGCCTAGCGACCGATGACCTCAGCAGTTTGGTCCCATAGAACCTTACCACAAATTTCAAATTTTTAGAGTAGGCGACTCTACGTCCAGTACAGGTAATAACAGCCATGGGAGACTCGAAAGCGTGAGTATAAGATCGAAAGAACTTGCCCCCCCCCCTCTCCCCTACCACCAAATTTCTAGCGGTTAACTGCCAGAGCATTTGAAATGAAGTACCAGACTGAAGCGCTCCTAAAAGCAGTGAAGCTCGAATAATACTAAGTACAGAAAGTTGTTTAAAATGTCAGACTGAAAATGTAGATCGTTTTCTTATTAGTAAAGTCGAACTGAATGATATTAGATATACATTAATCATTATGTTCATTTCTAATATCAATAGTTCACAGTTATGACAAAAATGCTCATTTCTCAATAATATTTGATAAATGCATCCTGTGGCAACATCTAGATAGACAGTTACTTAAGTACAGTTAATCCGGCACGAGGATCGGTGGAGGAGGTGGGGGTTGGTCGTTGTGAAATGAGTTAGTATAAGATAGAGCTGCTGGAGGCAACATATAGAAGTATGGAAGGTGGTTTCGGAATCTGAAAGCAAATATTTTATGAGTTGAAAGACAGCTTGTTAGAGTGAAGCTCTGAGATTTTGAAGTTGTGACTGTCGGATGTAAGGTCCGTCAGTTATGCAAAACACCGCTTTTTCTAAGTTGCCAAACATGTTTCAGCATCTCTGTGTCATCATCAGTGGGTTTCTGTTTTATTTAATCTGTAATGTGAACATTTTTACTAAATTATTACAAAATTACGGGAACATTTAGTTCAAACAACAATTTTTTCTTTTAGTTAATACCTTTACACTAGGTTTGCATGGTTCTTCAGGACCACTTGTGTATTATTTATTACAGATACCTTGCCATCTGCAGCCATACGATGTTGATGAGAAATTTTGTTGGGAGCTAACCTCTCATTTTATGCTTTAAACGTCACTTAATTTGTCGCGATATTTCGCGCCTATATTCGTTTTTTACTTACGCTTTTGTGTGGCAAGCCCTTTTTTTCTCAGAATCCCAAGAAGCTGTTGTGAAGCACACGCAAATGTAACACATATTTTCCAAAAATATTGTCGTAAAAGCCCAGTCAGTGTTCATCTGTTCACCAGTGAGTTTGGCGCCAAATTTGAATTTTGTTTGCATTTTATCTGCTGGCCCACACCTCTACCGTGCGAACTACTTAGCAGCAGAACCTTCACTCTGTTAGACTTTGCAACAGACCTAGGCCTCCTAACTGCTCACGACTGCTGCATGTTCCCTTCATCGGACATTCATCCATATCTGAAGGAACAGGCACTGCGGTGGCTATAGCCGTTATGAAATACGAGAAATGTACTTGCAGTTGCGAATATGGAAAAGCATCAGTTATATAATGGATTCACGATGCTGTAAATTCTCTGTTGGTCCATTACGGCCAGGGGACATCGTCTGGTACGTACTTTTCAATTCAATGAACTTTACCAACAGCCGTACAATTTAAGATATTTTATTTTATTTTGAAAGCAACCAGTTTCGGCAGTTCATTTTGCCATTTTCAGGCCCCATAAGCTTTTTCTCGAATCAACGAACTTATCGTATAGCGCCTTAAAATTGGATATCTTGAATAACAATCGTTGTGCAGCTGATTCATATGAAAGCGTGACAGCAACTGAGCCCACCTACAGTCATAGGACAAGAGACTGAAATGATTAATAGACAAAGACAGCGAACAGCATTGAATGATAATACTTGATATTTGCTTTCTGAAATTTTAAAATAGCGAACATTACACTGACCAACAGACCATATTCAATAATTGGTCAATATTAACTATCAGTCTAGCATCTCTGGTCACTGTAGAAAGCAAACACTGAAATTATTTTTGCTACGAAAAAGCAGTTTTAATGTACAACGAAAATGCGTTTCAGTTTGCTATGCCCAAGACTATAAAACCAGATAATGAAAGACTTTTCTTTATCTCTGATTAATTTCTGTCAGAGAAGTAAGTCAACGACGTTTAGTTCACGATAAAAATATACTTTTGTCTTCTTCCACGTCCCTGAGATACACCGATGTGTGCATCATAATGAAATATACTACTAGAACTTAACAAGAAAGAAACCACGTAAGCCCATCTAACATCTACTAAGACCATCAATAAAAAATAACCCGGAGAACAGGGGATTAAATATATCATTTAGGATCTCTTGACGACCACCTGTACTTATGCCACGCCACATGGCCCCCAGTAGTACTCCTTTCCTTGTTGATAAACTGGACAGAGCACGATTACACACTACCAGCAAATTTGGCAACTACACTGACGGTGTGGTCATGGGCACGTGCATAAACCATCGCTCCTTTCTGACATTATCTCACGTTTTCACTTTGACGCATGTTAGTGTGCTGATTTCATACAACCGTCTAGGCACATACACACCACTTTAGTGCCAAGAGTTATGTCGGCATTGAATCGTTACATGAGCATCTGGAATCAACGTTACACCGTCTACAGTGTTCCAAAGCGATCAGTGTGCTGTTTTAAGGAGGTGGCTAATATCTGGTGTGTGTGTGTGTGTGTGTGTGTGTGTGTGTGTGTGTGTGTGTGTGTGTGTCTGTGTCTATGTGTGTGTGTGAGTGTGTGTGTGTGTGTGTGTGTGTGTGTGTGTGTGTGAGAGAGAGAGAGAGAGAGAGAGAGAGAGAGAGAAGAGTGTGTGTGTGTGTGTGTGTGTGTGTGTGTGTGTGTGTGTGAGAGAGAGAGAGAGAGAGAGAGAGAGAGAGAAAATTTTAGTGTCAGGAATCACTTCCGATAAAATTCTTCAGCACTGTAGACCGCGTCATTATGTCAACCGAGCTAACGTTTCCAACACTTTCAGAAATGGCCTTCACTGGGTTGTGTGAAGTTACCGAATCCAATAGCATAATGTACAGCAATGAGGTTTTTCTGTTTCATAGGCCATGTCATACTGTTAAACGGAACAATGTTTCGGCCAACAATGCAACATTAAATTCTACTGGATCGAATGTACATCAAGATATGCAATGCAATTACAGCTAGGAGGACCCTTGATATAATAACCGAAATGTTTACTCTTTTTACAAAATGATGCTGTCTAAAATGACCCACTATAAAATCCAGATTAATTTTGTGGAAATTCTCGTTGATACTCTGACACTACCATTATGGAAAAACTCTGCGAATACAGTCGTCTACTTCTACGAAGCGTTAATAGTTAAAACTGCCTGCCTTCTGGTATTTCAATTGAGCACAAAAATCTACTGTGTTCATCTACGTTTATTGTCAGTTTCAGAATAAACGGTATCACTACATGTGCAGACGCAAAGTTGTGTTATGCCACAGAGTAAGAAGGGAAGAAATTAAAAGTGCTTGTTTAGCGGCCTTGAAGACCAGCCATCCGAGCCCACAGCAGGAATCAGCGGACTTCCACAGTGCCACAGGCACGAGGCGTCAGCCGAGAATGACGACAAGACGCAGACGTGTAAATCTGAACGAATAAACGTTAATTTGGTAATCATTGTTTATTAGTGCCGGAACGCGCTCTACAGACCGGCAACGCCATCCTGACAATATAGAATTGTCACGGGGTGGCATGGCTACAGTTCTAATACAGTAAAGATTGAAAAGAATTGACATAGTATGAATTAGCAGTCTTGGTACCGACTCTGCCTTCAGAATTTTTTATTTTGTCTGGATCGCTCATTACCACAAAAATGCGAACATGAACGCCGGTGACTTCCGGTCCATTACGCGCTTAAGTTACGTTGCTTGGCCTCATAGCGCAAAAGAACGTAAGTGGGCGGGCAGCGTTAATGGCAATTATCGCGCACGATTTGTCACTGTCATTGCTTAGTGGAGTTGACAGTAATCATTTACTAAACACACAGTCAGGTCACGAAAAGAAAAACTTATTTTTAATAGAAGAGGATGAATTTCACGGAATTATTAAAAGTTTAAGCGGAGCGCCTCTTCATTGATTCGTGAGAACGAATTCTACAAGCATTAAGCTCGAAAACAACTGTTTCACAGGAAAGATAGCTCAAAACAAAAGTGAAATAAGGTAACAATCCTTCAGATAAAACATGTTCATGTATTCAAATGCCTAGTAAGTATTTCCTGGGCTCAGAAGCGTGCTAGATACGTCTACACGACTAAATATATACATCATTACATAACAATAATAGTAACGTACGCAAAGATTACAAAAAAAGTAAATTAACAAGACAATGTGGTTGACGAAATCTACACTACTGGCCATTAAAATTGCTACACCAAGAAGAAATGCAGATCGTAAACGGGTATTCATTGGACAAATATATTATACTAGAACTGACATGTGGTTACATATTCATACAATTTGGGTGTATAGATCCTGAGAAATCAGTACCCAGAACAACCACCTCTGGCTTTAATAACGGCCTTGATACGCCTGGGCATTGAGTCAAAAAGAGCTTGGATGCCGTGTACAGGTACAGTTGCCCATACAGTTTCAACACGATACCACAGTTCATCAAGAGTAGTGACTGGCGTATTGTGACGAGCCAGTTGCTAGGCCACCATTGACCAGACGTTTTCAATTGGTCAGAGATCTGGAGAATGTGCTGGCCAGGGCAGCAGTCGAACATTTTCTGTATCCAGAAAGGCCCGTACAGGACCTGCAACATGCGGTCGTGCATGAAATGTAGGATTTCGCATGGATCGAATGAAGGGTAGAGCCACAGGTCGTAACACATCTGAAATGTAACGTTCACTGTTCAAAGTGCCGTCAATGCGAACAAGAGGTGACCGAGACGTGTATCCAATGGCACTCCAAACCGTCACGCCGGGTGATACGCCAGTATGACGATGACAAATACACGCTCCTAATGTGCATTCACCACGATGTCGCTAAACACGGATGCGACCATCATGATGCTGTAAACAGAACCTGGATTCATCCGAAAAAATGACGTTTTGTCATTCGTGCACCCAAGTTCGTCGTTGAGTACACCATCGCAGGCGCTCCTGTCTGTGATGCTGAGTCAAGGGTAACCGCAGCCACGGTCTCCGAGCTGATAGTCCATGCTGCTGCAAACGTCACTGGATCTCGATCAACGCGAGCGGCAATGTCGCGATACGATAAAGCGCAATCGCGATTGGCTACAATCCGACCTTTATCAAAGTCGGAAACGTGATGGTACGCATTTCTCCTCCTTACACGAGGCTTCACAACAACGTTTCACCAGGCAAAGGCGGTCAACTGCTGTTTGTATATGAGATATCGGTTGGAATCTTTCCTCATGCCAGCACGTTGTGGGTGTCGCCACCGGCGCCAACCTTTTGTGAATGCTCTGAAAAGATAATCATTTGCATATCGCAGCATCTTCTTCCTGTCGGTTAAATTTCGCGTTGTAGTACGTCATCTTCGTGGTATAGCAGTTTTAATGGCCAGTAGTGTACATTCGGATAACATTTTTCAAAAACTGAGCCTCACCAACGCCATTGTCATGAAACAGTACTGTACAATTGTTGTAACGAAACACAATTCTACTAACTGACTGTATTTCTAAGTGTAGGCGAGTGGATGCACCAGCCTGTACCTCTGTAACTAGATTCAGGTGTTAAGAAACTGTAAAACGCACTGAAGTCAAAGCAGGCACTTCCACCGTTAAAACGATTTTATTATGTCCAGGCTGCGCGTTGGTAATATCGTAGCTTGTGATGTTCTGGGAACAGCTTACCGCCCAGTTTTGACATTAATTTTATCGATAATCTGATATCTGCTAGTTCTTATTAGTTTCGCCTTCCTTTGGTTTACTCTCAATCAGAGTGTTTGTTTCACTAAACAGGTCGAATAATAGTTCTTTACTTTTACAAAGGATAATTATGTCATCAGCGGAGCTTACATTTATTTCCGCCATTGATCCTGCGATGTGCAGGTTAAACAATAATCTTTGCACCCTTGCCTTACAATCTTTCTAACCCGAGCACTTCTGTCTTGGTATTCCATTCTTATCTCTCCCTGTTGGTTCTCGTGTATACACTCCAGGACAAAAAAAGACGCACCACGAAAAAATTATCCGGAAGGGACAAAAATTGGCAGATGTGATGTACAGATGAACAGATGATTAAAGTTTCAGAAATCTCGGATGATTTATTCACGAGAAAGAATTTCACGAAGTGAGCAAATAAGTAACATGTTAGTCCACGTCTGGCCCTTAACCAGCAGTTATCCGGCTTGAAATTGATCGATAGGGTTGTTGGATGTCGTCATGAACGGTATCGTACCAAATTCTGTCCAACTGACTCTTTGGAATTTATTTCTTTAATTCGTCAAAATAAACGTTCTCAATTGGGGTGAGATCCTGCGGCGTTGCTGGCCAACGTGGGGTTTGGCAAATACGAAGACAAGCAGCATAATCTCTCGCTGGGGGCGGGCGGACATTATCTTGCTGAACTGTAGGGTTGTCATGGCTTGCCATGAATGGAAACAAAACGGTATGTAGAATGTCGTCGACGTACCGCTGTACTGTAAGCGTGCCGCGGAGTGCAGTGTTGCAGAGATGCTGCAGGAACTCAAATGGGAATCTCTGGAGGGACGACGACTTTCTTTCCGAGAAACATTATTAAGAAAATTTAGAGAACCGGCATTTGTAGCTGAATGATTCTGCTGCCGCCAATGCACATTACGCATAAGGACTGCGAAGGTACATACGGAGGTACATAGACAGTCATTTTTCCCTCGCTCTATATGCACGTGGAAGAGGAAATGACTAGTCCCGATACAGGGTAACCTTCGTCACGCACGGTACGGTGGCTTCTGTGTATCTACACTACTGGCCATTAAAATTGCTACACCACGAAGATGACGTGCTACAGACGCGAAATTTAACCGACAGGAAGAAGATGCTGTGATATGCAAGTGATTAGCTTTTCAGAGCATTCACACAAGGTTGGCGCCGGTGGCGACACCTACAACGTGCTGACATGAGGAAAGTTTGCAACCGATTTCTCATACACAAACAGCAGTTGACCAGCGTTGCCTGGTGAAACGTTGTTGTGATGCCTCGTGTAAGGAAAAGAAATGCGTACCATCACGTTTCCGACTTTGATAAAGGTCGGATTGTAGCCTATCGCGATTGCGGTTTATAATATCGCGACATTACTACTCGCGTTGGTCGAGATCCAATGACTGTTAGCAGAATATTGAATCGATGGGTTCAGGAGGGTAATACGGAACCCCGTGCTGGATCCCAACGGCCTCCTATCACTAGCAGTCGAGATGAGAGGCATCTTATCCGCATGGCTGTAATGGATCGTGCAGTCGCGTCTCGATCCCTGAATCAACAGATGGGGACGTCTGCAAGACAACAACGATCTGCACGAACAGTTCGACGACGTTTGCAGCAGCATGGACTATCAGCTCGGAGACCATGGCTGCGGTTACCCTTGACACTGCATCAAAGACAGGAGCGCCTGCGATGGTGTACTCAACGACGAACCTGAGTGCACGAATGGGAAAACGTCATTTTTTCGGATGAATCCAGGTTCTGTTTACAACATCATGTTGGTCGCATCCGTGTTTGGCGACGCGGTGAACGCACATTGGAAGCGTGTATTCGTCATCGCCATACTGGCGTATCACCCGGCGTGATGGTATGGGGTGCCATTGATTCCACGTCTCAGTCACCTCTTCTTCGCATTGGTGGCGCTTTGAACAGTGGACGTTACATTTCAGATGTGTTACGTCCCGTGGCTCTACCCTTCATTCGATCCCTGCCAAACCCTACATTTGAGCAGGATAATGCACGACTGCATGTTGCAGGTCCTGTAGGGGCCTTTCTGGATACAGAAAGTGTTCGACTGCTGCCCTGGCCAGCACATTCTCCTGATCTCTCACAAATTGAAAACGTCTGATCAATGGTGGCCGAGCAACTGGCTCGTCACAATACGCCAGTCGCTACTCTTGATGAACTGTGGTATCGTGCTGAGGCTGCATGGGCAGCTGTACCCGTACACGCCATCCAAGCTCTGTTTGACTCAATGCCCAGGCGTATCAAGGCCGTTATTACGGCCAGAGGTGGTTGTCCTGGGTACTGACTTCTCAGGAGCTATGCACCCAAATTGCGTGAAAATGTAATCACATGTCAATTCTAGTTTAATATATTTGTCCAATGAATACCCGTTTATCATCTGCATTTCTTCTTGGTGTAGCAATTTTAATGGCCAGTAGTGTAAGATACGAGAAGTTAGGGCTCATACCGAGGTATATAGACAGTCGTTTTTCCCGCGGTCTATTTGCGAGTAGAACAGGAAAGCAAATGACTAGTCGCGGTACCGCGTACCCTGCGTCACGCACGGTACGGTGGCTGCGGTGTATCTACGTAGATGTCGGTGACAACCAAAGGGGTCCTGCTATGAAAGGAAATGGCAGCACAGACCACCACTCCTGGCTGTCGGGCAATACGGCAAGCGACAGGGAGACTGGTGTTCCATCGCTGTGTGGAACTTCTCCAGGCACGTCTTCGCTGGTCATCGGCGGTCAGTTCGAAGCGGGACTCATCATTGAAGGCAAGTGTGCTCCAGCCAATGAGGTTCCGTGCCGAATATGTCCGACACCACTGCAGACGGGTTTGTTGGTGTACAGAGGGGCGCCGCGAGCTTAGGCCCTTTCTGTGAGCCGCCTATTACTGGACCTTGTGGTCGCTGAAGCATCAGCTGTACATCGGGTGAAAGATTGCTTGGCCCTGTCGTTCTCTAGATCGAGTGCTTCATTCTGTGTTCGGCCATGGGTCACCCATTTTTACCACTAGCGTACTCAAATGTCGAGCGATTTACCGATTACTCTAGCCGGCTTCTATGAGCCCAACTACATGTCCTTTTTTCAGATGCTGACTTCTTTGTATTCTCTTCACGTACCTTTCTGCGAGACATAGTTACTGTCCAACTGAGTACGCGGAATGAAATCAACAAAGACTTAATGCCCGTGTATCGACATGTTCCCTGTTTATTTTCCCCTGCTAACCGTGGGGTTAAATTGGGTTGCAGCGTCACTCATTTATTCATCGACTGCTAAAGTTTACAGTTTTGCATTTGTTGTCGATACCTGTATGAATATCAGTTTATGGCCAGTTTGCCTAACTGCTTCGTAGTGTATCTTTTTTATTTGACCTAGAGTGTATCTCAAACATCCTGCATAGTTTTAATTTATCGATCGTCTGCAAATTGTATGAAAATGTTTTGGTTTTCTTAAGTTTCGCCTCAATTTTCAGAACTTTCTCTCATCGTACCGTTACCTTTCCTAGACTCAATATGATTATCAGCAAACTGTTCCTAAATTTTCTTTTTCCTTCTACTGCATATTATTCTTGTCAGCAATTTGAATGAATAAATGAGCTGGTAAGCTGTTGTGCGATAGTTCTCGCATTTATCTGTCTACGGTCTCTTCCATGTTTTGTGGACGATATTCTTCCAAAGGCCTGATAGTTTTACGCATGTGTTCTACATACTGCCTTGAAAAATCATTTGGTTGTCACTTAATCCGACGTAAATACATAGAGAAGTGGCACATGATGAATGAAGTACATTTGTTAACGGACGCTTGTAGCTTTTGGCGATTGTCTACAGAAGAATGCTCTGACCTGGCCTTTGCACACTGCCTGTAGGTTTCCAAGTCTGAAAAATTAACATACATAGTGAAACATTCTCCCTGGTACTAATTGAGTGTTGTAAATGGAATCTGACGCTGGAGCGAAACAGACGAAGTGTACAGCTGCGAATGTTAACATACGTCATGAAGCTCTTGCTAAGTGGTGTATCATTTGTAAAGTATAGCGCTCTAACCTTCTTCGTGTAAATGTACAAAGGTAGATTTAAGAGAAAGATCGAACGGTTGGTACATCTACATCTACATCTACATGGATACTCTGCAAATCACATTTAAGTGCCTGGCAGAGCGTTCATCGAACCACCTTCACAATTCTCTATTTTTCCAATCTCGTATAGGGCGCGGAAAGAATGAATACCTATATCTTTCCGTACGACCTCTGATTTCCCTTATTTTATCGTCGTGATCGTTGCGGACTATGTAGATCGGTGTCAACAAAATACACTCCCGGAAATTGAAATAAGAACACCGTGAATTCATTGTCCCAGGAAGGGGAAACTTTATTGACACATTCCTGGGGTCAGATACATCACATGATCACACTGACAGAACCACAGGCACATAGACACAGGCAACAGAGCATGCACAATGTCGGCACTAGTACAGTGTATATCCACCTTTCGCAGCAATGCAGGCTGCTATTCTCCCATGGAGACGATCGTAGAGATGCTGGATGTAGTCCTGTGGAACGGCTTGCCATGCCATTTCCACCTGGCGCCTCAGTTGGACCAGCGTTCGTGCTGGACGTGCAGACCGCGTGAGACGACGCTTCATCCAGTCCCAAACATGCTCAATGGGGGACAGATCCGGAGATCTTGCTGGCCAGGGTAGTTGACTTACACCTTCTAGAGCACGTTGGGTGGCACGGGATACATGCGGACGTGCATTGTCCTGTTGGAACAGCAAGTTCCCTTGCCGGTCTAGGAATGGTAGAACGATGGGTTCGATGACGGTTTGGATGTACCGTGCACTATTCAGTGTCCCCTCGACGATCACCAGTGGTGTACGGCCAGTGTAGGAGATCGCTCCCCACACCATGATGCCGGGTGTTGGCCCTGTGTGCCTCGGTCGTATGCAGTCCTGATTGTGGCGCTCACCTGCACGGCGCCAAACACGCATACGACCATCATTGGCACCAAGGCAGAAGCGACTCTCATCGCTGAAGACGACACGTCTCCATTCGTCCCTCCATTCACGCCTGTCGCGACACCACTGGAGGCGGGCTGCACGATGTTGGGGCGTGAGCGGAAGACGGCCTAACGGTGTGCGGGGCCGTAGCCCAGCTTCATGGAGACGGTTGCAAATGGTCCTCGCCGATACCACAGGAGCAACAGTGTCCCTAATTTGCTGGGAAGTGGCGGTGCGGTCCCCTACGGCACTGCGTAGGATCCTACGGTCTTGGCGTGCATCCGTGCGTCGCTACGGTCCGGTCCCAGGTCGACGGGCACGTGCACCTTCCGCCGACCATTGGCGACAACATCGATGTACTGTGGAGACCTCACGCCCCACGTGTTGAGCAATTCGGCGGTACGTCCACCCGGCCTCCCGCATGCCCACTATACGCCCTCGCTCAAAGTCCGTCAACTGCAGATACGGTTCACGTCCACGCTGTCGCGGCATGTTACCAGTGTTAAAGAGTGCGATGGAGCTCCGTATGCCACGGCAAACTGGCTGACACTGACGGCGGCGGTGCACAAATGCTGCGCAGCTAGCGCCATTCGACGGCCAACACCGCGGTTCCTGGTGTGTCCGCTGTGCCGTGCGTGTGATCATTGCTTGTACAGCCCTCTCGCAGTGTCCGGAGCAAGTATGGTGGGTCTGACACACCGGTGTCAATGTGTTCTTTTTTCCATTTCCAGGAGTGTATTTTCGGATTCGGAGGAGAAAGTTGTGATTGGAATTTCGTGAGAAGATTCCATCGCAACGAAAAACGCCTTTCTTTTAATGATTTCCAGCCCAAATCCTGTATCATTTCTGTGAGACTCTCTCCCATGTTTCGCGATAATACAAAACGTGCTGCCTTTCTTTGAACTTTTTCGGTGTACTCCGTTAGTCCTACCTGGTAAGGATCCCACACTGCGCAGCAGTATTCTAAAAGAGGACGGAGAAGCATAGTGTAGGCAGTCTTCTTAGTAGGTCTGTTACATTTTCTAAGTGTCCTGCCAATAAAACGCAGCCTTTGGTTAGCCTTCCCCGCAACATGTTCTATGTGTTCTTTCCTATTTAGGTTGTTCGTAATTGTAATACCTAGGTATTTAGTTGAATTTACGGCTTTTAGATTAGATTGATTTATCGTTTAAGAAGTTTAACGAGTTCCTTTTAGCATTCGTGTGGATGACCTCATACCTCTCGTTATTTAGGGTCAACTGCCACTTTTCGCATCATTCAGATATTTTTTCTAAATCGTTTTGCAGTTTGTTTTGACCTTCTGATGACTTTATTTGTCGATAAACAACAGCGTCAACTGCAAACAACCGAAGACGGCTGCTCAGATTGTGTCCCAAATCGTTTATACGGATGAGGAACAGCAAAGGGCCTATCAAACCTTCGGCGGTTTTTTCATCTCTTTGACCAAGATTGAAGCGATTCTTGTCATCTACAACAGCAGTAAGGTCCTGAAGTTTACGTACGGTAACAGGCAAATTTTTCCTCAATGAAACGAGAAATTATAATTATTCTAGGGTTTTCGCTTTTCGAAGCTAAGTAAACCGTAGAAAGAACACTAATGCTTGCACTTGTGAACCAGATACTTACGTATCGGAGAGTAAAAAGACACAACAACTAAACTTGCCAGAAGTAAATATTACTACATCAATAAGCTAAATAATTCCCATGGAAAAAAATTCCAGATCGACGTCTGATTATATTTATGACTGTGAGCACGCTTCAATATAGAAGGTTGCAAAGAAGAGAACAGGGTAGACGACACAACATGACTTAGTAGACTCAGGCGAAACACAAGAGGCCAGGCGGGAATACAGTCGTGAAATGCTAGGATAAGATTACTTTCTAGTTTATATAACGTCACTAATGTATCTATTCTTATAAAGAGCGTTCATTGTCATTTATTAACGAATGTAATGTTAGGGAATTCGATAAATTTCAAATTCTTTATATTCTCTTTTGACGATACTTTTAGTTGTTTTATTGTTATTGTTTTGTTGTTCCCAAAGGCAGCGTTAATAACATGCCACTGGAAACGAAGGTATTTATTAAACCTCTGTTTCTAAATAAGTTTTCATTGCCAGATTATTACACGCAAACAGTTCTGATGATTAAACGAAAGCTAACGTGCTACGTAATGACACGGATGATTATGAAATTCCGCTGCTACGGTGGCTCGCAGTGGAAACAAATGACGCATGGTGCAACTGTAGACACTAGCGGAGGGTGATCCAACAAGCGCCCGTAGAGCGTTGCGCAGTCTGATGCAACACGGCTGAAATCTCTTCAAACGACCGATGTTTACGATATTAACTGCGTGATTAAAAAGACGCTGATAAGTCGCACCGTTGTATATAACAAATCACCAGCAAATTGATATAAAACAATGGAACAACTTTCAGCTGTTATCACGACACTAACAGTGTTCTAGAAGGCAAGGGATACACCCGAGAAAAGAGGAGGGCTTCATTTGATGCTGCCCTGGAACATGTTTGACCTAATTACAAGTTCGCCTCCTACCCAGTTTGTTTGGCAGGCTATAAAATCAGCACAATAACGCATCATTTAGTACCGTCACCCCTACTTTAATATCCATCACAAATGGTAAACAACCCAAGAAACGTGGCATTAGTAAATATAAGACTCATCACGAAATTTCAGTGGTCCAGACACAAAGATCTCTCATTCCACATGTACTTTGTTTTCCTTGCCAATTGTGATAATGCAGCGTTTTTTCCTTTCTCGGATATACTCATAAATTTCTTCTTCCAGAAACCTACGTCCCTTATAGTCCCACGGTCAATGTAATCCTTTCTCTGAGAAGCAAACACCTGCAAAGAACTTTTCGAGGAAGAAAAAAGATCGAATTTTGTGATCGCAAACTTACATACGCAAAGGTGAAGTAGAAAACATATACGGTAGCTCAAATATTTTGTTTTTATGAATTCCAGTTCCAATACTGTCAATGTACTGGGTAAACAAACACACAGACACACACACGCACATTCAGCTATGCAGAAGATAGAGTGAGGAGGGTGGAGGAAGAGGGAGAAATTAGATGAGAGACAAATGAAAGAGGGTGTGGAGCATTCATACTATAACAGCGTCCGGATTGGCGGCGACGAGGAAGTCTCTGAAGAGTAAACCGTAAGTAAATACCGTATGGCTCATTGTGTCGGTACTTTACATAATCTGCGGCAATATATGACCCTATAGACAACGATAGTTCAGGCATACATGCCGACGTTGCAAACTGAAGAAGTAGAGATAGATAAAGTATATGAGGATACTGAAAGGGTAATACAGTACGTAAAGGGAGACGAAAATCTGATAGTCATGCGGACTTGAATGCAGTTGTACAGGAAGGAGTAGAAGAAGAGGTTACAGATGATCGTGGGTTTGGGACAAGGACTGAGAGAGGAGAAATACTAATTGAGCTCTGACTTCAGGAAAGGTAAAGGCACCATAGAGGCAATTCTGACGTTCCGGTTGATAATGGAAGCAAGTCTAAAGAAAAATCAACACACTTTCATAGGATATGTCGACCTGGAAAAAGCGTTCGACAATGTAAAATGGTGCAAAATTTTCAAAACTCTGAGAAAAATAGGTGTAAGCTATAGGGAGAGGCGGGTAATGTACAATATGTATAAGAGCCAAGAAGGAATAATAAGTCTGGTCGAACAAGAACGAAGTGCTCGGATTAAAACGGGTGTAAGACAGGGTTGTAGTCCTTCCCGCCTACTGTTCAATCTGTACATCGAAGAAGCAATGATGGAAACAAAAGAAAGCTTCAGGGCTGGAAATAAAATTCAACGTGAAAGGATATCAATGATACGATTCGCCGATGACATTGCTATCCTGAGAGAAAGTCAAGAAGAATTACATGATCTGCTGAACGGAATGAACAATGTAATGAGTACAGAATATGGACTGAGAGTAAATCGAAGAAAGACGTAAGTAATGAGAAGTAGCAGAAATGAGAACAGCGAGAAACTTAACATCAGAATTGATGGTCACGAAGTAGATGAAGTTAAGGAATTTCGCTACCTGGGCAGCAAAGTAACGAATGACGGACGGAGCTAGGAGGACATCAAAAGCAGACTACCCCTGGAAAAAAGGGCATTTCTGTCCAAGAGAAGTCTATTAGTATCAAACGTAGGACTTAATTTGTGGAAGAAATTTCTGAGAAAGTACGTTTGGAGTACAAAATTGTATGGTAGTGAAACACGGACTGTGGGAAAACCGACACAGAAATGAATCAAAGCATTTGAGATGTAGTGCTACAGACGAATGTTGAAAATAAGGTGGACTGATAAGTTAAGGATTAAGGAGGTTCTGCGCAGATTCGGAGATGAAAGGAATATGTGGAAAACACTGACAAAGAGAAGGGACAGGATGATGGGACATCTGTTAAGACATCAGGGAATTACTTCCACGGTACTAGAGGGAGCTCTAGAGGGCAAAAACTGTAGAGGAAGACAGAGATTAGAATACATCCAGAAAGTAATTGAGGAGTAGGTTGCAAAAGCTACTCTGAGACGAAGAGGTTGCCACAGAAGAGGATTTTGTGGCGGGCCGCATCGAACCAATGAGAAGAAGCCAAAAAAAAAAAAAAAAAAAAAATCCGCTAATAACAGCGAATACTCTGTTCAGGAATCACAAGAGGAGGAGATGTTCTTGGAAAAGGGCCGGTAATACGGGAAAGTTGCAGTTAGATTACATCATAGTGAAACAGAGCTTCCGAAATCAGATACTGGATTGTATTGCGTACCCAGCAGCAGATATACTGTAGACCTGTAGACTCAGATCACAACGTAGTTGTGATGAGGAGAAGGCTGAAGTTTGACAGATTAGTCAGAAAGAGTCAATACGCAAAGGATTGGGATACAGAAATACTAAGGAATGATGAGATACGCTTGAATTTCTCTGAGGCTATAGATACAGCAGTAAGGAATAGCTCAGTAGGCAGTACAGTTGAAGAGGAATGGACATACCTAAAAAGGGACGTCACAGAAGTTGGGAAGGGAAACATAGGTACAAAGAATGTAACTACGAAGAAATAATGGGTAACAACAGAAATACTTCAGTTTTCGATTAAGTACTTCAGCGAAATTCTGGAATACAGAAGTAAAGAAACGCCGAGGAATGAGATAAATAGGAAGTGCAGGGAAGCTAAGGAGAAAATGGCTTCATGAAAAATCGAAAAAGAAATCACTGTCGGAAGGATTGACTCAGCATACCGGAAGTCAAAATAACCTTCGGTAATTTAAAAGCAAGGGTGGTAACATTACAAGTGCAACGGGAATTCCACTGTTAAATGCAAAGGAGGGAGCGGATAGGTGGAAAGAGGACACTGAAGACTCTATGAGGGGGAAGATGTGATAGAAGATGAAACATGAGTCGATTTAGAAGAGATAGGAGATCCAGTATTAGAATCAGAATTTAAGAGAGCTTTGGAGGACCTCAGATCAAATAAGGCAGAAGGGATAGATAAGATTCCATCGGAATTTCTAAAATCACTGGGGGAAGTGGCAACAAAACTGCTATTCACGTTGGTGTGTAGAATGTATGAGCCTGGCGACTTACCATGTGACTTTCGGAAAAATATCATCCGCATAATTCCGTAGACTGAAAGAGCTGGTAAGTGCGAGAATTACCGCACAAGCATCTTAACAGCTGATGCATCCATGTTGCTGACAAGAATAATATATAGGAGAATGGAAAAGAAAATTGAGAATGTGATAGATGACGATCTGTTTGGTTTTAGGAAAGGTAAAGGCATCAGAGAGCCAAAACTGAAGAAAAATCAAGACACGTTAATAGAATTTGTCGATCTGGAAAGTGCGTTGCAATGTAAAATGGTGCAATATGTTCGAAATTCTGAGGAAAATACAGAGAAGCTATAGGGAGAGACGGGTAAAATACTATAAGTACAAGAGCCAAGAGAGAATAATAAGAGTGAACGACCAAGGACGAAGTGTTCGTATCAGAAAGGGTGTAGGAGAGAGCTGTAGTGTTTCGCCCGTACTGTTCAATCTGCACGTCGAAAAAACAATGACGGTAATAAAAGAAAGTTTCAAGAGTGGTTTTAAAATTCAATGTTAAAGGATATCAGTGATAAGATTCGCTGCTGACATTGCTCTCCTGAGTGGAATATGGGCTCAGAATGAGTCGGAGAAGAACAAAAGTAATGAGAAGGAGCAGAAATGAGAACAGCGAGAAACGTAACATCAAGATTGATGCTCAAGAAAATAGATGAAGTTAAGGAATTCTGCTACCTAGGCAGCAAAATAACAGATGACGGACGGATCAAGGAGGACATGAAAAGCAGGCTAGCAGTGGCAAAAAAGGCATTCCTTCCCAAGAGAAGCCTACTACTATCAAACATAGGCCTTCATTTGAGGAAGAAATTTTTGAGAATGTACGTTTTGAGCGCAGCATTGCATGATAGTGAAACATGGATTGTGGTGAAACTGGAACGGAAGAGAATCGAAGCACAGACGAATTTTGAAAATTAGGTGAACTGATGTGGTAGGGAATGAGGAGGTCCGTCGCAAAATCGGAGAGTAAAAGAATATGTGGAAAACACTGACAAGGAGAAGGGACAGGATGATAGGACATCTATTAAGACACATGTAAAGACATTAGGGAATGACTTCCATGGTACTAGTGGGAGCTGCAGCAGGCAAAAATTGTAGAGGAAGATAGAAATTGAAAAACATTCAGCAAATAATTGAGCACTTAGGTTGCAAGCGGTACTGTGAGATGAAGAGGATGGCACAAGAGAGACATTCGTGGTACGCCACATCAAGCCAGACAGAAGATAGATGACTCAAAAAAAAAGTAGGCTTAAGGTCGCCACCTATTTACGACCATGGCAGATACATGCACATCGTTTGTTTTATTGCTGCTTCTAGAAGTGAGAACAGAAGAGGAGTGTGGATATGTCAGCCAATTCTTAGATGTTAATTGCTGATCCTCTTCCCCCTCCCCCTATTTTTTACGACTAGAAGACCGATAAAAGTCAGCACCACCATGATAAATCGCCAACAACAGTGTTGTCACTCCGAGTGGTTAGTCTCGAACCTTAAATCGCAGAGTATCGATACAAAACGAGGTGGACAACTCCCCTCTTTCCACAGTGCTGTAGATGGAAATGAAAAGATGAGGATACCGGGAAAGGGAGAAAACTACTAAAAATGAACGTGTACACATTATTGTGCTGAGGTAATTGTGGAAGGAGGGCTAAAATATAACGCGTAGGAGTCACATTAGATTACACTTTGTGGTCGTAAGATATACGACAAAGTTGTGAGGTATCTTACATGAGGATAGTAATTAACAGAGAGTTCTGCCGGCCGTAGATAGCTATGCCACTTGGCGAACAGAAGGAAGCTCCATTCCGGTAGTAGAAGGTGAAACTTCGTGGTCGAATGTGCTACCCTCCTGGTGATCAAAGACAGTTTCTTGAGGGCACATTTCCAAATAGTGGCCGTGTCCCGACAAATGAAACGTTAATCAGAAATTTCGGGGACCTGCCAACAGTCGCTAGGTGATTTCTGTGCTAGTTTAATAATTTAAAAATTTCTTCCCAACGGGCACGCCGAGTGTGACTAACTCGGACCAGTTACCCCTAACGAATGTGGGTCGAACACACCTAGTTCGATTTATGCGAGAATGTGTTTGTGACTGTGTACGGTCTACAGCAGACATATTCTGTGAATAATTCTCCATTAATGTAGGACAATTGCCGCTGGGTGATTCATCACTAGTAAAGAGTTAGGGCCAACGGCCTTGCCGCAGTGGTAACACCGTTTCCCGTCAGATCACCGAAGCTAAGCGCTGTCGTGCTTGCCTAGCACTTAGATGGGTCAATATCCGGTATGCCTAGTGCTGTTGGCAAACGGGGTGCACTCAGCCCTTGTGAGCTACTTGATTGAGAAGTGCCGGCCGGAGTGGCCGAGCGGTTCTAGGCGTTACAGTCTGGAACCGCGCGACCACTACGGTCGGAGGTTCGAATCCTGCCTCGGGCATGGATGTGTGTGATGTCCTTAGGTTAGTTCGGTTCAAAATGGTTCAAATGGCTCTGAGCACTATGGGACTTAACTACTGTGGTCATCAGTCCCCTAGAACTACTTAAACCTAACTAACCTAAGGACATCACTCACATCCATGCCCTAGGCAGGATTTGAACCTGCGACCGTAGCGGTCACGCGGTTCCAGACTGTAGCGCCTAGAACCGCTCGACCACTCCGGCCGGCCCCGAGAGTGGCCTGGGGCGGCTACGCTGGTATGGTGTGAGGCTCGATGGCAGGCTGATGAGGCCCTGGAAGAAGCATCTGTTAAAATTAGCACTGAGACTGCCGCGTAAAGTGTCCTAATAACATCTGCAAATACTGCCCAACGGAAGTTCTATTTGAGATTGTACGTTTTTCTTGTATTGCACACTTATATGAGCTTTCCTAAACTATTTTATGTGATGATGATGACTCGAGACACGTCGTAAGTAAAGTTTTTAGTGATAAAGACGTTTCCATGGAATTACTACAAGCCAAGTCAAATGGAAGACTTTATTTCCAATTGGTACACTGATTCTTTGGCATCGTGGGGAGGTGATTACACCGTTGCGCCGCAGGATTGGACTGGTTTTTGATCCGCATTCGGACCCTTTGCTATGTTCTGTGCACCACAGCACCGACGTAAGTGGCGCATATTGGAATCTTAATGTGCAGTCCCTCTTGATGAATGGCCTGGTATCTTTATGTTATATGCAGTCTCTCTTGATGAATGACCACAGCTAGGCGGCCAAGGCGAAGATAAGAAACGCTTACCCCACAGTGAGTGCCTCCTGGCCCACTGCGCTGTAGCAACAAGTCCGGTGACCGCTGGAGGCAGGTACTCCAGCGAAGATTTGAGTCCTTCGTTGCAGTTGGTGGCTCCATGTCTGATGCAGCCTTTGCATCTTTGTGGTACTGCTGGACTGTGAATGATTTTGCTATAAAATAAATGGTTATTTATAGCAGATAGTAGTGCACTAGTTGTGTCGGTGCACCACTTGTGGTCACGTTCTCAGTGTCCCTGTGATGGAGACATCGTCTCGTGTCACCCTCTATTAAGACAGTGCTAGTAAGTTACACTAAGTGACCCTAAGCTGTCTTACGATGATCTGACATTTTCGTTGTCTCGACGTAAATGTCAACACGCTACACTCACCAGTCACTGGTGACTAATGCTGTGTTCCACGGCACCTTCTCAGAAATTTTACTCTTAACCTGGTAGCAGTGCTGTAGGATTAGATTTATTGGGATCTTTATTACTGGTGGATCGGTCTGCTGGGTGGTCTGTTGGGCAGCCTCCCGCCTCATATAGATGAAGGTTACACAAAGCGGAATTAGAGTCACTACACCGCAAGGTATCGTGACATTCAAGGTCACGGTTGCCTTTCCCGATATTGCTTAACCTACTGCATCAGCTGACTCAGAGATTCATCTCTCCTGTGCAGTTATTAGATGGTTCCGGGAATGGGTCAGATCTGGTATCATTAAGAAAACAAATAATACAATCTTAAACTTTACTTTTATTAAATCCAAAATAGGTTATAAGTACTTTGAGCATAAACGTTCCATGTCATGGAGTATTATTTTTCGAGTTACATTACGCTGTAGATTACTGCACATTAAGGACATGGTGTCTGTGAAGTGTTGTGAACTTCATATGATATGATCTGAGCTTCTTCTCATGAAGTTTATGGAAGTTGCTGTACAAAAGCTATTTTACGAATAATAAACAGAAGTTAATTTATTACCAATGTGAAAAAGTATATCAGTGGTAATGAACTACTGCTGCTCCTGTATCAAGAATACAGTTACAAATTAACAAAATATAATTTTGGTACTTCTTATCCAGTAGTGCTGAAAAGAAAAGTTCTTATTTAAAAAATCTAGGTGAAACGGTCCACGAAAAGAAGAGGTACAACGATTTTTCCGATATGAGGTATTATGACTACATAAATACCTTGTAACAGAGTCCACAATAATCCAAGGCACAAATACGCACTGCAATAGAAACACATTAACACTATTCCACTAGCCAGTTTCGGCGGGTCTCTTCATCGATACACGTACACTTTCAAGAATATCAGGCGGGTCCGGAATGCATTGACAACCATCAACAATGTACATCCCAATTTCGACGACACCATAAACAGAGGTTTAGGTTTATTAAACAAAGTTCTAAGACATATCCATAATTTTTGATCTCATAACTGGAACATAAGCGATCTTGCACCTTAATGTAAGCAAAAATAATCAGTCCAGATAGCAAATGCCTCTTATATGTGTGATATGGCACTCGGTATCAGTCGTACAGCAACCATTTTCGGACCAGTAATGTTTCCATTGGTGACAGAGCCGTTATCAAGTGCGAAAAGCACATGGCGCCACCTGCAATCAGTCTGAAAATATCTGTGCACATTTGAAACTCGTTACCATACCACAACAGTAAATAGAATTTGCGGTCTCACCTGACAGTTTTTTTAACGCCCTCACATAAATAATCCAACAGGTTCCTGTCGGGCGTTCTGGGAGAGCCTGGTATTCGCGAACCACGACCAGTATACTTGCTGTCGAAGATTCATGCATTGCATTCCCGAACAGCCACAAGAAAGTGTGCCGAGGCACTATAGGTCATACACAACATGCTGAACCTTCCACCAAAAGCATCATCATCCAAGTAGTCGATCAGCTTGTGTTGCAGGGAATGAAGTACACACGACCAGTATGTCGGCCAGGTAGGAAATGTAACCACATCCATTGGTTCTTGGACCTTGATTTATTAGGATTATACGCTTGTTTCACTGTCCTCTGTTCATTGTTTTCATTAGTGCGTATCATAGTGTATACACTGACATTGACCAAGTGACCTTGGTGTTCTAGTTTCAGCTTTCACTACCTGTAAAATGTAAGGCGACCACTTGTGTGCCTGTAGTCGTTGGAGGTGGATACAAGGCAGACCTTTTAAACCACAAAAACATTGATATACAACTGGATGGATGAAAATTACACAATTTTTTTACGATGTTGCAAGTAACCAAGATGGCAAAAACAATAACCGAAAGTGCTTATATTTCTCTGTTGAATTGGTTATTGTTCTTCTAACTGAATAATGTCAACAATGTAAGGAAAAGATAAATTGCTATTTATCGTAAAGATGAGATAGTGCTACGTGATAGATGCATCGAGATGGCGGTCATGTTTGCATTATGTGTGCTTGCTTGTATGAATGAATGTGTGTGCGTTCCTTTTTCTGAAGAGGGCTTTGGTCGAAAAATAACGTGTAAGTGTCTCTTAGTTGCGCCTGCTGCAAATTAACATGTCATCTTTATGGTAAGTAGGACTCTAACTTGTCCTTAGATTGTTGATATTCCAACCTGAAATTTTCATTGTTTGATTTTAATGAATAATGTCCTCAGTTCAATGATTCGTACCTTCCGGTACAGGGAGTCCATTAAAAAAAATGTCCCAGGTTACAAATTTTAATAATATTAACTGTAAGCGTCGTAGAGTGCTGATTCAGGGATACAATTCAAGAGTACTTCAAACAGTCTTAGATAAGCATGCGCGTGTTCTGCTTTGTTCTTTTCCTGCCGCTAAAGTGAATCTGTAATTTCAGTTCAACGCGCGTTTCGTGTTAAGTTCTGTCGTGATCTCTTTAAAGGCACATTTTTCAGGATGGGCGTTGATATTGCAAAAACGTAGATAAAGGTTGAGAATATAAGTAAAAAATTACTTTAGATATTAATTAGTATAACCGGTAGTATCGATTGTGGCGTCCAACCACTGAAACATTAGAATAATCACGCAGTTCAGTTGTCTTGCCGAGATGACGGCACCCTTTTTGTTCCTGTAACGGTTCAGATCGGACGCATATCTGCCATCGCTGTCGATAATTATTTGGCACGCCTCCATTATTCTTTTTTATTGAAACGCAATCTCATTAGCTGTACTCATAGTTACACACAGCAACAGAATTAATGTGTCTATGTAATTTAATTTAATATAATATTTTGTGAATATAGTGATATTATTTAATCTTATGTTTCATTTATGTTACAAGGTATTGTTCCAATTAAATGGTGTCTTGGCATGGCCGAAGGTTACAAATCTTATGAACGGTCCAGCAGCAGCCAAACCTCTGGAATTATTAAATCTACGAAGTCCGAAAAGAAATATTTTCAGAAGAATCACTCACGGTCAAATTTGCAATGAACGAACCTTTTGCAAAAAGCCATAGTCAAGCGCCCAAATTTTGTATTAAGCACCATTAGAAAATTAGACACTGATCACATACTATTATCATTATCTATTATTATTTGTCTGTTGTCTGAAATACTCAAACTAGACCGGAAAATCTGATAAATCTACTAGGTGGCAAAAACATCCGCTGATACCACAGTCAATTCGAAACAAAGTACGGGAGTGTCTGAACGGGATGTTTACTTTTTCACAAAGAAATTTGTTCGGAAAGCAAGTCTTGAATTCAGTTGCCAAAGTCGACAGTGTGGAAGGTTTTAAGAAAACTTTTACACATACGTCCACACCAGTTACAGTTTGTACATGCTTTAAAGCCAGATGACTATGTGTATGTTGTAACCACGAAAGTGAAATGTTGCGGTGGGAAGATGGCTTTCCTGGCCATATGGTGTTCAGAGATGAAGCAACTTTTCATCTAAGTGGGGATCAGAAAATCCTCATAAATCTGTACAATCTCAAACTTACCTGTGCTGTGTCCCAACGTCAAGTGTACAGACCATTTCTTTCGATGAGGCTATACGGGTGGCTTATCTCGCAACGAGATGGGGTCCTCTTCAATGACACCTCCTTGAATGGGAGAGGTTGAACATCAAAGTCCCTGACCGTTCGATTGCTCGTAATGATCATTTCGACAAAGCTCTTTACCATTAGCCTCCACGTTCACCTTTGTGGCTTTATAAAAGATGCATCCCTGGTCTAGGAATAGCATGTTTGACTAGTAATCAAAACGTCCTCGGTCCTGAGTTCGAACAGCGACAATTCTTGAATTTCGAATAAAAATTATCAGCAATGGCGGCCGAAGATGTCCGGCATAAGAAGTCATCTTCAGTTTGCCAACGGCGTTGTCACAGAAGGCGGAGGAGCGGACAGAGGTTGAAGGCACTCTTTTCCTTGGGGTGGGAAACTACCACTAATGGCGGATCTATCAGCAGTGACCAACGACATAAGGATGCAGAAGGCATGAAAACCTCTGCACTGAAGGCAAATAAAGCGTATCCACTGGACATGTGTGCTGTAATTGAAAACTTGTCATGATTATCCCTGCATTGGTAAAAGATGCCAGACTAGTCCCCCATTCGGGTATCTGGGAGGGGACTGCCAAGTGGGAAGTGACCGCGAGAAAAAGATCGAATAACGAACGAAAGGATAATGTTCTACGAGTCGTGGCGTGGAATGTCAGAGTTTTGATTGTGGTAGGGAAGCTAGAAAATATGAAAAGATAAGCGAAAAGTCTCAGTCTATGTATAGCGGGGTTCAGTGAAGTGAAATGGAAGGAAATCAAGGATTTCTGGTCAGTTGAGTATCGGGTAATATCAACGGGGAGAGAAAATGGTATAACATAAGTAGGGTTCCTTATGAATAGGGAAGTAGGACACAGAGTGAGTTACTGTGAACAGTACAGTAATAGGGTTGTACTCACCGAATCTACAGAAAACCAAACCGACAACGGTAGTTCAGCAATACACGCCAATATCACAAGCAGAAGAGATACAGAAAGTGTCCAAGTATATTGACAGAGTAGTTCAGAATATAAAGGGAGGTGAAAGTCTAATTGTCATGGGAGATGGGAAGGCGGTTGTAGGAAAGGTGTAGAAGAAAGGGTTGCGGGAAAATGTGGACATGGTGGTAATAATGAGAGAGGTGAAAGACTGAGTTCTGCAATAAATTTCAGATGGTAATAGTAAATTCTCTGTTCAACAACCACAGGAGGAAGAGGTATTCTTGGAAAAGGCCGGAAGATAGGGGAAGATTCCAGTTAGGTTACACCTTGGTTAGGCAGAGATTCCGAAATAAGATGTTGGATTATAAGGCGTAGCCAGGAGCAGATATAGACTCAGATCAGAATTTATTATTGATGAAGATTAGGCTGAAGTTTAAGAGTTTGGTACGGACGAACCAATGCGCAAAGACGTGGGATACAGAAGTACTAAGGAATGAAGAGGTACGCTTGAAGTTGTCTGAGGCTGTAAATGCTGTAGCGTGATAATGAATAGATCAGTAGGCCGTTCAGTTAAAGAGAAATGGACGTCTCTAAAAAGGGCAGTCACAAAAGTTGGAACGAAAAACGTAGGTACAAGGAAGGTAATTGCGAGGAACCCATGGACAACAGAATAAATAAGGAAATACAAAAATGTTCTGGGAAATTCAGTAACACACAAATTCAAGTCACTTAGGAAGAAATAGATAGGAAATGCAGGGAAGCTAAGGCGAAAAAGCTGCAAGAAAAAGTGAAGAAATTGAAAAAGGAATGATTGTCAGAATGATACACTCACCGCACAGGAAAGTCAAAACAACCTTCGTTAAATTAAAAGCAGGAGCAGTAACATTAAGAGTGCACTAGGAATCCCACCGTTAAAAGCAGAGGAGCGAGGCTGCGAGAGTATATTGAAGGCCTCTACGAGGGGGAGGACTTTTAGTTTACGTGATAGATGAAGGAGCAGGAGTCGATTGGGAGGAGATGGGGATCCAACACTAGAATTTAAAAGAGCGTTGGAAGACTGCAAATAATGAAGAGGGATCATTCCATCGGAATTTGTAAAATCATTGGTGGAAATGGTAACAAAACGACTGTTCATGTGTATACAGTGTATGAGACTGGTGCTATACCATCAGACTTTCGGAAAAAATCCACACAGTTCCGAAGATTGCAAAGCTTCAAGTTACTGACCAGAATAGATACAAAAGGATGAAAAAGAAAACTGAGGATGTTCCAGGTGACGATCAGTTGGGTTTTAGGAAAGGTAAAGGCAGTTCTGACGTTGCGGTTGATGTTGGAAGCAAGACTGAAGAAAATTCAAATGCATTCAAAGGATTTGAATCGGAGCGTTTGAGGTGTAGTGGAACAGAAGAATGTTGAAAATTACGTGGACTGGCAAGGAATGAGGTGATTCTCCGCGGAGTAGGTGAAGACAGGAATATATGGAAAACAGTGACAAGAAGAAGGGACAGGATGATAAGACATCTGTTAAGACATCAGGGAATGACTTCCATGGTATTAGAGGGAGTCTTAGAGAATAAAAATTGTAAGCGACGACGGAGACTGGAATACAACCAGCAAATAATTGAGGTCGTAGGTTGCAAGTACTACTCTGAGATGAAAAAGTGGGCACAGGAGTGGAATTTTTGGCAGGCCGCAGGAAACCAGCCAGAAGAGTGAGTATTCACTCTTATTATTAATAATAATAATAATAATAATAATAATAATAAAAGAAAAAAAGAAAAGAGAGAGAAAGAAAGAGAGATGTATTGCACATTTGCGAGAAAAACTAGGTCAGTTTACTTGCAGTTTGACATATGTTTTTTTTTATAAATAGCCTAAATTAACCAACTATAATTTACCATTGAAACTGGGAGATTCTTTTGTGCACTCCCCGCGTGTCGAACACTTGCTCAGGTATGGACTTGCTGTCTCGCTGAGCTACCATGCCAGTCTCTTCCGCCATGTTCTCCGCGTGCGTCGACGTTTAAGAAGAGGCGGATGTGTACTATTCACTACGTTGAGGCGTAGCCATTAGCGGCGACCTCTATTTGCGTGTTTAGCGCCACCCATCTAAATGCGGCGAATGATGAAGGTTCCAGAGCGAGCGAAGCACTCATTGGCGACCAGTCTGGAATTACTGTATTCGAGTAACCGCAGAGCGGTGCGATGGCAGCGTGCTGTGCGGTCGGCGTAAACACTGCTCATCCCGTACTGCTCTGCTCCTGGATTATTCAACCACTGAAACAGAAATATACGTCCGGCTCTGATGAACACCCGAAACATTGACTAGCGCAGCCGAAGTACTTTCCCAGGCGCGCCAAAGAGACCCGAAGGAGTCCGAAGCACTTAGGTTGTAATATCATCACTCTTATGTTTCTCAAAACTAGTGAATTTTAATAAAAAAAAACGGTAGACTCGAATGGTAACCATGAGAGATTGTCGTACTGAAAACGCAATGAAAAATATACAAATAATTGATAAGAGAAGTTACGCGTTTTGGCGCCTAACGCTCGAATGTGCCGACCAATGAGAGGCAAGTTCAGTACTATTGGCGGACTCTCCCACATGAATGATACATACTGTACCATCTGCTGCTTGTACTTCACCACAATTTTGTACCATATGCTACTTCATGTGTGCTACGGTCACAGGTTCGAATCCTGCCTCAGGCATGGATGTGTGTGATGTCCTTAGGTTAGTTAGGTTTAATTAGTTCTAAGTTCTAGGCGACTGATGACCTCAGAAGTTAAGTCGCATAGTGCTCAGAGCCATTTGAACCATTTGAACCTACTTCATGTGTACGAAGCTGCATCAAGGCGATCTTCTAGCAAGATAGAATACAGATGGCCACAGTCAGGAATATCACAAAAATTCAAACATTATGAAGAGGGTTGCCCAAAAAGTAATGCACCGCATTTTTTTTTCTCAGTCGCAAAACAATGCTACCAACGCGAAACCTTATGTAGGTATTATTTGAGGTTTCCTGAGTGATAGCGCCAAGTTTTCATCACTTCCGACAGATAGCGTAGCTGCAGGACAGTTTCAAAATGGCGTCTGTAGGTGGTGTACGATACAAGCAATGTGCCGTGATTGAATTTCTCACTGCAGAGAAAGAAACTGTGGGGGATATTCACAGACGCTCGTGCACAGTCTATGGAGCATCTACTGTCGACAGAAGTACAGTAATTTACTGGGCAAGGAGGGTGAAATCATCAAAAAGCGGTTCGGCGGAGTTCCACGATTTGCAGCGGTCAGGGAGACCATCCACGGCTGTCACATTGACATGTTGCATCGAGCTACTGTTGTCATTCTCGAGGACAGATGCATTAAAGGATTCCATTCGTGGAAGACATTTTGAGGCACTGGCTCCGCCAGTAAATGAATAACCATCTTGCTAAATGTCTCAAAACTAAGGGTTCTGAAATACAAAAACATAGGCCTATGGAAAACGGTATTTATTTTTTATTAAAATTGAGTAATTCCTTGTTTAACATTAATTTTGGATTGAGCATAATGTAGATTGTTTTATAATAAATACACCGTGTTAACGTTGAATAAACACAAAACTGGGAAATTATTTTCAGGAACCGAACGATAACTAAATAAAGAAGTTTCAGTAAGTAACTGTGAGAAATTGTTTACAAATTGACTGTACAGTGGAACCTCGTTTAACTAGGAAAATTTACTTCTGAGTTTTCCCTGTACTGCGAAACACTCGTTATGCGAAACATATTTTTCTGTTGGAATTCACGTAAAAAAAGGCTAACGCATTCCATTCCGAAAAAATACTAAAACAGTTTGCCGGCCGGAGTGGCCGTGCGGTTCTAGACGCTACAGTCTGGAGCCGAGCGACCGCTCCGGTCGCAGGTTCGAATCCTGCCTTGGGCTTGGATGTGTGTGATGTCCTTAGGTTACTTAGGTTTAATTAGTTCTAAGTTCTAGGCGACTGATGACCTCAGAAGTTAAGTCGCATAGTGCTCAGAGCCATTTGAACTAAAACAGTCTATGAAATGTACATCCTTTTTTACAAGAAGTCGTCTAAAGACATTTGTTTTTACCTTCTCTTCAAAATGAGTCATAAACACAGAAGACAGCAAGCTGAATGAAACATCAGCCTACGTATTGGTTAATGCGCAGCTTTAATGAATTCGTGTTGATTAACGACGACATATCTAAAATGGAATTCATATAGAGGTATTTAAAGGCCATTCAGAAGGATGTAGGCTGCAGTAGGTACTGGGAGATGAAGAAGCTTGCACAGGATAGAGTAGCATGGAGAGCTGCATCAAAACAGTCTCAGGACTGATGACCACAACAACAACAACAACATTTCAACGTCATGAAGTAACATTGGTCTTGCTTGCAACACCGCCACAGAGAATTTGGCAACATCGTCGAGGAGACCCAAGCGACGGTATCGGTTACAAAAACTGCAACGCGAGGAGTGTCGCTAACAGTATAGCTGAATACTGCACTGTCGGCGGCGTCTTTGTCAGAGCGTCTAGTGTCCTTTTTTCGTTGTAATAATAGTAATAATAATAATACTGATGTAAAACGTTACGCTTTTTTTTTCTGCGCATCTTCTCTTATTTCATTGTCATTTCTTTCCCGCCGAACATAAGTCATATCGGTAAGAGTAAAGTCAATAACAATAATGGTACGATATAGAGATTATATGCAAATGCGCAGCGCTTTATCGCAACAACTGCAGTTTGATGCCTGATGACTAATGTCTCCCATTTGTATTATTAAAAAGCATACTTGACATAAAGATTCTATTGTTTTGAACAGTTTTTACTCATAGGAAAATACCAGTGATATCTGCCACGGGTGCCACTTAGCCAGATGAAAGAAAGCAAGGGCTATAGGTCCTAGACTACAATAAAAATACAAGTTTCCATGAGAAGGCTGTGCCTGTTTATTTATTAATAGTTTGTCAAATCGTGATTCTATTATGAGACACAATACGTAATTTGAAGGCTTCCTTTGCCAGCTGTGGATACTCTTCTTTTCTCTTCATCCAGAAGACGACAATCTTTTGCGAATTAAATTCCGTTTTAAGTATCCCGTCAGCTGCTAAATCTGTAAGTGTTTCTTTCGCCATCGTGCTCAGATCAATCAGTTGTACTGACATATCTAAAAAGGATTTAGTATACATCTATGACAGTTGTCAGCGTCAGAGTTCAACTCTGGAAAGTACCACCTACTGGTCCATTGCAATTTCTTCGACAATCGTCTGAATACAAGGGAAAGACTCAACCATCATCTTCCATTAAAACGTTGACCACAAACTAAGTTATACGAGGAATCCTTTGGTTTTATCCTTAGCTGTTATAGTGTTTTCTTCTTTCCCTTGGAGGCTCCTGTTTAAAATATTTAGGTGGTTAAAAAGATCCGTGAGAAATGCTAATGTTAATAGCAAACAGGGTCACGAAAGTAATTCCCATATCCAGATTCAGAATCTTGTAAACACATTAACAATCCACCTTTCAGTTCCAGAACTCGTGTCAACACCTTCCCTTTGGTAAGCCACCTGACCTCTGTGTGATCTTGATGGAGCGAACCCATGTCTTCACAAATGATCCTGAACAGTCGAGTTTGCAACGTTATATCTTTAATAGAGTTTACAACTTTGATCACCTCTTTAAGCACATTATTTAAATCAGAAGTTAAAATTGTGGCTGCCAGAGCCTCTCGATTAAGAAAGCAGTGTGTCCATCAAAAAGTTGACAATATTGATTTTAATTTCGCAACGAGTCTACTTTTACTGGCAGTCATAGCTTTAGCACCATTACTACAAAATGCGATACATTTTGTCCAATCAATTTCGTAGTTGCGAGTGCTTTCTAAAAACATGTCATACAAAAAATGGCCAGTAGTATTCGCAGAGAGTGGTTTCATCTGCTACAGAGGGCACAAATACTATAAATTGAGCACGATCTGAAACAACAGTAGATTCATCAAAGTGCAAAGCAAAATGTGGGCTCTTCTTTAATTTTTGGCCTAACTGTTCTCGAATGTCACCCGCCATATCGTTTATTCTGCGTTCAGTGGTATTATAAGAAAGTGGTATGCTTTTTAGCTTGTTGGTCTCTTGCTTACCTAACATAATTTCAACCACATCCAGGGCTGCTGGCAAAATAAGATTCTTTGCATGTGTATGCGGCTTCCCTGTTTTAGAGACTCGGTAGATAGCTAGTAACACTTTCTCATTGACACTGGATATCTGAAATCAGATAAAAAATATTGTTAACTCCTAACTGGTACGCTGAAAAAAAATTACATTAAAACTCTAGTGGGGCCTGAGAAACCCCAATGATTGAAAATAAGATGTTATCACATATAATTGCATTTACTTGTCAAATAAGATATATATTATTACGTGTGAATATATAATACATGAACTATGTGTATATACATAAATTATGTGTGATTATATAATTAAATTGTGGATGTAAAATAAGCCGTGTTATTTTGCAGAGTCTGGGCAAATACATACACTGTCTTCCAAACAAGGCAACTTATGACACTTCACACAAGAAAATTTTGTCTTTCCGTCTTTTTCTCGAGGGCACAACTGACAACGCCCCTTTCTGACATGTGGCTCTGGACTCCCCACTCCTTCGTCTCCACCTCTATTTTTTGCAACAGTCTACTGCACATCCATTGGAAGATATCTGGTGTCACGTCTATCCATATGCTCTTTGATAAGTGCCATGCCTAATGAAGTCAAAAATTTCCTTCTTGGCATCTTCTGTGCTGTTGAATTAGGCTTGCAGTAAGACACAATAGCACTGTTTACACCAGCAATGTCCAACATTGCGAAGAAAATAGCCATAGTCCATCTCCTTGTGTGTCTAGAAGTAGTGTATGTACTACACAGCTGGTCAAGGGTATCCACTCCATTTCGTCAACAGTCACAAAGCTTCCAACAACAAAATACTGAATACAGTTATGGATGAATGCATCCCACATTTCACGAATAGGAGCAAGTTTATCTGTTCCCCTTCGCTCTGCTCATGTCTGGGCACAGTCGAACCGCAAGACTGCAAGAATGAACAAGAATCTCTTGACACTCATAGTGGCCCGGAAGATCTCCCTACCTGTACCATCTAAAGCAAAAAGGCTAGAAACATCTTCGTTTCCTGATTTCAATACACCAGCCAGTTATAACAGTCCTACCACTGCTTTGATTTCAATCATATCAACATCGCCCACAAATGATGGCAGAGGTTGTTTATACCTGCTTTTCATTTGAAGGATTTTGTCATTTGAATGATTCACTGTAATTTGTAATATAGTGCCAGTGAAGTACAATTGCCTAGTACCTAAAACATCGTCCGCGCTCGTGGTCGTGCGGTAGCGTTCTAGCTTCCCGCGCCCGGGTTCGATTCTCGGCGGGGTCAGGGATTTTCTCTGCCTCGTGATGACTGGGTGTTGTGTGATGTCCTTAGGTTAGTTAGGTTTAAGTAGTTCTAAGTTCTAGGGGACTGATGACCTTAGAAGTTGTCCCATAGTGCTCAGAGCCATTTGAACCTAAAACGTCATTGTCACGGACATCGTGTGCAGCTCCACGAACACCTGGTAATCTGATAACAATGTTATGCGCACGTGTACGTCCAAGTGCAGGGGGATTCTTGCTCCACTTGAAACATTTATTTTTCCCATAGAAATAGTTGGAATCACAAGTGGGTACACAATCTTCTTCCTCGCTGACATCAGTTTCATCTGAAGATAATATGTCACCAGGCTCCACTACACCATCTGAGATTTCCGAGGAAGATGATAACTCATTCTCACTTATATCACTGAGAGTTGGGTCATCCAGTAGTCGCTGTATTTCTTCGTCTGTCAAACGCTTCCTCCAAGCCATGGCAACGTAAGTTCTGCAAATATTACAAAAGCTTAGAGCAAAAAATTGGAGAAAGTTTCCTAGAAAATGTTCGTCTTAATGGAAAAAACACTAACGTTAAGGCTCTGGTGAGGCCTCACACACCCCAGACTGCTCCCAACTGACAAACCGTTTGGAATGAATTCAATGTAATGGCGGGCTCGGAGTCATCTACAGACCATTAGAGAATACCAAAACCGCCAGCGCCACCTGTTGCGTAGATATAGAGGTACGTGTAGAAAAAAAAGTCCGGGGTACGTCGGACCCCATTAGACCAGGTAAGGGTTAAATCAGAAAAACGAGTAAAAGATCACACACATTAATACTATTTTAAATCAACAAATAACATTACTATTTTATTACCTGAATCGTAGTAGTTTGCTGTTGCTTAAGTGTTTTCACTTTCCTTTCGAAGAAATCCAACGGTTCATCAGCTTCCTTGGAATGTTTAGTTGAGAGGTGCCGCAGAAGCTTTGATGGTTTCATACTCTCACGTGACTATACTTTGCCGCAAATTACACGTTGAAGTTTATTGTTCATGAAAGTAAAATCATATTTCAGATAACTGTCGTCATAAAGTCTATTTTTTTGGATTTTGATTCGCTTTCGCCACTGCCACTTGTACCAGACGTGGAGGGCTGCACAGATCTTTTAAGAAACTTGTCCATTTTATGCTCGCTCAAAGCGAAGGGCGAAGACAATAATCACGTCCTTACTGGCTGGCGTACTCGGAAATCTGATTGTAGTGACCGAAAACGCGCGACGATGCCCCGCTGACTCCTTCTCACACCCACGCCTCTACCGCGGCAAAGAATGTATCTCTACACGCAAATCATTGCTACCTCTTTTCACATTGCACTTGATTTCTCTATCAGTATACTACCAATGCAAAGAAAATTAAACACGTTGCCTTTGAAATCGCTGACATATTTTTATTATGGTTCTGGGGGACGCCAGAATATTTTTATTTGGAAAGGGGTAGCGTATTCAAAAAGGTTGAAAAACACTGGCCTACAGGAATTGTTATAAAATATAGTACTGCAAGACACGTTTCATTTCAACAAATTACATGTCCTCATTGATGGAAGTCGTCTGTAATATCAAACACTGCCATGTTTTTATTTTCTCTGCTAGCTACTTTTATCAGAATCATATTTGGAAGAACTGAACTGTCGATATGAAGTTATTTAAATATTTTTATGTACTTGAAGCCAGATTTTCATTGGAGCAAACAAGCTAACAATCACGAGCAAAAGATTCTCTCTGGTGTACCCAGTAGGCCTCCTGCAGGTCTTTCAACTAGTCGCCACTCCACCTACTTACTTGTTCCTGTCCTTCCCCAGTTAACCAATAGAGAAATGGAGACCTGCTGTATAAAGTGGAATCCGAATCACATGTCTTTCGTGGTCACTCCAACGTCTGTGAGAAGTGAATGCTCGGTTAAAAATCACAGTGAAAAAGTCCTGGTCTGAAAGGGATTTGATCCCACGCTCCCTGGATCACAAAGCGCACGCGCTTTGCCACTGGACCATCCGATTTAGAACAAAAAACTAAAAAGAATATGACCATTAGATCTTACACGCGTAGCTGTGTCACCTCTTGAGATGATGCTCGATGGCAGTAATCAGTGTTCTGTTTATAAATTTCCCCTCAATGGTTATGAGAAGTCAGGGAAGAATGGCAGCGGACATACAAGAAAAGTTTTGGACCAGAGATAAGGAGAGATGGAGATGGAATTCCGTGTAAAGTGCACGATCTCCAAACAAGTCACAAATTGAGACACTTGAACTCTTCCTTCCCTGCGCTGTTTTCCACACTCCATCAAGAACAGTGGACTCGCCATGTAAAATAATCCTCACTGAATAGCAAAGTTTCGCATTGTGGCCCTGAAAAGATGGAGTTGTATCATATATGACGAATGTTAGCTCCAAAAACTAAAAACTAATAACACAGCGTTCATAGGCAATGTTCGCTACCTCATTTTCTCTTCCGTCCCCTATAGTATAAACAGTTCTACCCACATGCAAGGGAATGGTAGTGACTTTTCTGCAAGTGCTTATTTGCACATGTTCGCTTCCATTCGGTCTATTGTAAACCAGGCTTTAGGGGCTTAAAATTGGTGTCTGTGAACTCCGGATAATTCCACCACGCAGCGCTGCGCAAGTGGTTGCCGAGTCGCGTACTAGGTGTGCAGGGCTGTACGAGCTGCTGTTACAAGCTGTTCTTTGCGCAACACAACTGTATAGCTTCAACATTTCTTACAAAATACTTGGCGGTGCCTCTCAGTAGCTAAAATTTTGGCAGTGCATTTCATTCGTTGGTTTCTTCCAATGTGAAAACTTTCAGTGTAGGTTTCGACATGTCGTTTTGGACCATTCCCTTGTAAGATTCAGGGGTTTCGACTTTTGGCCGCCGTGTAGCGCTGATTGGCGCATGTTAGCTGAGTTCGGGAAAACCTAAGTGTCGCTGTTTCAGCAGCGCAATCCATATTCTGAGCAACTAACACATTCGGCCACGCAACTTATGTTGTCTAACAGGTTATTATTTGTTTGTTTCTTTTTGTCTCAGTAATATTCAATTCGTGATATGAGGAAATCTTGTTGCGTTTTCTATGTGTTGCCTTTCATATAATTTGGTACCGCCAACAAACTTAGCATAATTTTCTGTAATTTCAACTGAGATTTTAGAAAACTGTCAATTTTATGCGAATTCTGTCCAATCAGTTGGGCGAATGAAAATTTATACTACTGGCCATTAAAATTGCTACACAAAGAAGAAATGCAGATGATAAACTGGTATGCATTGGACAAATACATTATACTAGAACTGACATGTGATTACATTTTCACGCAATTTGGGTGCATAGATCCTGAGAAATCAGTACCCAGAACAACCACCTCTGGCCGTAAAAAGGGCTTGGTACGCCTGGGAATTGAGTCAAACAGAGCTTGAATGGCGTGTAAAGGTACAGCTACCCATGCAGCTTCAACACGATACCACAGTTCATCAAGAGTAGTGACTGGCGTATTGTGACAAGCCAGATGCTCGGCCTCCATTGACCAGACGTTTTCAGTTGGTGAGAGATCTGGAGAATGTGCTGGCCAGGGCAGCAGTCGAACATTTTCTGTATCGAGAAAGGCCCGTACAGGATCTGCGACATGCGGTCGTGCACTATCCTGCTGAAATGTAGGGTTTCGCAAGGATCGAATGAAGGATAGAGCCACGGGTCGTAACACATATGAAATGTAACGTCCACTGTTAAAAGTGCCGTCAATGCAAACAAGAGGTGACCGAGACGTGTAACCAATGGCACCCCATGCCATTACGCCTGGTGATACGCCAGTATGGCGATGACGAATACACGCTTCCTATGTGCGTTCACTGCGATGTTGCCAAACACGGATGCGACCATCATGATGCTCTAAACAGAACATGGATTCATCCGAAAAAATAACGTTTTGCCATTCGTGCACCCAGGTTCGTCGTTGAGTACACTATTGCAGGCGCTCCTGTCTGTGATGCAGCGTCAAGGGTAACCGCAGCCATGGACTCCGAGCTGATAGTTCATGCTGCTGCAAACGTCGAACTGTTCGTGCAAATGGTTGTTGTCTTGCAAACGTCCCCATCTGTTGACTCAGGGATCGAGACGTGGCTGCACGATCCGTTACAGCCATGCGGATAAGATGCCTGTCATCTCGACTGCTAGTGATAGGAGGCCGCTGGGATCCAGCACGGCGTTCCGTATTACACTCCTGAACTCACTGATTCCATATTCTGCTAACAGTCATTGGATCTCGACCAACGCGAGCAACAATGTCGCGATACGATAAACCGCAATCGTGATAGGCTACAATCCGACCTTTATCAAAGTCGGAAACGTGATGGTACGCATTTCTCCTCCTTACACGAGGCATCACAACAACGTTTCACCAGGCAACGCCGGTTAACGGCTGTTTGTGTATGAGAAATGGGTTGGAAACTTTCCTCATGTCAGCACGTTGTAGGTGTCGCCACCGGCGCCAACCTTGTGTGAATGCTCTGAGAAGCTAGTCATTTGGATATCACAGCATCTTCTTCCTGTCGGTTAAATTTCACATTTGTAGCATATCATCTTGGTGGTGTAACAATTTTAATTTCCAGTAGTGTATTATTCTCAGTTTTGCCTTAAAATTCGAAGTCCCTTAATTATCCTGTAACATTCCAATGGTTAGACGACCCACAAATACCAAATATTGCTTGCTGCATACCTCACTGTGACAGTGTGTCCGCTGCACACATTGGCCAAACATAAAAATTAGTTTCCAGAATGAAGTTTGGAAGAATAAAGTTTGGAAGGTAGGAGACGAGGTACTGGCAGAAGTAAAGCTGTGAGTACCGGACGTGAGTCGTGCTTCGGTAGCTCAGTTGGTAGAGCACTTGCCCGCGAAAGGCAAAGGTCCCGAGTTCGAGTCTTGGTCGGGCACACAGTTTTAATCTGCCAGGAAGTTTCATAAAAATTAGTTGTTTAATGTTCAGGGAAGATATCGAGCATTGCACGTGCTTGTCTAGTATGGCAATAAACTTTTTTTTATTAAGCAGTGAGAGTGATTTTGATCTTCCCAGTGTCTGAATCTTTGGTTTGTGATTTTCATAACGATTTTGATTATACATGTTGCAGACAGCAACATTCTACAGCAAGGTTTTAGCATAACTCAAGTTAACGACGTTTCAATTATTTTTAAAATGCTTACGAAGAGTCCAAGAAAATGCAACTAATATCTGAAAGGGGAGAGGCGCCAAAAGATAAGTGGTTTGCATGGAGAAATGTTTTCGAATGGGCCCTGGATTTACCGCCCATACTGTAGGAATATCAATGGAGTGAGCATTGTGTAATGCACATGTCGCCAACATCAAACGAAAATAGGCATATGGCTTGTGCATAACGCTGTTTGCATTTTGAGCAAAGACTGAAACTTTAACACTACACTTATTTGCACTCTTTGAACATATTGTGAGAGACTCTCCTATAAAAGGCAATGATAATTTTCGAAATCGGCTATGGGCGCGCCTATTCTTGTGACAGAGAAACTGGTGCGGCTGTCTGGTTTAGCGTACTTGTTAAGACGGCTAAGAAAGCACGGAGACCTTGCTGAGCAAAGCTCAGAGGGGCGCAAAAGTGTCACGGCGTTGCCAGTGACTGGTGGACACTGACAGCAGGAGAAATACCACGTCTGCAGGAGAACAAGGAAGTAATTGCGTACTCTGATGTGTGGTGTGGGCTGCGGAAAACGGAAGACATGCAGCCGTTGGAAGAAGACATAGACAGGACATGTGCCATGGGTGAACTGAGTGACCACCATAGACATAAAATTAAATTAAATTCAATAAAACCTGATCCAGACTAGTTACAGAGAAGGCAACAACATAGTTACAAAGAGAGAAATGAGACCAGCGTGTGGTTGACAACGCGCTCTCGGTTGGAAAAGTAATCGGAAAAGTTAATCAATTGTTTTGCAAACAAAATGAATTTTGAAATTTAATATCTCAATTTCATAAACTAAGTGTGCATGGATAGGACGCATATAGAACTATCGGAAAAGAATAGTACATATTCTGTAAACATTGTATACATTACTTTTTTGTAAAAAGTGAAACACTCAGAAGCAATGGTGTGCAACGCAGCGTCATAAGAGGACATCTAGAACAGCGGAACCATGACAGGTGATTTAAATGCCAGAGAGGTGGCGTGGACATAGGCCCAACAGCGCCCTCTATTTTTTGCCCAGACTGGTCACTGTTATGCAACGCTCAGTTCGCTGCAGAGATGTCATATGGAGCGGAAACGCGTAACTAAGAGACACTATGCCTCCCTGATATCACAAGGTGGAATATGGACATGTCAGTGCGTTCTAATGGGGCAGAATGATTGCTCGCTTGGAGGCGAGTCCGTCGTTCCGTGTCAATGTGGCTCGTACAGGGCAAACTGCTTCATCAATGAAGCCCTTGTGGAACCAGTGGGGAAAATGGTATTGGACGACACAATGAGACCACAGTGCGAGAAGACTGCCATCTTGTCCACTTGGTCGTATCGGTCAGAAAGTCTGCAGTATTGGTGCAGCACTGGAGCACTGCAAAAGGTGTGGACATGTCTGCGTCAACAGTTCGATGTCATCTTCTGTCGGATGGACTGCTGGCACACATGCTACTGCCTTAGCTTCCAGTGACCAGAACCCACCAACATCGCTGACTGCAATCGACACATGAACGCTGACACTGACATGCTGAGTGGCAAAATGTCAATGTATTCTGATGAGTTATGCTTCAACTTGCGCTGCAGTCACGGCCACATACGAGTTCGATGGCGCCGTGGTGAACACAATCAGGCAGACTGTGAAACGTCCCCTTTGAACAATTATACAAGACTGTGCTTAAACTGACACACAATATTTTGTTAGCGCAACGCAATCTGACTTTCAAAATTCCCTACAAAAGAATGGCCCTGACTAACATTAAACTATACCTTTCACAAATCACTTACCTCACAAAAATCTTCGCTGCTCAAGCTACTGCAATACAGCGAGCGCCACTACTGCCAGCTAAATAAAAGATTCAAACTATGGAAGGCACTAACTACTGATAGGGATAGTTAGCAAATGAAAGATATTAATAGAGAACAAACAATGTATTTACCTTGATATCATCATATATAAATATAGCAGTTCATGACAAATTTCAAAACTCCGCCATCTCTCTCCCCACATCCACCACTGCTGGCGCCTCACCTCCAACTGCGCAACGCTACGCGCTGTTCACAGCCAGCTGCCTAACACTACAATGGCGAGTATTACAACAATGCAAAGCAGCCACAGACTGCACACAGCACAGCCAGTGATTTTCATATTGAGGTGGCGTTACCAATAAAAAAAACCTAAACAGCCTACTTACATAGCCCCCATGCTCCCCACAAAAAATTTTTACAAATTAGATTGGGCAGTGGCCAATACAGATTTGAAAAAAAATTTTCATAATTACAATAACAAAGAAATCAAATGCACACACTTATTGATACAATGTTGGTCAAAAGCTAAAATTTTCTCACAGTCCATAAAGATAGTCCTGATTCATCACAGTAAAATAGCAGTGTTTTTCTCAAAGTCTGAGCAGTAAAAGCTAATGCACACAGAAGTAGTGGATTTCCATGCTGTCTTGAAGAATTAGTGTTGTCCTTCCAACGGAAAGACAGTGCTGACTCTCGACATGCTGACAGGTAATGGGCCACAACAGAGCAAACCCACTGCAGAGTCAGTCGAAGTTTTGATGAATATTGGTAGGTAGGTCATCACAGAGCAGACCCACCGTAGTCCTGGTAGAGATTACGATATTGGTGGGCCACCAGAGGTGCAGACCCACTGCAGTCCTTGTAGAAATAATGGTATTGATGGATCATCAAAGATGTAGACCCACTGTAGTCCTTGTAGAGATAATGGTATTGGTGGGCCACCAGAGGTGCAGACCCACTGTAGTCCTTGTAGAGATTACGGTACTGGGGGGCCACCAGAGGTGCAGACCCACTGCAGTCCTTGTAGCAATTGGTGGGCCATCAAAGATGCAGACCCACTGTAGTCCTGGTAGAGACGGCCAGCAGCCATCTGTTGCAAATGTGCAAGTGCACAATCACCATCGAAGAGTCTTGCGGACAATATAGCAAGTCCATAAACCACCACTTGTGCACTCACAAAGTTTCTGGAATTGTCCTTAGATCCAGCAATGCTGTTATCCAGTCCCTTGCTGAATCATTAACACACGTGCAAACACTATCAGTCCCTACTTCTCACATATTGTCCATGTACTATGACCAACAGAAACGTGTGCAGTGAAATGTTACTTAATTTGAAGAACTGGTAACAATTACAATTTGGAACAATTACAATTTGGTAACATAAAAATACAATAACAAAGGTACAAAATACATCATTAAAGAACATAATAATACAGATAACATTTGTAGTACAGGCTTTACAAAAGAATCGAACTAACATATACATCAGTGGAATTATGACATGAGTACATACATAAAAGATCACAATAACTTTTGAAACATCAACTTCACACATGAGCATTAAACAGAACCGAATTAATAATGTCTAACATCTTTACAAAGTAAATAACATATTATTAATGCCAATTATATTCGAGGATAACAGTATTCCTCATCATAGTGAATGAAGCTTAATATTAAAAGAAGAAAAAATTCTATGAAACTACACAGAGACAGGAAGAAAACAAATACACAAGGGTACACAAACATATAGTGGGATAACACAAAAGGGAAAGGACAGGGTTTGTTTTACTGCAGTATTTTGCATGGAGATCTCCCTTTGTTCATCATTATTCCCAAAAAGTCCTATCTATACCTGCTTTCTGTACTTTTTTCGTTTAACTTCTCAATGCATTTCTTCCAATTCATCGCAACTTATTCTCTTATATAGTCTACCCCCTCTTAAGCTAACTTAAATCTACTGAGCTCAGATGCTAAACTAAGGGACGAGGCAATGCAGCAGCACAAAACAAATAACACAAACAGCAAGGACAAAAAAATCAAATTTGCAAAGCAAGCTACAGTAAATCTAAATTACCAAGCAATTCAACATTACAACTAATATGAGGCAATGCGCAGCAAACAAAAAATAAATCTGGCTTAGCAGAGTAACACAAATTAAAGTTCAGTAGCACTATGCCTGGCAAACAGCAGCTTATATCTAAACATGACATAGCTCAAGCAGAAAAAATAGTACACTAAAGATAACAATGCAGATAAGGGAAATGTATAATCACATCTTAATATCTATGTAATAAAAGTGGTGCACCACAAAAACTAATTCTACAAAAAATTACCAAGTACTTGAAAAGTGAATTATGTACGCAGTTCCTGTGAAGGTAAATGTCTATCTGTGCTCCCTCATTTTTTTTTTTTGAAAAAATTATTATTTACTCCATCTGTAGACAGAAAATATTTATATTAGTGCATCTATAAAATTTTATTTTAACCAATGCTGCAGTGCAGCTAGAAACTAGATATCAAATGAAATAAGCAACTATGTACAAAGTAAAGCATAAGAACATCATTCAGTAGTCATTAGGCATTTCATAAAGCAGTAAACAATCTTTCAACTAACAAGACAATAGACATAAAATGTTTCTCATCATTTCATTTCAGTAAATATCATAAATTAAGAACTATACAGTGTAATCATGTTTTCAAGCTTGAGGGTGTCGTATTTACGATGCTTTCTACAAAGGAATGTCGATAGCTAGGATAATGGCCTCCCTTTTTTTTTCTACCACCTAATGGCTTTTTCTCAAGGCGGCTGGCACACCTGGCCGCTCACAACGAATTACGTCACGGTCACTTACCTTTCTTACCGAAATATTTACGACAGCAGTTTTCGCTACAGTGACAGTCTCATATAAAAATTTCACAGGTCGAAAATTTGCGTTACAAATGTGTAGAAACAAAATCCTGTAAATCTAACAGCGTCCAAAAAATTTTCGCCAGCATTGTGATACATTCACGCATATACACACATTTCATAACTCTTAAAGTACGATTCTTGGTTTTCAACATCCTTTTTCACAAGTCAGAGTCCCTAACCACTACTCATTATTCATTACCTTATTACACATATACATATTCGTCGACACTTCTTCAATATTTCATCATGAGAAATACGTAGCATAATAAACATTCCTCAACAACATAATACACATCGTCGTCGTAATAATAACATCACAACACCTCAGTCAAATCTGCAATAATTTCAAACCCTAAAAAATATTCTCTGCTCATTTCAATAATGTCATCTACCTCAAACGTACACCACCGAGCGAGGTGGCGCAGTGGTTAGACACTGGACTCGCATTCGGGAGGACGGCGGTTCAATCCCGCGTCCGGCCATCCTGATTTAGGTTTTCCGTGATTTCCCTAAATCACTCCAGGCAAATGCCGGGATGGTTCCTCTGAAAGGGCACGGCCGACTTCCTTCCCCATCCTTCCATAATCCGATGAGACCGATGACCACGCTGTCTGGTCTCCTTCCCCAAACCAACCAACCAACCAACTCAAACGTACTTTATAAATCATGATCTCATACCAAATACATCATTCAAAGCTCTCGTAGTATCACAATGGTTCCGAAAAATATGAGCAGTTCACAAAGTAGAGACAAAATACAGTTTCATAAGTGTGAAGTTACCCAACTGTGTATTGCGTAAACATATGTCACTGATGTAATAAAAAAAGTTTATCTCTCAGTTAAATGATCAGATAGATGTGTAATTTGTGTGTTAGAGAAATATGGTACCAATGTGTAAAGTTGTATAAGCAAATACCATATTAGCTAGGGTTCCTTGTGGTTGCCACACACATGGTACACAAAGTAAGCATGTACCCCCCTGAGGATTAATGTAATTACACCCTCAGGTGTTACAGATTACAGCAATGGAATGAAATGTATCACGGAAAACTTTCTTTGTAATTCAAAAATCTTTAAAAATAAATGTTTTAAGTACAAAATTAATCACTCAAATACGTGCACTGTAGCGCTAAATGTGCGTCTTGTTGCAACATAATCTGTGTGGAAGTGTCGTAGTTATCGTCCTCCGAAAGCTAAGTTCTGCAGAAGTCAATGTACTTACCTCATAATACACAAAAGTGAAATACTTTGCGTATAAATGTCTTAGTTATTACGCTTATTGCCATGATGAAGAAAGTACTGTGCTGTAACGTATTGTTGTGCTACAGAAAAGGCAGTCTCATTGTAGCTATACCACAAAAGTTACTACTAAAACATGTTTTTCTTCCCAGAAGAATTCAGAAAACTGTGCAGATATAAAACAGAAACACCGCAAAAGCAACATTTTAAATTGTCACGCATTAGTAGCGTCGTGATAAAATCGTGTAGCTGTCACATAAACTAACCACTGTGTCATCTGGTATCTCACAGAAAGTACTTTAAATCCAGAATGTATTTTCAAGTAAACCAAAATGTTGCATTAAAATCTCATTAGCAGTACCAGTATGTGTCCTAAGTATGTAAGCCTGATAGTCGTTACGTAATCGTGCAACTAACAAGCAAGAATGTACAAATACAACACTGTGTCGTCTGTTCACTATAACAATGCATTCGTAATTTCTGTTTAAAAATGTTCCCTAGGTTCTTGACTGGATATTTAACTTCAAACATTGTTGCATGTTAACAGATTCTAAGTCTGACAAGCATACTAATAATGTAAAGTGAAAAGTTTTATGGCAATGACTAAGTTAAACAGCAGATTATCATTTAATAAACGGTTTTACATGTGAAATGTGGTGTAAACCTTTACTCTTCCTAGTACGCAGAGTTTCAGCTTCAACGCAATTATCGTGTGGTATACGTCGTTAAACAATACTGGAATTTTTCTTAAGGTTAGCGTCTATGTCATTTTTCTCTGAGCCAGCCGGCGCAAGCGGCTGCCTGCGGTGCGAGTCATTGTCTGTCCCTTTGTTGGCGCGCGTCGTTATTGGGATTAGAGACCTAACTTCTACAAATTCACGTTGTCGAAAGTGCCCTGCTCTGTTTGAATCCCGCCAGTTCTGATGCAATTCAGGTCTGTCGTTACGAATATATCGTCTGTCGTCATGTCGGTAGATTCCGTAGTTTCTTCCTTGTCCGTCACGTGGTGGAGAGTTTCTCCCTGAATCCTAACTGTGCGCCGAACTGTTGCGTCTGAAGTTATTCTTCCTCCCTTGATAATAATTGTTTTGGTTCCCATATTGTCTGTTTCTCTGATTGTCTCTGTGATAGTCACTACCGCGGAGAGGTGATCTTTCCCTGTAATTATTACTACTCTGCCAACGGTTGTCGTACGAGTGGTGTCTATTTTGGTCACGATTTGCGTTGTAAGAATAGACCTGTCGTGTCCAGTTATTGTTTCTGTCGTCACGGAATTGTGACGGAAGTGACCTGTAGTGATTGTTTTCCTGTTTTCGCATCCCACGACTGTCTGTGTCAATTTCCAGTTCTTGTAACAGTCCCTGAAAAGCTTCAATGTCGTCTTTGCAACGTCCTGCTAAAATAATGTGCCGTAAATGTTCAGGTAATTTGATTAAGCAAATGCGGATGAGTTCTGAGGGGCTGTATGGGTTTGACAGGTACTGATTCTTGTGCAACATGTCTTCAAAATATTTCACAAGACTGGAGAATTCAGATTGTTCGAAATGTTTCATCATTATGATGCCATGTTTTACTCGGTCTTGTGTAGCTTGAGACCAATATGCTGAGAGGAAGGCATGGTAAAATTCTCCTTCACTGTGACAATCATGAATGACCGATCGCATTCTTACAGCTGGTTCGTTCTCTAAATAGCCACACATAAATTCTAACCTGTGCTCCAATGACCAATTGGGAGGAAAACAATGAGAGAATTGATGGAGCCACGCTTGTGGATGAATGTCGTTGCCAGAATTCTTAAATGTTTTAAATTTACGTGTAGTAATGAACAGTTTATAGTCAAAATCATCATGTCAGCGAGTCGCATATCGGTCATTGTTAGGTCGTGTCGGCCGTTACATCTCAAAATTCGGTGCACATTGCCAATTTCTTTCATAACTTCCGAAATGCCCTGAGTTATTATTTTGCGGCTTTTCCGTGTTTCTAAGTCCCTCTTCCCGTGTTGGAGCGCCAGTGTCCTCTGAAATACGTAATTCTTGTATTACCTGTGTCAGCTGATCTTGTACTTCCCGGATTTCTCTTAGGTGTTGTGTATTAATTTGATTCTGATTTTGTTTGAATTTTCTTATTTTTTCATACTCTTCTGTGTCAGTGAAGGCTACCGGTTTTGTGTCGTTCAGATTATCATCTACCTTTGTAGATAAGTTAGTGAACTGATCCGAAAGTTCGGCTACTTTCTTCGATAGTGTACTTATTTCTTCAGTGTGTTTTTCTGAACCAAGTTTCAGAGTATCTACTGTGTCCTTAAAGTTTCCCTGAGTTTTTGCAAGTTGCATAACCGAATCGGTAGATGCAACTGAGTCAAATATAGCTCGTAAGGTCTCATAATTTTCATGAACAATAATTTGCAGTTCTTTTATGGCTGCTTCGTGATTCTGTAATGCATTTTCATGCCGCGAAAAAATAGGTTGAAAATGCTCACAAATTTGAGTTTTTACGTCATTACAGACTTTTTGACATTTCGATTCAATGTCATGTAACTCAGTAGTTAAATCTTCACGTGTTTGTTCAAGTGTTTGTTCCAATGAGTCTAACTTTTGAAGCTTTTGCTGTGTTTGTCTCTGATTTTGTTCCATTGTGTCTAACTGTTGCTGTGTTTGTCTCTGATGTTGTTCCATTGTGTCTAACTTTTTAAGATTTTGTTCCACTGTGTCTAACTTTTTAAGATTTTGTCCCATTTGTCTCTGATTTTGTTCCATTTGTTGCATTAATTGCAATAATAATGTATTAGTGTCTGGAATCTGTTTCTCTACGCTTTTCGGCAGTGCATTTGCACCGGCAACATTCACACTTTGACAAGCAGAAAATGTGTCTTGACTTATTTGAGAAAACGGTGATGACCCAAAACCTGAATCTACAGTATTTGCGAAATTGTGTCCTGTCATTTCGGATTCCTGAGGCGAGCTGTTGCCGACCGATCGATCGATACTGCTTCCCTGTTCACTACCTGTTTCACTGTCTACACCATTGTTTGCAGCCCGCTCCATTTCCATATGCACAACTACCAAATTACTACTTTGAACATCAGTTAATTCATTACTCGGTGGCGCTAACACACTGCTTTCATTTTCACTGTCATTTCTCAATTTACTTTGGAGCCTAGTATTACGTTTTTCACACGCCATTATTGTCACAATATTTCACGATAACACAGAAAAGCACAATTTGAAGAGCAAAAATAAGAGAACACATTAACATAGCACTGAAAATAATATCTAGTTAATTGCAGCTGTGAAATACTTGGTGCAAATCTACATGCATGCCACAACTGTTTTACTGTACAACAATGAAAGACTGCAACTACAAAGGAGATTTTCTCTACAATTACGCGCTAGCAATAAACAAAATCTACACTAATTACACAAGCTACAACAAAAAATCAGAAGATTCCAGTGAGGTATCCTCGGCTAAGGGTCGACATATGAAACGTCCCCTTTGAACAATTATACAAGACTGTGCTTAAACTGACACACAATATTTTGTTAGCGCAACGCAATCTGACTTTCAAAATTCCCTACAAAAGAATGGCCCTGACTAACATTAAACTATACCTTTCACAAATCACTTACCTCACAAAAATCTTCGCTGCTCAAGCTACTGCAATACAGCGAGCGCCACTACTGCCAGCTAAATAAAAGATTCAAACTATGGAAGGCACTAACTACTGATAGGGATAGTTAGCAAATGAAAGATATTAATAGAGAACAAACAATGTATTTACCTTGATATCATCATATATAAATATAGCAGTTCATGACAAATTTCAAAACTCCGCCATCTCTTTCCCCACATCCACCACTGCTGGCGGCTCACCTCCAACTGCGCGACGCTACGCGCTGTTCACAGCCAGCTGCCTAACACTACAATGGCGAGTATTACAACAATGCAAAGCAGCCACAGACTGCACACAGCACAGCCAGTGATTTTCATACAGAGGTGGCGTTACCAATAAAAAAACCTAAACAGCCTACTTACAACTGTACTGTTGAGTGGCATGGCGGACAAAGCCATACATAATGGTTTACGGCATCATTGCCTATAACACATGATCTCGCCTCGTGCGTCTTGAGGATAATCTGAACAACTACCGCTACATCAGGAAAATTTCACAGTCCGAGGCACTGTCCCTCCTGCAGGCTTTGAGGACTGAGGCAAGCAACAAGTACGTGTGAGCGACGATTAGGTAACAACTCGGTGTTAACGCGAGATCTTGTCTTTGTTCGTGTGCCTCGACAACGAATTCTTTGGAATAATTCACATTAAGTGAAGCTCACAGATCTCTGAAGCTTTCCTCAACTGTTCGCTAGCGATCTGAACTTGTTATTTTAAATGATTTGCAAATGTGGAATTTTAATTTAAAACTTTCGCTAAATGGACTTCGGTAAATTAACCAGATTAGACCGGAATTTTAAGCGATACTTAACGCGGGACACTAGTTTTCTCTACGCTCTCGCACGGCCATAGTTTAGTTCATTGGTAAACAATTCTTAAGTTGATAAAGAGACAGTGGATGATTTCAGTTTTATGTAAACTGAATTTGGAGGAGGGAGAAAGGAATGGAAAGGGAAGGAACTATTGGTGTCGGCTGCATCGGGACTTTATGCGGAATGAGCGGCGACGGTAAAAGTGTACGCCGGACTGGAGTTGGAACAGGGGATTTTCTGCTTACTAGGCAGGTCAGTTAACGACTGCACCATCCGGACACAGCGTTGGATGGAACTGCGCGGACTATCTCGGAGGCCTCCCGACTGACCCACCGACCCACCTAGTTCCATCTAGCCGCGGTCTCTGTCCATGTCCTCCACGCTCGATACTTTCAGATTCCAGGAAGAGGTCGGACGTACTTTGTAATTGCGCGTCTGCACTGTAGGTAGTGCATCCATTGCCCACCGAGCGAATCAATTCTATGAGTGCATGGCGTCTGCTCTTTCGTACAAGTACGAAAGAACAGACACTCATATCACTTCAGTTTTATTTAAATCATAAAATGCAATGGGATGTCAACATTATTTTTCGCCACATATTCATGCCTGCACTCTTTTTTTTTTAAATTTTTGAGACTATATTTCGAGGCTAAATGTGACAAATTCCTTTGCTTGACCCCTAGACGGTTGTGTAGAAAAAAAAGAAACTATGTGTTCTGGTACCCTAGAAACAGTGACTTTGGGCTAAGTTAAACTTATAATTAATACAGAAGCACATGCAGGCTCAAGAGCTAAAACCAACACGTAATTCTGTGTGTCATGGCATTTATGTATTACAATGGGCAATCAGAGAGTTTCCGTTTAAGAGCATTGCTGCAGCATATGTATAACGTGGCGCGACTCCGATGCGGGTATATAAGCACCGACATGTAGACAAGGGATTAGTGTGGCATTCGTGTCTTTCAGATGTATGTGCGGTAAATACGGATATGTGAACTATGTCGAGGTTATCAGCAAATGCAAAAAGGACCAACAACCTATTATTCTTTCCTTGCTGCCAAAGGACAAACACCGGTAGACATTCACTGGAGAATGAAAATTGTATATGCGGCAGTATGTCTGTTGAAAACCACAGTTGTGAAATGGTGCTCGAGTTCCAAGAGGTGCCGCAGCTTTATGATAACACACGTCCTCATTTCGAATATGTCGTAACGCAGAAGCTACACCAACCAAAAAGGGAGACACTCGAGTACCAGCCCTGTAGTTCTGATGTCTCCCCGTGCGATTGTCAGGCCTTCGACTCCGTTAAAACGGTCTTGACGATTCCTGTCGGAAGAGGATCTGCAGCAGGCAGTAACTTCACGCAGCAGGACGGCATGTTTTACCAAACAGGTATTTTCAACCTGGTGCGCCGGTGGGATGGTTGTTTCACTGATTACTGCTTTTGCCTGACTGTCCTACCGGCCTCAAAACGGAAACTTTTTGATCTCCCGTTGCCGGCCGAAGTGGCCGTGCGGTTCAAGGCGCTGCAGTCTGGAACCGCAAGACCGCTACGGTTGCAGGTTCGAATCCTGCCTCGGGCATGGATGTTTGTGATGTCCTTAGGTTAGTTAGGTTTAACTAGTTCTAAGTTCTAGGGGACTAATGACCTCAGCAGTTGAGTCCCATAGTGCTCAGAGCCATTTGAACCAAGCCATTTGATCTCCCGTTATATTACCAGCAGTGGTAAGTAGGCCTAATTGCCGCTCCTATGAATGCAAATCGAAATGCGACAACGCAGGAAAACTTAATTACCACAAAGAGCTAATTCCAGTTTTCATGCCGGAAAGAGCCGCTTTATTTGTTGAAAAGATTGATACACTGCATAATCAAAATTTAACAGCATGGGGCTAATTTATGTGATTGGCTAGCCATATAACTTATTTTTCGGGAAAAGTACTGGGAACAATTCAGTGGTGTGTAAGTGTGCTGCCAGTCAGTCCGTTGGATGTACAGACGTTTCGAGCCCTGCTCACTTGCAGATAGGGTTTTGGCGCGATCGTCTGAGTCGTTACCTTCCGGTTGTACAGACTTCAAAAAATCTTTGCTTATTTTAAAGTAGTCACAACAACAGCCTTTTCTATTAGTGCGTGCGGGGGCGAGAAATGCGATTAATATTTCCAGGACGGTGAACCAAAATTAACAATTTAATACCAGAAAGTACAAAAGGAAGAGCTTGGTCCCTCAAAATATTTCAAGTGTCGTAATTTGCAGCATGTCGTAGCTCCAAATTCCACATTTTTCGGGACACTTTCCCTCTGGTGTTTTAGGATACCAACCTAGAATGCCGCCATAGAATAATTTATTAAGGATCAAGTGCAGTACAAAATCTAAGAAATAGTAGTGGTTATCCCTTCTTTCCCTATAGCGAACAAAACAGCGAGATCTGAGCTGTGAAACTTTTTATAAAGAAGCGAAATGCCATTACATTAATATCTTCAAAGATTTAAGCCAAGTTCATTCCAGATATTGCAAGAAAATTATTAAGATGCATATGAAATTCGTGTACAAAATACTTGATACCATTTAGAGAGATGTTTCTGTGTTAGCGATGTAATGAGATTCAAACCCTGCAAGAATGCTTAGAGGCAAATCTTCTGCCCCACCTTAGTCACATGACAACATCGATGTAACTTGCCGATGAAACTTCAGTTCAGCTTACTCCATAGATGTTCTTACTCTACGGTAGCATCCATGGAAGTATAATGCGGGGAGCTGTCGTGACGTCAAAAAGCCGAAGGCGGTGTCCGCCATATTACTAGTCCCGAAGTTAGCAGCTGGTGAAACTGTTTTGATAAAAAAAAAAGCCAGATTAGATCGTTTACAGCTATGACAGTCGTTCTGACGATAGTCCAAAGCGTACAGGAATCACATTTCATTCGTAAGAGGACTTCTTTAAGCGATATTTTCTTTATGTACGTGAATATTAGTTGCGCTGATTACTTTCAGTGTAGTGGCTTTATTTCTGTAATTTGGACTTAGATTTCCTATCAAAACAGCTCGAAGCGCGCTCTGGTTGAACCCTGCGAGAAGAAAATATTGCAAACGGTCCAGCATAGCAAATATGGTCTTACCATTTTCGGGAAGAGCACGTAGACGGAACATTAGTTTCGTCATTCAGTTTTAAGGAAAATGTTGGATTGCGAAATCAGCCTTTTCACATCACACACTTCGCTCGTATGTTATTCGAAACGTCTAAAAAGAAGGACGTTAGATTAACGAGGACAAATTCGTCGTATTACTGGATGAAATATGCGTCTAAAACCAGAAAAACGTCCGAAAATGCCTTTCTGACACTGTGTTATTCACGAAAGCACTGTAATGTTTACTATTCAAAACAACTGTTGTGTGGACACGACAGAGATGACGAACAAGAAGCAACTGTAAACATAGTTTGCTAATATTTAGGGCCTTCTAACTTAGTGGCTCCGGCTTCAAAGTAATGTACGGCTTTGTCTCTAGTGCCACCTCCCCTTATTACACCTCCATAGTAGCACCGCGTACTAGCGATATTGCGAGTACGCCGTGTGACCAATCATGAATTATTCTGTATAATCAAAAGTATCCGGACACACGTATACTTTGCGGAATTGGCCACTAGATCTCTCGTGAGCCAGCTTCAAGGCAAGCGGGGAATTCGCTGATGTCAGTAGAGAAGTAGCTACAGCAGATCTGGAGATGTGAAATAGCCACCGGATGTCACCTGAGTAAGAAATCCATTGGAGAAATTTAGACCCGTTAAAAATATCCCAAGTTGACTGTTAGTGGTGCGATTGTGAAGTTGAAATTCCGCGAAGGAAAACCACTGCTAAATCAGGACCTGTTAATCCTCCTATTCCTGATGGACAGGGATTGTCGAAGATTGCGGAGGATGATTGCATAAAATCGCACGAATTCAGCGGATTCAATCACTCGTGAGTTGCAAGGTGCTATGGGCAGTCCAGGTAGCTCAGTGACTGTGTGTAGGCAGTTAAATCTGTAGTCGACGCTAAGCAAAGCTTGTGATGATGCAAAGAGCGGCGGCATTGGAAACGAGTGATCTGAATTGATGAATCACGCTGCAGCCTGCAGCAATCCAACGGAAGGGTTTGTGTTTGGTGAATGCCTGGAGAACACTGCCTGCCATCACGTGTAGTGCTGCCGTGTTGTACGGCGGGGGTGATGTTACGGTGTGGGGGTTGTTTTCGTGCTTAGGATGCGGTCCCCTTATTGTACTTAAGAAAAAGAAGTTTTTGGAAATTTGTGGTAAGGTCTTATGGGACCAAACTGCTGAGGTCATCGGTCCCTAAGCTCACACATTACGTAATCTAAGCTGACTTAAGCTAAGGACGACACACACACACGCATGCCCGAGGGAGGATTCGAACCTCCGACAGGGAAACCGCTAAGAAAAAGCTAAATGCGAAAGGAAATGATTCCATTTTATAGCGTTTGTTTCCATGGACGTCTTCTGCAACAGCTGTTACCATCATTTATTATTGGTTTATCCTACCCACTCTTACTGCAACTGCATTAAGCGTAAGAGAGAAAAAAATGGACATTTAACAGAACTGTGTACTGCGTCTCTCTCTGCTCTCTGGTATTGACAACCTCCCGTGAGGTGGTCTATACTATCGGAGTGTTTGTCAGTTTACATTTACTCTATAAAGATAAGATAGAAATTGTTTGTGTTGGATTAAAAGGATTGACTAAGACTTGACTGAGCTCGACAGGATAAAATAATGTGGGTGCTAGGGAACTAGCGGTGCGAGGAAGAAGAATGTTTGTTCTTCTTCTTCTGCTTGACTCTTGGTATAGCAGCAATAATGCGCTGCCAGTCATGTTCAGTAAAGATAGGGAAGCGGATTATAAGATCCAAGTCCCTCTTAGGAACGACGGCGGTCAGATTTGCATTGGCCCAACCAAAGTCATAAGGTTGGTGGGGTAGAGGAGGCTTAGGAACATTGGGATCGGTGAAAGGGTAGGGGGTACTGTCGTGCGCGTACCTCTTGTCACGCAATGATTTCGCGATCATCTTCAGTAGTCCTGGGGCGGTCATCTCAGTCTCAGCTGGCTGCGTATCGACTACCTCTTCTGCATCCTGTTCTTGGCCGGGTGCAGCAGTTATGACTTCATGTCGCAGCAGCAGTTGTTCCGCATTCCCCTCGGGAGGGCGGGCGGGCAGTTCGTTGTTTTTGGCCACGCCATCCCACGTTGCTGGTGGAACTGGGTCGCAATCTTGATTCTGCGCGCCCTCCTCTTTCGAGGAGGAGGCAGACCTCTCTGTCGCCACCTCCGTGGACACACCCACAGCACCCTGCGTTGCCGCAGAGGCCGAGAGAGCGTCCGCCTGCGTGGCGGAGGTGGCGGTCGCAACGTCTCGCCCCTTTAGAGACTTGTAAGCCAGCGACTCGCGGAGTTGCGCGAGCTGAAGGCGCACCTCGCCCGCCTCAGCCAGAAGTGTAGCCCTCTCCTCTGCCATGGCAGATTTGAGAGCGGCAACTGCGTTGGCGACAGCATCATCGATCTTGCGAATGCTGTCGGTACTGCAGCAACACGGCCCTCCACTCACGCCAACACCGGCAGAAGTGCCGATGGTATGATGTGCGGGCGGGGAGTTTACCGCATTTTGATTCATTGCCGCCTCCTCTTGCGCGGTGATTCGTCGTCGGCGTGTGTGCTTCCCCTTCCCGCGGCCACAGCTCCTGAGATAACTGCAGCCGCGGTAGTTGGCGGAGTGTGCGGCGCCACATTTGGAACATGTAGCAGCGCCGTCCCTAGACTTCGTGCACTCGCGTGTGAGGTGCGGCTTTACACACTTCAAACACGCGAGTACGCCGGTGCAGTCCGCGGCGAAGTTCAAAATGGTTCAAATGGCTCTGAGCACTATGGGACTTAACTTCTGAGGTCATCAGTCCCCTAGAACTTAGAACTACTTAAACCTAACTAACCTAAGGACATCACACACATCCATGCCCGAGGCAGGATTCGAACCTGCGACCGTACCGGTCGCGCGCTTCCAGACTGTAGCGCCTAGAACCGCTCGGCCATCCCGGCCGGCTCCGCGGCGAAGTGCCGCAGTTCTGACAGCGGAAGCATAGTAGATGCTTCTTCCTCATTTGCGCTTGCCGTCCAGCCCGAGTGCTTGGTTCAGGAGGCTGACGATCGCGGCAACTTGTTCTCCTCGTCTACTGCGTACTGTAGAGGAACTGTTCGCAGACGATGGATGTATCTGCACGACTTTGCGGGGAATTACGGCGTGCATAAGACTATCTTGTCTGGTTTTGGCTGTTGATGAGCAACTGGGCGACCATTCCTCCACAGACATTCATTCTTTGAAAGCTTCCCCAGAACAATTCAAGCCGTCACAAAGGCGAAGGTTGGGCACAGCCCTTATCAGTGTCCACCAAAATGTGACCAGATACTTTTGATCAGACAGTGCATCTTACTCTACTAGAAAATGTTCAGTTTATGACCAACGTGAAACTTACGAATGCGGCATATTTTGGGAACATACTCCAAGAAGAACAGGTTAATGCTAAGTATTATTGAAGATGAGGTACCGACCAATTTTCATGTAATGCTTAAAAATACTCTCGCAAAAGTAATACTGTCTTCTCCACTAAAGGAGTATTAGTAGTGTGAGCGGCAAGAATTGAATTACTAAGCGTAAGCTATCTAGGTACCCAGTAAATAGTGCACTTCGCTAGGTCCTCTGATTCTTACTTAGACTCCCAGGCTCTTCTTCTTCTTCGGATACTTCTTCGCCAAATAGCAAGTCCATTTCTATATCAGAGCTACCGTCATGAGGTGAGAAGTCTGAATCTGAAGAATAACGAACTGCCTATCTGATCTGTTTTCTTTCTTTTATTGGCGTTGACGTAATGAAATGTACCTCATGTTTCTATAGCACGCGCTTTTCTTTCTTGGTTACGTCTTTAGTTCCCAGTAGCAAACTTTTCTTCTTCCATGCTTTCTTCCTCCACTCGTTCTTCAATGGTTGTCGACGTTAGAAGCGTAGATTTCAATGCTTTGCCAGAAGGTTTGCTCTAAATCTTTATTTTAGGCAGTGGACTTTTATCTTGAGGTGAGATAATCTCAGACAATGTGCCGTGAAAGTCATCTTTCGTGATGGTTATAAGTGAATAACTGTAGTCACACTGTTGGGGCTGCGGGGATTTGCTGCAAAACACCTGTGAGGATTGCCCCATTTCGCTATTTTCTGACAAATGTTCCATTGTTGATTACGGGGAACCAGTTGGAACAGTCATTTCCATACTTAAGTGAAGCTTAGAGGCAGTAGTCTCAAAGAATAATTCGTTGATTCTTCTTTTCAAACCTTACATAGTACGCTGTTGAAGTAAATCAACAGAAAAGTTACATGTAAGTAGTAAAAAACAGATTTACATTATTAGTTCATCTCTGGAGCAAAGTGTCGTGACAGATTTTCATGGAACAACAAGTTATAATAGGAGATACTTGCCACCTCGTTGCTAATCCTGAATGGATGGCAAAACTCACTGCGAGTTTTTACTTGACGCGGGGCTTTACTGCCACCTATACTGTGAGACGTGAGAGAGTTTTGGGCGAGTGCAGAGGGGAGCAGCGGCGTGCTAGGAGCGCAAGGCATGTGCTTCCAGTTGCGCCCAAAGTTGGCTGCCTGGCGCCAAGCCGTAGTAATTGCCGTTCAGACAGGATATCGAGCGGACAGCACGCGAGGCGGGTGGTGCCGGCTCTAACTGCTGTACTTCCTCCTCTCTGCCAGGTGCCGTTTAAACAGCGAGCCTGGCTGCAAGGGATCACGTCTGCCGACATCTCTGTGCTCGGAACGCAAACCTTAGCACGCGCGGGCTTACCAAGAGGGGCATTCAGTAAGTAATACAATACACTTTTTCTGAAAGCTGCTCAATGTTATTAATTTCTAATACAAATTCCCATTTTTTGGCTACAAAATCCTGTTTTCCACCATAATTTCCGGTCAGCACGACGATCCTACGCCACCCTACTGGGAGAGCTTGAGTGTCCAGAAGGTAAACATAACATTCTACTGATAGACGTCAGAGACTACGTGTTGCTGCATCAACAGCCCTCCCATCATTTAAGTACTGCTGCTCTTTGAGTCCATCCTTCGTTGGGATAAACAGATGGAAGTCGGAAGCTGCGACATCGGGCTGTAGGGTGGATGAGCAGGAAGACTCCAATGAAGGTTTGTGATCTCCTCTCGCGTGGGCAGACTTGTGTGAGGCCTTGTTTAATCATGGAGAAGCAGAAGTTGGTTTGCATTTCTGTGGTGACGAACACACTGTAGTGTGTAGTTCTTCAATTTCCTGAGGGCATTACAGTATAATTAAAGGATTTTTGTTGCACCACGAGGGAGGACATCGAACAGAGTAATGCTTCCAGGGTCCCAGAAAACCGTCGCCATGTCGTTACGGGCTGAGGATGCGGCCTTGAACCTTTTCTTCGGAAGAGAGTTGATGTGGCGACACTTCAAGGATTGCCGGTTTGCTTCAGGTTCGATGTGTTGAACCCATTTTCCATCGCCTGTGACGATGTTCGATGAAAAATTATCACGATTACCCTCGTAAGGCACAAGTAACTCCGCACAGATGGCCCTTCCGTACTCTTTATAGTCTTGTATTAGGTGGCATGGAACAGGTTTGAGTACCTCAACCGGTGGTCGAGTGTGTGAGAACTACCAAAAGAGACGTCCAGTTGAGCAGAGAAGTACTTGATTGTGATCGTTCACAGCGAATGAGGGTGTCCGCTTGTTCCAATACTGCAGGACTCACAGCTGTGTAGGGCCTACGGCATGCGGGAGATAGGGCAGGTTTGCACGACCTTGTTGCGATGATCACAGACGCCTCGCCAAGCGACTCGCCCTGATCTAGTTCACTGTCAGGCCTCTGCAAGCGCCTATGAATATTTGCGATGCTCTGGCTTTCCGCCGAAAGAAACTCAGTGACAGCTCTCTGCTTGGAATGCTCCCCAATTACAGACGTCATTTTCAAGGCTACGTGTAGCGCCGCCACGTACTTGAACTGGAACTTCATGAAACTGTAGAGGCTGAAGTAGAAATATTCTACGATGCTCCACAACAGGTTCCGCAATTTTTCAGCCGAAATTGGCCGAGAAGAAAATCTTTTAATGAACGTCACTCGTAGAAGAGGAAACAGTCAGCAGTGTTGCATCTTCTCTCATTTCCTAGGCTGTAGGAAGTGTGCTTTCGTAGTAATGAATAATCCGAAGGAAAATCTAAGTGGAGGTGAGAGGGACGGATGGGACGGGGAGACTATTTTCTGTACAGCCTGTAGTGCATGAGCTAGTAAGGAATGGACATAATTTCTGATCTCTCAGGTCTCGTCGGCACGGTTGATCACTGCTGTGCTTTCGGTTGTTCGGCCGAGTTCTTGATTACTTTTTACGCACAAAATTTGGAAGACAGACCCAGCCTTCTTCTTAATAATCTGCCAGCTGTGTGACATGTATCTCAGCTTGTGACGCCTACCATATCCTGAGAAAAAAGGATGTTGATAGATAGACAGACAAACAGATGGACAACAAATGACAAAAGAAAGAACAAGGGACCGTAGAGCGTGGCATGTAAAATAAATTTGAACTTTGTGCGTCTACCCGTTCCTGAGAGAAAATGGTCCTAACAGTAGGACAGAGAGACAGATGGACAACAAATTGATTCTGTAAGGGCTTTCGGTACGGAACCCCAAAAATCTTCTCTGGTTTCCAGCCGCGTGAAGTTTTTAAAATGCCACGTGTTTTCGAGTAAGCTCTCCCTGGCCACTGTTGAAGTGCGATGACTGCTGATGGTCTGCTGGACGCCTTGAAGATTTAACAGAACATGCTCTGGCAAACGGTCACCAGATCAGATTTGATAAAATTTCTGCATTGGATCGTAAGTTGTGTGATTATGCAGTTAAAGAAGTGTCGGAATGTGAAACGTCGGTAAAACGCTTAGGAGAGACCGCGGCCTGCAACTCAGGACGGCGTCGTATCCAGCTATCGCGACGCTGAAACTGGAGCACCGAACGCGGCGTCTTTGCCCACTTATGGCGATCGACGCCTTGAGCACCAGTGAAGTCACAGCCGACAGCTAGGGTATATAAGGGCATACCACTAGGTCATCAACATATTACACTTGGGGATGACCAGGGAGTGCTTCATCGTAAGTCGTGGAATTTTAACTACATGACATGTATGGAAAGCCAAAAACATTTTATTCACTGAGAGAATTTGGATTTTATGGATTGACAGTGTGAATACTTAAAAGAAATGCGCCTACAATGACGCAGCGGGCGCCGACATTCGAATTCGGATGGAAACAGCGACGAAACGCCAACAATACTTCACACGCTGGTTGGAGAGCAGGCAGCGAGTATGCATAAGAATACAGTTGCTGGGTCGTCCGTCGAAATATAGTGTATCAAATGGAATCAAAAGCTCGACTGAATACCCTAAAGCATAGCGTAAGACACTTTTGCTCACTGGAGAACACGACACGAGTTGTATGCTCCTCTTCGCGAGTGACAGGGGCTTGCAGTGTGGTGAGAAATGCTGCCCGCCACAATTATTCCTTCTGTGCCAATCTCATTGGAGACAGATGTAGAGTTCGGGCCTCACGGAAGGTCGCAGTTTGTTACTGTATCTCTTTCTTCTCTGGTTCCCCCACCTTTCCTAAAGCAAAAGTGACCGCCATCCAATAGATCCTCAAATTTTATTTTCCATTCTTCTGTGAATTATTCGTGACAGTAAACTGGATATGTGAGCTGTCAAGTTGATTGCGCAATATTTCTGCCATGAATTTTCCTTGGTGTTATTAGTTCTACTCCATGACTAGAATAATCGTCGTGGTTCTGATTCCCGTATAGATGTTCAAAAATATTATCTATTCCTTCTACCTTGAGGTAAGGAACACTCATAAATGTATCATATTTTAATCACCCTGCATTTATAGATGTCACTGTTGTTTTCTTGTGATCCACAACAGCTTCAGCATAGGATGGAGGAGCTGAATAGAGCTTTGACAGTAGGCCTGAAGATTAATTACGCTAAGCTGAAAAGGGACAAAAAAAGGTAACTGTGAAGAAAACATCGGCAACAGAAGAAACACTTTAGTTGAGCGATGAAAGAAGAAACTGCAAAAATATCCAGGTAAATTCAGGATACAGAAATATAAGGCAATGAGGAATGAAATAAGTGGGAAGTGCGAAATGACTGCGCAAAAAATTTGAAGAAATCGAAAAATAAATGATTGTTGGATGGACTGACTCAGAATACGGGAAAATCAAAACAACCTTCGGTGACATTAAAAGCAACGGTGGTAATATTAAGAGTGCAACGAGAATTCCACTGTTAAATGCAGAGGAGAGAGCGGACAGAGGGAAAGAGTACATAGGAGGCCTCTATGAGGGGGAAAATTTGCCTGATGGGACAGAAGAAGAAACAGGAGTCGATTTAAAAGTGATATGGGACCCAGTATTAGAATGAGAATTTAAAAGAGCTTTGGAGGACTTAAGATCAAATAAGGCAGCCATCAGAATTTCTAAAATCGTTGGGTGAAGTGGCAACAAAACGACTATTCACGTTGGTGTCTAGAATGTATGAATCTGGCGACATATTATCTGACTTTCGTGAAAGCATCATCCACACGATACCGAAGTTTGCAAGAGCTGACAAGTGCGAGAATTATCGCACAGTCAGCTTAACAGCTCATGCATCCAAGTTGCTGACGCAGAAGAATGGAGAAGAAAATCGAGACTGTGTCAGATGTTGATCAGTTTGCGTTTAAGAAAAGTAAAGGCACCAGATAAGCAATTCTGGCGTTGCGGTTGATAATGGAAGCAAGAGTAAAGAAAAAACAAGGCACATTCATAGGATTTGTGAATCTGGAAAGAGTGTTAGACAATGTAAAATGGCGCAAGATGTTCAAAATATTGAGAAAAAAGGTGTGAGCTATAGGTAGAGACGAGTAATATACAACATGTACAAGGGAGAATAATAAGAGTGCAGGATCAAGAACGAAGTGCTAGGATTATAAGGGGAGTAAAACAGGGATGTAGTCTTCCGCCCCTACTGTTCAATCTGTACATCGAAGAGGCAAAGATGGAAGTAAAAGAAATATTCGGGAGTGGGACTGAAATTCAACGTTAAAGCGTATCAATGATACGATTCGCTGATGACATTGCTATCCTGAGTGCAAGTGAAGAAGAATTACATATTCTACTGAATGGAGTAAACTGTCTAATGACTACAGAATAGTGATTGAGAGTAAATCGAAAGAAAAAACGAAAGTAATGAGAAGAAGAAGACATGAGAACAGCGAGAAACTTAATATAAGGGTTGGTGGTCACGAAGTACTCGCAGATGAAGTTAAGGAATTCTGCTACCTAGGCAGCAAAATAACCAATGACAGACGGAGCAAGGAGGACATAAAATGCAGACTAGCACTGGCAGAAAGGCAATTCTGGCCAAGAGCAGTCTACTAATATCAAACATAGACCTTTATTTGAGGAAGGAATTTCTGATAATGTGCGTTTGGAGCACAGCATTGTATGGTCGTGAATCATGGACTGTGGGAAAACCAGAACAGAAGGGAATCGAAACATTTGAGATGTGGTGCTACAGACGAATGTGGAAAATTAGGCGGACTGATAAGTTAACGAATAAGGAGGTTCTGCGCAGATTCGGAGAGGAAAGAAATATGTGAAAAACACTGACAAGGAGAAAGGACAGGATGATAGGACATCTGTTAAGATATGAGGGAATGACTTCCATGGTACTAGAGGGAGCTGTAGAGAGTAAAACCTGTAGAGGAAGACTGAGATTGCGATACATGCAGCAAATTATTGAGGACTTAGGTTGCAAGTGCTGCTCTGAAATGGTCGGCACAGGAGAGGAATTCGTGACGGGCCGCATCAAACCAGTCAGACGACTGATGACTCAAAAACAAAAGAAAGATGAAAATAATCTTCGGTTGGTATGGTGATGGGACAATAGTTGGAAGGAAGGGGGTGGGATGGGGACAGCGTGGGGAGTGATGGTACGGGGAATTTCTGTGGCACTAAAGACCCTTTTAAAAACTTTAGAGCGGGTATCTTGGATACAATGACCATTTATTGACATCATTTAAGGAACATGCGTTGGTACTTTGAGGATTCACCAGGTTTACTTATATCGTGATTCAAATCATGACGTGATTTATTAAAAAAAACACTTAGAAGTTTCTTAGCAAGATTTCTTTAATTACTTCGAGGAACTAGCAACACATATTTTTCCTCTTTTAAAAACAGCGTAATATGGACATACTATGACATCTTGACCTAAAGCCAACAGGTACAAGTTTAGATTTGCGAGGTGGCCACCCGCTGCATTATCTTAGTCTAAGACAAAACCAACAGCCATTAGTGCAAGAGACTAGATAATAAATATGCACTACAATTATTACGCAACGCCAAATAGTAGCTGCTTTAAAATTTATTATTTAACTGAGCAAAATCTGTGGACTACAGAACATTGGCACTAATCTCTTCCCCAAAGCATAGGAAGCTTAAAGACAATCGCTTATGACAAATAAGATTTTTACACCAAAACAGCATGAATTCCCTGAGAATTAACGACCTGAAATTTGAATCTCAAACTAAGCAAATTTTCCAACATGAACTGTGATCTAAATCTTTCAAAGTTACAAGACACATGACCAATACTGAGCCAAGACAAATTGCAACACACATTTTTAGATACGGACGGTAAATGACTTAAAAAATGGTTCAAATGGCTCAGAGCACTATGGGACTTAACATCTGAGGTCATCAGTCCCCTAGAACTTAGAACTACTTAAACCTAACTAACCTAAGGACATCACACACATCCATGCCCGAGGCAGGATTCGAACCTGCGACCGTAGCAGTCGCGCGGTTCCGGACTGCGCGCCTAGAACCGCGAGACCACCGCGGCCGGCCCGACAGTACCATTTCAACACTGGAGAATCAGTATTATACTACTCATTTCGTTGCTCACAGTTTACCAGGGCGTTTTGCTGTCGGCATAGAAACCGGCTGTCGGTGAGCACAAGCCATCAGTGGATAACGTTAAGCAAGCACATCTCTCAGGACGTTTTGTTGCTTAAATATAAACTTTCCTGTTTATACAACAGATAACAGAAAGAAATGTTAATGCACACTGGAGTATGAAAGACAGCACCCGCACCACTTCTCAAAGCACGAGCAAAGAAAATTTTCAACATGCAGTGAATGTGTGTATTTAAGTGGAACACAGTAACACAGGGAAACTCTCCCGTCGGCGGCCCACAGCTCACTGTTCAAGCACACGAGCAGGGGACTTTTTCTATGCTTGGAACGAGTACGACCTCTGATTTCAGCTGCAGCGATACTATTACACGGCCGATTGACGGGTCCAATCGACACGCACGTATCAATAGTAAAAATTAATGATGGAGTCACAGGAACAATTAACTAGTTTTATGCATACACTGTGAACTACATGCAGACATCAGAGAGCTCTTATTCTATTAACTGACTCAGTATTGTATTACTTATTGTTCCTGCATATAGTTTTTAGGACCATGGCAGTGTGCTGTAAGCACTTCGTTATTGCCATTCGCAAATAATGCGACAGGCATAACCTTATGAAGAAGGGCACTAAGCAAGAGATTAAATTCCTTATATGCTACTGGTTGCTTATTATTTCATTTAAATGTAAATGTCGTGTGACTAGGGCCTCCCGTCGGGTAGACCGTTCGCCGGCTACAAGTCTCTCGATTTGACGCCACTGCGGCGACTTTCGTGTCGATGGGGATGAAAAGATGATGATGATGATTAGAATAACACAATGGCCAGTCCCTGAGCGGAGAAAATCTCCCACCCAGCCGGAAATCGAACTCGGGACCTTAGGATTGACGTTCTGTCGCGCTGACCACTCAGCTACCGTACCGTAATACTACAGTTTCTGAAGATGGGCAAAATACTAAACTCGAGGATAAAAATGACTTACATTAGTTAGGGAAACTATATTTAGAAGTAAGTTCCCAATTTGCCTTGTGGAAAGTTTACAACTACTCTGTACTGCCAGTACTAATTTATGGAAGAGAAATGTAGATATTCGGAAACAGTTTAGAATTTGGGGGTTGCCCAACGATTAGTGGAGATATGTATGTTGGGTATAAGAACAAGGGATACTAAAACTAACAAATAGGTAAGACAACAGACAGGTACTGAGAATGTGATAGTGAC